>NC_141538.1:144840000-145440000 GCF_021556685.1 Rattus norvegicus
CTGTGGCCCTGGCTATCCTGGAAGTCACTATATAGACCAGGCTGGCCTGGAACTCACAGAGATGTATGTGCCTCTGCCTCTGGGATTAAAGGCATGGGGTACCAGGCCTGGCTAAAGCTTACCATCATAAAAGTTACAATTCAAAGGCTTTGCATGTACTCATGAGAAGGAATCATAATTTCTTTTAAAATTTGCACTTACTTATTTATGAATTTGTGTGTGTGTGTGTGTGTTTATGTGAGTATGCATAATTCCAGAATGTTTTCATCACTCCAAAAGGAAGCTACTAAGGTATTCACTATACATTCCTCCACATATCCCCTGGAAACCATGACTCTACTTTCTGTCTCCACAGGTTTTCATATCCTGGGCATTTCATAAAAACGAAAGCACATAGGAAGCGCAAGGCCCTGGATTTGGTCCCCAGCTCCAAAAAAAAAGAACCAAAAAAAAAAAAAAAAAAAAAAAAAACGAAAGCACAGGATATGTGGCCTTTTATATCTGATTTCTTTCACTATGAATATTTTCAAAGTTTATCTATGCAGTAGCATGTATCAATACTTCATTGTTTTTTATATCTATGGATAAGGATATACCACATTTAAAACTTTATTACAGCAGCTTGAGAGATGGTACAGCAATTGAGAGTACTCCCTGCTCTTCCAGAGGACCAGGAGTTCAGTTCCCAGCATCCATGTGGGCTGGTTCACAACTCCCTCTAACTCCAGCTCCAAGGAATCCAACACCCTCTTCTGGTCCCTTGTGGACACCCACATGCATGTGGCAGACACACAGACACAGGCACAGGCACATAAATAAAACCAATGTTTTCTGTTCACAGCAGCAAAACTCTAAGATAGTGAGTTCGAAGCCAGTTTAGGTTACATAAGACCTTGTCTTAAAAAGAAAAGAAGGGGCCCGAGATAAACACTCATTTATTTGGGGGGTGGTTTTGCCACAGCACGAATATGCAGGTCAAAGGACAACCTGAGGCAATTGCTTCTCGCCTTCTACCAGATAGGTTCCAGGGATGCAACTCAGTTCATCAACTTCGCTGTCAGGCGGCTTGAACCACTGAGCCATCTTGCCATTCTTGCATTACCACAGTTTATTTATCCACTGGTGGCTAACACTTGAGTCCTACACATTTCGGGTATAGCACAGTGGTGAACATTCATACACAAGCTTTTTGTGTAATCATAATTTTTCAGTTCTTTTTGGATGTATAGCGAGAGGCGAAATTACTGATGGCTTATATGATCATTCTGTTAAATCAGTTGACGGTTTTCCTTGGTGGCCACTGGCAATTTGTAAGGGCTCCAGTTCTTTTATTTCTTTTTGTTCCTTAGGGTATGCGTGTCCATGTGTGCCTACGTGTGCATGCAGAATGTGTTGATGCATGTGTGTGTGTGTGTGTGTGTGTGTGTGTGTGTGTGAAATCAGAGAATGACTTGGGTGTCATCCCTCTGGTGCCATTCATCGGTATTTTGAGAGAAGGTCTTTCACTGGTTTAGAACTTGACAAGTAAGCCATGTTGGCTGGCTGGTGAGTCCCAGGGGTTGGTTCTCAGTGCCTTCCCAGGACTGAGATTACAAGTGTGTGCTACCATGCATCTTTTTACATAGACTATAAGGATTAGGCCTGGGTCCTCATGCTTAACACTTTGCCGGCTGAACTGTCTCTTGGGCCCCTTTTTTTCTTTTTTAAGACAAGGTCTTATGTAGCCAAAACTGGCTTCAAACTCACTCACTGTCTTAGAGTTTTACTGCTGTGAACAGACACTGTAGCCAAGGCAACTCTACCACTGAGCTAAATCCCCAACCCCGCCAAGGCAACTCTTATAAGGACAACATTTCATTGAGGCTGGCTTACAGGTTCAGAGGTTCAGTCCATTGTCACCAAGGCAGAAGCATGGTAGTGTCCAGGCCGACTTGGCGCTGGAGGAGCTGAAAGTTCCATCTCTTGTTCCAAAGGTAGCTAGCGGAAGACTGGCTTCCGGGCAGCTAGGATGAGGGTATTAAAGCCCACACCCACACTGACGCACCTACTCCAACAAGGCTACACCTCCTAATGGTGCCACTCCCTGGGCCAAGCCTGTACAAACTACCATGCTCACTCTGTAGCCTTTGATGACTGTATCCAGCAGGAAAAGGGGGGAAGTCAGCAGAACTTGAGCTGTTTTTGACCTCAGGTAAACTTTCAGGGAGAATCCCCTATTTAGCACTTTACGCCTATACTTAGCTAAGCATGCATATGATTAAAGTAAAGTGCATTGTGGGAAGGAACAGGTGCAGCAGAAAATGACTGTCTAAACGAAATCTATTAACCAAAACAGAGAAGTACAGTCACCATGGCCCTTAGTAACCAGCTTCCTCCTTCTCTTAAGACCTATTAAAAAGGAAGCCCTGAGGGTTGGGGATTTAGCTCAGTGGTAGAGCGCTTGCCTAGCAAACGCAAGGCCCTGGGTTCGGTTCCCAGCTCCAAAAAAAAGAAAAAGAAAAAGAAAAAAAAAAAAAAAAGGAAGCCCTGAATCAAGGCTTTGACTCTTCCCTCATGTGGCCCATTTTCCCTTCTGATCTTTTCTGTTCTCTCTCTCTCTCTCTCTCTCTCTCTCTCTCTCTCTCTCTCTCTCTCTCTCTGACAGTATGTCATCACATAGCTGGTCTCTAACTCACAGAGATCTGCCTGCCATTGGCTCTCAAGTGATAGGATTAAAGCCCTATGCCACCAAGCCCAGGTGCCCTGCTTTAAATAACATTTCCTTCCGAGTGTTGCAAATTTTACGTGAGTTTGTTTCAACTCCTGGAATTAGAGAGACCAAGAACCTGGAAACTACTGACCCTGACTCCAGCTATTGGAAATACATTGGGGTGAAATTCCATTTAACAGAAAAAGTAGCCATTTTTGGTATCATTTAGTAAACCCACACTCTTTATAATACCTCTTTTTTGCATTCATCAAACATATCAGAGAATTGAATTTTTTCTCAGAAGACTCTTTTCTGTCACTACATCTTTTACTACTTGGACTGGCAAGATGATTCAGAGGGTAAAGGGGCTTGCTGCCAAGCTTTGCAACTGGAGTTCGATCCCCAAAACCCACACCGTAGAAGAGAATGGACTTCTTCAAGTTGTCCGTTGGTTTCTGTGTGAGCACTGTGGTACCCACAGGCAGGTACATGATAAGTAGGGTTTTGTTTGAAAATTAAGACAAAGACCTTGAGACTTCAGGACTCCTGAACTGAAGGGGTTGGGTTTTTGTTTTTTGTTTTGCTTTGTTTGCTACTGCAGATGTTTGACAGAAGCACCAGTCCCTGGGAAACCAGCCCACAGGTGCCAGCATCAGGGCCAGGTAAACAGTCCAAAGTACATCTGCTAGGTCAGAACTAAAAGCATTTGTAAATGAAAATCTGTAGAAAGAAAGCATAGAGTGTGCATATTGCCTCTACATTGTTGACTTAGAGAAGTGAGGTCACGCTAAGCAGGGGACAGCATGGGACAGGAGCAAGCTCACCAGAAGCGACTGTTGTTTCTGGATTGATTGGATTGTGACCTGGGAGTGGTGCATCCAGGGGATCGAGGTGGGATTTCAGTGCAGATTTTCACACACATCCAAGCATAGGAAATCTTTAATGTTTTTTTATTTACTTATTCTATGTCCATGCCTGTCTTGCGCACATGTCTGACTCAGACACCTGCCTACTGCTACAGAGGTTATAGTAGAGGGCATCCGTGCCCTTGGGCAGGAGTTACAGATGGATGTGAGCCATCATGCAGGTGCTGGGATTTGAACCCAGGTCCTTTGTCTCAGCATCGTGAGTCTATTCTCACGTTTGATCCAAAGTTATTTGGGGACAGAGTTCTGGGTTAATGTAAGTCTTCTTAAGAACACTGTTCCTGTATGTCCTAGGTTATCTGCAGAGAAAACGAAATCCACTCTGTTTCTTGAGGCTTTGTATGTGACCTATTTTCCTCTCCGGAACTTTCTTTTATAGAAACGTCTCTTTATATCTGGTATGTTGGCATTTCAAAATAATATACCTGTCCGTAGACTTCTTTTTTTAGTCACCCTGCACTTGGTGAAGTCTTTCATGCTAAAAAAGGAAATCTTAAGTCCTGCAGCTTTTTTATTTTAACTCATTTATTTTTATTTTCTTTTATTTTTGAGGCAGGGTCTCATGTAATACAGGGAAGTCGGGAACTCACTATGTGGTTAAGGACGATCTTGCATGTTTAACCTTCTTGTCTCAGCCTCTACACTGCTGGTACATTTTAACTGTACACCACTACCACATCTGATTTATTCTGTGCTGGAGATCAAACTGGGGCACTGTGCAAGTGAGGCAAGAGCCCTACCAACTGAGCTACACTTGCGAGCTTTCTCTTGGGTTAGTTAATTTCCCTGAGGAGTTATCTTCAAATCCCCAAAATGGGAAATATGATCTTGGCTGCTCTAGTATCCTCACTCAGTACACACACTCAATCCTCAGAGAACCCATCACCTCAGGGCCCTGGGGAGCAACAAAGCTGGGGACTGAACCTGACTGAGTGAGGAGAGGAGAGGACTGTAAGAGACAAAGTCAGAGAAGAGATGGTAGGCAGGCGGACAATAAGGGAGTTGTAGCTCAATTTCAGAATTTAGACTTTTCCTCTGAATCATTGAGACTATTTAAACAGGAAACAAACAAACAAACAAAAACCCCAAAAACCTCACTTGCTCTTTGAAACGATCAAGATAAGGGCTGGAGGTGTGGCTAAGTTGGTAGAGTGTTTGCCTTGCATGCTCAAAACTCTGGGTTTGACTTCCAGAACTGCCGAGACTGGGTATATTGGGATGCTTGCCTGCAATCCCAGCACTTGGGAGGCAGATGCAGGGAGATCTGAAGTTCAAGACCAACCTGAGTACATAGTTGAGAGTTAGACTGAGCTACATGAAATTTGTCTCAAAGCAAACAAAAACAGTGTGAAGGGTCCTCGAGATGGCTCTTCAGTCAAGAGAGCTAACTGTTCCTGCAGAAAAACAGAACCCAAATCAGGTGACTCACCACTGCTTGTAACTTCAGACAGGGGATCTGACACCCTCTGATTTCCAGGGGGGCATACATGCATGTGGTATACATAAACTTGTGTACTCACACACATATACACATAGAATAAAAGAAAGAAAGAAAGAGAGGAAGGGAGAGAGAGAGAGAAAGAGAATAGATTATGGAAATGGGCAGGAATGTCATGGGTTGACTAGTATTCCTTATAAAAGATAAGTTAAACTCCTAGGCCCTAGAAACACCAAACAAAATCTTATCTGGAAATAGTCTTTGCAGAGATAGTCAATTGTTAGAACACAGCATCATTAGGATGAACCCTAATCTAGTATGACTGACATCCTTTGAAAAAGAAAAAATTTTCCAGGTGTGCGGGCACACACTTTTAATCCTGGCATTTACAAGGCAGAGGCGGGCAGATCTGAGTTTGAGGTCAGCCTGGTCTACAGAGGGAGTTCAGGGACAGCTAGAGCTGCATGAACTACATATCGAGATCCTGCCTCAAAACAAACTATAACAACAACAAACAAATAAAAGTAAATAAATAAAAAGGAGGAGGAAGAGGATGAAAAGGAAGAAGAGGAGGTGGAGAAGGGGAGGAGGAGAAGAAGAAAGGGAGGAAGAGGAAGAAGAGGGGGAGGAAGAGGAAGGAGAGGGGGAGGGGGAGGGGGAAGGTGGCAATGACGACAACTTTGGGAACAGACTACACAGGTAAGCCCACAAACTATGCAGAGGTACAGGAGACTTGTTCTCCAGTTTTCTAAGGAAGTGTGGCCTGGCTTATCTCAGACTTCCAGCCTACAGCACTGTGAGGGAGGACAAGTCTGCTGCTTGTACCATCTTGCTATGGCATCCCTAGTAGACCAATATGGTGAGCAGGAGGAAACCCAGGAAGCTGAAGAATCAGGTCACAAGATGACCCCGGAGAATGATCACAGAGGCCTAGGTGAAGAGGTATAGCTATGAGTCCTGGCTGTGTTTTGAAAACAGAGCTGTTGGGATTTGCTGATGAGCTGAATTAGGCTTATGAAAAAAGGAGAGGCATTAAGAATGATTTCAAAATTCCAGTGCTGTCAGTGCTCCGGGGATCTGCCTTAGGGCTCTCCCAGGCAGATAAAGAAAAGCCACTCCAGCAGTTCCAACCTTAGACCTGAATGAAGCACCAGCGAATAAAGTGTATAGAAAAAGCTCTTGGGTTGGGGATTTAGCTCAGTGGTAGAGCACTTGCCTAGCAAGTGCAAGGCCCTGCGTTCGGTCCCCAGCTCTGAAAAAAAAAAAAAAAGGAAAGAAAAGAAAAAAAAGAAAAACAAAAAGCTCTCTGAAGTCTGTGTATAAAGAGCCCACCTCCCTCCTTCATGTCAGACAGTAATGTGCAATATAGCTCAGGACTGCATCAATCCTGGCTCTCCCCACCAGGGCTTCAATTACAGGTGTGAGCAGCCAAGCCTGTAGCTCCCACTCCAGGGGAAATCTGATGCCATCTTCTGGCCTCTTTGGGTATTGCATGCGTGTGCACAAACCCACACCAAGACACATGCACATCCATAATGAAAAATTAAAAATAAAACTTGACTGGAAATTGACCTGGAGGCACAGGCCTGACCTGTCAGCATTTTCAAGGCTGAGGGAGAGGATGATGAGTTCAAGGCCAGCTTGTAATACATAGTAAGATACCATCTCAAAAGGGGGGCGGAGGGGCACAGGGGGAAGTTCATTGGAATCTTCTATCCGTTTTTATGTTGCCAGTTGATGATGGTCTTTCATGATAAGAGCTTCGGGGTTGGGGATTTAGCTCAGTGGTAGAGCGCTTGCCTAGGAAGCGCAAGGCCCTGGGTTCGGTCCCCAGCTCCGAAAAAAAAAAAAAAAAAAAAAAAAGAACGAAAATGATAAGAGCTTCATTTCTCCAAGGATGTTCAGTTCCCCAGAGCACTCACCATTTTCATGTCTCATTAAGACACAAGGAGTCTGTGGGGGCTGAACTGGGAAAGGGCAAAAGAACTGAGGTCAAGTTTCCAATGTCCCTCCCCCCTTTCCGTTGTTCTAAATAAACCTTCAGAGTCACAAAGCACAAGGGTGCTTCCTACCGATGCTCTTGTCTCCCACCCATTCTTCTCCCTGGATCTATCTACTTGGGTTCTAGGCCTTGTGGTATCTGAACCGAGCTGTAGTTCTGGGGCAGGGAGAGGCTTGCCTGCCACCAGCATCAACTCTGCGCGCTGGCTTGTACAGATTTCTCAGCAAGTCTCTCGCCATCCCTCTGATGTTCCTCTCCCACTCGCTATCCTCGTGGGTTTATTCCAGCGCTATTTGCTTGCTCTCGCTTTTGTGAAGCTCTAGGAGGAAGAGGAGAGAAGACTCTGTGTTCAAAGCCACCGCTTTCCTCCTTATCCAACATATGGTCTCCACCTAGCACCTGGTACACCTGGAGTTCCCCCACCCAAACGCTAGAAGTGAGCCAGAAATATTTTTGCATAGGACATGCTCTTCCCCAGCTATCTGACTATACAGGCATCTCCTACTTTCCAAGGAGCCAACTAAGGCTGACTCCATGCTGTCAAGCCTTGTGTGTCACATAGGACTTAGTGCTGAACAATCTGCACAGCTATATTAAGGCCTCAAAACTTAGGATGCACCTTGGACTGAGTGCATCCTTGTGGCCTGGGTAAGGGTGATTTAGGTCACAAATGTATACAAGTTTCTCTCTGTCTCTCTGTCTCTGTCTGTCTGTCTCTCCCTCTCCCCCTCCTCCCCTCCTCCCCTCCCTTCCCCCCCCTCGGACAAGCAAGCAAGATTTCACTGAGCAGAGTAAGGTCTCTATAGCACAGAGGGGTCCCCAGCATGTCGTAGCCGATTCTAGTGTTTCTTACAAAGCTGGTGCTAAGGATAACTGAAAAAAAAAAAACTTTCAGGACATTCATTGTAAAACAGTACTTAACGTGTGTGTGTGTGTGTGTGTGTGTGTGTGTGTGTACACACTAGTGCATGTTCCCCCTTGTACAATCACATGCGCATGCATATGGAGGCCAAAGGACAACCTCAGGTGTTGTTTCCCTGGAGCCATTCACCTTGCTTTTAAAGAGTCTTTCTTTCACTGGTCTGGATTTGCCTGGCTCTGTCTCCTGCTCCCCAGCCCTGCAGTCCTGGATTCACACATGCTGCTCCCCTCATTTTTTTCCACATGGGTTCTGAAGATTGGCCTGGAGCCCACTTTACTAAGCCCTCTCCCAGCTGGTTTTCCTTCTCTCCCTCCTCTTCTGTTTCACCAGTGTTGGGAACTGATTTTCTGTTACTCTGCTTGCTCAACGGTTCAGCCCACCAGGACTTTTCAGAATTTTTTTAAAAGCTGTACTGAGGTTTTGAGCATGGTGTCTTGTGTATGGTAGGCGGGCACCCTACCAACTGAGCTGCGTCCCCAGTCGCACTGGTTTTTCTTCTCTTAGAACACGGTTTCATGTAGCTTAGCTTCAAAACTTAAGAAGCTGAGCGTGACCTTGAACTCCTGATTCTTCTGTCTCCGTCTCCTGAGTGCTCAGATTACGGTGCACAGCTTATGTGCCAACCACATTCAACTCTAGATACTTAATATCAACTTGTAAAATAAAGTGATTGCATACTAACTATATAATCGTCAACGGGGCTATAATGTACTTGCTACCATCATCGCCAGTTTGCTGCTAAAGAAATCAAAGCAGGGACAGGGAAGATGACTCAGTTGGCAAAACCCTTGCCTTAGAGCATGAGGACATGGGTTTGGATCTCGAGCACCTGTGTAAAAAGGTAGATGCTATGGTGCATGCAGGATGTCCTAGCCTTCAGGAGGCAGACACAGGAGGATCCCCAGGCTGGCCAGCTCGTCTAGCCAGACCAGTGAGCTCCAGGCTCAATAAGAAACCCTGACTAAAGATATAAGGTGGAGAGTAATTGAGGAAGAGACTGGATGAGGACCTCTATTCTCTACACACACACACACACAGAGAGAGAGAGAGAGAGAGAGAGAGAGACAGAGACAGAGACACAGAGACACAGAGAGACACAGAGAGACAGAGACACAGAGAGAGACAGGGAGACAGGGAGACAGAGACAGACAGAGACAGAGACAGACAGACAGACATCAAAGCACAAAGGAGACAAACCTAAGTCTAACATTCATTTACCTAAAACAAATGAAAGGGAAAAAAAAAACCCAAAAAACAAAAAACAAACCTCAGAGTAGCCAAGTAAACCTTAAGCAAGATCAGCATGCATGAAATCGTACCTGGACATATTTTAGCCAAACTACCGAAAAGTCAAAACCAGATGGGTCAGTGCTCAAGAGCACTGGCTGCACTTCCAGAGGACCTGGGATCCCAGCACCCAAATGGCAACTCACAACTATTTGGAACTCTAGGGGACCTGATGCCCTCTTCTGGCCTCTGCCGGCACCGGGCACACAAGTGGTATACAGACATAGATGCAGCCAAGCTATTTACTCACACATACAAAACAAAAGATTAAATAGTATTGATAATTGAGTCTGGAGGCGGGGTGTGTCTGAGAGTACAGTTCAGGGTTAGCACGGTTTGCCCAGCATGCACGAGGCCCTGGAATCCGTCGTCAGCACTGCAGACCCAAATCGGCTGAATCCAATGCTACACTATTCGGAAAGACAGTCCCCCCCCCCCACCCCGGATGAGGACTAAGCGCTGACCCAAACCAACAGCGCAGGCGCTTTCCGAAAGCAGACAACATCTTCCGTATCCTCTCTGTTTCAGTGCACATTGTGAACATGACTTTGCTACGAGAGAAGAGCACTGGAACAAAACTTCATCAAGCATTTCTTGTAATATTCGGTGACAGAGGAACGGCCAGACCCTACACTCATTTCAGCTCTCACACTACCATAGCATGGTACGGTGGCAATGGTGGCTGAGGGAAGTGGTGTAAATTTTGTATTGGCCACATACCAATCAGTGAGTTAGAGAACTTGGCCTGTACCAACACATCATTGTTGTTGCTGTTGTTGTTAATAGTGTGTGTGTGCACGTACACATTCCTGCATGCGTGTTGAATCCAAGAAAAGAGAAACAACTTCCCTTCAGTTGCGCAGCCGAGTGGTAGACCTCCCATCTGAGTGAGGATGTCTCTGATGTCGGTGCCTGCCTTCTTCCAATGCACCATCTGCCCTTGTCGCTGTTTTATCTGGGCCCATCACAGTGACATTTTCCTCTCTCATGTCCCTGGATTCAATGTGCTCCTTCCTGACCCCATTCCCCAGACTGAAGCAAATTTACCTACATAAAACATTGCATTGCTCAACTTGACGTGACCTGACTTCTCTTTGGCCGGATGGGTTTAATTTGGTTGGGCATTTAATGCCACTGAGAACCAACTTGTTATGCGAATGAAGCCCTATTATGTTTCAAGTTGATTCAGACCAATTTGATCATTATTTATCTTAGACAAATATGTTATATGAATTTATTATCAGGCTGGATTTTATTGTTGCAGCGGTGGAAGGCAAGCATCACCTCAACATGGAGAGACAGGCCCCATGTCCCTCCATCTTACTCCCAGGTCATGTGTTATAGTGACGCCAGATCTCAGACTGAAACTGACACAGGCTCAACTATTTATTAACAACTAGGTAAAAATCATTCCTACAATTCGTAAGCTCAGTAAAGTCTCAGCTCTTGGTCATTGTCTTAGTTAGGGTTTCATTGCTGTGAAGAGACACCATGACCAAGGCAATTCTTATAAAGGAAACCATTTCATTGGGACTGACTTACAGTTTCAGAGGTTCAGTCCATCATCACCACAGTGGGAATCATGGCAGCACGCAGGCAGACATGGTGTGGGAGGAACCAAGAGCTCTGTATCTTGACACAAAGGAAGACAAAAGGAGACTCTCTTTAGCAGACAGCTAGGAAGAGGCTTTCTCCTCTGCTCTGGTACAGCTTGAGCATAGGAGCCCTCAAAGCCCACCCATACAGGGACACACTTCCTCCAACAAGGCCACACCTCCTAATCCACTTCCCGTGGGCCAAGCGTATTCAAACCACCACAGGCATTGTATGTACTTTGTCAAGAACTTTTCACACAAGCCTCACTTTAGGTAAATAAGACATTGTGACAAGATTTTTCTAATCCAGTCAGAAATAGCAAGCAGGATTCTTGGCTGGAAGGGTTGCAAAGGCCTGAATAAAGAGCTAGTCTAGGACTGGAGAGATGGCTCAGTGGTTAAGAGCACTGACTACTCTTCCAGAGGTCCTGAGTTCAAATCCCAACAACCACATGGTGGCTCACAACCATCTGTAAAGGGATCCAATGCCCTTTTCTGGTGTGTCTGAAGACAGTTACAGTGTACTCACATATATAAAATAAATAAATCTTTTTTTTAAAAAGCTAGTCTATACATCTCTCTGAAGAATCTAATTCCTGGGCTCACTAGATTCTTCTCTCTAAACATTCGAGGGTGGAGAAAGCTGTAAAAAGCAATGCTTGGAACCAAATCAGACAACTACTGTTCCTCCATTTCACTCAGGAAAAACCACAGCCAATGCTGACATGCATTTAAGGACCTTGTAGCAATAATTAGAGAGAAAGACTTTATAGCAATTGCTACTGGAATGCAGGCTTAGGCTTGGAATTTCTCAGATACTTCTAACCACTCTTAGAGTGTAAAAGCATTTCCTTTCTCTTTTCTTTTCTTTCTTTCTTTTTTCTTTTTCCTTTTGAGACTAGGTCTCATAGAGCCAGGCTGTTGAATCTTCCCTCCAGCCTCTATTTCTCTATTTCCCAAGTTCTCTGATTTCAGGCATGCACCACCACACCTGGTTTTAGATGCTGCTGGGAATTTAATCTGTGGCTTTGTGAACTAGGCAAGCAGTCTGCCATATCTGGAGTGTTTATTTCTTTTCTTTTCTTTTTTTCTTTTTTTCCGGAGCTGGGGACCGAACCCAGGGCCATGCGCTTGCTAGGCAAGCGCTCTACCGCTGAGCTAAATCCCCAACCTGGAGTGTTTATTTCTTACTAGACTCTTCAAATGTTAAATTCGGCTCCTGGAGTTTACACTGAGGAGGGTTAACACACATATATGTCAAACTTTAATGTACCATTAAAACACTGTGATTTGCACATATACAAAATATGTATCAATATATGACATTTTATGTTGTGTATAATTTATTATACTATTTAAACAAATGCTAGGAACTAACACTTTCTCTGGGATTCTGTTACATGATGAGAAAAGGCAAGCTGATTCCTTCCTTCCTTCCCTCCTTCCTTCCCTCGTCTTTTTGTTTTGTTTTGTTCACTCACATGGAGACTCACTGAGTCTGCATGGTCCAAAAGCATCAACCTTGGCCTCGCCCATCCAGTGCTCCGTAACCCACAGCTTCGAGTGTACACTCCATCCTCAGAGAAAGGCGACTTGGCTCTAGCAGACACTCAGGCGCGATAACACTGCAGAGTGCCCGTGAGTTGGATTTGACCTTCCTGTCTCATTCGCTGTCTCCTTCCTCATCATAATCACCCAACTCTTCTCACAGTCACTCCTTGAATAGTTCCTTAAACCTCTGGGTCCTTCCTACCTCCACTCCACTTTCCCTGCCTAAATCATTCCTCTCCTCTTCCTCTCTGCCTATGTGAGTGTTTCTCACTGACATTTAACAGACTTGCCCTCCCCCACCAAATGCCAAGCACGTCTGTGTCATAATGACAGCCATGAGAAATCTCTGGTTGATACTTTAGTAAAACCGTCCTTTGGGCCAAGCGTTAGTCTGTCCAGTACTATCCCTTGTTAGCTTTAACTTTCTTTTTTTTAAAAAAAAAAATTATTGCAAGGCCCTGGGTTCGGTCCTCAGCTCTGGAAAATAAAAATTATTTATTTAATGTGTATGAGTACACCGTATCTGTCTTCAGACACACCAGAGGGCATCAGATCCCATTACAGATGGTTGTGAGCTACCATGTGGTTGCTGGGAATTGAACTCAGGACCTCTGGAAGAGCAGTCAGTACTCTTAACCACTGAGCCATCTCTCCAGCCCAGCTTTAACTTTCTAGATAGAATTTAGCTCTCACATATCTGAAATGGCTTAGGCATTAATTAACCTATAAAGTAGGTGCTAAAATTGAACGGGATATAGCAATATATCCTCTTCCTTCTGTGGTAAAATCCTTTTTCTCAAGCATATATACCTAGATAAGTTTCCCTGCATTGGGTAAAGCTTATATGATCAAAGTATACATATATATGATTAGCTAGTATATACACAATATATATTAATATGTATAGAATATGTGACCTATATACATTAAATATTTACATTCAAAAGCTGTAGTTTTTCTCTCTCTTTCTGTGTGTGTGTATGTGTGTGTGTGTGTGTGTGTGTGTGTAGGTGTGTGCAGGTGTGTGCAGGTGTCCATGGAAGACAAAAGAGGGTGTCAGATCGCCTAAAACTGGCGTTAAAGGCAGTTATGTGCCACCTGATGTGGGAGCTGGGGACTGAATTCGGTTCTGCAAGAGCAGCAAGTGCTCCTAACTGCTAAGCCCTCTTTCAAGCCCAGACCAATGTATATTAGTCAATCAAGTGCTGGGAACACTAATGTCTCAGTCAATCTTCTAATCTTCTTTGTAATGATATAAACCACCAGAGGAAACTGAACCCACGCAGGGCAGAGGAATTTCTATTATATGTGTTCTTGGGTAGGGAACCAGGGAAGAAATGGAGTAGTGCAGGCAATGAGTGAGTGAGACATGAGGACACAAAGAGCTGCTGAGTTAAGGTTCTCCTTGGTGCTAGGATAACAGATGTGTGCACCATCCCATTTCCGTGGCCTTGGGTGTGCCCAGCAAGCATTTTAGCTCCCCAGCTACATTTCAAATCCTCCTTTGCTTTCTCTGTCCTTCTGTCCCTATTTCTCCTTCCTCTCCTGGCCTCAAACTCACAATCTTCCTTCCATAGACCTCCTGAGTGATGAGCGAATTGTTTTCATTATTTTTAATTGGTTATTTTCTTTATTTACTTTTCAAATGTTATCCCCTTTCCCAGTTTCCCCTCCACTAACCCCTATCCCCTCCCACTGCTTCTATGAGGGTGCTCCCCCACCCACTTAACCACTCCCGCTTTGGCACCCTGCCATTCCCCCTATGCTGGGTCATCGAGACTCCGCAGGACCAAGGGGCTGGCAGGACCAAGGAGCTCCCCTCCTATTGGTGCAAGATAAGGCCATCCTCTGCTACATATGCAGCTGGAGCCATGGGTCCCTCCATGTGTACTCTTTGGTTGGTAGTTGAGTCCCTGGGAGCTTTGGGGGGTCTGGTTGGTTGATATTGCTGTTCTTCCTATGGGGATTTATTTATTTATTTTAAGTATATGAGTACACTGTAGCTGTCTTCAGATATTCCAGAAGAGTCATCGGATACCATTACAGATGGTCGTGAGTCACCATGTGGTCGCTGGGAATTGAACTCAGGACCTCTGGAAAAGCAGCCAGTGCTCTTAACCACTGAGCCATCTCTCCATTCACTCATCCCCCAACGACGAGGGAATTTTTCCTTAGTGACACGCATCCTCAGTTTTTGATGGGTAGTATCACAGTCTGTCACTGGAGTCACCTCAACTCTCACCCCTCAACATTAACCATCCAACAAGCGCTATTAATGCTGCCCCTTTTTTCCAGTCCATCTCTCTTCCATTGTGACTATCAGTGACCTAGTTCGAGGTCCCATAATCTCCCAGAGACAACTGGCCTTTCTGCCTCCAGTCTAATCCCCTTACAATTCACCTTTCACAAACGGCTGGAGTAATCTTTCTCAGGCATACGTATCTGACTATATCACTCCCCTTAGCCTTTTCTACCCTTGCTCCTCAACTGCCCCGTTTCTTCTGTTTAAATTCTGAGTAGAACATTCCAGACATTTTGTTCCTCTTGTAACTAGCAGCCTTCCTTTTGGCCCCTCCTCCAACTCTACATCCACACCCTGTGCTCAAGCCATAGTGACCTACTTTCAGTTCCCCAAACACAACATGCTTTATCAAGCCCCTGCACATACATGAGATGTGCCAGCCGGAGGGACTAATTCATCTTTGAAATTCGGTGAGTGAGTCATTTTCCCTGACTTGCCCCAGCCATAGTCTGTCACTCGCTATAGTTGCTTCTCCCTGCAGCTCTCCACGATGTCTTGCACACATTTACATATTGCATATACTTGCTTGCCTGGCGCCAACTGGCAGTGGGAGGTTCTCTGAGAACACACTGATTCTTATGTGTCTCTGCATGTTTTGTGCCTATCTTAGGCTTGAAATAGGTGCTATTGAATGGACAGGTGACTTTTTTATAAGTACTTTAGGTTGGACAAAGAGTCTCTGCACAGAAATAGCTGGTTTGCATGTTGACTTACTTTGGAGAAAGGCCCTGGTCATATTTTGCTTTTTGTATGATATTTTGATCACTCATTCAACAATTAAGCATGTACTGTGTTGCAGGTCTTGCATGGCTTTTTTTTTTTTTTTTTTTTTTTTTTTTTGGTTCTTTTTTTCGGAGCTGGGGACCGAACCCAGGCTTTTTTCTTTTTAAGATTTATTTGTTTGTTTGTTTGTTTATCTATTATATGTACACTGTAGTTATCTTCAGACACACCAGAAGAGGGCATCAGATCTCATTACAGGTGGTTGTGAGCCACCGGGTTGTTGGGAATTGAACCCAGGACCTCTGGAAGAGCATCCAGTGCTCTTAACCACTGAGCCATCTCTCCAGCCTTCTCTCTTTTTTCCCCCTTCCCCCTCTCCCCTCTCTCTCTGTTTCTACCAAAGACAAGTTTGAATAATTCTTAGGACAATCTTAGAGCGACTCTCCTACTCAAACACAACCCAAGCCTTCTGTGGCTTCAGATAAGAAGAAGAGGGGGGGGGGGGTTGGGGATTTGGCTCAGAGGTAGAGCGCTTGCCTAGCAAGCACAAGGCCCTGGGTTCGGTGCCCAGCTCCGAAAAAAAAAAAAGAAGAAGAAGAAGAGAGGGGGGATTGGGAAGATGCTGAAAAGACTTCGCCTGGGGATTTACAATCACTCAGAACTCCAGTTTCAGCGTGTTCGAGTCCCAGACCCCACATGCTAGAAGGAGAATACTGAGCCCTACAGGTTGTTATCGGTCCCTTACATACACACACACACACACACACACACACACACACACACACACACACACACACACACACACACACACACACGGTAGTTACCTCAAAAAAAAAAGTAGAATAACATTACTGCAACCCACCACTAGGTGGCAGTGGCTCTCCATAAGTGAGGCGTCATAGGCCTAGGCCTTCAGATTAAACCAGTTCATAAATTCTACAGAATTGTAGTAAAACTGTAACATGATAGACTCTCTTTTATAAAAAGAAGAAAGAAATCTAGAGACATATCAGGGAGGGAGAGCACTTATTTAGCACGGATGAGGCCCTGGCTTTGATTCTCAACACGCAGCCACATAACCAAGAGTCAAAAATAGACTTTAGGCATCTCTTCAAACTTTTTTTAATCTTTAGCATCTGTTTTTGTTCACATCCCTGGGACAAACCATAACAGAACACTTGAGAATGGCATGGTTCCATGTTCTCATGTACTTGTAATCTCAGAATATTGATTCGTGTGTGTGTGTGTGTGTGTGTGTGTGTGTGTGTGTGGTGTGTCTGATGCATGTTAGTGCTGCATATGACATACATGTGGAGGTCAGAGGATAACTCTGAGGAGTCCCTTCCTTCCTTCCACTTTGGGTTCTAGGGATAGAACTAGCCTTGGCTCAGGGTTGTCTCGGCCACCGCCACAAGCACCTTCACCTGCTGACCCATCTTGCTGGCCTAGAACTGATTTGTAAATATTGATTCTGTGTGCTGTGCCAAGATCCAAAGTGCTAATTTTAGAAGTATAGACTAACAGGTGAAAGTAATTTTTATTTAGTTAGGTGTATATGGGTGTTTTGCTTGAATTTTGTGTCTGTACTCCACATTCATGCTCAGGGAGGCCAACAAAGGGTATTGGATGCCCTGGAACCGGAGTTACAAACAGTTGTGAACTGCCATGTTGGTGATTGGAATTGAACCAGGGTCCTCTGGAAAAGCAGACAGTGATTTTAACTTCTTAATGTCGTTCTTGTCTTTGGAAATGATGTTTTAGGCAGACGTGTAATTGGGGTAACAAAACAGGAGAAGGGGGACTTTGGAGGATGCTCTCTGTGAGCCCCGAAATCAGAAAGAGCAGGTGACAATGGGATCCCGCAGTTCCTAGCTTTTCTAAAGTCTGTTTTTCTCATCTGCCAAACTAGAGATGATCATATTACTTCTCTTACAGGCTTAAGATTAAGAAGATGATGAAAATGATGATTATAAAATGATGATTAAGATTAAGAAAATGATGATTATAAAATTCTGCCCATTGTTTCTGTCACAAACTGCATGGTTAATTAAAGTCGGTCCTCCAAATGCCGGAGGAAGTGCTACAGATGGATGCATATTTATGAATCATTGATGTATACGGTCATAGCAAAATAGATTTTTATAAAAGAAGAAGAAAAAGGTGAAAAGTGAGGATGGGACTCTCTGTACTTTGTGCAATCCTGGAGATAACTTCCAGGGCCTCACACAAGCTAAGTAAGAGCTCTACTACTGGTCTACACCCTCAGCTGAAGACCCTTAGGTGTGCAGAAATGGGCTGAGATGTGGTGAGGAAATGGAGTTGCTTTTTATCTGAATGTGTAATCAGATAAAGCTGGAAACTTTAAAGGGAAGGCCAGTCAGAGGTGACTGGTCATCCTGAGTATCCTCTGAGGTTCCAGGGATGTGAGGCTTTCCGTGCTAAACCTGGGAAAGTCCTAGGCAAACTGGACGGAGTCTGTCACCATACCAGAATAGGCGAAGGGTGGTGATAGGATAGCGAATACTCAGATCTTTCTTTCCCTGTGCCAACTGGTCTCTTTAAAATAACTTTGTAAGGAGTTTTACCACCGGCCTCACCATACAGAAGAAAAAAGGCAAGGCAGCTGGGACAATACAGTCCAGAGAGATCAGTCTTGCCTGCCCATAGAACACGGGAAAGAAAGGACAGAGAATCGACCCAAAGAGGTAAAAACATAACTCTGTTGGTTAGGATTGCTTCAGGGATGAACTGACAGAGAAAGCTTCCAATAGGATCTCAGACTCCCTTAGTTAAAAAGTCCTGTGTGGGACACGCCCAGATACCTGGGAACTTCTTCCCAGTTCACTTCCTGCATTGAAATTTCTCTCCTCTAATTGCAGACGGTACGACCCATCGAACTAAGACAAAGGTCAAAAGTCCAAGAACGCCATTAGCAAGATACCTTCTTTCCAAGTCATAGCGCCAGACCTCTTTGCACCCGAGGGCCCCCAGCCACCCCAAAGCCACTCCTAGATCTGGTTGACAAGAGTAGCTACAACCCGCCAAACCAGCCCAAATTACATTTGCCGGGCCGGCGTGAGGCGCTTCCTGATTGGCAGGGCGATAGGGGTGGGGCCTCGGAGGGAAATCCTCCCTCGGATTGGTGCAAACCAACGAGGTTGAGCGCTGTACCGCGTCTGGGCGCGAAAGCTCGAACTTCGCTGCCGGGCTGGAGACGGCGGGAGCTGTCGCTGGCAAGTCAAGGTTACTGGGGACGCGTTCTCCTGGAGCCGCGCGGTAGGGAGGCCGGAATCATGACCGGCGAGGTGGATTCTGAGGTGGGTTTAAGCTCTGGTTCGGGCTATGGAGGCCTCTCGCTGAGGGCCGGGTGGGACAGGAGACCCAGTAGGGCCGGAGCGCCGAGCCGAAAGGACTACAGTTCCCGGCGTGCACCGCTCTGAGACCACTGGACTGGGTCTGGGTTCCTCTTGAGGGTCTCCCATTAGGCTTCCCGCGCTCGGTCCTCACAGCTTATGGTTCGGTGGCACGCGCTGCTGTCCTCCCAGCTGGGTCCTCGGCTTGTTACTGCAGCGCGCCCTGCTCTTTGGCGCGTTTCCTGCCGCGCAAGCTTCTTTTACAGCATCCCCAGCAAAAAAGGCCTTGGCCAGCCTGGCCTGGAGGTTGTGGGGTGGGATTCTCTGTAAACACAGAGTGAGGGTTGTATGTAGTTGGAACTCTGGTTCTGGAAGGGACTTCTGAGGATTTCGCGCATGGGCCCGCTGTCTTTGCCCACAGTACTTCATTGGCCTGGCTCGCGCGGCGTTCTTCTAGTAGTTGACCACTCACTAGTGGAATTTGGCCATAGAAAACTTTTTCCGGGATCTGTGTTCTTTTCTGGAGTCTGCATAGGACTACAGACTTAATGGGGTACCAGAAAACATAATCACCAGACCAGAGCTTTATTTTGACATGAAGTTTTCATAATTAGATACTGAACAAAATATCAGACTTAAAAATCAAGGTTTCACCTGTCTTCTCGACTCACTAGGATCAAAAAAAAAAAAGCCTTAATTACAAAAGGTGGCTGACTTCATAAGCCACACTTTTGCTCACTCTTCCTAAAAAGGAAGGAAAGAAGGAAGGAGAGAGAGAGAGAGAGAGAGAGAGAGAGAGAGAGAGAGAGAGAGAGAGAGAGAAGACGAGAACAAAACATAGAAGTAGGAGACAGAAAGGTTCTAGGGAGACAGGGAGGCAAAGTTAGACGAATGGTATGTGAGCCCAGTTTCCTGAATGATTTTGTGTGTTGTTGGGGGGAGTGGGGCATGTATGGAGAAGGAGTGGTGTGCTATAGGTCATGGATGGAAATCAGAGGACAACTTGCAGAAGTCTAATCTTCTAATATCTCCTACCAGGCGGGTCCTGGGGATGGAAGTCAGGTTGCCAAGGTTCAAAACAAGTGTCTTTATTTATGAGCCATCCATCAGGTCCCATTGTGATAATCATGTACACACACACACACACGAAATAAATGAAGATGCAATTTTTAAAAATTAAAAAGGGGCTAGAATGATGACTCAGCAGATAAGAAAGAGCACCTGCTGCTCTTCCAGAGGACCTGGATTTGGTTCCTGTCACCCACATGGTGGCTCACAACCATCTATAATTCCAGTTCCAGGGAATCTGGTGCCCTCTTCTGACCTTCATGGGTATCAGGTATACACACTGTGCCCTTCCACCCATGCAGGAAAAGCACTCATACACATGAACAAAGTAAATCTTTTTAAAAGAAATCTTAAAAGGGGCTGGAGAGATGGCTCCATGGTTACGAGCCCTTGCTGTTCTTGCAGAGAACTCTAGATCATTGGTTCCCAAGCGTCCATATGACTGTAGTCACAGCTCTAGGAGGTCTTGTACCCCCTTTTGACTTCCACAAGCACTTCAGGAATATGGTACACAGACATATATGCAGATGAAACACCTATGCACATAAAATAAATAAATCTTCCTTTCAGTTAAAAAGCAGAAAAACCAAGTGACTCTGATTTGTGCGATTAATGTGTTTAATAAAAGTAAACGGAACTGTTCAGTTAGTATCCTGTAGCAATTAGTTTCCGTTTGCGTTTCTTTGGTTTTGGTTTTGGCCCGTGATTCTAAATGCCATCTCTCCATTTCCAGTTGCAGCCCGATGAGCCCACACTTTGTGGACCCGCATGTACTCACTCAGTTCTGTCTCCTCCTTGTTAACGTTAAGTTTATTCTCATTTTCTAGGTTAACCTGGAAGTCGGTGATCTAAAAATCCTTTCACAAGAAGAAGTAGACAGTGGACAGGGCAGCTTTGAAGCACTCGAGCTCTTTAGTGAAAGAGGTTTGTGATATATGTTATGTTAATTTTAGGAGTAGAGTATGGGGTCCTGGGCTGTGGGTGATTTCAGTTTATCTCATTATTTTCTTGATTTAATCAAACTATTAGTGCCCCAAGATTAATATTTATTTTCCATATAACAAATTAAAAAATAGCAGTACTTACATGTATTTTTTGTAATGTTTTTTTAAATCTATTTATTTATTACATACAAGTCCACTGTAGCTGTCTTCAGACACACCAGAAGAGGGCATCAGATCCCATTACAGATGGCTGTGAGCCACCATGTGGTTGCTGGGAATTGAACTCAGGACCTCTGGAAGAGCAGTCAGTGCCCTTAACCACTGAGCCATCTCTCCAGCCCCCTTACATGTATTTTTAAAGAACATCCATTCCTATTATATAACAAGGATAAATAATATGTTATTTTTTTTAGATAAAAGTAGATAAAAATGTCTAATAGTTAACTGCATTGCCTGGTTAAATGCATTCATTACAGAACATGATTTCTAACACCTGCCAGGATGATTAGAACAACTTTACACATTATAAGTGTATATAATTACATTTCTTAGCAAGAGAGGATTTGCCACAGGAAAAAAAAATTTTAAGTGTATTTTTAGATATGCTTTGCTACAGCGAGTTCTTAATGGTAGTTGTGTAATCCCACAAGGTGATATATCACATATGCAATTAAATATATTTTTAAGTAGCTAGGAAGAAGGACAAAGGGTTGGGCGACTGGGTACCTTCTTTTCAAAGACACCGTTTCCACCAGATTCTGACGAAGAGATATTTGTGAGTAAGAAGCCGAAGAGCAGGAAAGTGTTACAAGACAGCGATTCTGAGGCTGAGGACAATGCTCCAGAGAAACCCACCTACGACAGTGCGGAGGAGAATAATGAGAACTTACACTCGGGGAAGAGTCAGACGATCAAAAGCATCTCCACCGCTCTGGCTGACAGTGACGAGAGCAGCATGGAGGGAACTCCGTGTCAGGAGAGTCTTGAGACTCAAGAGACTCCTTCCTTGGAGCTGAGCCACCAGACAGCAAGCTCTGCGGACTTCACCACCGACAGAAAGCTCTCCAAAGCACTCCGCAGAGAAGGAACTGAAGGAAAAGCAAAATCCAAGAGAAGACTGGAGAAAGAGGAGAGAACAAGGGAGAAAATTAGGAGACTGAAAAAGAAGGAAACAAGATGTGAGGTATGCTGTCATTTTCTGACCTTTGAAATCGTTGCTGTTTTTGATTAGGATCTCACCCCATAGCCTTCAAAGGCCTGGAGCTTACTCTGTAGACCAGGCTGGCCTCAAACTCACAGAGATCCTCCTGCCTCTGCCTCCAGGGTGCTGGGATTAGAGGCAGTTGGCCACTACTGTCCAGCTATTTTTTTTTTTTTTTTTGGTTCTTTTTTTTTCGGAGCTGGGGACCGAACCCAGGGCCTTGCGCTTCCTAGGTAAGCGCTCTACCACTGAGCTAAATCCCCAGCCCCTATTTTTTTTTTTTTTTAATGTGTATGTGTTTGTGCCTGTGCACCATGTGAATGGTGTAGGTGCCCGTGGAGGTCAGAGGTGTCATCCTCTGGAACTAGAGTTACAGGCATTTGGGAGCTACCAAGTGAAGGTCCTCAGAACTGAAACAGCAACCCAAGATCAACTTTTTAATTCCACATGTAAGCGAGAGCATGTGATGTTTCTCTTTCTGGCTTGACATAATGTCCTCTAGTTCTGTCAACACTGCTGCAAATGACACAATTTTTTTTTTTATTAATTATTTATATAAGTACACTGTAGCTGTCTTCAGACACACCAGAAGAGGGCATCACATCTCATTATAGATGGTTGTGAGCCATCATGTGGTTGCTGGGAATTGAACTCAGGTCCTCTGGAATAACAGCCAGTGCTCTTAACCACTGAGCCATTTCTCCAGCCCTTATGTTTTTTTTTTAATGGGTGAACAATATACCATTAAATATGTGTGAATATTTTATGTATCTACTTGTTGAGGTACATTCTAAAAAAATAATTAGGTTTTATTTTCCAGGTAACATAGGTTTTAATTCCTGATAATTATTTCTGCACACAAATTATAGCTTTGCATAAAGAGTGATGGTTATGTAACTTACAACTATTGATCCTCTTTGCCATTGTAGATGCATGAAGGGTGTTTGTTTCCAAATAAATGGGGTACTGGTTTCTTGGTGTGTTCTTGTAGTAGTTCTTCGTTACTGTTCCTCTGATGAAATTGACTTTGAGAGGAGAATTTTTAAAAACACATGTATCAGGGCTGGAGGGATGGCTCGGTGGTTAAGAGCACTGACTGCTCTTCCAGAGGTCCTGAGTTCAATTCCCAGCAACCACATGGTGGCTCACAACCATCTGTAATGAGATCTGATGCCCTCTTCTGGTGTGTGTTGAGGACAGATACAGTGTAATCATATATCTAAAGTAAATCTTTAAAAAAAAAAAGAAACAAGAAAACATGTATCCATCAAAAGTTCATGTATTAACTAGAAAAATTATCCTCAGATTTTATAAAGTAGTTGCTCCATAAGTATTTAGTTGACTTTTCAAGACATAATTACTGTTTGCTAAGTAACTATTGGGTAGTTATATAAAAATCACTGCTTGGGTTTCAGAGGATAAGTGTAAGTTGGGAGAATGTTCTAGATGCAGAGACAGTTGTGAGCTAATGAAAGGTGGGCTTTTTGTTCTCTGTTTCAAGTTACCATATGCTATTGTGAAATGCTGGGCTTTCAAATGATTCAATTGTGCATTTTCTTTTTTGTCTAGGAAAGTGATGCAGACCGGCCACTTAACGACAGTGGCTGTCTTCTTGAAGATAGTGATCTTTTTGAGACAGGTTTGGAGGAAGAAGATGACTCTCCACTGGAAGATGAGGAGTCATTAGAGTCAATCAGGGCGGCTGTCAAAAACAAGATGAAGAATCACAAGGCAAGTCAAGAGCCAGTAGTCTTTGCTTCGCTGTTGCATTTATTGTTATGGCTTGCCGGTTTTAAACTTAATTTTTTAAAATATTTATTTTTATGTATGTGGGTATTTTGCTTGCATTTATGTCTGTATACCACATATGCATACAGTGCCTAGGCAGGCCAGAAGAGGGCATTAGATTCCTTGGAACAGGAGTCACAGATGGTTGTAAGCTGTCTTAGGGGTGCTGGGAATGAACCTTGGTCTTTCGTACTTGGTTCTGTGGGTAAAATCGTTTGCTGTGCAAGCGTGAGGACCAAAGTTCAAATCTTCAGAACCAGGTTACAAAGCTATGTGTGGTGGTGAGCTGTAGTCCAGGACTGGGTTGCTGGGACTTGGTGATCAACCTAACCCCAGATTCAGTGAGGAGACCCTGTCTCAGAGGAGTGGGGAAGTGGGGAGGGATAAGAGAGTAGGACACCCAGTAGCCTTCTCTGGCCTCCATGTATACACCAGTGCACAAGTAAACAAATACAGCATACATGCATACACATATACACAGTAAAACCTAAACAAAAAGGAATATTTTAGTTAGGTGTCTATTGCTGTGATAGACACCATGGCCAAAAGCAAGCTGGGAAGGAAAGGGTTTATTTTAGTTTATAGTTCTAGTCCAACATGAAGGGAAGTCAGGGCAGGAGCCGAAGCAGGAGCCATGGAAGAATGCTGCTTACTAGCTTACTTTTCAGATCTCGCTCAGTCTGCCCCCCATTCATTCATTCATTCATTCATTCATTTTACATCCTAATCACTGCTCTCCCAGACCACCCCATCTCCTGCTTCCCTTCACCTCTTAGAGACACCTCCTTCCCCTGTACCCCCTACCTCAAGTCTCAGCAGGGCTAGGAACATCCTCTCCCACTAAGGCCAGACAAGGCAGCCCAGTTAGAGGAAGAGATCCCACAGACTGGTGACAGTTCCTGCTCCAGTCTTTGGGGGACTTACATTGAGCTGCACAGCTGTTACATATGTGTGGGGTGGGAGGCTGGGTCCAGCCTGTGTATGCTCTATGGTTCGTGGTTCAGTCCCTGGGATCCCCTAGGGGTCCAGGTTAGTTGACTCTGTTGGTCTTCCTGTGGAGTTCCTATCTCCTCCAGGACTCTCAATCCTTCCCCCAACTTCCATGAGCAGCCTCCCTTTTTATACAAGACCAGATCCACCTGTCCAGGGATAGCACCTCCCACACTGAGCTGGGCCTCTCCTCCGTTAAACATTAGTAAGACAGTACTCACACAGACTTGTCCTCGGACTAATCTTACAGAGGCATTTTCTCAATTAAGGTCCCCTCTTCCCTGATATGTCTAAATTCATGTCAAGTTGACAAAAACCAACCAGCAGAAAAGATTTTTCTCTCTCTGTGTTTATTTGTTTCTTTCTCTTTTTTCAATTATATTTTATGTGTTTAATTATATACACTGCATGTGTATATATATGAATACAGTGCCTATGGAAGCCAGAAAATTGGCATTGGATTCACTGGAACTTCTGTGAATTAATAATGTAGGTGTTAGGTCCTCTGCGAAAACAAGGGCTCTTATAATCCGAGTTAACATTTCCAGCCCTCTTGAAAGAGGGGGTTTTTTTTTGTTTGTTTTGTTTTGTTTTTTTTTCCCTGTTCCCTAGAACCACCAGTCAGGAAGCTCTGTGGACTTTACCACCAATAGAAAGCTCTCCAAAATACTCCATAGAGAAGGAGCTGAAGGAAAAGCAAAATCTAAGAGAAGTTCCCTAGAAGTCATTTTCCTTCTTAGGAAATATGTAAACAGAAAAATTAGGGTTATAATTCCATTTGTATCGAACCTCTATTTTATTTTATTTTATTTTTAGCACAGTAGGAAAAGTTTTTATCTGGTAATTATTAGTTTAAGAGTAGAGTAGTGTTCTTGATGTGGAAAAACCTGTGCAATAAATTATTAATAAACTTCACTTTCTTTCCTGAAAAAAAAGAGAAGAGTAGTGTGATGTAGTAAGAAACATCATTTTACCAGCCCTGGTGGTTGTGTTATCCAAGATACTTGGGAGGCAGGAGAATTGCAAGTTCAAAGCCATCCTAGGAAACTTAATGAAACCGTCTTCAGGTGAAACTTGAGGCCTGGGGATTTATCTCAGTGGCAGAATGCTTGCCTAGCATGTGCAAGGCTCTTGAGTTCTCCTTATACAACAAGAGAAAAACATCTTTTTAATCCAAGTTTAGTTTTGTCTTTAATCAGTTTGCAATCTTTTAGAAAAAGGAACCATCCCTGGAGAGTGAGACCTTTTCATTAGAAGATGAAAGTGAGTTATCCAAAGGCAGTGGGAGGAAGGTAAGGCACCCCTACCTGATATTTGTATGATCTCTTTCCACAGAAGAGTGTGAGTTTCTCCAGATGGATACTGTATCTTATTTAATTTCCTTAGTAACCAAGCTCTTTCTCTTTCTTTTTTTATTTACTTCTTTCTTTTTTAAAGATTTGCTTTATTTTTATACATATGTTTTGCCTATATGTATGTCTGTATGTCTGTCTGTGTCCTACATGTTTATTTCTATGTATATGTGTTTTGCCTTTGTGTGTCTGTATGTGTGTCTATTTTATGTGTATGTATCTTACCTGTGCACCACATGTTTCTTTTCATGTGTGTTTTGCCTGCATGTATGTCTGTGTACCACATGCATGCAGTGCCTAGTGGCCAGAAAAAGGCGTCAAAATCCCTGGACCTGGAGTTACGGACAATTGTGAGCCACCACATAGGTGTTGGGAACTGAGCCTGGGTCCTCTGAGAGAGAAGCAGGTGCTCTTAGCCACTGAGCCATCTCTGCCATCCAGTGTTTCTTTGTATACAGCAAGAACAGAAATATCATTCATTAGAATAAATTCTTTTTTCTGAGACTTGCTAATAAATACGTTCCTTATTCTTGTATTGAGTGTTTAGTGCCTAGTTTTCCTTCTCTTCCTGTTTTCTTAGAGACAACAACTCTTCAGAGTAAATATCTTTCTGGAGAACACCATTAATGTAGTTTCGCTTTGTTTTGTTTTTAAGGAAAGAAAGGCAGCAAAGTTAAGTAAAGAAGCACTAAAAAAACTGCATAGTGAGACTCAGCGTCTAGTCCGAGGTAATACAGACCATGAGATGCATCGTGGCGGGGTTTGTTTTGTTTTGTGGGTTTTTTTTGCCAGCTCATCCTGGGTGTTGGGGAGTTGGTTTGCTAACACTTATAATGTGAATTCGTATCATTTGAGTGTGATGTGAAATTTAGAGTTAAACTTGATAAATGTCCATTGTTCCCAAGCCCTTGGACCATTAATATAAACAGAAAATTTGCAGAACTGTGGTAAAGCTAAAGGGGGAACTGTTTTTTAAGATGTTTTAAATTATATGTTTGTGTATGTGTGTGGGGTGGTGTATATGAGTGTAATTGCCCAAAGATGCCAAAAGAAGTTAGATCCTCTGAGCTTGACTTATAAGCAGCTGTAAGCTGCTGACCTGAGGGGCTCTGGGAACTGAACTCTGATCCTCTGTCAGAACGTGCTCTAGTCCCTAGAGAGGAGACTGTTGTCTATGGACTGACTGCATCCGGATCCCTGTAGGAAGTTTGAAATGCATGAAATTATTTGAGATATATAGAAGATTCTGTTTGAAATGGAATCCAATAATATATATTCGTTAAAAGTATTCTGATGTATTTTGCCTGGCATATGGCCCAAGACCCTTATGGTGTTTGAAGCTGGGAGGAGTGAAAGTTTGGGGTCAACATGGATGATATAGCAAGTTCCAGGCCAGCCCATGTCACCCAGCACGTCCTTGTTTCATAACAGAAGAAACACAGAAGGCAGTTCTCTTTAGGAGCTTGCTGGGGTTTGGCTCTTGTCCTTGGTAAACGCAGGCCTGTTTTTTGTCTCATGATAGCTTCGTTTTATATTATTTGGTTAACTCAATGTGAAGTGACATTTCAGAATATGCACATGAGTATTTCCTTGTTTTGTTCCATTTTTTTTAGAATCTGCACTTAATCTTCCATATCATATGCCTGAGAGTAAAACTATTCACGATTTCTTCAAACGGAAGCCCCGGCCCAGTTGCCAGGGCAGCGCCATGGCCCTGCTGAAGTAAGAGATGCTTTCCTTGTGGTTACCGTCCTAGTGAATGTTGAGTTCCATAGCATCTGGTGTAAAGTTTACACTCCTTGGTTCCTTAGAACTGATTTAAACCATCCATTCTGTGTTGAGAGATGACTGTGTCCCAGGGAGAATCTTCAGTTTCGGCTTATGTCCCTTCTAGGTCATGTAAGTATCAGTCGGGCCACCACAAGGAAGCCATAAACCCGGCAGATGCAGCTGGAATGAGTGCCGATGACCCCAGTAAAGGTTCTGAGCAGAGAACAAGGGCAGAAAGTGCAAAGGAAACTACCATTCTCCCTGAGGTCTCAGAAGAAGCCGGGATCACTGCTGGATCAGATGAGGCTTGTGGGAAGGATCCGGTAAGAGGAGCAGAGCTGGAAATTGAGGAGACTGAGAAGTACAGTGATGGCAGACCTTCTCCTGGGGACAGATCCGTGTCACAGCAAGAATCCTCCATCTCCAGGAGCAAAGACAGTGAGAACTGTCACACTGGAGAACTCACCCAGTCCGACCCTCCTGCCTTGGAGGGAGAAGAACTGAAAACAACAGAAGAAGCAGAGGCAGGAGAGGGAGCAGCCGAGCAGAAAACTGAGTCAGCCGTGGCGCCACCTGGAAAGGCGAGACGATTCACTGTGGACCGACTTAGACAGCTAGGCGTGGATGTTTCCAGTCAGCCTCGGCTGGGTGCTGATGAAGATTCCTTCGTGATACTTGATGAACCTGAAACCAACAGAGGTAACCCTCGAAGCGGGAGATTCTCTGGGGTGGTTCCTACCTGCAACTTTTGCTGCTGTGGAAGACGGGGAGCGTGGGAGAAGCCAGCGATTGCGTGATCTTCCAGATACACTAGAAGTGGGCAGAACTCTGTTCAGTGAGGTTGGCAGAATGTCAGGGCGAGCTTTCAAGTCTTTTTTCAAATGGAAACCTGGTGATAATTAGCACACCGAGGAGGCATACCGCTGTTGGGTTATGGTATTTAGGAATTTATTTCTGCCTTTTCAACTTAAACACCTAAATTTTTCTATGACCCTGTGTCAGATCTTATTAAATCATTCCTAAAAACATTCTGTTTTTGACAGCCAGAGAGAAGCACTTTAGTCCCCTGAAATTGTCTGCAAAACTGAATTTCTTCCTCCACCCTCACTCAATAGATACTAAACTATCCGTTGCCTTTGTAAAATGCTCTACTCCTTTCTGGGTTGACAGAGCAGGGTCACCTGTAACCTTGTAAGAATCCTGTTTGCAGTCAAGGCATTCAATCACACACCCAGGTAAATCAGGCCCCTATCCTTCACTTACGATACTTTCACAGTAGGACCTGGGAAGATGGCTCACTGGTTAAGAGCACTTGTTACTCTACCAGAGGACCAGAGGGAGTTTGAATTCCAGCATCCACGTCTGATGGTTCATAACTACCTATAACCACAGCTCCAGGGACGCTGGCATTCTCATGTCTCATGTTTCTCTGTCTCAAACTCACTGTGTAGCCACAGATGACCTGGGCTTCTAAGTCACATCCCTTCCCTAGAGTATATCACAAAATGTTTAACTGAGTGTGCGGTATTTAGATACACGAGATCTCTCTGTGTAGATCAGGCTAGCCTTAAACTCCCAGTCCTCCTGCCTCTCTGCCATAATGTTAGGATTTGGTATGTGCCAGCACTCAGGCCTGGGCTCTCCAAACCATCTTAGAAAAAAGAAAGACACACTGTATGGTTCAGGCGCTATCCTAAAGGTATACTGAAATAATAGTATTCTTTATTCTCTATATTCAAATAAATAGGATAAAGAAGCATTCACATGGTGGTAACTAAAATGGTTTGCATCAAGACTGTTCAGTCAACAACAACTTGTTGACAGGTGCTGTGTCAGCCACAGGGTCTGGTGTGTAAAATACGCCTGGTGGCTTTGTTGAATAGATGGACATTGTGGACTTTGTAGAGGCGAGAGAGGGATATTTTAGATATATATTTATTTTTTAACTTTTTTTTTTTTTGAGTCAGGGTCTCACTATGTAACCTTGACTGTCCTAGAACTCATGGTGTAGATCAAGCTGGCCTCAAGCTTGCAGGGTTCCTCCACCCCTACCTCCCAAGTCCTGGAATTACAGAGCGTGCTGGAGAAGGACATTTTTAGAAAGGACAGAAAAGGCCCTGCACAGTACATATTGGGAGAAGATGGGAGTTTGATTGGAACTAGATGTACAGTTAAGGGTTATGTAACACGATTGGCATGGATTCATCAGCAGAGGACAAGAAGGAACTGCTGCCCACATCTGAGGAAACCCGTTGCTAATTGACTCTAGGAATTAAGGAATTTTCTAAGTAGTCCTGGGCTGAGGTACAGGAGGAAGACATTTTGAGGACCTACCATATTAAATACTGGTGCATTCTTTATTATCTTCTTTGATCCTTATAGCCCTGGGAGATTATTTTGCAAATGGAACTGAGGCTGTCCCCAGTCAGTTTGGGCCATTTTTCCAGCATGATACATAGCTTATATAGAACTTAGCGTGATACCTGCCACACGTTGCACACTTTGTTTTAACTCAGCATGCTTTCCAGCTGGGCGGGATAGCTCACCACTTTAATCCCAGCATTTTGGAGGCAGAGGCAGGCTGATCTCTGTGAGTCGAAGGCTTGCTTGGTCTGCATAGAGAATTCCAGGCCAACCAGGGATACAGAGTGAGACCCTGACTCAAAACTTTTTTTTTTTCTTTAAATATGATTGGCGTGAAAGTTTGGTTTCCAGACCAGTCGTTTTCACTGTATTCTATACATGACCTTGGAGTCTTTCAGGCAGTAAACCTAGACTTGGCATTTAGTTGGGTACTGTGTGTACAAGTGAGGTGCAATCCCTGTCCTCAAGGAAATGAATAATTGAGATAGGCAAGCAGACCATTATTGGACTGGACGGCAAGTAAAGTGGTCAGTTTGTGTCACTGGAGAAGATGCAGAGGAGTCCTCCAGTACAAGCCGCTTACTTGGATTGGAGATTTGGGGAAGTTTTGGCAAGAGGGGGGAGGGGAGAGAGAGAAAGTTGCAATGAGAATTTTGGTTTCTTTGAAAACACAGAAATAGTGTAAGAATGTGTTTTCATTGTAATCCCAGGTATGGGATGTGGGGCTGCTTCAGATTGTCCACAGCAGCTGACTGATCTGCCTCGTGCCCCAGCAGAGGCATGGGTTTGGCTAGCTGCAGATAGTTTCTGTGATTGTGTGACGCTTGGAATTTTGGGGACTCTTCAGAGTGTATATAAATACTAGATCCTCAAGAGGTGGTGGATTGCTGTTGGTCACAGTTTGTGAAATAGTTGTGCTGGAAGAAATAAGAAATTAGACATCCTGATGGTAGTGAAGGTCAAACCTGTTCCAAGGATCTCGACACCCCTAATCAGCAGGAGGCAGTCTAAGAACAATGTTGACCCCTTTCCCTTCTGCCCTTTATTCTCTCCTACCAAGAGATAGGGGGTTGAAGGGGTAGAAGAGGAGGGGTGGAGAAAGGTGAAGGAAAAAAGAACTCACAAAGTAACAAAAGTCTGACTATACAGAGCTCTAAAACCTGAGGAGGAGATACCAAAGCAGGGAGGGAGAGACAGCTTTTCTGGTAGAGACAACTGCAAAAGACACCGATGTTAGAAATCGTGGGTGTGCTGGCTGGCGGGGGTCAAGGTTGTAGGGTATTGATGAGAACCTAGATTCAGAAGGACTTTGGGAGGATGTCAGAGAGGTAGAGCTTCAGTTACTTTTCTAGTAAAGGACCATTGAAGTTTTTTGTTTTAAACAGGGAAATGGCTCACTCACTAATTTTAGAAAGATCAAGCTGATAACTAGCATAGCTGACACTTTGTAAGGATTTAAGATTAAAATTAGAGAGCTGGGCCTGATACCATATGCCTGTAATTCTAGACTTAGAAGGCTGAAGCAGGAGGATTATTGAAAGTTCAAGGCTACCCTGGGCTACATAGCAAGTACTAGGCTAACCAAGACCCTGTTTCAAAAACCTAAGAAACAGAAAAAAGGGTTGAAGAGATGGCTTAGTAATTAAAGGCATATGCTGCCCTTACAGAGGATCCAAGTTCAGTTCCAGCACCCACGTCTGGCAGCTCATATCCACCTGTAATTCCAACACCAGGCCATCTGATGCCTTTGGGCCTCTAGGAGCAGTAGTCATGGGCACATACACAGGCACACATACACACACGCACATAATTAAAACTTTTAAATAGATTTCAAAAAGTAGAAACAAGAAAGAAAATAATGATATAATCTTATTTTCTTTATCTCAGAGTAAATGTCCATGAGAAAGGTGAATGTAGATTAAATTCAAATATATTATTCCTATTCTTTATGAAGGCACAGGAACCTAGTGGGAATGAGAACAGTGGACCGGAGCTACGGAGCAACTTGAGTTGGGGCAGAGGCTTTTTGCTTGAAGAGCTGAGAGATACTGGGAGGGAAGGAGAGTAAGGGATGAGTAAGCCGGGCAATGAGTGCAGAGAGAGCGGCTGGCTCACCTGACTGCAGGATGGGGAGCTTGAGAGTCGTCACATTCTCTGATTATGAATGAAGACGCTCCCTCGATGTTATTTTAGGGCCTCAGTGGAATCTTCCTACTCAACTGTTTTATTTTATTAGCATCAATAGTGATCTGCCTATTTCTGTTCTCTCTGCTGGTACCACCTGTTGTGTTCAACTTTACCTCGTCACTATTAATAGGAGGCAGACTTGGGCTTTCTCTCACTGTTCTCTTGTCTGTAAGTGGATATACCATCGTTTATAGTTGGATTGTTACTGCGAGTAATTGTTAGAGGCACAATGAAAGGATTTTTGTTTCCTTCTCTGAGGAAAGTAAAGAACACATGTAGACAATATCCATACAGCCAATAACATGGATTTGAGTGCATGTTTTTAAGACAGCAACTATTGACTGGGTGTGATGGTGTGCACTTACCGTCTCGGCTCCTAGATGGTGGAGGCAGGGAGATCAATAGTTCAAGATAAGCCTGGGCAATGTGAGACCCGGTGTCTAGACATAAACAAGATCCAGCAGAAAATAAACTTTTGGTTTTATATTTTAAAATTAATCTTGCCTCTTTTAAGAGGTTATTATTTCTTTCATCTTATGGATATGTGTCTGAGTATGTGAGTGTGCACCATGTGTGTGCAGGAGGCCCTGGCAGTCAAAAGAAAGCACTGGATCCCCTGAAATGTTACAGGTTAGGGTTAGGGTTACGTTGTTAGCCACTAGGTGGGTCCTGGAAACTGAAAGAAACCCAGGTCCTCGGCAAGAACAACCAGTGCTCCTAACCACTGAGCTACCACCTCTCTAGCTCCAAATTGCACTTGATTTTTGAGACAGCATCTCACTGTGTAGCATTGGCTGGCTTGGAACTTGCTGTGTTGACCAAGATGGCCTTAAACTACAGAGTCCACCTGTCTCTTTAATCCCAAATGCTGGGATTAAAGACCTGTACCACTACAACTGGATGCACCACTACAACTGGATCCAATTAACCTTTTTAATAGCTGAAATGAAAGCAGGTTTGTTTGTTTTTTCCTACTGATTTGATACTAAAAAAGAAACTGAGGGCTGCAGAGGTCTCAGAGTAAAAGCACTTGCCACCAAGCCTCTGGGCCTGGTGATCCCCGTACCCACAAGATGAAAAGAAAGGACTAAAGCTTGTCCCTGACATCCACACAGGGCCATGGCATGCATTCCTACACACACACACACACACACACACACACACACACACACACACACACACACCTAAATAAGTAATAAAAATATGCTTTTAAAAGTCTGTTTTTTAAACCAGAGAGCGAACAGTTCTAGATTACAGTGTATAATTTTTGTGCAGATCTTAGTAGCATGGGGGGTGTGGGGGGGGGTTTCTCTGTTATTTTCCTCTGTTAAGCTGGAAAACTTCTCATTCTTAACTGGAATCTTCGCTGAGCAGGGCACACTGACACGTTGGTTCTCGTTTGGGATTAGAACTGGAAGCCTTGAAGCAGCGCTTCTGGAGGCATGCTAACCCAGCAGCCAGTCCCAGGGCGCATCAGACGCTGAATGTGAACATCATCGTGAAGGACTTGGGCACTGACGGGAAGGAGGAGCTGAAGGCAGAAGTGGTGCCCGTCACTTTGGCAGCAGAGAAGCTGGAAGGAGCGAGCCACACAAAACCAGGTACTTGTCTCTACTGTGAAAAGCCTGCGTAGGAAAAGCCACAGAGCCTTTTTTCCTTGGAGACTCTGGAGATTGGACCACATGCAGCTGGAGCCATGGCTCTGTCTATGTGTACTCTTTGGGTGGTGGTTTAGCCCCTGGGAGCTCTGGCTGGATGGTATTATTATTCTTATGGTGTTGCAAGCCCCTTCAGCTCTTTCATTCCTTTCTCTAACTCTTCCAACAGGGAGCCCGTTCTCAGTTGAATGGTTTGCTGCTAGGGTTTGCCTCTGTATTTGTCATGCACTGGCAGAGCCTCTCAGGAGACAGCTATATCAGGCTCCTGTCAGCATGCACTTCTTGGCATCAGCAATAATTGTCTGGGTTTGGTGGTTACATGTCTATGGGCTGGATCCCCAGGTGGGGCAGGCCCTGAATGGCCATTCCTTCGGTCTCTGCTCCAGATTTTGTCTCCGTATCTTCTCCTGTGAATATTTTTGTTCCCCCTTAAGAAGGACTGAAGCATCTGCACTCTGGTCATCCTTCTTGAGCTTTATGTTGTCTGTGGATTGTATCTTGGGTAATCTGAACATTTGGGCTAATATCCACTTATCAGTGAGTGCATACCATGTGTGTGTTTTTTGTGATTGGGTTACCTCACTCAGGATGATATTTTCTAGTTCCATCCATTTGCCTAAGAATTTCATGAAGTCATTGTTTTTAATAGCTGAGTAGTACTCCATTGTGTAAATGCACCACATTTTCTGTATTCATTCCTCTGTTGAAGGGCATCTGGGTTCTTTCTAGCTTCTGGCTATTATAAATAAGGCTGCTATGAACATAGTGGAGCATGTGTCCTTGTTATATGTTGGAGCATCTTTTGGGTATACGCCCAGGCCATGTTATGTTTTTAACTGTTCGTCTTTATGTAAGTAAGTGTGTTACTGTTTTCCATCATGACTTCTGAGCCAGGGACTTCCAGTGGGAGACTCAGACCCAGGGCCCCTTGCTTGCTCACCATGTGATTCCTACTGAGCTACGTCCCTAGCCCTTTGAGCTAGAGACTTCTAAGGCCTCATTCCCTTCACGCCATCCATTTAACAGTTCCTTACAATCTGCTGGGTGCTGGCCTTCCCTCCCAAACTGAGATAAGTAAAAGCCTAGAGTGCTGAGGTCTATGGTTTTCCTTTTGGGTATTCAGAATAAATACAAACAGCTTTATTAAATTGCTTAAATTTGTATTAAGTCGTTTAAATTGCATGGTTATTTCTGTGCCTTGTAGTCTGTCATACCCAAAGCATGGTGCTATTCGTTTTGTTCAGGTGAAAAACTGCAGATGTTAAAAGCTAAGTTGCAGGAGGCAATGAAACTCCGAAGGCTCGAGGAGCGGCAGAAGCGCCAAGCGTTGTTTAAATTAGATAATGAAGATGGATTTGAAGAGGAGGAGGAAGAGGAAGAAATGACAGATGAGTCTGAGGAAGATGGAGAAGAGGAAGAAGAGGAGGAGGAGGAGGAGGAGGAGGAAGAGGTTGGAGACATGCAGGAGGTTTGGGACAGTTATATACTTTTCTCTCTTGGCTATGATGAATAAGAGAAAAGAGTTAAGATTTACTTATTATTTGTGTGTACGAGTGGTTTACTTCAGTGCCTGCGGAGGCCAGAGAGGGTACTGGGTCCTCTGGAACTTCAGTCGTGGGTAGTTAGTTGTTAGCTGGGTGCTGGGGACTGAAACAGAGTTCTCTGGAAGAGCAGAAAGTGCTTTTCAGTGCTGCATCATCGCTCCAGCTCCCATATGTGTATATGTGTGTATGCATACATGTATACATGTATATGCATGTTTTGTATATGCATGTTTTGCCTGTGTGTGTGTGTGTGTGTGTGTGTGTGTGTGTGTGCCGTGTGTGCCGTGTGTGCCTCGTGGATGGATGAAAATAGCTATCTGTGTATGTACTCTAAGCTCCGCACATACAGTTCGGTTGGCATTATTGAGTGCCTGCAGTTCACAGCTGTGTGTGTCCTGTTTCTACCTGATAGTTTGTGTGTTTTAATATAGTGTTATATTGAAAATAACTTTACTAATAAGGACTTTTCTGTTTGTCATTGATTGAGATTGAAAAGCAATTGTTCTTATTTAGGCTGAGGTCTGGAATAGTTCTCAGGCAAGAGGTCTTTTTAAATCAATCCCATTCTTAGTAAAGGAGGGCATTTATGGAAGAACCCCCTGTCCCTGTCCCACAGTAGTTTTGCAGCCCAGGGAAGGTGGGTATTCATTATATGGCTGTTCAGTATGAAATGAGCTTTCTTTTCGGTTTACCCCGTGTAAAGAAAGGGAAGGGGGTGTCTGAGCTGGGCAGCACATTATAGTCTGTGCTTGCTGTGATGAGCAGTCATCCTTCCTCTAGACTGACTACTCTCTTACTGCCTTAGTAGCATGCCCATCTAATCCTCCTTCATGGAATGTGAAAAGCCCTAAAGCTAGTCAGGTGTGGTGGCACACACAGTTAATCCCAGCATCCAGGAAGCAGAGGCAGGTGGGTCTCTGTGAACTCAAGGCTGGCCTGATCTACAGAGGGAGTTCAGACTGGTCAGGGACCCAGGCCCACATAGTGAGATGCTGCGTGAGAAACAGTCAGGGGATGGCTTCCTGATTGTGCGTGGACTTAGTTTGTTTCAAGTTCACCTCTCCATGCTTGAGATGTAACCTATAACCAGGAATCCACATTTCAGCTAAGGGTGGATTTACTTTTAACATTTTTTGACTTGTATTATTTTTTTTACATGATTGGCATAGACTTCAGAATATCTTCTTGGCAGTGAAGATACAGAAACCAAAGCTGAAAAAGAAACAGATAAAGAAAACACAGACGCCAGTAGTGACGTCGGCAAACCTGTTGCCCTCTCTGTCCCCAAGCCCCTGTCCTCGGACTCCACCTTACTTCTGTTTAAGGACACCTCTTCCAAGATGGGGTAAGTTCTTCTGAGGAAAACAAAATTCTCTGGGATTTCTGAAGACATGTCCTTCTTAAAGGTGCAGGTATGTGCACACGAGTGCAGATGCCTGAGGAGGCCAGAAGAGGGCGCTGGATCCCCTGCAGCTGGGAACCAGTCTTGGGACTCTGGGAGAGCAGTGTACTCTTAACTATGAGGCCATTTCTCCAGCCCATTCTTGAATTTCTTACAAGGGAGTAGGAAGTAAGAACAGATACTCAAGCAGTTTACTGTTTTATTTTGTAGTTACTTTCCTACTGAAGAAAAATCAGAAACAGATGAACACATGGGCAAGCAGTCTGACAAACTGGGTAAGTAGTGACCCTCACGTAGAACATTTCTTTAGTTCTGATATGTAAGACCATAGTCTCACAAATGTTTCTTCCTTCCTTTTTTATTCTAGTGGCAGCATATTCTTACATGTAGCAGTGACATTATTTATGACTTGAAATATTTTTTGTGACCCATTTTTGAGCTGCTTTTATTTCTTTTTTAACATTGACTTCTTTTTACTCTATGAGCATGCGTGTTGCACCTGCGTGAATGGCTGTGCCTGCTGCTCACGAGGTTGGAAAGGGCTCCGGATCCCACGGACCTGGACTTACACAAGGTTGTGAGGTATCATGTGGGTCCTCTGCGAGAGCAGCAAGGGCCCTTAACTGCTGAGCCAGTTCTCCAGCCCTTGGGCTAAATTTTTATAGTTGACCATGGACATACGTTTTGTTGATTGAGTGAAACATGAAATATTTCTATGCAAAGATCAAAGAAAGGTATGCACTTAGACAGAAGAGAACTCCCATGTGTCACTTAGCTCAGAGTAACGAGCCCTAAGTATACACTGCTGCTGTTGTGAATTAATTGACCTTTCACAGAATGACTTGGAGCCCAGAACTTAAGTGGTTTGCCAGTGAATTTACCTGTTCGCTTCCCAACTCTTCCTACACAAATGCACCTCTGTATTTCTGTATTCCGAGTGTATTCTCTCATCCTCTTAGATGAAGACGACTCAAGTTCACTGCTAACAAAAGAGAGCAGCCACAACAGCAGCTTTGAGCTCATTGGCTCCACAATTCCATCCTATCAGCCCTGCAACAGACACACAGGCCGTGGGACGAGTTTTCTCTCTACAGCAGGATTCAGGTCGCCATCCCCTGGACTGTTCCGGGGCAGTCTGATCAGCTCGGCTTCTAAGGTAAAGCGGGGAGAACTGTTCTCACCTCCTCTGCTCACTGCCCACACTGCTGAATAGAGTGTGTCCCAGCCAGCCGAGCCCCACCGCGTGCTGCTCAGCTTTAAAAATGCACCCGCTTCGTGTATTAATTAGCAGGCGGTCGTGCCTACAGGTAGTTTTCCTTAGGCTCTGTTGACTGCATTGTCCGCCTCAACTGCGATTGCCTGAGAGCAGATGACATATTGCAAGTAGCAACTTCTGTTGTTGTCATGACACTGGATGGCATTTGTGAAATGTTTTGCTTTTGTTTTTGTTTTTGGTGCCAGAGTTCAGGGAAACTGTCTGAGCCTTCACTTCCCATAGAGGATTCCCAGGATCTGTACACCGCCTCCCCAGAGCCGAAGACACTTTTCCTAGGAGCAGGAGACTTCCAGTTCTGTTTGGAAGATGACACTCAGAGCCAACTGTTGGATGCAGATGGGTAGGTAGTTTTGTGTTTCTGTGGGTGGGAATAAGGCTGGGTGCTGCTTAATTTTGTTTAAAAATAAAATGAGCTTCTGCCACTCCATCTGCGCTTTCTCTTCTGAGAAAGAGGTGTCCTGACCATTAGTCTTATATTCCACGAGTTTGAACAAAGTCTCCAGAAAATAAAATGTAAATACTCCTTGCTGACATTCCTATTCTCTGATCTTATTTCAAATACACAGACCTTGTATTGTAAAGGCTTTCTCTGTTCGTTCTCCTTGTGTTCTGGTTGTTGGGTAAGATTGGAATATAGCACCCGGTCCCCGTATCAGCAATGAAGGTGTCCTGGAATATAGCACCCATCACTGATGTATCATTAGAAGCCACCTTTATACCCTAGAAGTGAGCCTTTATGCCTCACCTTTAACAAACCTTGCCCATCCTCCCTGTCTAGGTTAGCATGAGGCTAAACTTTAGATCGTGTTGCCTGAGTTGAGGCCCAGTGTTAGTTACTGACCTTGTGGCTCTGAGACGACACTGAGAAAGACCCTAAAGGCGGAGGAGGTTTGCTTTGAGTTCCAGTGGCTACTGCGTGTCACAGCAGGGCAGTCACGGCAGCAGGAGCACAGGCATGGGACACAGTTAGGAAGAAGAAAGATGAATGATGTCCACCTCCTTTCAGACAGTCCCGGAGCCCAGCTCCAGTTAGGGTGGGTCTGCTGCCTCTTTTAACCAATCTAGCTAATCTCTTGAAGACACACCCAGAGGTGTGTTTCCATGGTGATTCTAAATCCCATTACCTTGAAATTCACGGTCCCCGTCACATTTAGCTTCTTACTTTTCTTTTTATAATTTTTCAAAATTGCATTTTGTTTATCCTGTGTGTGAGGAGGTCCTGGAACAACTTGCTGAAGTTCGTTCCCTCCTCCACGTGGATCCTGGAGGTGGAACTCAGATCTTCAGGCTTGGCAGCAAGTGCCCTTTACCCGCTCAGCCATCTTGCTGGCTACAGTCAGCTTCTAACCCTGGTGGTGGGAGTCAGAAGGTTTTCACCTGTGGTTTTGTCTCTTCTCTGGGTAATTTCTGACACTTCACTGTACTTGTAGATTTTTAAACGTTAGAAATCACCGGAATCGGTATCAGGCTTTGAAGCCACAGTTGCCGCTGGCCAGTATGGACGAGAATGCCATGGATGCCAACATGGATGAGTTGCTCGACTTGTGTACCGGACAGTTCACATCTCAGTCTGAGGAGAAATGTCAGCCAAGGAAGAATGACCAGAAAGAAAACATGGAGGAACTTCTGAACCTCTGCTCTGGCAAATTTCCTTCTCAAGGTAAATATTCAGTGAGAGTGTCCAGTTTACCACAGCTAGACTTCAGTCAGCTTATGTCAGCGTCCCTGAAAAGCAGCTCTTGCCCCTCTCTGTAAATGTACAGGGAACAGGGATGTGAGGGAACTCCCTCACTTCCTCAGCTTTACCACTCTTGTGTTTTTAGAGTGACAGTGTCAACTTCGGGCTGCTTTAGTTTCAGCATCATAATGCATAAGTTAATCTATGTCCAGAGGTTAGAGCAGTGTCTGGTGTGTAGTAAGTGTTGCTTGCTTGCTGGAACAGGAAGTAGGCTCTAGGAGGTAATTGGGTGTCCGTTTTGTTCATGACTGTCTTCCTGGGGCTTGGTACACAGTAAGTATGAGTCAGGGTTTGTTGAAAGAATGAATGGTGAACTTTTCCACATCCTACCTAAGAACTGAATTGAGCTGGTTGGTATTTAGATGGCCAGGGAGAGCAAAGGAGTCATTTCCTTCCTTACTGATCTTTCCTTGTGAGGCAGACGCTTCCCCGGTGGCCCCACTGGAGCTGAGGACGGAGGAGAGGGAGAGTGGCACAGAAGATCCCATGGAGGAGGCGCTTGCTCTTTGCTCGGGCTCCTTCCCAACAGACAGGTGAGTCTCAGAGTTTGGTGGGATCAGGAAGATAAAACCCTAGGATCCACCAGACATGGTGGCACACACCTTTAATCCCAGCACTCGGAAGACAGAGGCAGGTGGATTTCTGAGTTCCAGGACAGCCAGGGATACACAGAGAAAACAAAAACAAAAACAACTAACCAAACAGTCCTAGGATCTGGTTCTCTGTGTTTAGCAATGAACTAAATAACTTTGGAAAAGGCAAATCTGAGATACTACCCCACATCCTTTAGGGGGACTACAGTTTTATATAAACTAAGTCTTGGCAAAAATAAGGGAAACCTCTGTTTATTCTTGGTGAGCTGCTAGGAAAAACAGTGCAGTGGTTTCTCAGAATTGATAAAAGAGGGCTGGAGAGATGGCTCAACAGTTAAGAGCACTGACTGCTCTTCCAGAGGTCCTGAGTTCAATTCCTGGCAACCACATGGTGTCTCACAACCATCTGTAATGGGATCTGATGTCCTCTTCTGGTGTGTCTGAAGACAGCTATGGTGTACTGTAATAAAAAACAAAGTAGGTTGGGGATTTGGCTCAGTGGTAGAGCACTTGCCTAGCAAGCGCAAGGCCCTGGGTTCGGTTCCCAGCTCCGGAAAAAAAAATAGAAAAAAACAAAAACAAACAAACAAACAAAAAACAAAGTAAAAAAAAAATTAAAAAAAAAAAGAATTGATAATAGAATTACGGTCTGAGGGGTTGGGGATTTAGCTCAGTGGTAGAGCGCTTGCCTAGGAAGCGCAAGGCCCTGGGTTCTGTCCCCAGCTCCGAAAAAAAGAACAAAAAAAAAAAAAAAAAAATTATGGTCTGATCCAGCAGTTCCACTTTGGCTCTAAAGAAGTCTGAGTGGTGTTACCGGCCTGTGACCTCAGCACTGGGAAGGCTGCAGCAAGAGAGTTGTAGACTCCAGGCCAGCCTAGTCTACACACTGAAATCCTGCTCACACAGACTTAAAAGTAAAAATACAGGTGGGCAGATGTGGTGGTGGTAGTACACACCTGTAGCCCTGGAGCTTAGGTGGTGAAGGGAGAAGGATCAGGTGTTCAAGGTCTTCTTTGGCCATATAGTGAGCTCCTGGCCAAGTGAATGACATGGAAAAGACTTGTCTCAGAGAGAGAGAGAGAGAGAGAGAGAGAGAGAGAGACAGACAGACAGACAGACAGACAGACAGACAGACAGACAGACAGAACCAGAAAGCCTAGTGTGGTGTATGCTTGGTATCCAGTAGAGGCAAGAAAATCAAGTTCAGGGCCAGGTAAGTGGCTCAGTGGGTCAGGGTACTTGCTACCAAGCCTGAAGCATGTGTCTAACATGGTAGGAAAGAACTGACTCCCACAAGTTGTCCTCTGGCCTCTTTATGTAATAGAGTACTTATAACATGTGTGTAGTTATAGATGCACATGCCTGTACATGCATATACATTAAATAAATGTAAAAATAAATGAAGGCAAGAAAGTTAAGGCCAGCCCAGCTACATGAACTCCTTACACATAAATGAATAAAACAGGTTTTTATAATGTGTGCTTAACATTATTTGGTAATAGCTAAAATGAAGAGGGACTGTAATGGACTGCTATCTTGGTTAAGGTTATCCTTGCTGGGCTAAAACATCATGACAAAAAGCAAACTGGGGAGGGAAGGTTCACTTAGCTTACTCTTCCTCATTACTGTGCATCATCAAAAGAAGTCAGGACAGGAGCTTAAGCAGGGCAGGACTCTGGAGAGAGGAGCTGATACAGAGGCCATGGAGTGGTGCTGTGTCCTGACTAGCTCAACCTGCTTTCTTCCAGAACCTAGCACCACCAGTCCAGGGATGACCACAGTGGGCTGGGCCTTCTTCAATCAATCATTCATTAAGAAAATGCACTATAGGAGCCAGAGAGGTGGCTCAGTAGTTAAGAGCACTGGCTGCTCTCCCAAACAGGCTGGGTTCAATTCCCAGCACCCACATGGCAGCTCAACTGTCCATAACTTAAGTTCTAGGATCTGACATCTTCACATAGACATATATGTAGGCAAAACACCAATGAGCATTAAAAAAAAAAAAATGAAAAAAAGAAAAAGAAAAAGAAAATATCCTATCCACTTGCACACCACTCCCTCTCATGGAGGCATTTTTTCAATTGAGGCTCCCTCCGTGATTATAGCTTGTGTCAGGCTGACATAGAAGTAGCTGGCACATCTGCTAAATAAAATTTATATGTGTTAAATGGTTTTAAAAGGAAGGAAATTTGTTTTTGTCATTTGAGACTAGGTCTTCCTATGCAGCCCATACTGGCCTAGAATTCACTGTTAGTTCAGGCTGACCTCAAACTGGCAATCCTAAGCCTTATCCTCCCATTGTGTACCATTGCACCCAGCCCAATAGGAAGGAAATTATGACACATGCTTCAACATGGAGGAACCAAGAAATATTTGTCACTGAAGGACAAATAATATAGTCTTTGGAATAAGCAGTTTTACAGAGACAGCGAAATCAGATGGTGGATGGAGAGAGGAAAATTTGTTTAATGGGTGTAGAGTTTACTGGCTGAGGTTGGTTATATAGTAGTATCAGCATAATTTTTTCTGTCTTTGAGACTGGGTCTCATTCTGTATCCCTGGCTGGCCTGGAGATCACTCTGTAGACCAGGCTAGCCTCAAACTCACAGAGATCCACCTGCTTCTGTCTTCCAAGTGCTGGAATTAAAGGCCTGAACCGGGCTGGAGAGGTGGCTCTGTGGTTAAGAGCACCCGACTGCTCTTCCAGAGGTCATGAGTTCAATTCCCAGCAACCACATGGTGGCTCACAACCATCTGTAAAGAGATCCGATGCCTTCTTCTGGTGTATCTACAGTGTACTTATATATAATAAATAAATAAATCTTAAAAAAAAAAAAAAGGCCTGAACCACTACACCCAGGGATGACCCTGAGTGTCCTTATCTCTGCCTTCTGAGGCTGTATTACAGTGGGCCACTCTGCCAACTTGGCATTGATGTGGGTTCCGGGGATCAGAACTCCAGCTTTCACAGTTGTAGAGTAAATGCTTTAGCCACCAAGCTCAAAACACCTTTTTAAAAAGACAGATACCTCATTTTCTGCTTCTTAAGAATTTAGCAGTGCTGATAAGTGTCGTAAGTCCTTAGCTCGGCTGACTGCTTGTGATGTGCTTTCAGTAACTTAGTGTTTTGTCTTCTAGGGAGGAAGAGGGTGAAGAGGAGGAATTTGGAGACTTTCAGCTTGTTTCAAAGGAGAATGAATTTGCTAGCGATGAGGTAAGTGCAGAGAGAGCACAACCAAGCTCTACACGGTACTCCCCTGCATCAGTTCTTGAGAATTCTGAGCTTAGTGTCTTACCAGAAGCAATGTCCTGTGATGAGGCATGGGGACAGAACTTCACAAATTCTCATGTTGCCTTCCTTTTTGTTTCACGGTGCTGGAGCTCAAACCAGGACCAGGACCAGGTAATCCCAGTACCTGGGAGGCTGAGATAGGTTTATGAGTTCGAGACCAGCCTGTACTACACAACTGTCTACAGAGTAAACAAGTTTAAGAACAGGGGAAAGAGCATACAGTGCTTTGTCTCGTGCGCAAGGTGTGGCGGGGCTCCCTTCCTGTGATCCCGTTGTCAGTGGTAACTGGGTTTGATGCTCTGACCTTGCAGGGTGGACACAGTGACTCCAGTGATGAAGAGCTGGCCCTGGACCTGGAGGATGATGAAGAAGAGCTCCTGAAGCAGTCTGAGAAGATGAAACGGCAAATGTAGGTGTTCTGTCCATGCCTTCCGCTTCTAGACAGTTCCCCAAGTTGAGGTATAGCTTGTTACCTTTTTACATGAACTTGCTGGTTTGGTTTCTGCTTTTCGAGATTAACATAAATTAAACAAATCCTTCGTGGCCTTGAAGCAAATGAGATGACTCAACAGGTTAAAAAAATAACTGCTTCCTGTGCAACCCTGTCTGCCAATCTCTCCAGACCCCACAGTAAACCAAAAGTTGTCCTCTGACTTCCACGCCTGTGTCATGGCACACATATGCACACAAATGAATATGTTTTAAAAAATCCTTCTGTGGCCACTTCCTGAGTACTCAAAAGTTGTGTTTCCCTTAAGTGACATCAATACTAAATCTCTCTTGATTCCTCCCAGACCTAATGACATTCTCAGTAGTGTTGCTTCCTATTCTTGTTGTGTCCTGGAATATTCTCTTTCTACTCAGGTGTGCTCTGGCTGTTATTAGTCACGTGACCCAAGATCAGGAGAACTGAATCACCCCCTGTGCTCGAAGGCTGTTGCACATAACTGCATTGCCTGGAACTTTGCTCCTATGAAGTCTGTCATTCCTAGTGTTCTTGGCTCTCATCTCGGGCAAATTGCCCGCTTAATTGTTTAACATTTAACATATTTGTCACTCTGGTCATAAGAGTAAAACTTTTATTTTAGAGTATTCTAAGGACGTATGGGCTGGAGATATGGGTCATTTGGTAGAGTGTTCGCTTATATGAATGAGGCCCTGAGCTTAATGTCTACCACATACCCATAGAAACATAGGTGGGTGGGTGGGTGGGGGAGTAGACTATTGGAGGGATGGATAGACAGATGGACAGGGGTTGGAAGTAAAGCTCAGTAGTAAAGCACTCTGCATGATATACACAAGGCCCTGGGTTTATCCCCAGCACCACAAATACAAAGGGAAAGATGGAGGGTTAGGGAAGGAGGAGAAAAGGGAGGGAGTTATTCATATCCATTGGCCAGAATGATTGTGAAAGTGTTGATAATAAGTTTCCTCATAACTTTTTATGCAAATATTCTTATACAACTGAGATTTAAATAATTTCCCTATGTGTTTAGTTTTGCCTCTTGACTTTCCCTCGTAGCATATCCACAGTATTGTAATTTTATTTTTTTTTTTAAGATTTTATTTTATTGTATATGAGTACACTGTAGCTGCCTTCAGACACACCAGAAGAGGGCATCAGATCTCATTACAGATGGTTGTGAGCCACCATGTGGTTGCTGAGATTTGAACTCAGGACCTCAGGAAGAGCAGTCGGTGCTCTTAACCACTGAGCCATCTCTCCAGCCCCCTGTAATTTTAAAGAGATTTCACAAACATAATTTTAATAAAGATTCAGTAACATATAGCATGTGCATGACTTTTAGATTCATGTCCAGGACGTCATATTGATCTCCGTTAGATTTATATTGTTGCTTTTGGCCTGTCATTTCATCCTCGTAGGATCCAGCTGGGGTTCTCATTTGTCACCTGTCACTTTAACTTTTCTGTACAGCTTTAGGATATAGCCAGATCTCCCCCTCCCCCTCCTCCACCCCAGAGCTAGTAGTTGTTAAACTTTATTTAATCGCAGAGGTCTTCAAATCAGTCCTTAAAGAATGGCAACCTAAGTTGAACTGCTCAGCGACATTACTGAGAAGCCCGGGAAGCCTGGTGACTAGTGGCCCTTGAAGGAACTCTCCAGGAAGCCTAGGATTTAGAGGGGAAATAAAATACAATATAAGAGTAGAGCTGAAGTTTAGAGAGCGTCCTAGCATGGTCAAGACTATAGCTATAGACTCAGTCTCCAGCACCTCACCAAAATGGAAAATAGAAAAGATGAACTGTAACCGTGTCAGACAACAGGGAGTTCTGATCTTACTGCCTCAGACTGTTCTCTAAGCACCGGTGAGCTTAAATACAAAACAAACTAGTTTGAACCTTCTAGCAGGTACGCCTAGATATGTAGTCAATATTAAGAGTTTTCTGGGACTGGGTGAAACTCAGTGCAAGCCTGATGACTGAGTTCGATCCCCAGAACCCACAGATTGAGGAATCAAGCAAGCCAGCTGGGTGTGCTGGTGTGCAGTTATAATCCCAGCACATAAGAGATAGGAGAATGTTTAAATATCCAAAAGAGCACTTGAGACATTACCAAAACGTGTTATGAATTTAAGCGTGCTATTAATGGTTCTGTGTTCTGCTTTTCTTTACTGTTAGCCCTTTGGCTATTTCACACATGGATACAATGCATTCTGCTCACATTCCTCCACCCTCTCATTCTTCCCAATCCTGACCGCTGTCACCCAACCCCGCTACCCCACTAACCCCATCCTACTTTCAGCTTTGTTTTTGCTCTGACTTTCTGGGCTCGATGAGGAGGGCTGTCCTGTGGGGCTATCCACTGGGACAGGGGTAACCACGGTGGCTTTCTGCTTTCCTTACTGTATCCATATTCTGCGCGCGTATCCACTGTCTAGTCTCTAATCTTTCAAGTTGCTTTCTAGGAGACTGAAGAAATACTTGGAGGATGAGGCAGAGGTGTCAGGCAGTGACGTGGGAAGTGAAGACGAGTATGACGGGGAAGATATCGATGAGTACGAAGAAGACGCCATTGATGAGGTGCTCCCATCCGACGAGGAGCTGGAAAGTCAGATCAAGAAAATACACATGTTAGTATTCTAACGAGCCCTCTGAGCAATAGGGCGCCTCGAGGCAGCCATGCTACCAGGCACGACGGTCCTGGTCCTGAATGCCTTGTTGCTTCTGCTGTAGGAAAACCATGTTGGATGACGATAAGCGGCGACTGCGGCTTTATCAAGAGAGGTACCTTGCTGACGGGGATCTGCACAGTGACGGGCCTGGACGAACAAGAAAATTCCGATGGAAACACATAGGTATCTTGGTCCTTTAGAGAGAAGTGGTTCCAGCATACGTATTTGTCCGCTCTAGGATGGCAAATGGCAATGAGAACCAAACCAGGAGGCTGGAGGTACAGCTCGGTTGGTAGAATGCTTACCTAGAACACAGATGCTCTGAGTTCCATCACCCACAACACATTAGAAAACAACCGGGCCATGGCCCTGTGCCAAGGACCTGCCTCAGCTTGGAGAGGGGTTCTGACTAAAGGGGTATCTGCGAGCAGTGAAACAAATGACTGAAAGTCAAATCTTAGGTCCAAGCTGACAGCCTATGTACTGCTCCAGACAGCTTTCCAGACTGCTCTACTCTCGAGACAGTTCTCCCGCTATTCTAAAAAACTCTGGATAGCTCATCTCTTGCAGATCAGAAGCCCAGTGTTTTATTTTACACATCAGTTCAGTCATTACCCATTTTGATTATCCCATGACCCCAACCCCTTAATTCTTTGAGACTGCAAGCACTAACAGACAATAAGATAGCTGGGTGGGATCTCATCCTGAAATTAGCATTCTGACTGTGCCTGGACCTAAATTAGCTCTGTCCCAGGCTGACCTCGAACTCAAGAATCCACCTGCCCTTATAAACATAAAATCTTACCTGGGTGGGATCTTGCCCATCTCCTGCCTTGGTATCTTTCTGACCAGCTGACTCACAGTGCAGCTGCCTCCGTTCCTTTAGATCTGTGAAGCTCCTTATACAATTCATATTGCATCCTTATAGTTTGCATAGCTGAGAAATTATATATTGTCAAACTCATGTTTTCAGCATTCTGTCCCACAGCCTTAGGGCTGTCCTGAAGGTCACAGTGTTCCACCATTTTGCAGAGACATAGACACATCCTTGTCTCCCAGACTCACGCTGTCTCTGATTATCGTGAAGTCATTAACCTTGGCAGAGGGGACATTTTTCAGAGGAGGAACGTGGAAATATGTACACTGTTATACAAACAAGGCTTTCACCCACAGGAGCCATCGACACTCGTGGAGGCTCACGCCCTCCTGGATCTGTTTAGAGGCAGGAAACCCTGTTACATTGTCCCTTACATGCGTATAATCCCAAAATTTGGGAGGTAGAGGGAGGACAACCAGGAGTCAAGATCGTCCTTAGCTCCATAGCAAGCTCAGTGCCAACCTGGCTACTTGCAGCCCTTTCTGGGGAAAACACAACTACAAACAGAAAACCACCCGCACACCAGGGTGTGTAGTAGAGGTAGCCATATCTGTGGATTTCCTTTGTAGCTGGGAAAGGATTATGTCAAAACGTTCGGCAGATACGCGTTTGTTTTGTGTCTGACCACTCCCTCTGTGAGGATTACTGAATGCTAACCGCCTTACTCTTTCCTTTAGATGACACCTCCCAGATGGATCTGTTTCACAGAGACTCTGATGACGATCAGGTTGAAGAACAGCTTGACGAGACTGAAGCCAAGTGGAGAAAGGAGCGAATTGAACGAGAGCAGTGGCTTCGGGAACAGGTAGAAAGTCTAATAAGAAAATTGCCTGTTTTGGCCAAGTTTGGAGGGCAAAGATTCAGCCACTTCTCCTGCCATATAAACTTAGCAACATGTATTTAATCCTTTTAATTTGGGGATTTTCTTCCCTCACACACACACATACTGAAAAGGTTACCATAAGCATCTCTGGCTAACTGTCCAATGTTAAAAAATATGTATTTCAGTGGTGGGACTTGTGACACGTGCCTTTAATCCCAGCACTTGGATGGCAGAGACAGGTGGATCTCTGAGTTCCAGGCCAACCCAAACTACATAATGATACCTGGTCTCAAAACTATGAAATGCATGATTTTTTTAAAGTATGTGGATGTGGAATGGGGGTGGAGGGTACATTTGAGCATGGTACCTGTGGGGGCCAGAGTTGGGCATCGGGTCCCCTGGAGCTAGAGTTCCAGGCAGTTATGAGCTGCCTATGTGCATGCTGGGAACCAAACTTGGGTCCTCTAGAAGAACAGCACATTTTAACTACTCAGCCTCCTCTCCTAACCACTCAGACATCACTCCAGCCCTTTTTTGTTTTTGATCTAATGCAGCAAAGCTTATAAAAAAGAAAACAAGGTGTTGGGGATTTAACTCAGTGGTAGGAAGGCCCTGGGTTTGGTCCTCAGATCTAGAAAAAAAAAAAAAAAAAAGAAAACAATGGTTTTATAACCGAGCCTATCTTTTTTTTGTATATATTTTTGGTATATCTTCTTTGTGTATATATTACTATTTTCTGTTTGGTTTTTTTTTTTTTTTAAAGATTTATTCATTTATTATATATAAGTACACCGTAGCTGTCTTCACACACACCAGAAGAGGGCATTGGATTTCTTTACAGATGGTTGTGAGCCACCATGTGGTTGCTGGGAATTGAACTCATGACCTCTGGAAGAGCAGTCGGGAGCTCTTAACCGCTGAGCCATCTCTCCAGCCCCCTTGTTTTGTTTTTTAAGACAGTGTCTTGTGTATCTCTGACTGTCCTGGAACTCACTCTAGACCAGGAAGCCTCAAATTCATAGACATCCACCTGCCTCTGCCTCAGGAGTGCAAGGATTAAAGGTCCAGCCTTTAATTTTATTGTATGTATATGGGTGTTTTGCCTACATGTATGTCTGTATACCACATGTGTGCCTGGTGCTGGCAGAGCCCAGAAGAGGGTGTCAGACTCCCTACAAATGGAGCTACAGACAGTTATAAGCTGCCATGTGGGTTCTAGGAATTGACCCATATCCTCTGGAAGAGTAGCCAGTGCTCTAACTACAGCTAAAGGTAGTCTAACGTTGCAATGTTGCATGAGTTTGTTTTGTTTCTTTTGGCGACAGAAGCTAGTCTGTCATTATATATTCCAGACTGACCTGGAAACCATGGTGATCTCCTGCCTCAGCTCTCCAAGTGCTGGGATAATAGGCCTGTACCACCATAGCTGGCTAACACTGTATGATCTTCATGTTCAGGCTCAGCAGGGGAAAATTGCTGCTGAAGAAGAGGACGTTGGAGAAGACAGTCAGTTTATGATGCTAGCCAAGAAAGTCACAGCCAAGGCACTGCAAAAGAATGGTGAGAGCTCTTCCTTCTGTTTTTGGTCTGGCTGCTTGGATTCTGAGTGTTGGCGCCATGGAAGGAACTCTAACCTTCAGGGACTGTAGCAGCTAACGTAGCCATTCTGTAATACTGTCTTAAAGGAGCCATCGAAGTGAGGAGAAGGTCTTTAGCTATTGGTCAGTAGAAATTGTACTTAGTAAACATCTATGTAGCTGTTTTGCCTCAAGTTTTGAGGCTTGACTGATAAATTGTGGCTTCTCTCTGAGTTGCCCAGGACTTATCTGCTCAGTTGTTAGGGCTGGCATTTGAACACAGGCGCATTGAACTCCAGAACCATTTCTCTCATACAGTACTCCAGTCACCAACTGCTGTTTTCTCTTACATTAGTCTTTGTTAATGATTGATCGAAAAGGTCCACTTCATTGTTTCCTTAGTGACACTTGCTACAGTTTTAAAGTCATGAGTATAAAATAAACAAGAGTTCTTATTACGTCAGCTTTTAGGCTTCTTACCTTGTTTAAATATGGAAGAGATTCTACCCAGCCTTGCCCAGAACACTTCTTTCTGTTTCTCTCCAGCCAGTCGTGCCGTGGCTGTTCAGGAATCGAAGTCTGTGCTCAGTAACCCTTTTGAAACCATCAGAGCGGGAGGTGCTCACCAGGTTAGTTGGAACCATGTTAATCTGACATCACGGTCTGTAGATCAGTCTGTCATCCAGAGAGGGAGGTGGCCCCAGGACGTGGGAAGGCCTTCCACAAGGTAGAAATGCATGCCCTCAGTACCGGGCTAGGCAGATGGGGTGGGTGTCCTCCTCCTTTGTGGCATTTGTGGTTTGATATCAGGTAACTCTTCTTCCCTCAGCTGAAGACAGGCTCCCTGCTAAACCAGCCCAAAGCTGTGCTTCAAAAACTCGCTACCCTGTCTGACCTCAACCCCAGCGCTCCCCGAAACTCAAGAAACTTTGTCTTCCATACACTTTCTCCCACCAAGGCAGAGACAGCAAAGAGTTCATCTAAGCCTCAGGTAGGAGTGCTGTGTGGTACTTCCCAGAGTCTATTGGTGGGGCTTTATTTCTTGTTTTTTAAAGATTAGTTTGTATTTTACCTATATGTATGTACATGTTCTATGTGTGTGTCTGGGACCTGGGGAGGCCAGAAAACAGCACCAGATCCCCTGGAACTGGGGAACTAGAATTACAGCCGTGGGTGCTGGGAACAGAGCCTTTGGTCCTCTGCAAGGACCTTAACTGCTGAGCCATCTCTCCAGTCCCCAGATATATTTGTTTTATTTTTTAAAAATGTGCGCACGCGCGTGCGTGTGTGTGTGTGTGTGTTTGTGTGTGTGTGTGTGTGTGTTGAAAGTAAGAGAACTTGCCATCGAGCATGAGGATCTGAGTCTGAATCAGCACATATAAAATGGCAGCTGTGTGCCGTGTATGGCTGTGCTATTCTATAACCCGAACATCGGGCAGAGAAAGGCTGCTGGCAGGCTATCCTAGCTGAAGTGTCAAACTTTCTGTTCAGAGACAGACAGTCTTAAAGGAACAAGTCAGAGAGCAATGGTGGAGATCCCAACATCCTCCAGCCTCCATGTGCATAGACATGGCATGCACCGTGCACCACATGCATACATCACACACACACCCAAAAAAGTAAAATAAAATGAAATAAAAATTCTTATCTAACAGCTGTTGCAGTGTTAGAATGTTTCACACCTCAAGACTTATAGTGGAGTTGCTGCTCCAATGGGCAGTTAGCTTTTAAATTTGCTTTCAATCTTTGTTTGTTTGTCTGTCTGCTAGTCCTCTGTGCTTTAACCGAGTTCCTGAAGAACTCACTGAAGGAGAGCACTTGTGTGTGTCTCGAACTGGCCCTGACTCCTGTGTTCTCTCTAGGTGAGAAGAAGGGGACCATCGTCAATGATGTCACCGTCCCCTAAGCGGCTGAAGACAAATGATAGCAGTCCAGGACCAAAGCGAAGCATCTTCAGATACTTGGAAAGCTAACACCATCCGGGATGCCAGTGTCTGTGGAAAGTACTCAAAGTAGGTCCAGCACGGAGGGGTGGGACTGCTGTTTCTGCCGATGACCTCTCCTTCCCTCAGCACCAACACATTACGAGCAGAGCTTCCCCTTCTCCCCACCACACAGCTCTCCACAGCATTTTCTTTCCTAGTTATTTTTTAGTTTGGCCACCAGAGTTCCCAGCATCGACTTACAGAATAATTGAAGTCTCACTTCTTCCGTTAAGCACTTGACATTTTCTTCCTAGCAGTTTCCTGGGTTGACACCACTTTCAAGTAGAGGTGTTCGTTGGAGGAAGAAAGTGTGGCATTATAGAAAATTACAGAAAGCACTGAAAGCCAGCACTGGGATGAGGCCTCCACAGCCACGCAACCTCTAACCCAGTAACCAGGCCAAGAAGCACAGTCCTGTCCTTCTGTGTCTTGTAAGCTTCTAGCCTTGATCTCTGATTAACCTTTATCGCCTTTGAAATAAGGACGTAAGCTGGTACCTAGTTGAGAAAGAGGCTGTCCCTCACTTTCTGCAGTGTGGGAGGAAGATAAAGGTTAAACCCAGTGTCCATCCGCACTGGATAATCAATGGAGAACAGACCTTCCCTGGGACTGGAGGAGTCTCAACTAACAGCATTTGTTGGAGAGCCTCCCTCCCTTCTGCAGAAACCCGACCACTATTTATTGCTGCTCTCGGGCCGAGTTTCTTGGCCTGACCATCAGAGACCACTTTACTACTTCATCACTAATGTTGGGAGCAGACCAGCAGAATTAGTAAAAACGTTGCAGAGAGCCGCCATTAGTTGCTTTCTTCCACCAGCCACTGGGCTTTCAGAAACGTAGACCAACTCCCTCCCGTTGCTGCTTTGCAAAAGCCATTGCAGGGGAGAGGTGGGCGAGTGTGGAAGCGAGCGTGGGAGGCTGGGGGAGGCCGTGTCCATCTTTTACTGAGAGACAGAACGCAGCCCATTCAACTGACGAAACGAGGATGGAGGTTTTCTGTTGGGTGCTAGGGCTCTTTGGTTTTGTTTTTTTCTAATCCTCAGGATAAGGATACTGACTTGGACCGAACACACAGTTGTACATTTGTAATCTTGTAATGGGAGAGATGTGTATAAAGCTGTTTTAATATGTATGTAGTTTTCAATAAATCTCACTGCCCCGAGGGCAGGGTTTGCTGTCCAGCTTCAGCGTTCGTTCTTCAGTCAGTGCCTGAGTTGAGAGAGGATTTGCTTTTCAGTAAGATCCCTCCCAGGGACTCTGCATCCCGCATAAAGGGTGCTGCGGCTGCCCTACGCTGGCTTCTCCATCCACAGGAAGTGACCAGACAACCCACTTAGTGGTCTCAATTCAGGAGGAGGAGAGGCTTCATACAGTCCTCCTGCCCTGACCCTCTGAGAGACCCTTTCTCCTTGGCTGACCTCCATGTGCTTCAGTGTTACTCTGGATCCAAGGTGACGGTTATTGCTGTTCTGCGCTTTATAAAAAGCTCCTCTGAGGCCCCTCCTCCCCTGGGCAGCAAAGCTGGGAAGTGAGGCAGCAGATCCCAGATCCCTTTTCTCCTCATGCCCTGCGAGTAGTAATTCACTTGGGAGCAAATGGGGCCTTGCCCAGGTTGAACAGGCTTCCCAACCTCTCCACATGCTCCTCTTGGGAGAAGTGAAAAGAAGATCTGACCACTAAATAGAAGAAAGTCAGTACCTGAGAAATCTGGGAAATAAATTACTTTTCTTTGAGTATCTGGGTAAATGCATTCTATTTTCTTAATCTTGCTACATTTCATTTAATTTTAATCTTGCTTCATTTCATTTAATTTATGTTTGTATGTGTGTGTGTGGACACACATGTAGAAATAAGAGGATAATTTGCAAAAGTTAGTTCTCTCCTTCCACCATTCCTCAGGTTTGGCAGCAAGTGCCTTTACCTGCTGAGCCCTTTTGCTGGCCCCCAAGAACGTAGTCTTTAGCTTGCGCTTGCAAGCTTTTCTACCCAGTCTGTTGGTCCCCAGAATAATGCCTCGGAGGCTGGTTATGTTTGAGTAAATGCCTAGGCCATAAGCTTAGCCTCGTTCCTCGACCAGCTCAGAACTTACCTAACCCTTTTATCCTAGTCCTTATCTGCCACATAGTTACCTCTCCTCAGTTTCAGGTGTCTGTCTCCTTCAGAGTTCCCACGCCTGACTCTGTCCCAGAGTTCCTTTCTCCCTCCATTTTGTGCCTCAGCTAATAGGCCATCAGTTTTTATTGACAGGTGGTGCCTCCATACAGTGCACAAGAAATTCTCGCTGCACTTTAGAGAAGAAAGAATGTAGTCTTTAACCATAGGTCTCTTTTCATTACGAAAGTACACGTGCCAGAAGTCATGCTAAGCTTCCAGCTTTTTTTTTTTTTTTTTTTTTTTTGTTCTTTTTTTTTCCGGAGCTGGGGACCGAACCCAGGGCCTTGCGCTTCCTAGGTAAGCGCTCTACCACTGAGCTAAATCCCCAGCCCCAGCTTCCAGCTTTTTAACAGGACTGAAGAGTTTCTGCCTGACCCACATGCTGTTTGTCCAGCTATTGAGCTGTCACCATCTGTCCATCTGACTTCTAGTAGGACTCAGCTCACCATTTTGGAGATTACCTGTTAGGAGGAGCGAGAGCCTAAGTCTGAGGGACACTGTATGTCAGTGTCGGTCCTTTGTCTCTTCCTTGCTGTATACCTAAGTAGGGGCAGGCAGTATTGAAGTCATGTGAAGCAGTCTCTATTTTATCTAACCACTTCAGTCCACAGTTGCATCAATCTGTTTCTTCCTATAAAGTACCAAGTTATATTCCCCAAATCTCTAGAGGCTGAGCCTCTCTGATCTCCAAAGGATCCCCTGTCATCTCCACTTCTCTGTGAACTTCTCCCTGGTTTGAAATTATTTTTATTTCTTTTCTTTGTTGTTGTTGGGTATATTTTTGTTGTTGTTTTTGTTTGTTTTGAGACAAGATTTCTTTGTGTTCCTGGCTAACCTAGAACTTAGCTCAGTAGTCTAGGCTGGCCTCAAACTCACAGAGATCTACCTGCCTCTGCCTCCACACCCACTTAAACTTAATTTCTAATGGCTCAGAGGCTGCTCTTCCTGAGTTCAGATCCCAGTATCCGTGTCATGTGACTCACAGTTGCCTGTAACTCCAGCTCCAGGGACACCCAATGCCTCTTGCCTCTCAAGGCACATTCACTCTCATGCACAAACTCACACTAACACATAATTTTAAAATAATAAATATAAATCTTTAAAGAAATAGTTATCACTGTTCCCCTGCCCCTCGGGTAGGAGAAATGAAGAGAGAGCATTCTCAGACTTTTCCCTACGTTCTTTCTTATAGCTTGTATCTGGAATCGGCTCGCTCATTCCAGCTCTGTGCCAGTGCTGTGCTCTGAGTTTCAGCTCCTCACCAGAGTACTGGAGTTGTCTCCTGATGTCCCCACTCCTGCTTTTCCACTTCCCTTGCAGCCAATCTACATAGCAACCAGAAGGTGACCTTTACACATACATAATGTGTGGAGGATGCACTGCTTAACTTAAACCTTTCCCCAGGGAAGGGTTGGTGTTCATTGGCAGGGTACTTGCTTAACAGTCACAAGGCTTGGAGTTCAATCCCTAGCAACAAAAGCAAGCTTTTCACAGCTGGGTGTGGTAGTGAATACCTATAATACTAGCACTCAATAGGCAGAGGCAGGAGGATTGCCATAAGTTAGAGGTAAGCCTGCAGGGGGCTGTAACAGTGGAACCCTGTGTAAAAAAGGGCTGGAGAAGTTGGCTCAGCAGTTAAGAGCACTGGCTACTCATCCAAGGGTCCTGAGTTCAATTCCCAGCAACCACAGGGTAATGGGATCTGATACCTTCTTCTGACTGAGTCTGAATCTCTCTTCTGTCATGCAGGAATACATGCAAATAGAGTGCTCATATACATAAATAAGTAAACCTTTAAAAAAAAAGAAAAAGAAAGAAAAAAACAAAACCAACTAAGAACTAGAAAGATGGCTCGGCAGTTAAGAACACTTCATGGGTTTGATTCTCAGCACACATGTGGTGGCTTACAACCTTTCTGTAACTCAGGCAGTACATATTCATACACAAAATGAGTCTACAAATGCAGTTTTTAATTAATCAAATAAACCCTCCACTGTTTTCTATCACACTCAGAATAAAGTTTAAACCCCTCAGAACCCAGCAGGTCCTGCCTGGTAAAACCTGCTTCATGGCCTCAGTCCAAGAGGGAACTCTTACACTGAGACTCAGGGCCTTCTGAAGTCCCCTTCCAGTGTCCTGGCTCACCTCCCTCCCCATTCTCCCACTTTGGCTAACGTGTAATTCTCAAAACACCTGTCTTAAATCCACTTTCCTCAGAAACACCTTGAACCATCATCACTTACGTAAACTGGGTAACTTTTGGGTCTTTTTTTTTTTTTTTTTGGGTCTTTTTTTCGGAGCTGGGGACCGAACCCAGGGCCTTGCGCTTCCTAGGTAAGTGCTCTACCACTGAGCTAAATCCCCAGCCCCCAACTTTTGGGTCTTTTATGACCTTATATTAGATCTGTCTGTCAATTAAGACAGCAAGTTTCTTTTTTTTTTTTTTTTTTTTTTTTTTTTTTTTTTGGTTCTTTTTTCGGAGCTGGGGACCGAACCCAGGGCCTTGCGCTTCCTAGGCAAGCGCTCTACCACTGAGCTAAATCCCCAACCCCTGACAGCAAGTTTCTTAAAAGCAGACTATTTTGTCTTGTGGGATAGCATTGTGCCTGGCACATATAATTAATATTTTTAAACAGTAAGTGTTGGGAGACTTAGTGGAAAGCTTACAGCAGAATTTCTAGCCACACTTTTAAAAAGTACTGTTTAACAGATTGTGGCGTCTCGTGCTTTTAATGCCAGAACTAGGGAGGTAGAGGCAGGCAAATCTCCGTATGAGGAGGCTAGCCTGGTCTATATAGTTCCAGGACAGCTACACCTACTTAGTGAAACCCTGTCTCAAAAAGAAGTACTTTTAAAGTTTATTCTTGTGCAGTTTTTATCGTTTGGCATATGATGTGTGTGTGTGTGTGTGTGTGTGTGTGTGTGTGTGTGTGTATGTTCGTGCGCACACACATACATGTGTAACCTGGGAGCTGTGAACTCCCTAAGCCGTCTGTCAAGCCCCCTATTTTTGTGTTTTTGAGGTAAGAACTTACAGTGTAGCCCAATATAGCCGGCCTAGACTTCGCTGTGTTGCCTTGGCTGGCTTTAAATTCACTGCAATCCTTTCCTAGCTTCCACAGCGTCAGGATAACTGGCGTGAGCCATCGTGCCTGGCTTGCTTAAAAAGCTTTCCAGCATAGGATGGAATCCTAGAAATGACTATGGGACTCTGTCTGTAGCTCACAATTGGGTGACCTGCAATCATTCTCTCTAGACTTTTCCTTCGACTGTAGGATGCTCGTGGCCACTAACTATGCAGCTCACTGAGTTGGTCTAAAGGTAGAATATGGCGTGACTGTACGTATTTAACACTGCATGTCTAACACACTGCTCAGGAAGGGATAGGGCTGATGGCTGGGTGCACTGTGGGTAGGGGAAGCCACGCCTCAGCAAAGCTCTATGGTCTCCAGCAGCCAATGGCAGTTCGTGCTGTACTGAGACATACAGTTGTAGGGTGGAGGCCTATGCGTATTGCCAGGACTCTCTAAGTGCACTGGGGAAATAGTCCCGGCTTTGTGTGTAGCTGGCGTCAGTCTCATGACCTTTTGAGAACAAGGCAGCAGATCTCTTGGTCCCTTAGTTGTAGCATCTTAGTTTTATCCGTGGCCCGCCAGTCCCCTCTTTCTTCCCATCTTCTCTCACCTTAAAGGTTTTTCATTTTCAGTGTATTGATTTCGTCCTTCCCTGCGGTGGGGTACATAATGAGAAGAGGGAGTTTGAAGTAGCCACAGCCTAAGGGTGATTGGAGGAAGCTTTGGGGTCGAACACTTGGGTTCTTTGCTAATGTTCAGATGAAACCCTGCATGGGGTGTTTTTGTTGGCTGGTGGGCTGGTGGGCCAGCAGTGGGTGACAGAGCTGTTCCCAGCTCCAGGCTGGGGAAGCACTGGACCCAGTCCAGAAGGTCGAAAGTGTTGGGGCCTGGTTGGGAGTGGACTGGGCTTTGGGCTTTTCAGCCCCCTCTTTTTCTCAGAGGCTGAGAGAAGGGGGTGGAAAGCTGATTGTTCACCCCTCTCTTTGTTTGTCTTGTCTAATTTAACTTACGTTATTTATCAAAGAGACAGGTTATTTGGAAAACCATATGGACCCAGGCAAAAAATCATCTGGGTTTTCTAAACGTGAAAAATTAGGTTCTGGGAGCCCAGGAGGGAAGACGGTGTGTGTGTGTGTGTGTGTGTGTGTGTGTGTGTGTGTGTGTGTGTGTGTGTGTATACTGTGTACGGTGTGTAGTGGGGAGGAGAAGAGAAGTATTGAGTGAATGTCTTCATTCATTCTCAGAAAGAAATAATAATATCCAAAGACCCCTCCTCCCTCTTTCTAATTTAAACTAAATGAGGAAACTATTTCGTGTTGAAACCTGGTTGTGCTGAAAGGCTCTGGTTTTGTTTTTTGAGATGGTCTCATGGTATAGCCCAGGCTAGCCTCAGACTCACACACCTGCCTCTGCTTCCCAAGTCCTGGGTTTACAGATGCACACTGCCAGGGATGGAAAAGCTTAATTGACCAAGAATGGGAACACATCAGGGCTGTCACAGAAGTGGCTGGTGGCTTTCTTTCCCCAGTCTTTGTCTTCTTCTACAGAACAGATAGATCAGCAAGAGATATGGGTCGCTGAGGGATTTCTGGGACACAGTCCCTTGCTTCCTCTTGGCTGTTGGCTCTCTTACCTCTGGGAAGCAGCACTGTTAGGAAAGAGCTGAAGCTAGGGCCTGTGGAACAGAGCTCTTGGCTACAATCGAGGCTATGCTCGGACTGCAAACTTCAAGCCATCTTATTCAGTTAGCACACACAGGCAGAACAGAGCCAAGACCTTTTGTGGCCTGAAGAATCTTTGACAGTAGAAATAACACTTGTCCCATTGTGAGTATCATTTTTTAAAGTGTCATTGGACTGTGAAAGCCACTTAATAACTTGATCTCATCTGAATAATCTGACTTAATGCTCGCTCCACAGTTGTGAGGATTAAATAGAAAAGATGGAAATCGCCTGCCTCCGGCCCGGCCCGGGAAATCTCAGTGAATGGTAGCTGGGTGAATGAGTCCACAGTCTAAGTATTAAGCTCGCTTGAGCATCCCCAAGGCTCAGAGCATAGCAGGCTGGCAACTGGGACTGATACACGGTCCCGCTGAGCTGGAGCCCAGAGCTTGTAGCCCAGGCTGAACCTGTAGTCCCCCTAACACGTTTGATGAGCATGTGTAGTGTGTGGGGTGAAGCCATCACTGAAGGCCTTAGTGACCCAGCTTCTGGGAACACTGAAGACAACTTCCTATGTTCACCCCTTTGAGACTTGTCTCAGCCACAGGACACCTTGCAAGGCCAGGTCTCCTTCCAGCATAACTCCCTTGCAGTGGTGATAGGTGTATAAAGGCATGGCCAGATCAGATCGGGTCGGGACGACTCAGCAGAGCCATTCTCACCTTAGAACTCCTTTGGGGAACTGAGACTGCCACAGGCTTAGGTTGCCACTCAGCTCCCTTTGCCTGATCCTGTTTCTTTCCTGTCTTCGTGAATAGTGATTGGGCCCAAAGGCACTAGGGTTGTTCCTGTGCTTGCTTGATTCAGGGTCTCATGGTGCCCGGGCTGGCTTGGAACTTACTATAAAGTTTTAATCCTCCTGCCTCTGCTTTCTGAGAGTACTGGGATTTCAGCTTTGCACCGTGCACTACCATACATGACTCAGGCATTGCTATGGTACCCTTCCAGCCAAACCATATATTCTTACAGACCCCCCCCCCCCAGGCTCTACCTCCTGAGTTCTAGGATTAGAACTCATGCCACGCCATGCAAAAGGAACTTTTTTTTTTTTTTTTTGGTTCTTTTTTTCGGAGCTGGGGACCGAACCCAGGGCCTTGCGCTTCCTAGGTAAGCGCTCTACCACTGAGCTAAATCCCCAGCCCCCAAAAGGAACTTCTTAATAAACATCCTGAGTGAATGCTCCACTCTGAGTATCACCTTCCTCCCTAAGCAGTTCAACCTGAGCCAGTGAGGAAGGAGGCTAGCCTAGGAGGTCACCAGGAAAGATGGGATTTCAGCGTTGATGGTGTTGGTTCTTTCTATGCCCACCAGAGGGCAGCAGCCTCTTAGTAATCGCCCCCTTGAGGCTTCCGGAAGGGGTTTGAGCCCTTCGTTAGCCCTTCTAGTCACTGTATCCTCTCCCCTGGTGTGTCTGCCCTTCTTCTGAAGGAAGAAAACTTTGTGACCTCTCTAGGCTTTCGCTTGTCTGTTTCAAGCTCTCTTAACCTCCAGCACTGAGCATCAATCAGTCTTCCTGCTGTCCCCTCCCCTTCCCAACCGGGCGACCTTCTTGCTTGGGATCTCCCACCTCACTGGGAAGGCCCACAGTAGATTTGTTTTCTGTGTGACAAGGTAATTACAAGCTTGGAGCTCAGAGGCCCGGGGGGCCAGTCTGAGGATGGTCACATCAACCTGACACTCCCGTTCTGCTAACATTATTGATTTTCTTTTTTGTTTTATTTATTATGATTTTTTTTTTTTAACGTCTGGTTCTGGTGACATGAGCTATGGAGGCGGGAAGGCAGGTTTGCTTGTCATAGTTTTGCTCTTGAAGTTACTGGCCTTGGGGCTAGAGAGGTGGCTCAGTGGTTGGGAGAATTTGGATGCTCTTACAGAGGTCCTGGGTTCAAATCTCAGCGTCTGCAGGGCAGCTCACAACCACCCATAGCTGCAATACAAGGGGATCTAACACCCTCCTCTGACCCATATCAAAGGGTACTCGTTTTTATGAGGTAGGGTCTCGGCTATAAAGCTGGGCATCAGGCACTCCCATAGGGTACGTGGATACATGCAGGCAAAATAAACTACTTGTCTGACACTTGACGCTTTATTTTCTTTTATTTATTTTTATTGTTTTTTGATAGGTTCTTTCCCTGGAGCCCAGGCTATCCTCAAACTTTCCATCCTCCTGCCGCAGTTTGCCAAATGCTAGGATTACTAGGTGTGCGCCACTGCGCCTACCTAGAGCTTAACCTATTTTTATTATGGTTCTCAGTCCCCAAAGTTTCCAGACGTTCCTCTGCAGGAATGTGACTTGGTACAAGAGTGGGGACAGCAAGAGCAATACCTTTTGACCAGCAACCTGCACCTCATCCAGCGACCCTTTACGGCTTTCCGACTACCTATTAGTTTATCTAGACTAAGCCACTCAACACTCTGCTCCCACTGCCTTACCCTGTGCTGGCAGTTCTAAACCAAGCCACCCTATGTGCCTGGCAATTTCTTTACGTTAGGGAGGGGTGTATACCTGGGTCTCTGCAGGCGGTGAGAGGGGCACCAGAGCCTGCCTGACCCATCCCACCCCCGACCTAGGGCTTCCAGAAGCCTCCCTAACAGGGAAGAACCTCAAACTTAAGGCAATAAAGTCTGAGGGTGGGGATGAGGTCTCTGAACTTCAATGATGATGGTGGGAATTATCTGAGGCCCAGGGCGATTTGTGGGGCCACGTTCCCTGGAGCCTGTTTTCCATGTTCCCTGGAGCTTGCCAAGAGAATGAATAAATCATTGTTCAGGGGCGGGATGCAGCTGCCGGACTCCTCCCCTCGGCACATGCCTGACTCCTGCTCCTCCATTGAGGGTTGCTGGAGCAGAGCGCTTTATACACCCAGCTCCCCAAATCCTATTGAGACCTCCCCCTCCGCACGAGCCACTGGCTTCAAGCCCATTCAGCATGGCCTTTTGTGCTAGGGGTTAAGTGGTTACATGTGGGGGGCACCCAGAAAGGATCTGTCAGGCTCTGAAATGCTGCACTAACATGATGCCCTCCTACTGATGAATGGGATGGGTGGAGGAGAGGTGGGCGGCCAGAGGATGGGTGGAGGTAAGGAAGAGGATTATGGAGCCCACAGAAGCAGCTGCTAGGGAGGGGTGTACTTAGGGAGAATGAGCAGGCACCCCCTTCTCTCATTCCTCCTTCTGTTCCGCTTTTCTCATCTAGTCACTCCTCCCGTGGGCTCTAGGCTGTTCCACAACCTCCGGCTGTGGATTTGGCTTCTCTGATCTCTCAGAAGGTGTTGGGAGAAGATACTCACTACTTGAAGGTGTTACAGAGAGTCTCCATGGTTTCAAGCAACCTTGTTCCTTCTCTTTTGGGGCATGGGAGTAGGGATAGAAAGAATATCCATTTTCTGGATTCTTGTGGTGTAGTGGGTTTGAAACTATACCCCACTGAGAGTTAAAACCTTCCTCAGGCCTTGGATCCAGGACAGCAAAGCTACCAGAGAAACTCTGTCTTAGAGCTAGAGAGATGGAGTAATAGTTTTTTGTTTGTTTGTTTGTTTTTTGGGTTTTTTTTGTTTTTGTTTTTGTTTTGTGCAACACTGAAGTCCTAAATGTAATATCTAGAATCCATGGTGGAACAGGCTTCTCCTACAAATTGTCCTCTAAGTCCCACACACACGTGTGCCTTCATTCCTCTCCCCTCAAGGATGAATGAATGAGTGAGTGAATGGCACCTTCCTTTAGTATGGATATGCTCAGAGGTTTAGCATATAAGATGTCCCCAGTGGGCTGGAGAGATGGCTCAGTGGTTAAGAGCACCGACTGCTCTTCCAGAGGTCCTGAGTTCAATTCCCAGCAACCACATGGTAGTTCACAGCCATCTGTAACGGGATCTGATGTCCCTTTCTGTTGTGTCTGAAGACAACTACAGTGTACTCATATACATGAAATAGATAAAATAAATCTTTAAAAAAAGATGTCCCCAGTTCAATCCTCAGCACAACAAATGAAAACAAACCCACAAAATGCAAAAATCAAAGTGTCCAAGTTCTCCGTGCTCTCTCAGGAACTGTATAGGATGGAGAAATCAAGAGAGAAGATCTCAAACAGGGTATGTGTGATGGCTGTGAGTGCAAGGCCAGCCTGGTCTACATAGAGAGTTTGAGGCCAGCCTGGTCTACATAGTGCGTTCCAGGATAGCCAGGGCTATGTGGTGAGACCCTGCCAAAGAAGAATAAAAGACAAAAGGAGGGGCTGGGGATTTAGCTCAGTGGTAGAGCGCTTACCTAGGAAGCGCAAGGCCCTGGGTTCGGTCCCCAGCTCCGGAAAAAAAGAACCAAAAAAAAAAAAAAAAAAAAAGACAAAAGGAAATTTTGTATTTGTTACTTTTTTTGAGACAAGGTTTCTCTGTGTATCACTGGGTCCTGGAACTCACTCTGTAGGCCAGACTCACCTTGAACTCAGAGATCTGCCTGCCTCTGCCTCCTGAGTGCTGAGATTAGAGGCGTGTGCCACCATCCCCAGCTAGAAATAATTTTTTTTTCACAGAAACTAGAAAGTGATTCCCAGCATCCTAGTGGCTCACATCTATAGTCTCAGTACTGGGGAAGCCTGTAACAACAGGGGTGGGACCACAGCTCAGTGGAAGAGCCCCTGCCCAGCTTCTAAGAGACCCTGAGTTTTTGACTGGGACCCTATCCTTAACGGCTGAGCCATCTCTGCAGCCCTGTGAAAGGCTGAGTTTAATTCCCAACACTAAACACTTTTTTCCTGCCCCTAAGACAACAAACAGAAACAAAAAGCATCAACTTCTGTGTGGAGATACAGTTACGTCACCATCATTTCCTATCTGAGAAAATAGCCAACCTTTTAACCCAAGTCACACAGTCCCTCTGAGATAGTCGAAGGTGGCCTTTGCCTTTAAGAGGTGGAGGGAAAGAGATGAACAAAACTAGGTCACAGGCTCCCTGGACCTTCCTTTCCCAAGAACAGCCAATTCTGGGGTGCAACCTTCCTTCTAATCTGCCCTAGGGCTCTCGGGCTTCAGTCAAAGGTCCTTCTGTATTGTGCCTGTGTTTTGAAGCTGAAGTGATAAAGTTCACGATTAACTTCTCCCCAACTCTCCTAAAGGCACATTAGCTTAGCCTTACTTGCCCTAGAAAGGTCGGAATGGTTTGTCCACGTTCCCAAAGCTGCATGAGAAAGCAGACAGGCGATATCAGGAAAAGAGAAGAAAGTGAACGCAAGCAGTGTGTCCTCCACGACTGGAATGTTCTGAAGAGCGTTGGGGACTTCCCCAGTTACCAACCTGCAGTCACAGGCTGACTCCTGGGCTGAGTTTTCAGCCAGCCCAATGTCCTATCTCCGCCTCGCCCCCAAGGCTCCAGCCACTCTGGCATACCCCATTTTCTCAGTGCTCTCGGAACGTGCTGTCTCCAAGGCCCATTCAGTCAAGCTCAGTCTCCAACAGTAGCCTCTGGAAGCTTTCCCCACCCTCGCCTGTGCTCATTCCCTCCTCCAGCAGCTCTGCCCGCCCGCAGGGCCTATTGAAGTGTGGCTTCTACTCTTCTCTGTTTGCCTTTCTAAACAGGACGCTCATCAAGACTGTGCTTGATTCTGAGCAGAGCACTTTGAGCTCACTGCTTGTAAGCAGACCGATGGGAAGAAGGTTGCTGACGCTCAGAGACTTAGATTCCCATCCACCCTTCTCCCCCTGGGCACATTGACACTGAGAAAGCACCCGCCCATCAGGAGCCCTCATCTTTGTCCTTGTTTCCTGGAGAATTTCCTCTCCTCTTTTCTCCTGGTCTGATACCCCAGACCCTGGGGCCTGAACCTGGCTGCTCGCTGCTGGCCTCTCTTGCCTCTGTCATTTGTCCTTGGCTAATGCGTGCGTGTGTTGTGTGTGCCCACGTGGGGTGTGTTTGTCTCTTTATACACGCGTGGAGACCAGAGATCGACTTTGAGTATCTTCCTGTGTTCCTCTGCACTTTATTATGTTCTTTTTAAGACTTATTTTATCGGGCTGGAGAGATGGCTCTGTGGTTAAGAGCACTAGCTCCGGGGGCTGGAGAGATGGCTCAGAGGTTAAGAGCACTGTCTGCTCTTCCAGAGGTCCTGAGTTCAATTCCCAGCAACCACATGGTGGCTCACAACCATCTATAATCAAGTCTTGTGCCCTCTTCTGGCCTGCGGGCACATACATGCAGGCAGAAAGCTATATGATGTATACATAATAAATAAATAAATGTTTAAAAAAAAAAAAAAAGAGCACTAGCTCCTCTTCCAGAGGTCCTGAGTTCAAATCCCAGCAACCACATGTAATGGAATCTGATGCCCTCTTCTGGTGTGTCTGATGACAGATACAGTGTAGTTATATATAATTATAAATACGTCTTTAAAAAAAGATTTATTTTATCTTGCGTGTATGAGTGTTTTGCTAAGGCATTAGATCCCTTGGAACTGGAGATATATATGGCTGTGAGGCAGCTGTAGTTTCTGGGAGCTAAACCAGAGTCCTCGGTGAGAACAAGAAGTGATCTCACCTGCTGAGCCATCTCTCCTGCACCTGCGCCTTATTTCTTGAGTCTCTCAAGAACCTGGACTTAGCTGATGTCAGCTACCCTGACTAGGCGGTGAGCTCCATGTTGCCTCTGCTTCCCCAGTGCTAGTGGTTACAGGGCCGTGGTGCCATTGCCTGGCCTTTAGACTTAGGTCCTCAAACTTGTGCAGTAAAGACACTTTGTGCACTGACCCATGTCCCCATCCTGTTTGCCAGTGTTCGAGACATGCACTTCTAGGTCTTCAGGCCGAGCCCTGGTTAGCTTGTGGTTTCTGTGTCTCTGGCATGTACAGGGAGGGGGGTGGACACAGTCCAAGATACCCCTGTGTTAGGGGCGATTGATTCCCCCAGCGTCCTGACTGGAGAAGCTGCGGGTGACTGAATAGCAGTTTTCTTTGTCTCCAGACATAGATAGCCAGGGCTTCCCGAGCCTTTCTGTCTGCACAGTCTCATGTTTCTGAAAATTATGGAACAGCCAGAATCCCTGCATTCATTATTTAAATGATGCTGGAGTATCTCCTGCCAACATCACCCTTGACCAAGAGGCAACTGTCTGGTGCTATTGGAATCCACTTGACGTACGAGTTACTATGTCTTTTGGAAGCAACTGGCAGGGTTTTGTTTTGTTTTGTTTTGTTTGTTTTGTTGTTTTGTTTGGTTTTTGGCAGGGTAGGGGTGCTTCTTTTTTTTGAGACTGAGCCTCACCATGTAGCCCTAGCTGACCTGGAACTTGCTCTGTGAACCAGGTTGGCCTTGAACTCTCAGGGATCCATCTGCCTCTGCCTCGAAAGTGCTGGGATTAAGGGTGTATAGCAACAAGCTCAGTCAAATTAGCTTTAATAGGGTGCTAGAAGCCAGGCCTGGTGACATGGATCTCCCATCCTAGCTACTCCAGAGGCTGTAGCAGAATTGCAAATTTAAGGCCAGCACGGTCTACAGAGAACAATGGAATTATTGAGTGAGCCATCCCAGGTTGGGAGTCACGATGCAGAGTCTAATACAGGCTTCGAGTCAACAATCATAATCGATGCACAATTTTAAGTTTTATTTCGTGAGTATGAGCGTTTGCCTGTGTGTAAGCATGTGCGTCCATATGTGCCTGATGCCCGGGGAGGCCAGGAGAGGGTGTCAGATGCCCTCCAGCAGGAGTTAAGGATATCATGAACCCTCATGTGGATGCTGGGAAATGAACCCATCCTTTGCAAGATCAGCAAGCTCTCTTACTTTTACTCTTCCTCTTGAGCTTGCTCTCCAGCCCTGTCTATAATCCTAAAGAAAACAAACAAACAAACAAACAAAAAACTATGTTTCTCTTTTACTTTATGTGTATGACTGATTGCTTGCATGGTGTTCACATAGAGGCCAGAAGAAGAGGTCTGATCCTCTGGAACTGCAGCCAGTTGTGTGCTGCCACATGGGTACTGGGAACAAACAATTGTCATCTTGTACGAACAGCAAGTGCTCTTAATCTCTCTGGCCTTGCTATATATAAATCTCTTCACCATGTTGCCCAGGCTGGTCTCCTGCACTTGATCTTCCTGCCTCTGCCTTCTCAAGCAGCTAACTCACGATTCTTTGTGTTTTGAAGTCAGAACGCATATATATATATGTGTGTGTGTGTGTGTGTATGTATGTATGTGTGTATATATATATATATATATATATATATATATATGAAGGATTCAGTACCGTATGCAGTTGAAGACTTTGCAAGTTTGCTTGTTGTCTCTGAGATTCTAGGTTCTGTGGGTCAGGAAGTTTGGGCATCTTTAGGGAAGAATGTTTCTAGTCAGGAACACAGAGATGGTTTTCCTTATGTTTCAGACCCTTTCACCTTCTACATGATGGCGGATTATAGGACCTATCGGCGTCCTGATGCTGACTATCAAGGGCAAATACACTGCTACCGCTTACTGAGTGTTAGGCAGTCCCCTTCTGGGGAGACCTGGCAGACACCACTTCCACTAGAGAGGGCAGTGAGGTCAGACTGAAGGAACAGTCCCATCAAAGTCTCCTTGGTGAACCGATGAGTCGACCAGGGTTGGTTATCAGTCAGGATTCACTCACAGGGCCATCAAAAGCTCAAAGGCAGCTAGGTCACTGAAAACCGGAATCCAGCTAAGTGACCACTCACAAAGTCTGCATCCCTGGAGCTTCCAGCACAACTTGCAGGCAGCTCCACTGAAGAGTCTCTGTTGCCCCAGCAACCCCTTAGGTCACTCACTACCTTGAAGAGGGCCCTCGGGAATCTTCTGGATCTCACAACCCTCCCTCTAATGCTTCAGTTCAGAGTAAATGGCTACACAGTAACAGGGAATGATCAGAATCTAGGGTTACCTCATCGCGTTTAGTGTATTAATTCAAGAATCTTTTGATTACCAGTTTGATAAATTCCACTCGGGTTGGATATGGCAAGATATGAACTTCATGGGAAGGCATCAAAACTAGAAACTCAGGAAGCAGAGGCTGGGGCATTAGCCAGCCATGTGTCTTCGTCTCCGTTCCTGGGTGTCCGCTCCAGCGCCGCACATTTTCCCCTATTACACAGGCTTCTTCCAGGTGTCAGGAAATGTGATACTGCAGCCATAGTCTGAAATCCTCCTGTCTAAAGGAAGAACTGTGACTTACCTGGAGTGGGATTCCATTCTTAGTTACACACGCACACACAGAGACACTAACACATATACATAAATAAAAAATAAAATCTTTAAAACTGGCTGCAGGTGATGGAGCGCGCCTTTAATCCCAGCCCTTGGGAGGCAGAGGCAGGCGGATCTCACTGTGCGTTGGAGGCCAACTTGTTCTACGTAGTGCTTTCCAGGACAGCCAGGGTTTCATAATGAGACTCTGTCTCAAAACAACAAACAAAACAATAACATCCGCATAGCTGTCACTAAGTGCGTTTCATCAAATAGGTATAGTACAGTGAAGGGACTTAAAAACAAACAAACAAAACAGGTCTAGGAGTCAGCAAGGATCCTAAAAGTAAATGGGGATGAACAGTTCAGCAGAAAACGTGACGAGCTGGAGCAGGGAAAGGACCGCAGCGAGTGCTGCAGCAGGATGGGACGTGCACCGCGGCCTCGCCAATTTCCTAGCCACTGAGAAACCCAGGAAGGAGTTATTTCGTCGCTATGTCTACAGCAGGAAAAACGATGGATCGGTGGCGCCTAGCCAGAGTGGTTAGGAGATGACACCGGACCTAGAAGGCTCTCGGGTCAAGCCGCGGGAGGAGGCAGTTCCTGCGCGGAGAACCGAACCGGCCCACGTGAGTCAGGCCGCCCCGCCCAGCCGCGCAGACGCCGCTGGACTCCGCAGTCCGGGCTGGGGCTGGGACGGCTGTGCCAGGACCAGGCAGCCGCGCCACCGCGCGTGCACGCGCAGGTCCAGGACCCACCCCCAGCCTCTGCAGCGAGCAGGCCCCGAGGAACCATAGCAAACCCCGCAGGAGCGGGCGCCTCTAGGCCGTGAGTCCGGGCCCTGATGGAGTGCTTGGGGCCCAGCCGCCTGAGGGTGGATTGGGGAGCTGCCTCTGCAGAGATCAGGGTCACTGTGCTCTCTGTCCCCTGTGAGGCTGCCAATCCCCGTGCTACAGTCCCCTCCCTTACCCCTACACTATAGATTAGCTGGGGGGAGAGGGGGATCCTGATCTTGGGATGTCTGGATTCATTTCACTGACTTTTTGAGCCTGGATGCTTAACCCCACTGTCACCCCACCCCACCCCAACTTTCTTTGTAAGCCTGGCCAAATTTAGGAAATTTTTTTTTTTTTTTTTGGTTCTTTTTTTCAGAGCTGGGGACCGAACCCAGGGCCTTGCGCTTCCTAGGTAAGCGCTCTACCACTGAGCTAAATCCCCAGCCCCTAGGAAATTTTTAAAATAGAGTATGTATGTGTGTATGGGGGGGGGGGGATTGGGGGTGTCTTCAGGCCTTTTCTTACAAGCCAAAGGGGTGGAAACATCTGTCCCAACCTCAGTCTCCATGACTTCTGCCTATTGCTGGGTGTGGGGAGGCTCCCTGCCACCTATAGGGGAACCTTCCTAGTGGCTGCTTGATTGACTTAATGGTATGTTTCACTCATGAGGCCTCAGTTCTTCCTTCTGGTCATAGACGTGTGGTCAATGGAACGTCTTGTCAGTTCATACTCAAAAGCGATTATTAGGGAAGAGAGAGAGGGAGAAAATCAGCATGGAGCAAACTGAGTCCCATGAACATGTACCAGGAGCACTAGAGGGGAAGGGACAGACTTGCAAGAGAGGCTTGTCATTGTGGGTTCAGGAGACAGGGGTTCCTTAGTGTGGAGGAGGAGAAAGAGACCAGCGCTTCAAGCCCTGGGTCTCTGCTGTAGCCGCCTTCTGGCATTATTACTGTCTTCCTAAGAACAGGAGCCCCACGGTAGCCCCTTAGTCACTCTCTGCAGGTAATTACTGATACCTGCTATGGCTGGCTGGGTTTGCTCTAGAGCAGAGGTTCTCAACCTTCCTAACACTGCGACCCTTTAAGACAGCTCCTCATACTGTGGTGACCCCCAAGTAGTAACTTGTTGCTACTTCCTTTTTGTTTGTTTGTGTTTGTTTTTGTTTTTCCGGACAGGGTTTCTCTCTGTAGCTCTGGCTGTCCTGGAACTCGCTCTCTCTGTAGACCAGCCTGGTGGTAGAACTCATGAGATCCACTTGCCTCTGGGCTCAAGCACTGGGATTAAAGGCGTACATCACCACCGCCCAGCTTCTGTTCCTACTTAGTAACTGTAATTTTGCTACTGTTATAAATCGTCATGGAAATGTGGTTCTCTTATGGAATATATCTGTCCATATCTATACATCTACATACATGTAGACATATGTTCCTTTTGAAAGTATAATTTGTTATTTAGCTGAACGTCTTTTTAAAAAACATTAGCATATCTGTGTATGCACACGTGCATGTGGGTGAACAAATTGGCCAGAAGACGAGGTTGGGATGAAGCTAGCCATACAGGCAGTTGTGAACCACCTGACTTGGGTGCTAGGAATGGGACATAGATCCTCTGGAAGAGCAGCCAGTCCATTTAACTGCTGAGCCTTCTCTCCAACCCAAGTTTGTATTTTTAGTTGGAGGAGGGTCAGTGGAATGGCTGTGACAATCACTTGGGTCAAAATGACCAGAGCTAAAGGAGAGTTTGACAAGATGTGGACAGTGAGGTGGCCATGGGAGGAGGGTGAGTAGTCCAGGTCCTCCTAGGCATCTGGGTGGCTAGACTCAGCAGAGTGTCCTGCCAGAGGACGCTGCAAGGAGAGCTGTCTGGATGTGTAGAATTTGAAGAACCGGCGGTAGGTCACAAGGTTGAGTAGGGGTTGAATCTGGGCTGGACACGGATCTGAGAGTTGCTTACACATGATGGTTCTCGAAGCTGTAACAGGATGAAGTGACCTGGGGAGAAGTTTGTAGAATGACGAGATGGGCAGCCTTAAAGGGAAACCCCACTCTGTGAAAGCCACGAGGAGGTTACTGGGCTCAAGGTTGTCATTCCATCCTCTCCTGCTGTGACTCATTCTTCTGCTTCTCCTTCACAGTCCAGATGTTTGCTGCTATCCAGCCAGGACTAGCAGAGGGGGCCCAGTACCTGGGGAGCCTGCCTCCTGGAGTATGTCACCCGGACCTCCAACCAGACAGTAATTCCAACTTTGTGGAGAGCGCTAAGGATGCTAATAAGAACTGGCATGGTGTGGATCCTATTCTGATAAGAAGCTCCTCTGAGTCGCCCTCTGATAACCGGGTCTTCCAAGCCACTGGGCTCCCTGAGGCCGGAGTCCGCAGTCCCCCGGAGGGTGCAGAGATCCCTGGTGCTGAGCCAGAGAAGTCGAGTGATGCCAGCAGCGTCTGCTCTCCTCTGGAGGACATCGGCTATGCCAGCAGTTCCTTGAGCATCAGCAGCTTTAGCAGCAGTGCAGAAGCTGGCTGTAGCACCCCTCGAGGTCCAAGCCCCCTGGATCCCCTTCTGCCCTCTGTGGCCCAGGCCGTGCAGCAGCTGCAGGCTCAGGAGCGCTACAAGGAACAGGAGAAGGAGAAACACCATGTGCATTTGGTGATGTACCGTCGCTTGGCGCTGCTCCAGTGGATCCGGGCTCTACAGCACCAGTTGGTTGACCAGCAGGCCCGACTGCAGGAGAGCTTTGACACCATCCTAGACAACCGGAAGGAACTTATCCGCTGTCTGCAACACAGGGAAGGACCTTGCAGGCACCAGGACCAGGGCTGAGGGTGGGCACAAGTATGTTGGCAGGCTTCTGTGTGGTTATGCACAAGTAAGTATGTATTAGTTGGCATGTGTGTAAGTCAGCATAAGTGAATATATATATATGCTAACATGTAAGCAGGTATGTAAGGCATGTGTGAACGAACTTGTGTGTGTGTTACATGTTGCATGTGTGTTTATGTGTGCATATGTGGCTAGGTACTCAGGAATGTGTATATATATATCTATTCCCAAATGTAGAGGCAAAAGATAGGTATGCATGTGTTATCAGTTTAAACGTGCAGGCTTGTGTTGGGGTGTGAGTGACCCTCTGTGTGTTGAGATTTACACGTTCCAGTTCTGGCCTAAGAAGCACGTGCTAGGAACGTGTGTATTTGCAGAGACTTAAGAGCAGGTGTGTGTAAATAGACGTTCAATCGCACCTGCAGGGCATCCATCCATCCTGTGTTCCCAAAGTCTACCCCAGCCTTATCCGCTACTGAGTCTCACAGCTTCCTGGAGAGAAGCCTACGTCGCTGTCACTTATCTGAGGGCTTTGGGTGATCTGTTCTCCTAGTGTTTCCCAGGCTCTCTTCCCTGTCCCTTCCCCTCAGGCCTTGCTCTAAGACAGCTGTCCCTAATGTTGGCTTTTTCCTAAGAGTTTTTATTTGGGGGGTGGTTACTTTTTGTTTGTTTTACTTATTATAGTACAAAGGATTGAGCCCAGAGCCCTGTGCACGCTAAGCAACTGTCCTAGCACTGAGCTGCACACCCAGTCCCAGATCACAGGTTTATTGGCTTTCCCTGTGCACATTTTTGGCATCTGGCCAGGACAGTTTGAGGGAGGCAACTGGCGTAGTGGTGGAGGCTGTGGCAGGGGTGGGGGAGTGGAGATAAAGAAGTTCAAGGACAGCTAGGACCACAAATAGAAACCAAAACGAAAGAAAGAAAGAAAGAAAGAAAGAAAGAAAGAAAGAAAGAAAGAAAGAAAGAAGGAAAGAAAGAAAGGGTCATTTTGAACCCTGTCTTCGGCTCTGTAGGGGTTGGGAGTGGAAGAAAATGTCTCTGGTAGAACTCTGTGAAGAACAGGAGAATTCCAAAACACCCCATCCTGCTCCACTGGGAGGAGGGGCTGAAAGCCATACTGATTTAAGCCTGTTGACTGGGACTGTGCGTATAAGCAAGCAGGTCATAGACCAGATGGGCCAAGGCCGTGGGGAGTTGGGGGTCCTGCCTTCTCTTCACCGCTCCCTCACTCTGCCTGCCTGGCGTTAGCAGCAGTGAATGTGCAGTTGGCTTGGACAATGTTTCTGAATCAGACTGTCCAGAGAATAGAGCTCAGCTTCCCAGGCGGTCAGAGGACAGGGTCAGCCCAGTCTCCAGAAGCTCTTAGGATATGTGGCCCCTCGGAATGGGGATTGGCAGGCCCTAGGGAAGCTTCATGCGGTGGAGATAAATGTGTATGGGGGTGGGTCAATAGTTAAGGTCGCAGAGCTCTTTGTTTTGTTTCTGGGTTCCGAAGTAATGCAGGATCCTAGTGGGTGAAGCAGTGACTCGAAGGAGGAACGGCAGCAGGTGACAGGGACAGCACTGATGCTGTGTCTGGCCCTCAGTCTCCCCACCTGTAAAGTGGGGACTCTTCCGCACTCTCTCCAAACAGTTCCATCCTGAGTGGGTGGGTGAAATGTGGGCCCTGAGGACTTTTATACTGCTTGCACGTTGAATGTGAACCTGGCCTCTGGACCAATCCAGTATAAATAAACTAAGGCGAGAAATTAAATCATTTGAGGATATGTTTTTGTTCTATCTGTTGCCTGGTGGTCTCTTTTACACTGAGTTCCAATTTTAAACTGGGGCCAAGTGCTGGAAGCCTGGGAGACACTGAGGACAAAAAAAAAAAAAAAAAAAAAAAAAAAAAAAAAATCAGAATTTGCCTAGCAGTGTCAGAGCCTCCCAGGATGACAGTGAAGATTTGGCCTCTACTGTAACAGCACCACTGGGGACTGCCTTTGTCCTGAGTCACACTTCTATTTGAACAGATTCTCAGGGCACATACCATACACCCCTGCTCCGAAGGGTCCCTTGAGTGCAAAAGGCCAAGGGTCATACCGGGTGTAGTGCATGCCTTTAATCTCAGCAATTGGTGGGCAGAGGCAGGCAGATCTCTGAGCTTAAGGCCAGCCCGGTCTACATCGAGTACCAGAACAGCCAGGGCTACACAGAACAACTCTGGGGGCTGGAAAAATGGCTCCGAGTTTAAGAGCATGGCTGCTCTTCCAGAGGACCCTGGTTCAATTCCCAGCACCCACATGGCAGCTCACACCTGTCTGTAACCCCAGTTTCAGAAGACCTGACGCCCTCATATAGACATACATGCAAGCAAAACACCATTGCATGTGGGGGTGGGGTGGGGAGAGAAGCCCTGTCTCAGAAACACAGGGTCTTTACGTGGCTGTGACATTGATGTAGTTTCATTTCAGCTTACTGTAGTACTACAGATTGAACCCAGAACCCTGCATATTTGAGACAAGCACTCTGCCCGATGAGCTGTGCCCCAGCCGTAATATTTAATACTGTGCCTGACTTGGGGTATCAGCTGATGGCAATTGAGATGATTGCCTTCTACTGTAGTTTATAGGATTATTCAAAGATTCTGGCACTAAACATGTAGCTGCAAAGTGCTTATTTAGCATGCGCACGGCTCCAGGTTCAGTCTTCAATACTCCGAAAATAAAATTCAGGCACAGGAATAAGTATCTAGTAATGCTAGCTCTTGGGAGATGGAGACAGGAAAATGAGGAGTTCAAGGCCATCCTTGAACAGCACCCTCACCTGCTGAATCACCTCCTCAACCCAAAGCCTAGCTTTTTTATTTTCTTTTTTTACAGAAAAGCAATTGTTTTTCCATTAAGGAAGTTGGATCTAAAAATTGGAACATCTTTTTTTTTAAAAAAGATTTATTTATTTCATGTAATTGAGTACACTGTCGCTGTCTTCAGACACACCAGAAGAGAGCATTACAGATGGTTGTGAGCCACCATGTGGTTGCTGGGAATTGAACTCAGGACCTCTGGAAGAACAGTCAGTGCTCTTAACCACTGAGCCATCTCTCCAGCCCCCGGAACATCTTTTTCTTTTTCTTTTCTTTTTCTTTTATTTGTTGTTGTTGTTGTTGTTGTTGTTGTTGTTCTTTTTTTCGGAGCTGGGGACCGAACCCAGGGCCTTGCGCTTCCTACCACTGAGCTAAATCCCCAGCCCCCTCTTTTTTTTTTTTAAGATTTATTTATTTATTATATGTAAGTACACTGTAGCTGCCTTCAGACACACCAGAAGAGGGCATCGGATCTCACTACAGATGGTTGTGAGCCACCATGTGGTTGCTGGGATTTGAACTCAGGACCTCTGGAAGAGCAGTCAGTGCTCTTAACCGCTAAGCCATCTCTCCAGCCCCCATCTTTTTCTTTTAAAAATGGGGGAAAGTCTATAAAATAGCAAAGTTGTACAGTGTGTACCCCAGCATGCCTTTAATCCCAGCACCGGAGAAACAGAGTCATAGAATGCTCTGTGAGATAGAGCACAGCATGGTCTACACAGCAAGTTCCAAGACAGCCAGGGCTTCACAAGTGAGACCCTTACCAGAAAAACATACACAAACACCCCCCACCACCACCACCAAATAAAACTTATGGTTGGAGCATCTCCACTTGGGAGCTTCTAATCTCAGTTTGGTAAGTTGGGGCGGGAGGATCAGAAGTTTAAGACCAGCCTGGAGTTGGAGTTGGACTGAGTTAGACGCCAGGTTGGGCTGTAAGACACTGTTTCAAAAGAAAAACAAACAAACATAATTTTCCTTTCCACAAAGAGTTCTCTTGGGTAGGAAGGAGCTCGTGAAGCCAAGCCCGATAACGTGTTGGATCCCCAGGCCCTATGTAGTGGAACAAAAAAGAACTTAAATTCCCACAAGATGGTACTGACATGTGGCACACGTGCCCACAACTCACGCGTATAAATCAACAAACAATTGTAAAAACTTTGAAAAGTTCTTTGAAGGCTGAGGGGTGCTTAGCATAAGAGAGATACTTTTCTGGGTTTGAGCCCCAGTTCAGGACAGGAAGGGTATGAAGTGGGAGCTAGGGGGCCGTCTTAGTTAGGGCTTTGTTGCTGTGAAGAGACACCATGACCAAGGCAATTCTTTTTTTTTTTTTTTTTTTCTTTTGGTTCTTTTTTTCGGAGCTGGGGACCGAACCCAGGGCCTTGCGCTTCCTAGGCAAGCGCTCTACCACTGAGCTAAATCCCCAACCCCGACCAAGGCAATTCTTATAAATGCAAACATTTAATTGGGGCTGGCTTACAGTTTCAGAGGTTTAGTCCGTTATCATCATAGCAGAAAGCCTGGCAGTGTGCAAGCAGACATGGTGCTGGAAGAGCCAAGACTTCTATATCTTTTTTTTTTTTTTAAAGATTTATTTATTTATTATATATAAGTACACTGTAGCTGTCTTCAGATACACCAGAAGAGGTCATCGGATCTCTTTACAGATGGTTGTGAGCCACCATGTGGTTGCTGGGAATTGAACTCATGACCTCTGGAAGAGCAGTCGGGTGCTCTTAACCCCTGAGCCATCTCTCCAGCCCAAGACTTCTATATCTTGATCTGGAGGAGCCAGTAGGAGACTCTTCTTCCATACTGGGTGGAACCGGAGCATGCGTATCAGAGCTCAAAGTCCCGCCTCCACAGTGATACACTTCCTCTAACAAGGCCACACCTCCTCCCATAAGGCCATACTTCCTAAGTGCCACTTCCTGTGAGCCAAACATACTCAAACCAGCCCTTTGAGCTGAGCAAAAGGTGAGGACCAGGCTGAGGAAACAGTGAGGTACAGCAGTGTCATTTTGGGGTTAGGGATATGCCCAGCTCGTAGGGTGGAGGTAGGTTTGAAGGAAACTGGCCAAAGTCACAACCACTAAAGCAGAATTAGGGGCTGGAGAGATGGCTCAGTGGTTAAGAGCACCCAACTACTCTTCCAGAGGTCCTGAGTTCAGCCACCACATGGTGGCTCACAACCATCTGTAAAGAGATCCAATGCCCTCTTCTGGTGTATCTGAAGACAGCTACAGTGTACTTATATATAATAAATGAATAAATCTTAAAAAAAAAAAAAAAGCAGAATTAGGGGCTAAGAGGCAAGGACCCCAGTGGCTGAGCCAACCAAATCCAGGACTGCAGTTCCCCATCAGGTGGGAGGGACTGAGGCTACTTCTGGGTGGTAGCTGGGGCTACTCCATACCTCAGATTGAGGGGTAGACTTAATTTCCTCACCTGTGTCAGTTATAAAGATTGACCAGATGGACCTTACGGTGTTCTGTAGGCATTAAGATTAAATCCCTACTCTGCATAGGAGCCCTCCAGGTTCCAACCCCACCCCTGACCTTGAACCACTCTGGCTTTTACAGATTAATGGGACATGTTCAGGAGCCTAATGGAGAAGCCACTCTGAGTCTGGGAAGGGGAGCAGGTCTCAGCCTGAGACTTCTGAATCTGGAAGCGTGTGCTAATTCTTGGGGTGGGGATTCTTCAGTCCCCAGGGATGGGAGGGGATAAGGAGAGGCTCATGCACTTGGAGAGGTTCGAGCAGAGAGACATTACCCCTTCTTCCCCTCCTGAAGAACAACATTTTATGACCACAGCAAGGATATCCAGGTTTTGGATGTTACGTACATGAAGAGTCTTGCTTAGGAGAAACATGGGGTGATATTGACCCCAAAAGCAGGCTGCAGGCCCAGACCTGAAGCATCAAGGGACTGCCAAGGGGTAGTTAGCCCTACCTACAGAGAGAGGGGCGGGTTCCGTTCATTCACACCTTTCTCAGCAGGGTCTCGGTCTTAGGGTTTCCACCACTGTGATAAACACCATGGCTAAAAGCATATTGGAAAGGGAAGGGTTTATTTGGCGCTCATGTCATGGTCACAGTCCATCATCCAGGAAAGTTGCTGTAGGAACTCAAGCAGGGGGCTGGAGAGATGGCTCAGTGGTTAGGAGCACTGGCTGCTCTTCCAGAGGTCCTGAGTTCAAATCCCAGCAACCACATGGTGGCTCGCAACCATTGTAATGGGATCTGATGCCCTCTTCTGGTGTGTCTGAAGACAGCTACAGTGTACTCATATAAATAAGATAAATAAACCTTAAAAAAAAGGAACTCAAGCAGGGCAGTCAGCTGGAGGCGGGAGCTGATGTAGAGGCCATGGAAGAGTACTGCTTGCTGGCTTGTTTCCTATGGCTTCTTTAACCTGCTCAGTTACACCCTCTAGGTCCAAAAATGGGCAGGGCCACTCCCACGTAAATTATTAATCAAAACATCACCTCCCACAGACTGGTCTACAGGCTAATCTTGTAGAGGCCTTTTTTTCCCCTGATATGTCTAGGTTCAAGTAAGCTGACTAAAGAAAAACAAAACAAAACAAAAACAACTAACCAGGACAGGCCTGCAACTGAATCAGCCCCTACAAAATGATCACAGGTGATGTGGTTAAAAACTGGAGTGCGGGGCGCTGGAGAGATGGCTCAGTGGTTAAGAGCACTGCCTGAGGGGTTGGGGATTTAGCTCAGTGGTAGAGCGCTTGCCTAGCAAGCTCAAGGCCCTGGGTTCAGTCCCCAGCTCCGAAAAAAAAGAAAAGGAAAAAAAAAAAAAAAGAAAAGAGCACTGCCTGAAAAAAAAAAAAAAAAAAAGAGCACTGCCTGTTCTTCTAGAGGTCCTGAGTTCAAATCCCAGCAACCACATGGTGGCTCACAACCATCTGTAATGGGATCTGATGCCCTCTTCTGGCCTGCAGGCAGAACACTGTATACATAATAAATAAATCTTAAAACAGAAAGCACTAGGGTACAAGAAATGATCTGGGAACTAAAGAAGAACACAAAGTTAGGAGGGTCCGAAGACTTCAAACTGTGTTAAGTGGCCTCCACAGCCTAGGGCCTGAAACCTAAAGATAGAACACAGTGTAGCAGCTACCTCTAAGGAGCATGACTGTCCTCTAATGGCAGTCTGTGACCTGTCTACTAGGCCCCAGTGTTATTCCTCATATAGACTAAGGTGATAGGAACCGGGAGGACCAGTGCCACCTGCTGCTGCTGCTGCTGCTGCTGCTGCTGCTGCTGCTGCTGCTGCTGCTGCTGCTGCTGCTGCTGCTGCTGCTGCTGGTCCTCCTCCTCTTCTTCCTCCTCCTCTTCCTCCTCCTCTTCCTCCTCCTCCTCCAAAAGCAGTGGAAGTGCAGGTGAGAGAGGACAGTGATTCCCCACACACAGTGAACAGATACTTCTTGAAACTACCAGTGCCTCAGGGTTTTCCACTGAAACAGGGATATCAGCAGTGCTGTCCTTACAGGGTCATGAAAGAGTTGGATAAGTAAACTGTGTGGAGGGCTTTGACCTGACCCTGGCTTATGGAAACAACCCAGAAACTCTAACAACGAGCCCAGTTCATGAAGGCCATCCGAGGTAGCGGTTGTAGCTGAGCAGTTGTGCTGTATATTAAAAAGTATTGCTAGGGAGGGAGAAATGGCTCGGCAGTTAAGAGCACATGTTGCTCTTGCAGAGGACCAGGGTTCAGTTCCCAGCACTCTGGCAGCTCACAACTTTCTATAATTACGGTTTGGGTGTGTGTGTGTGTGTGTGTGTGTGTGTGTGTGTAGCACCCTGTCTGCCCTCCACAAATACTGGCACATATAAGTAGGCAAAAACACTCATACAAATAAAATTAATTTGGGTGGGTGGGTGGAGGTGTTAGCATTTTGTCTAGGCTCCGCCCTACAGTTACCCAGCAACAGCCAGGTGTGCCTGACTCACTACAAAAGGGGCTGCTTGGGGTTGGGGATTTAGCTCAGTGGTAGAGCGCTTGCCTAGCAAGCGTAAGGCCCTGGGTTCAGTCCCCAGCTCTGAAAAAAGAAAAGAATAAAAAAAGACTTCCATTTAAAAGGGGCTGCTTGGCCTCTCTGCTCTCTTTTGGCTTCTTGCTCTTGCTCTATCCTCTCATCCCCTTCCCCGTCTCTTCATGTGCTCATGGCCAGCCTCTACTCCTCTCCTTTCTCTCTCTCTCTCTCTCTCTCTCTCTCTCTCTCTCTCTCTCTCTCTCTCTCTCTCTCTGTCTTTTCTCTGTCTCTACTACCCTCTCATCTCCCCTCTCCATGCCCTAAATAAACTCCATTCTATACTATTGTCCATGTGGCTGGTCCCTCTTGGGGAAGGGATGCCTCAGCATGGACCCTCAGAGGCACCCCTCCCCCCACACCTGACTGCACATCCACTAAACATCCTTCTCTCTGTTTTTATAAAACACAACAGGGAGCTTTGCTGGGCTGGGGCTGATGCACAGTTGGTTGGTAGAGGACTTGACCAGCATGCACGAAGTCTAAGTTTGATCCTGAACGCCTCATAAAAGTGGGTGTAGTGGGGGGAAATGCAGGTAATCTTACTCAGGATATAAAGGCAGGAGGATTAGAAAGTCCAAGGTTGCCTTTCCTCTGGCGGCAGCCATCAGGATTCATGTCCACCTCGGTGGTCACAAACGCCCAGTTCCTAAGGTTCCACCTTGGCAAGCCTGTCCACCATGGTGTTAACCAGCTGAAATCTGCCCGAAGCCTTCAGTCTGTTGCCGAGGAGAGAGCTGGGCGCCATTGTGGAGCTTTGAGAGTCCTGAATTCCTACTGGGTTGGTGAAAGTTCCACATATAAATTTTTTGAGGTTATCCTCATTGATCCATTCCATAAAGCTATCAGAAGAAATCCTGACACACAGTGGATCACCAGACCAGTCCACAAGCACAGAGACATGCGTGGCCTGACATCTGCTGGCCGCAAGAGCCGTGACCTTGGAAAGGGCCACAAGTTCCACCACACTGTTGGTGGATCTCGCTGTGCAGCCTGGAGAAGGCACAGTACTCTTCAGCACCACTGTTACCGCTAATCCACGTAATATTTGTAAAATTTATATCCAATAAACAACTTAGGACAGTCAAGAAAAAAAAGGTCCAAGGTTATCCCCATTTACATAGCAAGTTCCAGGCTAGCCTAGGACAAATGAGATCTTGTCCTTAACAAAACAAACAACAACAAAACGAACCAACCCTACTTTGCTGCAGGCTCTCAACACTAGCCTAGTGAGTCTAATGGATGCTTCTGGTCAGAAAGGGCAGACGGACATCGGAGATGCTCTGGGATCTGAGCCAGTCCTCATATGCATGCTGGTATACATCTCCTTACCCACAGGTGCTGGCGGGTAAGCACCCACGTCTGTGTATGAACACACCTGCACCATGACTCACTCAGGACGCAGACCTGAAGACACAGGCACGACTCACAAACCTCCCAGGAATAAGACTGCAATTTGATCCAGGCCTGAAAGATTCTCCAGCTAGACTTTGACCTATCCCAGAACTTCCCAGATCCTCCCATCTCCCCAGTCCTACTCCTCCCCACCAAGCCCTTACTTAGCCTTAGAGCTAATTTATCTCCTAATCTGTGTGTTTCATCACCCATAAATGTGAGGAAAGATTCCTTGGGTTGAGCAACTGGCAGGCGAATGGGACCAGAGTGGCGCGGGAGTGTTCATTGTTTTGAGGTCTGGCAGGTTAGAGTCTGGGATGGGACTGAATCCCTGGGGACCCGTCCAGTCATTAAGGACCAGGGCTTGGGCGTGGTGGGGGTACGTTCAGCTGACGTTTGGGGGTCCCCCGGCGGGGTGCAGACAAAGGAGTAGCCTCCCAGAGCGGGCGGCCCTCGCACAAAGCCAGGGGTGGTGGCGCCGGCCGCCCCACGCGTCGGGCTGCACCGGGCTGCAGATCATCACCGTCCTGAGCGCCTTTTCCTGTGCCTAATCCCAACAAGCATGAAAACGGCTCGGCTTGGCCGCCAGCAGGCCCTTTGTCTCGGCCCCTCGCGGGACAGCTGCAGCCAAAGCCCCCTCCCCTCTTTGTGCCTGGTCCCCGCCGCCCCCGTCACCCTCCTCACCTCAGCTGTCCCCTGGCTCTCGCCTCCAGCGCCTGGGCGCACAAAGCAGGGCGACACCCCTGCTCTGTGGGAGGGAAGAATTAACCCCAGGGTTTGCGGGAAGGTGGAGCGTGAGAGAGGGCTGCGGGGTGCATCCTTCGCTGCTGTGAAGGGATGAGGGGGACAAAAGCCCCTGAGCAGAAACACAAGTGGAACTGGATTCATGGGTGTGAGTTAACCGGACTAGTGGGAACCTAACATTTTTGTTAAACTGCTGGGGCTAGGAACTCCCCCTAGACCTTGTGTCTCCTTAGGCTGTCCCCAGAACTCTTAACCATCCGAGGAGCTATCTCCTCATCTCTGTGACCTTTGTGCTCACCTATCCTCAGGACCCTCAAACCTCTGCCTCCCTCAGATTCCTCCCGTCCCTACCTGAGTATCAGTCTGCCCTCTGAGCTCTACACCCAGCTGACTCCAGCACTTCCTGTTTCTGTGGGGGCACAGAGAGAGGTGCATGGGGTGCCTTCAGGCCTTTCTCTCTCTCTCTCTCTCTCAAAGCCAGTAGTCTCACTTGGACGACCTGGACTGTAATCCCACACCTGAAGAACTAGACTAACCCGTGCCTGCAGGCACAGCCTTACTCTTGCACCTGCTTCTACGGGACACACTCGGCCACGGCTTCCCTTGGATTTAGGATGGTTCCACCGTTCTCCTCCAGCGGCTTCAGTTACTTAGTGTGCTGACAAGGCCTTATGAGTCCCTTTACACACCATCGACATAATTTTCTCAGGGTCTGATATTCCCACAAGTCCTAAACCTTTCTTAGCAGCTTTCAGGGATGCTGGAGACATAGTTTATACAATAAAAATGGAGGCTCTGCATTCAAGTCCCCAAACTGCATAGAATAATAGGTGTGCTACATGCTGTAATACCAGCAGTAGGAGATGGAGGCAGTAAAATGAGAGGTTCAAGATTATCCTCAGATACATAGCAACTTCTGACCTAGCCTGGGCCACACGAACACCCTGAGACTTCTGTGGAAGGAGTGGAATAGTGCAGGCTAGCCTTATTTTTCACAGAACTGTCTTTCAGAGCCTCAAATTCCAGACAATTATAGTGCAGGGGATGATTCCCCTAAAGTTGTGTGCTGGCCCCGCCTTGCTGAGGTGTGCCTGCGAAACAGGACGCTGCATCTCTTAGACTAAAGTGGTTGTTTTTTTCCCTCAGGTTCCCTTCCCTTAGCTATGGTACCCAGAGAGGCTACTCTAGGTCTGTAAAACCCTGTCAGGTTTCAATGCCCACAGATGCTGGGGGACCTCCCCTCATTGTCCTAGATTCCTCAGGATATATCACATCATAGAGTGTCCAAAAACCTTCTGCAAACTGGTCCGTATCCCTGCGTTCCCATCATTATTGTGACCTGGTACCTCCTTCGTGGTGCTGCCAGGAGCCTGCCCTGGGGTATTCATTGAATCCTTGCTTTTTACAGATGGGAAAAATTTCTACTTAGGCAAACATCTATGACAACTACATGCCAGACTCTGTGCTAGGCACTGGGGACCAGGTAATTCAGATATGGTCCCAACCCTCGGGGACTTCACAGTCCAGCAGGAGCCCCAAACAAGGGGAACAGCAGTGATAATAACGTGACGGTGCTAATAGAAGTCTGCACCAGGAGGTTTTCAGGAAAAAAATTTCAAGGACTGTGGGAAACATTAGGGCTAAAGATGCTGACTAGGCATTTTCCCTGCAGACCTTCTCAGGACCTTCATTGTCCCATGTGTATTGTAAGTCCCTCAGTGTGTATGACAGGGAAGCATATGAAGAGGACTAGCTCACAAGTCATCTTGTAGATTCAGGGTTCTAGATACTAGATTTGAGAAACACAAAGGTATGGGATACCTAGATACTGGAAAAACTAATTTTGCCCCTGGGGTGGGGATAGGGAATTAAAAGGCTGGCAGGAAATTATTTACCAGATGCTAACACAACCTAGCAGATGAAGACACTGAACAGGGAAAGAGGTGTCCTAGGAGAGTGGAGGCAACTTGTCCTAGGGAGGCAGGGGCTTTAGTCACTGAGGGCTTCAGAACCAGAGGACCATCCCAGAGGCAGAGGGTTCCCCCATTTCGGGTGCTAGAGAGCATCCAGGCACTTGAGCAAACTTCAAGTGCTCTCCCACTGAGCTACACCCCCAGCCCGGAGGATTCTTTCTGAGCCAGCATGAAGTGAGGCTTGATCTGTCCAGCCAGTCTGAGCTAGACTAACCTGTACCTCACTTAGGGTCGCTATTGCTATGATAAAACCATGACCAGAATCAACTCGAGGAAGAAAGGATTTATTTAGTCTAACACTGCCGGGTAACAACAATCCATCACTGAGGAAAGTCAGGGCAAGAACGCAAGACAGGAGCTGAAGATGAAGCCATGACGGGACACTCCCCCATAACTGGCTCGTTTCTCCTGCCTTGCTCAGTTTGCTTTCTCACACACCCCAGGCCAGAGGTTCTCAACCTTCCTGGTGCTGTAACCCTTGAATACAGTTCCTCACGTTGTGGTGACCCCCGACCATAAAATTAATTTTCATTGCTACTTCATAGCTGTATGGATTTTTGGATGGTTTTAGGCAACCCCTGTGAAGGGGCTGTTTACTCCCAAAGGGAGCTGGATTGAACATCACTGCCCTAGATCATCTGCCCAGGGACAGACATAAGGATTCTCAAAAGAACTTGAATAGGGACTGGGGAGGCTCAGTGAGTAGGAACACTTGTTGTGTGAGCCTGAGGTCCTGAGTACAGGTCACTAGCTGTACTGGCTGGTTTTGTGTGTCAACTTGATACAGGCTGGAGTTATCACAGAGAAAGGAGCCCCCGTTGAGGAAATGCCTCCACGAAACCCAGCTGTAAGGCATTTTCTCAACTAGTGATTGGCCGGGGGGGGGGGGGGAGAGGACCCAGCCCATGTGGGTGTTGCCATCCCTGGGCTAGTAGTCTTGGGTTCTATAAGAGAGCAAACTGAGCAAGTCAGGGGAAGCAAGCAGTAAGGAAGCCAGTAAGCAGGATCCTGCCATGGCCTCTGCATCAGCTCCTGCTTCCTGCCCTGTGTGAGTTCCAGTCCTGACTTCCTTTGGTGATGAAGAGCAATGTGGAAGTGTAAACTGAATAAACCCTTTCCTTCCCAACTTGCTTCTTGGTCATGACGTTTGTGCAGGAATAGAAACCCTGACTAAGACACTAGTCCCAGGTAAAAATTCAGTCATGGCCATGTATACCTATAACCTTGACACTGCGATGGGAGTGCGGGGGAAGACAAAGACAGGAGGCTTGCAGCTGCCATCCTAGTTCCAGGTTCAGTAAGAGACCCTGTCTTCAGGGACTAGGAGGGAGAATGATAGACAGCACAGCTAGCATTCTCTGCAGGTGCTCATGGGAATGCACACCCCCACACATGTACCCATGTACCACACACATAGAAAAACAAGCAAAGGGAAAAGACCCTGTACAGTGTCTACCAGATTTGGTTCTGTGGGATCCTGTACTCCAACAACACAGTCCAAGATCCACATCATGCAAGTGGGGGCCAGTCCAGATCCTGCAGGGTTTGGGGTCAGTAAAATTGGCAAAGAATATTATGGAAAACCTTCGGAAATATCCCTATGGTTCATGTACTGGAATTGTGGTCTAACCTGAGATTAAAAAAAAAAAATCTTTGGGGCTGGTGATTAGAGATTAAGAGTATTTGTTGCTCTTGCAGAGGACCCAGGGTTTGTTTTTGTTTGTTTTTGTTTTTCAAGACAAGGTTTTTCTATGTAGCCCTTACCATCCTGCAACTCGATCTGTAGACCAAGCTGGCCTCAAACTCAGAGATTTGTCTGCCCCTGCCTCCCTAGAGCTGGGATTAAAGTCATGCGACACCCCCACCTGGCAGGACCCAGGTTCTATTCCTAGCACCCACTCAGTGGCTCACAACTATCTGTACTTCCCAGACATGGTGCATATTCATACAAATAAAGTAAATCTGAAAAAAGTTAAAAATTATCTATAGGTGGGTCTCTAGACTCCTTACTCTACTCCATCCCAGGCCCTGAGCAGTACCATGATCCCTGACTTCCCAATCCCATTCCCATCCTCACCCCCGCCTTTTTCCTATGGTCACAGGCAGCTGTGGCTCATACCATTCTCAGCTCCTTCTCTGTTGCAGCCTGAGATCGTCCCCACAACAAAACAAGGACGAAGGGGACAGGGCCCAGAGCCTAGGCATAAAGCGTTGGCTCTGTGCCAGGACAGTCACCACTCTTAGAGACTTCTGGGTCTTTACCTACTCATCCCAACATTCTACAGGGTAGATGCTATTATCGTTCCCGTTTATGGGTTCAAACAAACAAACAAACAAACAAACGAGGTGTTGGCAACTCACACAATTGGGAGAAGGCAAGACTCAAACCCAGGTCACTTGGATGTACAATCTGTGCTCCTACCATCTCAAACTCACTAAGTCCTCACATCTATTCTCCAAGCCCCTTTACAACCACCTCCCTTTCCTCCTACCCAGAGCCCCTGCTGATCTGAACCTGTTGTTCCCAATCCTGAAGCCCAAGCCATTCTCTTTCACCCTCGTCGCCTCTGTTCAACCTTTAACTCTATGCTGTTCCTGGTCCCAACAACCTATTCCCTTCCCTTTCTGTGTATCCCTGAGAAAACCACCTCTACAGTAAATCCACCTAGTGTTTCAGACCCTAGGCTTATTACCTATTTATTTTATTTTATTTTTTTTTTTTTGTTCTTTTTTTCGGAGCTGGGGACCGAACCCAGGGCCTTGTGCTTCCTAGGCAAGCGCTCTACCACTGAGCTAAATCCCCAACCCCTGGCTTATTACCTATTCATGGGACCTGAGAAAGCAAGTGTCCCTTGGTGTCACATACCTTTACTGCCAGCACTAGGGAGTCAGAAGCAGGCAGATCTCTGAGTTCAAGGCCAGCCTAGTCTACATATATAGAGAGGGTTCTAGGATATCCAGGGATACACAGAGAAACCCTGTCTCAAAAGCAAAACAGAAAAAGTAATATGAAATTAAATAGGTCAATCTCTTGAAGTTCCTTATAACTTGTTTTTTTTTTTCAAATTTTAGAAGTTATATTCATGTCAGTCAAAAACTCAAATTCTGATCAAATCAAGATGACAATCCAATGGTAATAAAGACAATGTAATTCATAGAGCAAGCAGAAGTCTTAGTAAGACAGACAAGACACAAATGATCAGAAATCTAATATTTAATGTAACGTGGCTAAATTATAAGTGCATGTGTGAGCTACCTTCTTCTAGCATAGAAGCAAAAGTCTTACATTTAATAAAAGTATACAGAATGTATAAAAGCTCTAATCACGGGGCTGGGGATTTAGCTCAGTGGTAGAGCGCTTACCTAGGAAGCGCAAGGCCCTGGGTTCGGTCCCCAGCTCCGAAAAAAAGAACCAAAAAAAAAAAAAAAAAGCTCTAATCACATGTGGACTACCAAGTATAAATGACGTAATGTGAGGTTTCCAGATGAAGACACCCTGTTCAGAAAGAAACTGATCTGAAGTAAGCCCGTTAATACACACATTGCAAAGGCACACAAAATGTTTATCAGGTACTATTGTACATAGATAATAAACTGTAAAAATTAACATCAAAATCTTAATAAGAGACAATACAGTGACCAGTCTAAGTACATTTTACTTACGGAGCATAAGCAGCAGAGGTCAAAGAGATTAAATAATGTACGAGTGAGAAGACATACAATGTACCATAGCGAGGAGTTAGAAAACCTAATACTGTGGGAAAAGTTTATTAATCTGTACAATGACTTGGTTTTTTTTTTTTCTTTTCTTTTTTTTTCTTTTTTTTCGGAGCTGGGGACCGAACCCAGGGCCTTGAGGTCTGTCTTTTTTTTTTTTTTTTTTTTTTTTTTTCGGAGCTGGGGACCGAACCCAGGGCCTTGCGCTCTAGGCAAGTGCTCTACCACTGAGCTAAATCCCCAACCCCGAACCCAGGGCCTTGTGCTCACTAGGCAAGCGCTCTACCACTGAGCTAAATCCCCAACCCCACAATGACTTGTTTTATAGTTGTGTGTGTGTGTGTGTGTGTGTGTGTGTGTGTGTGTGTGTGTGTTTGAAGTCTACCACTAAGCCTCTGAAATGGTAATCTTTATTTTTTTGTGGTTATTAATAATTTGAGGCAAATAAAAGTTGCTTGAATTGACAAGATTTGACAATATTATTCCCTAATTTATTCCCAAAGGGTATCTTTGTTATTCCCCAAAGTAGGATGGCTGTGGATAGATGTACTCTCAGAACAGAGCAAGGAGAGAGAGAGAGAGAGAGAGAGAGAGAGAGAGAGAGAGAGAGAATAAGAGGAGATGGCCAGCATCTCACGCTTATACCACCCTGTGGGCAAGTTTCTCTATGCCCTCCGTACCTCATAGGTAAGTAAATGGAAATGTCTTCTGAGGGCAGAAGACACATTCACAGACAGCATTTTCATCCCTATCTTACCAAAAAGGCCAAGAACCTCTTGCCAGATAAACAGGCCCATCCAAACTCAGAAAGAAATTCCCTAGCTTCAAGACCATCATCCTGGAGTGGGAACTTAGGACAAAAGAGGAGGCAGGCATGACTGCAGGTGTCTGCTTCCTGCTCCAGCTAACTGCTTTCTCCCTCCTATGGGGAAGACAGGATGCTGTGTGGTGCTAGGTCTCATCCAGCCTTCCAGGACCACACACCACCCTACCCTCAAACCCCTCCACGTTCTCAGACTCACCCAGATAGAGCAGATGTCTTGGCTATTGCCACGCCTCAGGTACAGTCACCACACGGAGCTCCGTGATGGAACTTCTTTAGTATGGGACACTTGGATTCTCCCTTAATTCCTGATGAGGTCTTCCAGCTGGTTTTGTGTGTGTGTGTGTGTGTGTGTGTGTGTGTGTGTGTGTGTGTGTACTGGTGTGTGTTCGTGTATGCATTTTTCAAAGGGGATGTCAGAATAGCTGTGCATCAGACACGTGAGAATACAGAAGGAGCTATAAGGAAAGACTTAAGGCTAATAGGGAAAGGTCAAATTATCCTAGGGAATCTTCTGTTTATTAGTACCTTGCCTTTTTGTAATGTAGCTGAGGATGACTTTGACCTCTTTTTTGGGGGGCGGGGTTCTCTAGACAGGGTTTCTGTGTAGTCCTGCTGCCAAGTCTAATGCCATGAGTTCAATCCTTGGGACCCACGTGGACACGCACAAGGAAAGAAAATTAAAATTGAGTAATATCCATATATGCACTCCGAGTTTGGCAGTTCCTCTATGATGATCCCAGTAAGACAGGGCCTCACTGCGTAGCCCAGGCTGCCCTGGAACTCATGTCTACCCACTTACAACAGAACTAAACATCTCTGTTTTGCTTTGCTTTGCTTTGCTTTTGAGACAGGTTACCTCTATGTAGTCGCGGCAATCGGGAACTCACTGTGTAGACCAGGCTGGCCCCAATCTGCTTCCCAAGTGCTGGGATTAAAGGTGTGTGCCACCACCCTGCTTTAACATATCATGTTTTATTTTGGTTTAGTGTTTGGTTTTTAGAGACGGGGGTTTTTCTGTGCAACAGTCCTGGCTGTCCTGGAATTTGCTGTGTAAACCATACTGGCTTTGAACTCACAGAGATCCTGCCTCTCTGCCCACCAGGCAGCGGCTTAAGTTTTTAAAAAAAAAACTCCGCCCCCATTGAGCCCTCCCCGGAGTTCAGCACCGGAGTCTCTGGGTCGTAGTCCCTTGCTATTGTCTTACTCTTTCCACCCTTCTTCCTGCTCGTTTTGGTCTTTCTCAAAAACAGAGAGAGGGAGAGGGAGAGGGAGGGGGAGGGGGAGGGGGAGGGGGAGAGGGAGAGGGGAGAGGGAGAGGGGAGAGGGAGAGGGAGAAGGAGAGAGGAGAGGGAGAGGGAGAGAGGAGAGGGAGAGAGGAGAGGGAGAGAGGAGAGGGAGAGAGGAGGAGAAGGAGGGAGAAGGAGAGAAGGAGAGAGGAGAGGGAGAAGGAGAGAAGGAGAGAGGAGAGGGAGAAGGAGAGAAGGAGAGAGGAGAGGGAGAGGGAGAGAGGAGAAGGAGAGAGAGAAGGAGAAGGAGAGAGGAGAGGAGAGAGGAGAGAAGAGAGGAGAGGGAAAGGAAAAGGGAAAGGGAAAGGGAAAAGGAAAAGGAAAAGGAAAGGGAGAGGAAAAAGCCACATTCCTAAAGCTTCTCGAGCCTTCCACCTGCTTAAGCTCCCTTCAGGAGGCTGGTTCTCAGTACTGAGGAGGAAAAGAGACGTGGGTTAGTGGAGGGTAAGAAGGAAAAGACCCCGCCTCCTGCCCCCTGCAGGCTTCACCTAATCGCCACACTCTGCATTATTACCCGCCTAACGCAGCGTGCTTTTAAATAAAATATGCAAAGATTTTCCTCTCAAATTATCTCCCCAGGCGAGTGAGATCAACTCCAGCTTGTTAATGGAAAAAATGCAAATAGGCCTCCCACTCCTCTCCCCCAGCCCCTCGGCTCTGGACCACTAAGGCGCTTTGCTGGCCTTCTTCCTGGGATGGCTGTTTTCTTTGAAACCATGGTGGGGGCGAGCTCCCTCTGAAGACAGTCTCAGGAAGGAAGGGACGTCCCAGGCGGGACAAGCTGGGGGAGACTGCCTTGCTCCAAGCTTGTTCCCTTCTGAGATCTCAATTAGTTCTTCCTGAGCTGGATGGAGGAGAGGCACCTTGTTCGTGGCCCACTTACGGAGGCTGTCCTTCAGTTTACAGCTGTTGTGTATGTTTGGGGAAAGAGATGGAGAAAACAGATCCGGTCTTGCTCTTCATCCAGTTCACACATATTTAAAGGATTAGATTAAGGCCTTAATCCAATATCAAAATCTGTTGTCATTATGAGACAAATGGTCTCCTGCCTCCCTTAATAAAGCCTGGTGGGCATACCTTCACCTGGAAATCATTCTTGCCAAAGATTCCGAACCTGAGGGATGTGGCGCCATCTTGGAGAAAACCAAGTAAACCCACATTTATGTTCCGGCTGGGAAGAACCTGCTGGGTACTCTTCAGAAATACTGGTGACAAGCCAGCAGGCACTACACAGAGAAGAAAAAAAACCCCTGTCTCAAAACAGGGAGGGGGGGAGGGAGGGGAGGGGAGGGGAGGGGGAGAGGGAAGGGAGGGAGGGGAGGGAAGGGAGGGAAGGGAGGGGGGAGGGGAGCGGGGAGAGGGAGTTGGACGGAGCCTAGAATTGTCAACAGTTCAGAAAAAACGTTGTGGCAAAATGCTAACTGAGTGAATTAGGTAAGAAGTTGGGGTTAACTTATTTGTAAGCTTGCAACTTTTCAATGTAAAAACTTAAAAAAGAACACAATTATAAACTGGGAGGTGGTGGTGCCTGCCTTCAATCCCGGCACTCGGGAAGCAGAGGCAGGTGGAGCTCTGTAAGTTCCAGGTCCGCCTGGTCTAGAGTGATTTCCAGGATCGCTGTAATTACACAGAAACCATGTTTTGAAACAATCTCCCCATCTCACCCCCTCCCCAAAAAAGAAAGGAAAGAAAACTATTATAATTAACTTTTTAAAATAATGATAATTTCTGAGCAGGGTATGATGGCACACATCTGCAATCCCCAGTATTCTGGAGATAAAGACAGTCAGAAGGTCAAACCCAGTCTCCGCTACAGAGAGTTTGGGAGCAGCCTGGGCTACATTAGATACCACCAGCACCACAAACACAAAACAACGAAAGGATAATGGTATTTTAACTATGATTTTTGGGTAGGTAGGAGTTGAGATAGTACCTCACACAGTCCAGGTTTGCCTTGAACTCACAACGTAGCCAAGGATGACCATGAATCCTTTGGCCTCTACTCCCCGAGTGCTGGGATTAAAATGAGCTACCACGCCAACCCTAAAAATCCTTATAACTTTGAGAGACATTTTCTGAGTGAAACCATTTGCAGATGAAATAAAAAGATTATTTGCTTAAAAATAATATAAGAGGAAGGAAAGTAATTGGGGACTTAGGAAACCAGATTGGCTGTGGGCTGATAATTGTTGAAGCCGGGTGATGAAAATACTCTTTGAATTTTTCCATAATAAGGAATTTTTCCTTTTCTTTTTTTTCCCCTTTAAATGTCATGTTAAAAAGGTTTATTTATTTTTATTTATGTGTATGTACCTGTGTGTCTCTGAGTGTGTGTCTCTGTGTGTGTACATCTCTCTGTGTGTGTCTGTGTGTGTGTGTCTGTGTGTGTGCAGGTGACCACAGAGGTCAAAGAGGGCTTTAAATCTGGGGAGCTGAGGTTAAGAGCTGCCCAGCTCGGGTGCTGGGAACTGAAGTCTGTCCTTGGGAAGAGCAGAAAGTTCTTAGCCACTGAGACATCTTTTTTCAAAAAAATTTTTTTTAAATGTGTATGTGTGCTTTGCCCGTGTGTGAGTGTGTGTGTGTGTGTGTGTGTGTGTGTGTGTGTGTGTGTGTGTCACATACATGCCTGAGGCCCCTAGAACCAGAGCCAGAAAAGGGTGTTGTTTCACCTACAATGGAGTTAAAGGACCATTGTGTGCCACAATTGGATGTTAAGAAGGTGACCCTCTCTCCATCACTTTTTTCTTTTCTTTTCTCTCTTTTTTTTTTTTTTTTTCCAAATTTGATACAGGGTCTCACTGTGTAGCTCTTGATGTCCTGGAACTCATTGTGTAGACCAGGCTGGCCTCAAAATTACAGAGATCCTTCTGCCTCTGCCTTCAAGTGCTGGGATTAATGGTGTCTACCACTATGCCTGGCCGTCCCCCATCGTTTTAAAATATAGATTTATTTATTCTTTGAGAATTTCACACATGCATGCAGTATATCTTAGTCAGGGTTACTATAACTGTGAGGAAACACCAGGACTGAAAGCAACCTGGGGAGAAAGGATTGATTTGGCTTACACCTCTAGATCACTGTTCATCATTGGAGGAAGTCAGGATAGGAACTAAAGCAGGATGGGAACCTGGAGGCAGGAGCTGATGCAGAGGCCATGAAGGAGTGCTGCTTGCCCAGGGCTTAAAGCCCAGGACCACTGACTGGCCAAGGGATGGTACCACCCACAGTGGGCTGGGCCTTCCTTCCCCATCAGTCATTCATTAAGAAAAGGCTAACAGGGGTTGGGGATTTAGCTCAGTGGTAGAGCGCTTGCCTAGGAAGCGCAAGGCCCTGGGTTCAGTCCCCAGCTCCGGGGGAAAAAAAAAAAAAAAAAAAAAAAGAACCAAAAAAAAAAAAAAGAAAAGGCTAACAGACTTGCCTACAGCAGATCTTATAGAGACCTTTCTCTTCCCAACAGAGATTCCATTCTTTCAGATGACCATACCTCTCATCAAGTTGACATTAAACTGGCCAGCACACATTGTTTTGTAATCATCTTCTATTTTCGTTTTTCAAAAAGAGCAATTATAACAAATATAATACATGTCAGAGAAATATAAGTGTAGCAGGGGAACAGAGTTTGACTGATGGCCTGGGGCAGACTTTCTAGAAGACGATAGTATTTAAGCAGAGACTTAGAGTGAGTAGGGCCAAGAAGATAGGTGGAAAGATACAGAGGGGAGACAGCATGGCCAGCTTTGCCTACAGAGTAAGATTCTGTCTAAGTTAAGCAAGCAAGCAAGCAAGCAGAGTTTAGACTCCAGAGCAGGCACCTGAATCTAAATTCTGCCACTGCCCCTTAAAAGAAATTTCTCTGCCTCACCTTTCTCAACTATAAAATAGAGAATCCTGTCACGGACCTCACAGGGAAGCTAGAAGGATTGAATAAATACGTTGGCACAGGTCCAGTGCTTAGCACACAGCGCTTACTCCATAACAAGAGTTGAAGTTTACTGTGTTCTCAACAGTGTCCTGGGAGGATGCTGTCTCCTGCCTTAGCCTCCCAAGGGTTGGGATTATTGGCATAAGAATGCCTGCCCAGCTCAGAGTCTGAATGCTTAACCAGTGTTGCCTGTCTTGCTGGTGACGGGGCTGTGTAGCTAGCTTGTATTTTGTTTCAATTCTGGCACATAAGCCTCCTCCATTATTTGAGAATGGGGAGCAGCACTGGGGAGGGAGGGGGGTTCATAAGGCTGGAGAAGTGCTTGAGACCCACTCCATTAGTGAAAGCTGTATTGTTTTCACATCTTTTTATTTACTGTTTATTGCGTGTGCATGCACATGTACGCATGCCAAGTCACGCGTCTGGAGGTCCAAGGACAGCATTGTGGAGTCAGTTCTTTCCCATCATCCTTAGCTGGGTTCTGGGATTGAACCCACGTCATCAGACTTGGTCTGCAGATGCTCTACCTTGAGCATTAGCCCCAGCCCTCATTTATTTTTATTTTTATTTGGTTGTTCTTTTTGTTTTGTTTTTTTGTTTGTTTTTGTTTTGGCTTTTGAGACAGGGTTTCTCTGTGTAGCATTGGCTGTCTTGAAACTTGCTTTGTAGACTAGGCTGGCCTTGAACTCACAGAGATCCATCTGCCTCTCTGCCTCTCTGCCTCTGCCTTTGCCCAGTGCTGGATTAAAGGCATGAGCCGCCACGACCCACTACTTTATTACTTCTAATCGGCATGTAATAACAGCATATATTTATGAAATAGAAGACAAGTTCTTAACCTTACTAGGTAGAACGAAGGGGCGATGTCAAACCACTGCAATTTTATTATTTGTGGGTTTTTTTGTTTGTTTGTTTGAGGAAGGATCTCACGTAGGTTGGCCTCAAACCCACTATGGAGCTCAGCCTGCTCTTGGACTCCTGAACCACGTCCCTCTCCCTGGTTGGTGTATACCACCACATCTGGCTCTTATTGTATTATTTATGACATTAAATATAGCTAACACCAGCCACACATCTGTCAATAGCAGAGTGGCTAAGGAAATTGTCCAATCTGTAACGTTTAAGGAAAGATTGAGGGAAGTCCGGTTTCGAAGTTGGGGGGGACAAAAGCAAATTTGAAAATGTTATATAACTTGAACTCAGTCTAGAAAGGGCAGAATTCAAGGAAGTGCAGAAGTGCTTACAGAATTTACCTCTAGATGGTGCTATTTGGGCATGATTTAAATTTTAAATAATTTAAAAAAATCTCAATACACATAAATAATTTTGTTTGTCTTAGTTTGGTTTTCAAGACAGGATTTCTCTGTGTAGCCCTGGCTGTCCTGGAACTCACTTTGTAGACCAGGATGGCCTGGAACTTCAGGAGATCCGCCTGCCTCTGCCTCCCTAGCGCTGGGATCAAAGGCATGCACCACCCATGTAGCGACACATGAATTATTTTTATACTGAGAATTTCAACTTTATGTTGTTTAAAAATCAGTTTTGTTAAAAAATGAGTATGAAGGGTCTGGTGGTGCACAACTTTAATTCCCAGCATTCAAGAGGTAGAGACAATTTTTAGAATAGCCAGGGATATACTATCCCTATCTTAAAAAAACCAAAACAAAAACAAAAAACAAAAAAACCACAACAAACAACAATAAAAAACAAAAACAAAAAGCCAAGAGAATAACAGTGAAAAATCACTAGCCACCAGAAAAACACAATAAAACCATGAGGGCTACCAACTGCATATCATATCAATAAGTGTCTATGATCAAAAAATGAAAGGGAGGGGCTGGGGATTTGGCTCAGTGGTAGAGCGCTTACCTAGGAAGCGCAAGGCCCTGGGTTCAGTCCCCAGCTCCGAAAAAAAGAACCCCCCCCAAAAAAAAAATGAAAGGGAAATGTTGTCTCACACATGGAGAAGCTGGGCCCTCATAACTAGCCGGATAGAAGCAGGCTGTGAGGCTGGAGAGGTAGCTTAGAGGTTAAGAACACTGGGTATTCTTTTAGACGATCAGAGTTCAATTCCCAGAACCCACCCGGCAGCTTGCAACCGTCTGCAATCCCAGTTCCAGCAGATCCAACACCCACACACAGACATGTGTGCAGGCGAAACATCAATGCATAGAAAGAAAGCAAACAGGCTGCGGTTTTGAAGGCTTCAAGACAAAACCAGCCAGGGTAAGGTGTTTGTTGTCGTTGTTGTTTGAGGTTTTTGTTTTTGATATTAAAGTCTTGTTATATATACCAGGTTGACCTTGAACTCATGGCCAGTCTTCTGCCTCAATGATTGCTGGAAGTACATGAATGTACCAATGTGTCCACCTAATTTTTTTTTTTTTTTGGTTCTTTTTTCTGGAGCTGGGGACCGAACTCAGGGCCTTGTGCTTCCTAGGCAAGCGCTCTACCACTGAGCTAAATCCCCAACCCCTCCACCTAATTTTTTTCCATAGTGAATACAGCAAACTCCTTTCTCCTCATATTTCAAACTCTTTGTGATAGATTTCCAGACCCAGAGTTCCTGAATCCAAAGATTGTTATGGCCCTTGACAACACCTGTTAAGCCATTTTGTACACTATGCCTTGCCATTTGATAAACAGAAAATTAATTGTTAGACATAATTTGGCAAAGTGTTATAATACAGATAAAGATATATTAAAATTAACAAATTTTATTATTGTAATTAACAAGGTCTATCATTAAAATGATTTACATCTCATTTTTTTTGTTGTTTAAAATATTTTTTAAAGATTTATTCATTTATTATATATAAGTACAATGTAGCTGTCTTCAGACACACCAGAAGAGGGCATCGGATCTCTTTACAGATGGTTGTGAGCCACCATGTGGTTGCTGGGAATTGAACTCAGGACCTCTGGAAGAGCAGTTGGGTGCTCTTAACCACTGAGCCATCTCTCCAGCCCCTATGTCTCATTCTTAATCATCCTTGTAATCTCAGTGCTGGGGAGGTAGAGACAGGAGGATGCCTGGAACTCACTGGCCAGGTACTCTTGCTGAATCAGCAATCAGCAGGTTTGGTGAAAGACCCTGTCTCAAAGGATAATGTGGTGACAGCTAGAGGAAGACACCAGTCATTGGAACCCACAACACACACGCAGACACGCACGCACGCACGCACGCACGCAGGAACATCACTGTCTGCGGATGGACCAATCAGACTTAAAGACTCTGTCTGAGTCAAGTTCAGAGGTGTCATCTGCAGGGTAAGTAGCTTACAGAGGTGACCCCGGCAGCCATAGTGCTCAGGAGCTAAATTAATGCTGCCAGAGACGTAGTGTTGTAGAAGTCCTAATTTCAACATTTGATTGTTGTCCTTGACAAAACCAGATCATGTTCACTCCGGAAACAAACATTTAATTAACGTTTACAAATAAAAAGGTGGAAGCTTAAATTGGGTGCTGCACGTGTCTCATTGATTTAGGTCCCCAGTGCTTTTCGGGAGTGAAGAATCTGACCTTGAGCTAATAATGATCTTGTCCACTAACTGTGACTGGAAAGAGGTATGAAGATGGTGGATATCTCATGGCAGGACTTTAACCAGCACCCTAGAAGTGTGCACTCTATGACCTGCACAGCCATACCGAGCACCTTGAGTAGCAGTTAGGGATCTAAGGAACAGGAACATATTCTCCCAGACTCCTCAGAAAGAAGCAAGAGATGCCTGGGCTTCTGTGTTCACCCAGGATAGATATTCCATCATTTGAATGTGGCCTTGAACGTTCATGTGGTCCCATGCCAGAGTCTCAGGTGATGTGTGAACAGGTGTGAGCAGGTGTGAACTGGTGTGAACAGGCGTGTACTGGTATGAACCAATGTGAACTGGTGCGAGCCGGTGCGAACTGGTGTGAACAGGTGTGAACAGGTGTGAACAACGGGTGAAGCTGAAGGACAGCTTTTCCTCCCCTGACCAGGAGCTCCTCTGCTCCCCAAAACAGATGAGAATTTTGGTGTGAATCAAGAGGGCTGGTATCAGGTTCTAAATGCTCCTAAACACCCAACCCCTCCCTGACCCAGCGGTTCAAGCAAGTCCCCACTGTTACTTCTGTTCCAGAGTTGCAGTCATCTGCACAGGATCTGGGCTGGGTGATTTTGCCTCTACCCATCTTTCCCTTCATTTTGGAGATGGAGCCCAGGGTCTCATACCCTGTACAAACTCTCTGCCAGGAAGCTTAATTCCTGGCTTGTTCTCTGCCGAGTTGGCCAGCAGGACTCTTCATCTTGCTGTGTCAGCCTCTGGGGTAGCTGGAGTTATAGGTGTGTACTACCGTGCCTAGGCCAGGTAGTCTGTCTCTTTAAATTCCTATGGGTGCTAGGAGCAGGGTACTGGATAATAATTCTTCCCCAGCTATTGTCAGGTTTATTCTGAGGAGCTGAGCTGGATGCCAGAGGCTTAGGGTCCTGGGTAAATACCTGCTGGAGTGCAAGGCAGCCTTCCAGCCTTTCTCCTCCTATTGGGTCTCAGACCCATCCCGCCCCCACCCCACCCCCCACACTAGGTGGCCCGTGGCCTGCAAGGCTAGCAAAACCCAGGGGAGTTAGCAGCCCCATGCCTTCCCCTCTAGGCCTCTTTATGACCTCTCTCCCATGGGTCCTCTGTTGAAAAGGAGAGGCATAGCAAAGGAACCCTCTGGCTCTTTATTAAGTGTGTGTGTGTGTGTGTGTGTGTGTGTGTGTGTGTGTGTGTAGATGTGCATTGAAAAATGATCGTGTCCCTTTTCCAATTTCTCCACAGCTCCCGCCTCCCAGCCTGCTCATCTGTGCAGGTAGACCCCCAGGCTTGTCATTAAGTCACTATCTCTGACACCTCTGCAGCTTCCATGGCTCTGCCTCTACCTTCCCCTCCCCCCACAAGCTTCAGCTGCATGTGTCACCCAATATCCCAGCAGCCACTTGTTCTCACCCTGGAACCAGCTCTCCAAATCTACACTTGGGGCTGAGGGGAAGGGGCAAGGGGGGCTCCTTTACAAAGGACCCTTCCCATCCAACTGGAGCTCCCAGACTGCAGCAGGAGGAGATAGAGGAAGGAAAGAATTGAGGGTGCAGGGCCTAGAATTCAATTCAAGGAGAACAGTGTCCATCTGTCCAGCTGTTCCTGCCCACCTAGGGCCACTTGCCTACCTGCTGTCCCCGTGCTGAGCCTTCCTCGTGACTCCTTTCTGACTTACTCTACTGGGGAAGAACTCTGGGTTTGTCCCTCTGGCCACACTATGTGTCCCTACCCAGGAGGACTGGCAAATGTGATGTCAGGGGCAGAGCCCCACTCTCTTGAGGCCCAGCCTCACTCTCTTGTCTCCTCTCACCTTTACAGAACTTTTTTTCTCTTTGATAGACATTGGACCCAAGTCCTTGGGCATCCTAGCCCAGAGTTCTACCACTGAGCCACACCAGCAGCCAGAGATGCCTCTCGCTGCCTACACCAGTGCCACCACTAAGTGTGATATAACCGTGGACCTTTTGAGTAGAGGCCTTATTATTATGATGCTGAGGTTTCCTTCCGTTTCTAGTTTGCTGAGAGTTTCTATGATGAAAAGGTGTTGAATTAAAAAAAAAAAAAAAGGCATTTGTCCTCATTTCATTTCTGTTGTTGTGATAAAAACACCGGCAGAAAACAACCTAGGGAGGAGAGGTTTATTTCAGCTTACAGTTCCAGATCACAGGCCGTCACTGATGTCCTGCCAAGGCAGGAGCTTGAAGGCAGGACAGCTAGTCCCCTCCCCCCCCCAGGAGTAACTTCCAACAGAGGGACTCACTCTGCAGCCAAGAGTACAGCCGAAACCATGGAGAAGGATGCGCGCTCACCAGGCAGCTTATGCTGAGCTGCCTTTTAACACACACAGGTCAGGGCCATCTGCCTAGGGACAGTACAGGGAGTGGGACCTTCAAATATCATTGATGGAATTCAGGGCAACTGACTAAGTGAGCAACAGGCCCTGTTGGAAGTTTATGGGAAGAGAACATTGATGAGCAGTCTCTCGAAAGCCACAAAGCAAAACTGTGAGCGGCTTCCTGAAAGGCCCTCCTAGCTTTGGGAAGTAGATATTGGCTGAGGTACCGATGCAGGGAAAGGGTCTGTTGAAGGGGCCACATTTCAAGTACTCCCAGTTTGGATGGAGAAGAGGGAAACCAGAACTCATGGCAGGGGTGGGGGGACTTCCTTAGATCAAAAGTCAAATATACAGTGATGGGATATTTTTATAATTGAAAGATAGAACACTTGCTGAACATGCACAAGCCCCGGTTTTGATGCTTGGAGCTGCCACAAAAGTAAATGCACAACATCAAATTCATATATATATGTTACATGTGTGTGCATGTGTGTGTATAAAATCATACATATACATATATGTGTGCATGTGTGTTAGTGAATGTATAAATTCATATATATACATGTGTGCATGAGTGTATAAACTCATATATATATACATATATGTGTGTGCAGGTGTGTGAGTATATGTATAAATTCAGATATATACATATACATGTGTGTGCATGTGTATGTATGTGTACATGTGTGTGTGTAAATTTATATATATGTATGGGCATGTTTGTGTGTATATAAATTCATATATGTACAGTATGCATGTGTATAATTCATATATGTGTGTATGCACATGTGTATATAAGTTCATATATGTGTGTGTGTGTGTGTGTGTGTGTGTGTGTGTGTGTGTGTGTGTGTGTGTGTTGAGATAGAATTTCTATGTAGCCAGGCTGGCCTCAAACTCAGAGATTCATCTACCTCTGCCTCCCAAGTGAAGTTTGTTAAAAATAGATAAAAGCAAGATCAGAGACGGTGGTCCACACTTGTAATCCCAGTTCTTGGGAAGCGGACCCTGGTGAATTACTATAATTCGAGAATGTGAGACCAGCCTGAGAAACATACTAAGACATCTCCAAAAGGAGAAAGAAGAAATGAGAACCAGAGAAACAAGATATGGCTGATCAGACGGCTGAAAGTCCCGCTGAAACACAGCCTCTGGAGAAAGGGGGGGGGGGGGCTTCCTTTGTCCTACACAAGCAGCTTCATGGCTCAGAACTTCAATGCAAAACAGAGAACTTTCTCATTGCACCGCTGGGGTTATGGTAATAATGAAATAGAAGAGAGGACAAGAAAGAAATGAGAATCCCTAGTCGCTGAGACCCGGGACCAGGATGAAGGACCGGAAACGGAGGTAAATGGAAGCCCTCAGAGGATGCTGATCTTGAGGCCACATTCATTTCATGCTGGTGTGCTGGATACTGAAACAGGTTGATTTAAGATGTTGTCCTGAGACATGCGCAACACCTTTTAACCTGACCGACGACCCGATAGGGCAGAGGTAGCTGGGGACACTTACTTCTTATTCCCAAGCTCTGTGTCCCGGAGCCATAAGCGTCAGCTTGTCTTACCAGTTATCTCCCAGGCAAAATGGACAGTTCAAAGAGTCTGGGGGAACCAGAGGGGTGAGGCAGACTGGCCCAGAGGACAAACTTGTCCTCTCATCCATGAGGTCATCAGACAGCAGCCGCTTGTGGCTTAGAGGAACGGAGGAGTAGCTGGGGGCTGGAGGCTGGGGGCAGTGAACGGCTCTTGGTTCTGGCAGGTAGCTTTCGAGCATTCTGGCCGCCTGGGCCCTCTCCTGCATTAATTACTCAACAACATGGTTCAGGCTGTTCTCCCTTTGTGCTACTTTAATTAACGGAGATCTCCTCCAAGCAAACCAGCTGCCGTGTAAGTTGTCAAACTGTCAGCACAGGCAGGATGGGCGCCATGGCGACATTAAGTGTGGGAACCACTCATGGGCTCCCTGGTTCCTTGGCACGGTGGGCTCTGTCCCGAAAGCTCATCCCAGCAGCAAAGATAGGTGTAGGAACATCAAGGTCAAGAGAGGGCTTTGGGGGTTGGGGAGTTAGCTCAGTGGTAGAGCGCTTGCCTAGCAAGCACAAGGCCCTGGGTTCGGTCCCCAGCTCCGGAAAAAAAAAAAAAAAAAAAAAAAAAAAGAGAGGGCTTTGGGTTCAGAGTTGGGTCTGACCTTTGCCTGCCAGTCATTTGCTATGAAAGTTCAGGCAAACCACTCAACTTTGCTGCATTTCCTCATCTGCAAAGTGGGGATATGACCACTTGCCTTCAGCCAGGATTGTGGTCAGGAATGTACACAACACGTTTTACCCGGGGCCTGTGGAGCCCCTGAGTATAAACATGATTTAGACAGTAACTCTGGTGTTATTCTGGCTTTCCAACCAACTTTTTACATGTTTTTGTTGTTGTTGTTGTTGTTTTTCTTTTTTTTTTTTTTTTTGGTTCTATTTTTCGGAGCTGGGGACCGAACACAGGGCCTTGCGCTTCCTAGGCAAGCGCTCTACCACTGAGCTAAATCCCCAACCCCGTTGTTGTTGTTTTTCTAGACAGGGTTTCTCTGTGTAGCGTGACTGCTGTAGACCAAGCTGGTCTTTGTTGTTGTAAAAATATAAAAATAAAAATAGAGTTGTCTTTTATCCCACTTGGTGCCCAAGGTATCTGCTAGATATCTTGGCAGAAACACATCCCAACTCCGCGGCGGCCCAGTGTCTCCTGCTGCTGCACACTTTCCTACACTCAAACCATCACATAAAAGAACACACAACACAATAACCTTTGACCCAATTGATAAGATATAATTGCCCACTTAAACATACAAAGCCCGGTACCATCCATCCCTTAGGAACATTGATAACAACCTGTAAATACACAGAGCAGAATCTTAATATCACCTGCCATGGCTTCTCACCCTCTACTCCTCCTGTCTCTCCTTTCTCTCTCATCTCCTCCTTCCCCAGCGCTGGGGTTAAAAGCGTGTGCCACCACTAACTGGTACCTTACAGTTAGTGTATTTATGGCCTGTGAGAAGCGTTAGTTAAAACATACAGGGGAGCTAGAGATAAACCACAGTTGGTAGATAGTTTGCTTCACATGCTCAAGGCCCTATGCTCAACTCTCAGTACTGGGTGATGGATGGGTGGTGGATGGGGTGATGGGTGGTGGATGGGGTGATGGGTGGTGGATGGGGTGATGGGTGGTGGATGGGGTGATGGGTGGTATATGGGTGATGGCTTAAAGGAGGAAAAGGCTGAGTTCATACCTGAAGGACAAGAAGGAATTGGGTGTAAACAGGAAATGAGGGGAGAGGAGGGTGTCTTGGCAGATGGTATTGGGTTCAAATGCCCAGGGTAGCCTAGGTTGTCTTAAATTTGCTTTGTAACCCAACCTAGTCTTAGAATTCTGAGGTCTCCTGTTTCCACCTTGTGCCACCATGCCCGGCCATATTTGTATTTCAAAAGGACTATTTACATGAGATGTGTACAGTGAGTTGGGAAAGAGTGAATATAAGGTCAGGTAGAGGGAGTTGTCTATTGTTTGTTTGTTTGTTTTTTGAGACTTGGTTTCTCTGTGTAGCCCTAGCTGTCCCAGAACTCACCTGTAGACCTGCCTGGCCTCCAGTTCAGAACTACACCTGCCTCTGCCTCTCGAGTGCTGGGAATAAAGGCCTGTGCCACCACTGCCTGGCTGGAAGTTGTTTAAATTCAGATCAAAGCTGAGATTTCTCAGTTGTAAAGAAGAGAAAGAGGGTCCTCTTCATTTAGAGAACATTGAGAATTAGAAGCTCTACACATAATTGATATTGATTAGACATGGGAACCGTAAGAGCAGAACAAAAGAAAAGGCCATTAAGAAGAAGGACCCGAGAGCTGGCTCAGTGGTTTCAGGTACTTGCTGACAAGTTCGATACCCAGGACCCACACGATGGAGGGAGAAACCTGATTCCTGAACATTGTCCTCTGAGCTCCCCATGTGTGTCCCTTCCACTAAATAAACAAATGTAACAATAAAAAGAGAGGTGGGAGAAGGTTGGGTGTATAGGTGAGTGGTAGGTTGCTTGCCTAGCATATCCTAGGCCCTGCTTCAGTCCCCAGTCCTCACCCCTTACTTTACCAGAACTGTGAGAAGAGTCACAAGAGAAAAGATAATGGAGTCAGCAAGGCAGAGTTTCAAGAAGGGCATCTTCAACAGCAGTCAATACTGCTGGGCAGCTCTCTGCAGGACTAAGCTATTCCAAAATAAAAGGCTCATGTCCTTGATGAGTTGTTGTAAGTGTCCTGGGGTGACAAGGGACAGATTGCAGTGATTTGGGAAATGAGGAGAGGGTGGGAAGGAGAAGGGGATACTCTTAAGACAATGAATGGAAGGAGAGGGAGAGGGGAAGGTAGAGGGAGAAGAGGGAGGGAGGGAGGGAGAGAGAGAGAGAGAGAGAGAGAGAGAGAGAGAGAGAGAGAGAGAGAGAAATGGTGGAAGATATGACATTTTAAGGTGGAAGAGATTTGACCATATTTGTATGTAAAGGGGGCGGGGGGTGGGTTCTGGTAGAGAACAAGAGCCTAGAATCACAGGGGAGAGGTGGGGGAGGAAGGATAGTCAATGTGATAAAGCAGGTTTCCAGAAGAGCTGGGAGCTGTAGGATGTGAGCACCAGTAAGCAATTAGCCTGGAACACTTGTGAGATGGGAGGTGGAGGAGGTGGGGATGAGAACAAACGGGAGCAGGCTTCCGGTGGTGGTGGTGGTGGTAGTGGTGGTGGTGGTGGTGGTGGTGGTGGTGGTGGTGGTGATGGTGGTGGTGGTGATGGTGGTGGTGTTGGTGGTGGTGGTGGTGGTGGTGGTGGTGGTGGTGGTGATGGTGGTGGTGTTGGTGTTGTTGTTGTTGGTGGTGGTGGTGTTGGTGGTGGTGATGGTGGTGGTGGTGGTGGTGGTGGTGGTGGTGATGGTGGTGGTGTTGGTGTTGGTGATGGTGGTGGTGATGGTGGTGGTGGTGGTGGTGATGGTGGTGGTGTTGGTGTTGGTGGTGGTGATGGTGGTGGTGATGGTGGTGGTGGTGGTGATGGTGGTGGTGGTGGTGGTGGTTAGGGAGGTAAAAGGCTCTGCTTGTGATGGGCTTAACCCTCTCTGTAGAGAAGGAGGCGGCAGAGCCGGAGAGATGGCCCAGGGCTTAAGAACACTCGCTGCTCTTTTTTGTTTGTTCCTTTTGTTTCTGTTTTGAGACAGGGTCTCTCTGTGTAGCCCTGACTGTCTCTGAACTCACTCTGTAGACCAGGCTGGCCTTGAACTCCAGAGATCCGCCTGCCTCTGCCTCCCCAGTGCTGGGATTAAAGGCGTGCACTATCATTGCCCAGCCTGCTTGCTGCCCCTGCAGAGGACCTGGGTTCACTTGTCAGCACCAAGTGAACAGGGCATGGTGGTTCGTACCTGTTGTCCCACTGTCAGGAAGACAGAGGCCAGAGGACGGAAGCTCAAGGTCCTCCTCAGCTACAGAGCGAGTTCGAGGCCAGCCTGGAATACAGGAAACCCTGCCTCAAAATGGCTGGGCATAAAGATTCTTTTTTTGTCAACTCAGATGGAGACTGAGTTGACAGAAGAAGGAAGAAGGAAGGAAGAAGGGAGGAGGGAGGAGGGAGGAAGGAAGGAGGAAGGAAGGAAGGCAGACAGTGCTAGTGCCCAGCCTACAGCCCTCTTTACTCTGACTCAAGTGTCTGATAGCAACAGGAAAACTAACAGACAAAAATCTTCGTTTAGGCTGGTGGTACATGTCTTTGATCTCAGTGCTTGGGAAGCAGAGATAGCAGATCTCTATGAGTTTAAGGCCAGCCTGGTCTACAGAGTGAATTTCAAGCCAACCAGGCTTCTATAGTGAGATTCTTCCTAAACAAACAAACACACATTAAACAATAAAGAAATCCTCACCCAGTCTCTGTGTGTAACTTGTCTCATAGCTGGGCACTACCTCTCTGTCAGTCCCTGTACCCACACACCATGGCGCTTTTCCATGCCACCGTTAGGGCTGTGTTACATGGGTAGTATTACTCTCTGCCCATGAGAAAACCTGGGCAGCCATTGAACAGCACAGCCAAGTGCAGCTCTGTTGACTCAGATGGATCAGAGCCCTCTTTTAGAAAGTGAAGCCTGAGGCCCACAGTTCCTGGAGATTATTTTTTTTCTTTTCTTTTTTTTTTTTTTCAGAGCTGGGGACCGAACCCAGGGCCTTGCGCTTGCTAGGCAAGTGCTGTACCACTGAGCTAAATCCCCAACCCGCCTGGAGATTATTTTTAAAAGATGATAAACAAGGAAGGGGAGAATCGAGAATCATGTTATGGCAGGAGATCCCCAGAGCCAAGGGTAAAAGCATTTGTATCGGTGTCACATTCGTTTAGAACTTTCTCATTAGTATTATAATTCACTTGTTGATGTTAGGGATTGAACCCAGGACTCCAGGCATGCTAAGCCCAGACTTTATTATAATTCTACCTGTCTCTAGTGTTTATTTTTTACATTAAAATCTTTATGTATACAAGTATGTCTGTGTTTAATTCATTTTTTGGTGGGGACAGGGTTTCATATGGCCCAGGCTGACCTCATTATGTAGCCCAGGATGACCTAGTATTTTCTGACCATCTTAAGCACTGAGATTACAGCATGCACCACCATACTGTTTAGGCAGGGCTGAGTTTTGAACTCAGGGCTCTGTCTTCATAACAACTGAGCTTTATCTCCCTTCTACTCTCTACTCTATAGTTTTACAGAGTAGAAATTATACTTTATTCCTCAGGAAAGGAAGTCGGGACCTAGACAGGAAGTGTCTTTCATCTGGGGCCAGCCCCAGGTCCTGCTTTGTTGTGTCCCATTGGGTCACTATGAGGTCATCCAGACTGCGCTATGACTGGCCCTTGCCCCTCATCACACAGGATCATTAGCTAGGTTTAGCTATAGGGGACCAAGACTAAGAGAAGGTCCATACTCCACATAGACACCCCCACCCCCACCCCAGAACTGACAGGGTCTGTAGGGGAGGAAGCTGACCCTTAGGCAGGGCTTTTGAACTGAGGCAGACCTGGCTCTGAGCTGAGGGACAGAATTCTCAGATGAGGTGGATAGAGAGAGGTGTGTGTGAGGGTTGGGGTTAACAGGGAACAAACAGCCAGGGTCCTAGATAAAGGAGGTTTTGTAGAACTCAGGCAGGAGGCGTTCTGTGTCTCTTTCAGAGAGGTAAGCAGGCTGTTCACTCGGAAGCGCAAAGGTGACCAGGAGTGGCTGTAAGGAAGAGAAGCACAATCAGAGTGCCTTGCTGAGCCTGGCACAAGGCCAAGTCCAGCACAGTTAGGGACAGGTGCACACAGCAGTGAGCTCATGTGTGAACTGTGTGTCAGGGAGTGTAGCGTCATGAGCAGGCTTAGGCCCCAGGTCGAGAGAATGGGAGGGGATTCTCCACCTTCGGTTCTATGGAGGGGCCCATCGAAAAGACAGATCACAACGCATTAAGACCTGGCATGGCCTACCTCCTGCCACCCTTCAGCTTGTCTTACCCTGGTGCCGACCACGCTAGAAGCCCCTGGCTATTTAATGCCTCATTAATAGCATTGCTCATTAAGTTGATATTTCTCATCTCCTTAGTCTCCCAGTTCTGAGCTGTCACCTCTGTCACTCCTAGCCTGGGGCTGGGTTCACCCTCAGTGGCTCCCACACCAAGGATCCTGCAAAGGCTGCTGTCAGTGCCGTGATACAGATTCCACAGAACCAACCTGGACTCCCTTAGGGAATGAAGCTGGCTTCTTTTTTCTTTTCTTTTTTTCGGAGCTGGGGACCAAACTCAGGGCCTTGCGCTTGCTAGGCAAGCGCTCTACCACTGAGCTAAATCCCCAACCCCTTGAAGCTGGCTTCTTTTTTTTTTTTTTTGGTTCTTTTTTTCGGAGCTGGGGACTGAACCCAGGGCCTTGCGCTTCCTAGGTAAGCACTCTAACCACTGAGCTAAATCCCCAGCCCCTGAAGCTGGCTTCTTAATGCTTGTGCAAGACCTCACAGACGGAGGGGCTGAAGGGACAAGAATTTTTTTCTGTCATGTTTTCGTGTATGAAGAGGTTCTTCGGAGGGCTTCATTTGGTTTTGTGCCTTTCCTGGGGCCTCTGCTGGCTTGTTGGTAATCTATGGTGTTGGGTTTATAGGTGTATAGGCTCATCTCTGTCTTCATCTCTGTTCTCTGTCTGTCTCTGTCTCTCTCACTCCATGTCCAAAGTTCACCTTTTTTATAAGGACATCAATCATATTGGATTAAGGCTCCCCACAAATGACCTTATTTTAACTTGGTTGCCTCTGTGATGAGCCTATCTCTAGGTAAGGTAACATCGTGAGGTCATAGGGGTTAGAAATCACCTCCTCCTCCTTCTGTTCTTGTTTGGTGTGCACGAGTGCATGCGTGCGTGTGTGCATGAATGCGCGCGCGCGCGTGTGTGTGTGTGTGTGTGTGTGTGCGTTTGTGTATGTACATGCATGTGTGTGCATGTGTGCACGTGTGGTGCATGTATAGATAAGTATGTGGAGATTAAAAGACATCTTTCAGAGTTGGTACTCCCCTTCTACTGAGGGTTCCAGGGATATGACTCAGGTGGTTAGGCTTGCCCGGCAAACACTTTGCTGGCTGAGGTACCTTGCCAGCCCCAGCATGTCTTCTCCGAGGGACACAGAACTGTCTGACTCTGACTTTAACCTTTCATCCTCGCTTTTTAATAGTCATAATAACTGGGCACAGAAGCTTGGTCTCGTTGCTGCTGTTGGGTTTTGTTTGTTTGTTTTGTTTCTGCTTTTCAAGACAGTTTCCTGTGTAGCTCTGGCTGTCCTGGAACTCACTTTGTAGACCAGGCTGGCCTCAAACTCAGAGATCTGCCTGCTTCTGCCTCCCCAGTGCTGGGATTAAAAACTTGGTGCCACCAATGCCCAGTTTTTTGTTGTTTTTTTTTTGTTTTGTTTTGTCTTTTTAAGTTTTAAAAAATTGTGTGGGGGCTGGGGATTTAGCTCAGTGGTAGAGCGCTTACCTAGGAAGCACAAGGCCCTGGGTTCGGTCCCCAGCTCCGAAAAAAAGAACCCCCCCAAAAAAATGTGTGTCTTTGTGTGAGTGGCTGCGTTTGATTGCAGCTGCTCGAGAAGGCCAGAGGCATCACATCCCCGGAGGCTGCAGTTACAGGCGATTGTGAGCTATCCAATGTGGGTGCTGGGCATTGAACTTGGGTCCTCTGCAAGAACAGTTAAAGCTTCTAAGGAGTCATCTCTCCAAAGTCCTATTTAAAATTTGTTCAGAAATCCCAAACACTTTAGCAGTAGCCACCACATTAACAATATAAAAAAAAATGGAAAAATAGCCTTAAAAAAAAAAAGAGGGCTGAAGAAACAGCTCATTGGTGAAGAGCACTGACTGCTCTTCCTGAGGTTCTGAGTTCAATTCCCAGCAACCACATGGTGTTCACAACCATCTGTAATGGGATCTGATGCCCTCTTCTGGTGTGTCTGAAGACAGCGACAGTGTACTCATATAAATAAAATGAACAAATCTGAAAGAAAGGAGGAAAGAAAGAAAGAAAGAAAGAAAGGAAGGAAGGAGGGAGGGAGGGAGGGAGGGAGGGAAGGAAGGAAGGAGGGAAGGAAGGAAGGAAGGAAGGAAGGAAGGAAGGAAGGAAGGAAGTGCATGCTGGGACTACAGGTGTGGACCTGTCTCACTTTTCTGTCTTTTGTTTGTTTGTTTTGGTTTTGTTTTGTTTTTTTTGGGGGGGAGGCAGAGGCTGGAGAAACTCTGAGTTTGAGGCCAGCCTGGTTTGCAGAGGGAGTTCCAGTACAACTAGAACTATACAGAGAAACCCTGTCTCAAATACAAAACTAAACTAAACTGAAAGGGACAAAGCCAATTCCATTCTACAGGAGCGCTTACATTACCGCTCCCCTGTGAGAACCGTGTGTCTATAAAAACTGCCACCCGGAATGGCACCCGGAATGAGTTTTGAAAGGGCAGAGTGCGCGTCATGTTGAAGAGCAGAGATAGGATATAAAAGGAGATGGAACAGGGAAATAGATTAAAGCAAAATAAATGTCAAGGCAGTGTTTATAAGAGGAAAGGGTAGCAAAAGCTCTCTAGGACTCGGTGCGAATCTCTTAGCCGGACCCAACTAATCGATCGTGCAGTATTCTCTGGTGAGGGAGGGGGTGGCTAGACCCTTGCCTCCTCCCTCCTGCCCGACTCCGCCCAGTTGTAGGTGGTTGTGGAATGAGTGGAGACCACAAGAGGTGGAGGTCTAACTGGAGGACCCCCTATAAAGGAAACACCGCGAGTCTTCCCTGCTGCTAAGCTAGGCTTTGGTGGTGCAGGAAAGCTACGTCCTCTAAGCTCGTTAAACTCGCGGGCTCACCAAGGTGGACTTGTTTCTTTGTGGGGTGAACAGAAAGAGGCTCCTCAGGAAAAGTCACGCACCAATTGGCCAGAGGAGGTTGATTCGCTGCATTAGAGGGTTTTTCTGCTCATGGACAAAAGGTTGGAGAAAAGACGCCATTCTATGGAATTCAATGTGTGTGAAAGGCGAAGACTCAGGAAATCCAAGTAGTTGTGTCTATTCCAGGGAGACACTGATTGGTCTGGGCGTCGTTTAAGTTCTCCAGAGCACAGAGATTTGTGTAGACCGATCTACAACAACCTACGGAGATTTGAATTTGAGAGCACCTGAGTTATAATATTGGAATTATATCGTGGGGGCTGGGGATGTAGCTCAGTGATTTGGCACGCATGAAATCCCAAGTTTCATCTCACAAATGTCCTAGCATCCAGGAGATAGAGGCAGGGAGCTCAGAAGTTCAGGGTCTTCCTTGGCTGTATGTTAAGTCTGAAGCCTGGCTTACACAAGGTCTTGTTGTATCAGATTTTTATTTTGTTTCTCTGAGTAGCCCTGGTTGGCCTGGATCTCACAGCGATCCTCCTGCCTCTGCCTTCCAAGTGCTGGGATTAAAAGGCTTGCTTGTGCCACCAAGCCCAGCAAGATTCTGTTTTGGTTTTGGATTTGTTAATATATACACATAAGAAAAGCAAGAAAGAGAGTGACACATTTTCTTCAGTAATTATGCTCCCGTAAGCAGTCTAAGAAAACTCATTGGATCTTTAAAAAAAAAAAAAGGAAAAAGGAAAAAGGGAAGAGGCATGAAGACTGAAGGCTGAAGAGGGGCTAGTGGAGGAGTGGATCCAGTGGGAGGGGACACAGGATGGCAATGGTGGGTGAGGCCCATCATATACAGTGTGTGCACGTATAAATAGGCAACAATTGAATCATTATATGTAATTAACCTGTGGCAATGACATGTTTGAAAATAAGTTATATCATGAAAATAAATAAAACGAACCCCTTCCCTGCTTCTCCACAGTGGGGGCAGTAAGATGCTTGGTCTGATTTGTCAGGAGCTTTGACATTTTTTTTTTGCTCACAAAATGTGAACACCGTTCACAACAAGCACATACCACGTAGTCTAGCACATAATGAGTAGTCCCAGTCCGTGCCCACACACATCATGTTCTGGGGATTCAGGAGTGAGCTGAGAGGTGCCCTGAGAGCTTCCTACCTCCCCACTCTGGAACAGGGAGTCAGACAGCAGGAGTCAGAGGGCGTTCAGGCTTTGGTGGGAGTCGGAGGGCGTTCAGGCTTTGGTGGGAGTCGGGGGGCGTTCAGGCTTTGGTGGGAGTCGGAAGGCGTTCAGGCTTTGGTGGGAGTCGGAGGGCGTTCAGGCTTTGGTGGGAGTCGGAGGGCGTTCAGGCTTTGGTGGGAGTCAGAGGGTGTTCAGGTTTTGGTGGGAGTGGCAGGGCGTTCAGGCTTTAGTGGGATGGTACAAAATAAGGATCCCTCTCCCCAGGAACACAACACAGCCCCAGCAGAAACCCCAAATCATAATTAAAAGATGCCCTGCAACTCCCTCGGCAGCATAAATTTTGAAGATGAAAGTAAATGATTAAAATAATTAAACACTTCAAGCTGACAAGCCGGAGCAGAATCTTGCCAGCGGACGTTTGTCAGTAATTAGGTAATTAATCCTGGTGCAGATTATACACCATAACAAACCAGTCAGGCTGAACGGAGCCGGCTGCTCAGAATTAGACTTTTGAAAAGGAAGAGAAGGATTGGGGGATGAAAGGGCACATAGGAAGAGAGAAGTGGAAATCGGAGGAAGACGGAGCTCGCGTGGCCACCTGGCCATACGCTACCAGACAGCGTGGGCTGAGACTACACTGGGCCTCCTGGAGAGTTCTGGGCTTGAATCTAGACTTGAAAGCCGTTTCCTGCTGGGACTTCAGTGGGATTTCATGCTGCGGAGGGGGAAGTACCCCTGTACCTCTGTCCCCAAATCAGAAGGAGGGGTGGAAATGAGCCCAGACTGAGTTGTAGGACAGCCAGAGCTACACCATGACACCCTGACTTGGAAAAAAAAAAGCAGAACAAAACATAAATAAATAAGCAAATGCCTTGCTTCTGACTGGGTGTGATGATAGATAGTTTTATTACCAACACTCAGGTGGCAGAAGCGGATGGATCTCAGTGAATTTAGGGCTTGCCTGGTCTACATAGCTAGCTTTAGGCCAGCCAAGGCTACACAGTGAGACTCTGTCTCAATACTGCCCCCCCCAAACAAACAAATCCAAAACATGTGTCCTATAGGAAGGAGGAGGAAAGATTGTGTGGTGTGTGTGGCTATGTATGTATGTATATAGGTATATGTCTGCCTCTGTGCATGTGTCTGTGTGTGTGTGTCTACGTCTATGTATATCTCTGTGTATGTGTGTGTCTGTGTATCTATGTGTGTATGTGTCTATGTGTGTGTCTTTGTATGTATGTGTGCATCTGTGTTTGTGTGTGTGTGTGTGTAGTGTCTGTGTGTGTGTCTGTGTCTGTGTATGTATATGTCTCTGTGTGTGTCTGTTAATGTATGTATGTATGTCTCTGTGTGTGTCGTCTGTGTGTGTGTAGTGTCCATGTGTGCATATCTGTGTCTGTGTATGTATGTGTATGTCTCTATGTGCATTCAGACACATGCACCCAGACACACACACACACACACACACACACACACACACAGACATACACACATACACACACATGGGGGGGGAGACAGAGAGAGAAGAGTAACAAAAGATTCTGCAAGCCTAGAGTGTTTTTTCCAGTGATTCTCACCCTGTGGATCAGATATCAGATGTCAGATATTTATATTATGATCCATAACCGTAGCAAAATTATAGTTATGAAGTAGCAACAAAGGTATTCTATGTGGTTGGGGGGTCACCACAACATAAGAAACTCTTTATTCCATTTTGCAGCTTAAGTACTGAGCTCATACAGTCCACAAGTTACTGCCTGTCTTCTCTCTGAGGGTTTCTACTGCTGCGCTAAAACACTATCACCAAAAGCAATGTGGGGGAGAAAATGGTTTATTTCAGCTTACAGTTGTAGTTCAACATGAAGGAAACTCGGGGCGGGAGTACTGAAGTAGAAACAAAAGCAGAGGCCATGGAGGAACGCTGCTTACTGACTAGATCCCATAGCATGCCTGCCTCTCTCCCTCCCTCCTTCTGACCCTCCTTCCCTCCCTCCTTCTGACCCTCCTTCCCTCCCTTCTCTCTCTCTCCCTCCCCCCGGATCTCTCTCTCTCTCTCTCTCTCTCTCTCTCTCTCTCTCTCTCTCCTTTCTTTCCTTTCATTTCCTCCTTTCCTTTCCTTTCCTTTCCTCTCCTTTCCTCTCCTCTCCTCTCCTCTCCCTTTTTTCTTTCAAGACAGGGTTTCTCTGTGTAACAGCCCTGACTATCCTGGAACTCTCTCTGTAGACCAGGCTGGCCTCAAACTCAAGAGATCCACCTGCTTCTTCCTCCTGAGTGCTGGGATTAAAGATGTACACCATCAACCAGTCTCAGCCTGCTTTCTTATGTCATCAGGACTACCTGCCCAGGGATGGCACCACCTCCAATGGGCTGGGCCTATCCACATCAATCATGAATTGGAAGAATGCACTGAACCTAGAGGCAAATCTATGGAGGCATTTTCTCAATTTAGAGTCCCCCTTCCAAATGACTCTAGCTTGTGTCAAGTTGACCTGAGATAAGCAGGGATTCAGTCCTTTCGAAGCTTGACCTCCGAATCAGGTCTTTTTACTTCACAGAGTTGGGGTTGTAGAAGCATGGAGTTAAAAGTAAGCCTTTGGGTTTGATGTAACTGAAGAGTGGGCCTGCGTAGCTGAAATGAGGTGAGTTCGTGCAGGGGAGGAGTGGGCAGTGACCGATTGTCAGATGATGGGGGTGGGCATTAAAGGGAACTGGAAATGACTCAGAAGAAACGGGGAGCCACTAAAAGCCCTATTTAGATGCTTCCTTTGGCAGCCATGTGCAGAATGTACCGTGGCAGGGACACAGCCTGGAGCCTGTTGGGAAACTGCCACAGTGAAACGACAGAGTTCTGTGCTGGAAGGTGGAGGCAGAAGTAAGAAAGACAGGCACGATTTCATCAAATCGACTTCTGATCAGACCGATGCAAGTTACCAAAATCAGGAAGCAGAGAGGGGTTGTCAATATAAAAGAGGCTGATAAAAGTGGGAAGGAAAAGAGAGCTGGGGTACAGCTCAGCTGGGGTACAGCTCAGCCGGGGTACAGCTCAGCTGGGGTACAGCTCAGCTGGGGTACAGCTCAGCCAGGGTACAGCTCAGCTGGGGTACAGCTCAGCTGGGGTACAGCTCAGCTGATAGAGAACCTGTCTTAGAGGAACTCCAGCACTTCATAAACCAGGCATAATAGCGTATGCCTGCAACTACTCACCACGGAGGTGGAAGCCGGAGGACCAGATGTTCAAAGCTATCCTTGGCTACATAACATGTTCCAGTCCAGCCTGGACTACACAAGACTCTGTCTCAAGAACAAATAATTGAAAGAACCTACTGTGAAGAAGCTTATGTCAATGTATCAGAAAACTTGAATGAAAAGGATTTTTCTTGAATGACTCAAACTTTCTTCTCAGGAAGAAGTCGATGATTTGAATAGCCTCGTTTCTGTTTTTCGAAAGTAAAGGAGAGCTGGGTGTGGTGGCACATCATTTAACACCAGCACTTGGGAGGCAAGGGCAGGCAGATCTCTGTGAGTTCAAAGCCAGCCTGATCTACATAGTGAGTCCCAGGCCTGCTAAAGCCAGAGAGGGGGAGAGAGAGTGGGGAGAGAGAGGAGATAGAGGAGAGAGAGACAAAAATAAAATAAAGGGTACTATGCCTTTAACTCTGCTCTGCTCAATGGAATAAATTGTGACCTTCAGTACCTCCTCAGGCTCATGCAAAGAAGAGCTTTTACTAGAATCAATTAGATTTCTACCTCTTTTTTGCTTTAAATTTTATTTTAGTCAGTGTCATGTATATGCACATGCATTTATGACATGTGTGCATGTGGAGGTCAGAGGTCATCTTTTGGAAGTCACTTTTTTTGAATAGGCAGACTCTCTCTTTGCCATGCTGAGCTCAGTACTTCAGGCTAACTGCCCTGTGGGTTCCAAGTGAGTCCCCTGTCTCTATTCCACTTCTCACAGGATTGCTGGGATTAGATATGTACTACCGCACGCTTTCTTACATGGGTTCCTAGGAGTAAACTCAGGTCACCAGACTTGCACTTCCAAGTGCTCCTACATGCTGAGCCAACTCACCAGTCAGTTTTCATTTGCAAAATAATAATAATAACAATAACAACAACAAAATAATAGATCTTTATTTTTGAGACAGATCTTACTGTGTAGTACCAGGTTGACCTGGTACTTGCTATATAGACCAGGCTGGCCTTGAACTCACAGAGATCTACCTGCCTCAGCCTCCCAAGTGCTGGGATTAAAAGTGAATACCACCCTGTCCTACTAAAATTGTTTAAAGATATATACACACACATACACATACACATACATATTCATATACATATACGTGTGTATGCAGGTGTGGCATGCATGCGTGTGTGTGCATGTGTACTTATTTTTTTGTGTTTTTCTATTTATATTTTATATTCATTTGTATTTTATGTATATTGGTGTTCTGCTGCATGGACATGTCAGACCTTTGGAACTGGAATTACAGTTATGATCTGCCATGTGGGTGCTGGGAATTGAACCTGTGGCCTCTGGAAGAGTAACCAGTGCTCTTAACCTCTGAGCCATTTGTATAACCTATTTTATTTTATTTTATTTTATTTATTTTTAAGACAGGTCTCACTATGTAGCCCTGGCTATCATGGAACCCATTATGTAGGCCATGCTAGCTTCTACAATCACAGAGATTCACCTTACTCCGCCTCCTAAATGCGCACAGTTTTGCATTCACAGGACTTCATTTCTTTTTTTTTTTTTTTTTTTTTTTTTGGTTCTATTTTTCGGAGCTGGGGACCGAACCCAGGGCCTTGCGCTTCCTAGGCAAGCGCTCTACCACTGAGCTAAATCCCCAACCCCAGGACTTCATTTCTTATAATCAAAATAATTTTGACGAAGCATAGTCCTCCAAGACCGATCTTCAGGCTAAGGCAGCGGCGGCAGCCAGCGGTGGCAGCCAGCGGTGTCTGTCCATGGTGCTGCTCATGATAAGATCTCGTTTGTGTTCGCACAGAGTTCGGAAGACCCCCCTCGGCATCTGTCCGTGGTCCTGAGTACAATTCTCGGTTGCCATTGCTGCCCACGCTTTGTCCCTCTCGCTGTGACATCAGGGACTTTAATGGTCCAAAAGAGCCTTACTCGGGCAAGACTAAGGACAAGCTCTTGTAACAGGTGGTATGAGGGACGTGGGGCAGAGGGCCAGCCATCAGTAGACAAGTCTAGTAGGCCCCAGGGGAGAAGTCTGGCACTATCAGGGCAAAGGGGCAGGGCTACTGGGAGCCCGGCAGAGCTCCAGCCTTGGAAGGACAGGAAAGAAACCAGGAAGAAAGCACCCCTGTCATATGTACTTGTTACAGTTGGGGATAATGACAGAGGCCACAGCCTCCAGCCATTGGTTCCCTCCTGGCCCCATCCTGGCAGGCAGAAAAATGCCCCAAAGACCCTCTTCTAGTACATGCCAAGCTTTGGTTGCAACCTCCGGGCTCAAGGAACTCTCAGGGCATGAGAAGCTGAGCCTGTCTCGTTTCTTTATTTGACAGTTTAATGCCCCCAAAGAAAACCCAATATTATGGGTTGAAGTTCCTCGAAGGCAGAACTGCTCCAGGTCTGGCCAAATGCGGAGGCAATTACTATCTGTCACTTATGTGTGGCATTCAAATGAAGAGAATAGAGGCAGAAGCGGGGTCAAATAGAGAGGGTTTCCCACAGTGAGCGCATCCTCAGGAGAGTTGCAGACTCCATTTCCCTGTGACATGTTAGGCCATATGTGCTAGGGATTGCAGAGGACCTCCACATATACTTTCTTATCAAACACAGACAATCTGGGGAGGAAGTTATTGTTATTGTTATTGTTATTAATTATTATTATTTGCATGCTGAGGAGCTGAGGCTTTATTTAACAAATTATTTATCCAAGGTCACACGATACAAATGTTTGCAGAGCCCTTGTCTTTTCCTCTGTATGGTTTAGGCTCTAAGGTGACCGAACCCATCCTTTCCCACTGGCTCATTTAAGGGCGGAACCTGGTGCGGCTGAATGAGATTCGTGCCAGCCCCTTAGTCAGCAGCATCTACAGGAGCTATGACTCCCGTTAGATCTGGGGGTTGGAGGAATCTGGAGACCTCTTGGGGCAGGGCTGTAGGAGAGGGAGGAAGATGCTTCTGTGAAGGGGCAGGACTGGAAACAGAGGGAACTGACTCCCTGCTGCTCCCAGAACGATTCTCACCTGCCAATCGATAGCTGGAGACTCACGCAAGTGCTAATCAGATCCATTGACACGCGCAGGCTGGGGCTACAATCCATTCTCACATGGAAGACTGGATCGATTCCTCATTCTCTGAAGCCCACAACCAGCCTCCTCAGGACATCTCTCCTCCAGGGACTGAGAAACTGGTTAGCTCTGCACCTCTAGGTACCTGCCTTCCTCTGGACTCTCTCTACACAATCTCACTGCCAAAGCTTTGCTTGTAGAGCAATACAGGGGAACTCGGGCTGGAGGTGCAACCGGCCCAAGTTCCACTCTCTGATCAGCCACTCATCCTGTGATGTTGGACCAATCATGCCACTTTTTTCTTTTTTCTTTTCTTTTCTTTTCTTTTTTTTTTTTTTTTTTCGGAGCTGGGGACTGAACCCAGGGCTTTGCGGTTGCTAGGCAAGCACTCTACCACTGAGCTAAATCCCCAACCCCATGCCACTTTTTTCTATGCCACTTCTAACCTCAAATTTCTCATCTGAGTAATGGGGATGAAGACGTCAGCTCTGCGGGGTTTCTACAGGTCTGTAGTGGTTGCAAAGCTAGACAAATTCTACAAATTGTGGCTAATAGGTGTCCGCTGCCAGGATCAGGGGTCCTTCCCTCTCCAAACCCAGCCCTTTCCTCTCACCTCAGCCCATCTTTAAAGTCTGATGTGCTAGGTGGACAGCTCTCCTGACATAGACTTGGAGTTGTATCAGGTCTCACACACACACACAATGCACATGCACCCTCACACATGCACACACATGCATGCGCACACATGCGCCCTCACAGGCACACTCACACATATGTGTATACATATACACATGTACATGCACAGGCACATGTGCAAATATATACACACAGGCACAGGCACACATGTACAGACATGTGTATATATATCTATACACGCACACAGTTTTTTTTTTCTTTTTTTTTTTCTTTTTTTGGTTCTTTTTTTCGGAGCTGGGGACCGAACCCAGGGCCTTGCGCTTCCTAGGTAAGCGCTCTACCACTGAGCTAAATCCCCAGCCTCTCTCTTTTTTTTCTTAATTTTATGTATGTGGGTACACTGTAACTGTCTTCAGACACAGCAGGAGAGGGCATCGGATCCCATCTGGTTGTGAACCACCATGTGGTTGCTGGGATTTGAACTCAGAACCTCTGGAAGAGCAGTCAGTGCTCTTAACCACTGAGCCATCTCTCCAGCCCCACACACGGCTCTTGATCCCTTGACATGCTCAGACTGCCTGGGAGTAGCCTCAGAATCCTAGAATCTTAGCATAGAGGCAGCAGAAACTGAGCTGTTCAGTGGAGCACCTGAGGAAAGGTTGTTTCTAAGGCTCTGACAAACATCTGTGTCCTCCTACACGCAAGACAGCATCCCAGCAGCAACACGGCCTATAATGCCATCATTCAGGAGGCTGAGGCAGGAAGATTGCAAGTTCAAGGCTATCCCAGGCTACATAGGGAGTTTGGGGATGGCCTGGGCTGCACCGGGAGTCCCTGTCTCAAACATACAAACCTGCTGTCACACGTGGACAGATATTTTGACAAGGCTCATCAGTTTAATCTAACTTCACGAAGGAGATCTGGTGCCGGGAAGGAGGATCACACTGTAGAGACACCACTCATTTTCTTTTGCCCCTGGCCATTGGTGACTCAGTGGACTAGGAGATTCTTGGCCAAGACTGGCTACAGCTTCCTCCCAGCTCCATATGCTCTGAGGAGGGGGTCATCCACATTAGCTTAAGGGAAAACAAAGGAAACTGGTTTGCTGGAGGAAACTGGAACAGAGGTACAGAAGCATGGAGAGGCAAGAATTCCCGAGAAGCCAGGCAGTGTGGCTTGCAACTGGAACTTCCATATTTGGGAGGCTGAGGGAGGAGGATTTTTATGGGTCTGAGACCATCATGGGCTGCCAAGAGTGACCCTGTCCTCCCTGCAATAAAAATAAAACAGACTGCAGTGTTCCTTTCAAAACATAAAAAATGGAGGGTAGGAATGTGTGAATACAGCTCACAGGTAATGGCTTAGCTTAGCATACACAAGGCCTGTGGTTCCATCCACACTTGGGGGGGGGGGGAGAGAGAGAGAGAGAGAGAGAGAGAGAGAGAGAGAGAGAGAGAGAGAGAGAGAGACCACAGGGGAAATCACACTGTTGGCTTTCCAGTTGCCGGGCAAATCAGCCTGTGCTTCTTGTGTATATAACAGGGTTCAGCCAGCTTCCCTCTATCCTACTACTCTCAGCCCTCTGAAGGCAGGCTTTTGGACACTGCTGTTTCTAACTATCTATATAGACAGAACAGACACTAATCCTGTAACTGGTGCCTTTTGTTTTTGTTTGCTTGTTTGCTGTACAGTGTCTGACTATGCAGGGTTACTAACTACTGACACAACGAGAAGGACCAGTTGTGAATAAGAGGCTGTTTGGCTGGATTTGATCCCCAGGAGTCCGTAAACCTGATGTGAAAGCATACATCTGTAATCCCAGCACCTGGGAGGAAAAGACAAAGTCAGAGACATCCAACATGATCAGAAAGAGGTCGGCCTTGGATATATGAGACTGTCTCAAAAAACTGTATTGAATTAACTATTCCAGCTACCATACTTGGTTAATACCTACCCAGGTTAATTCAGTAATCTAATCATAAACTAATCATATAATGTTTCCTATTGAGATAATTTCCTCAGATATATAAACTGAGAACCACAGTAGCGTTAAATAATCAAAGCAAATTTAAGAAATCTAATCAAATTATTTAAACACGATGGGACTAAACAATGTCCTAGGGACTGTGACAATTTGCTGTCCGTGTTAACAAATGGATTGGATCCTAAACCCCCTTTACAAGGCCAGCATTACTATGAGCTCTCCCCTTTTTTACAGATTGGGAAGCCGAGGCGTAGAAAAGTTAAGATGTCTGCCCAAGGTTACAGTCATTAAATGGCAGCGTTGAGATTCTAAACTGGCCTATTTGATGCCATCATGTAGACCACCCTTCCCCCATCATGCCTCTCAGTACAAATGTGTAATGCCTCAAGGCTTAGAATGAATCCGTTTCATCTAGGTCCATATCCCTGGATGAGGGCCAGGCAGCTGATCATATGTAGCCAGTCGCCAGGAGAAACTGAAGGAAGCCCCTCTCTGCTAGGTCAGGTACAGAACACAGCCTTGTGGCGCTGAAGAGAAGCCTGACTGTTGCCCATCCCATTCCAAACTTGCCAGGCTCCTGAACTACTCAGAGAAATTCCTGTTCACAGAAATGCCTGGTCATTCCTATGGAGAGATGAGCAGCCGCCGTCTCCAACAGAGGTCTGCCCCCGACTCTACTCTTGCCCCTTTCTCTTCCAGGGCATCCATGTGTGTTCAGGAGTTTCCCCATACCTATGCCATCCTATCTACCCCATGTCTGGACCGTATCCTTCATCTTGCCCACCGGGATGATGCTGACACACCCTCTTCCTGGTCCATGTGCGTTCACTCTACCTCCCTTCCTCTTCTTCCTGCTTTTTCTCCTCCGCACCTGCTACAGGGAGCTTTCTAGTACTTGTCTGATTACATCTCATTTTGAACACAATGGCCCCTTTCAGATATTACCATTTGGTGAAACCGTGTGAAGGGTGTACCAGAACACTCAGTACTTTGCAACTTTCTGTAAATCTGAGATGACTCATAAATAAAAAGTTAGCCTAAAAAAGAACAGCTCACAACACCACTTACTCTGACAAATCAAAATATCCTTCCCAACCCTTCTCCCAGATTCCTGAGGAAACTGTTCTGCTGAAACATCAGTACACCATGGGTGGGAAAGCCCTCTTCATGCCATTAGCTTCCCACACTGCCAGTCTGAGGACCTCCTAGCTAGTCTCATTCATTTATTGGACATGCATGTGATACTTGGCTATATAGCAAAAACTTTACAGATGTTTCCTTTATAACACCAGAAGGAAGTTACTGTTGTTAATTCATTGTAAACATGGGGACCGAGGCCTCATGGGGACAGGATCTGAAATACAGAGGTTCAGCAATGTTCCCTCAAGCATAGGTGATGTTCCAACCCAAGTGTCTGGGTCCAGACAGCATTGGACGCTGCCTTTCCAGCCTTCAGAGTTTGGACTCGGCATGGTGGCATATGACTAGAATCCCAGCACATGGGTAGCGGAGGCAGGAGGAACTGGAGTTCAAGGTCATCCTCAGAACATAGTGGACTACATGAGACCATTTCTTCAAAACTGAAGGAAGGGAGGAAGGAAGGGAGGTAAGGAAAAGAAAGAAAAAGAACTCAGTCACCTCTCTGGAAGCCTTCCTGACTCCTTTAATAAGCTATTCTGTTCCCTGTCTCAGGTCCTAAGTCCTTTGTATAATCGTTTATTTTTATTTATTTGTCCCATTGAGTCCAAACTTAATTATTGAGCACTCACTGTGTACCACTGTTTTTTTTTCCTAGTCACTGGGAAGCTACCCATTTACAACTGTCTGTATAATATATATTAATCCCCTGTCTCCTCCACACTTTCATCCCCCTCTTCTTCTTCCTTTTCTTCCTCCTCCTCTCACTCCTCCTCTTTTCCTTTTGGTGCTGTGGGTAGAACCCAGGGTTTTGTACACGCCAGAGAAATGCATTGCCACTGAACTCTATCCCCAACCCCTTAAACTATTTCTTCAAAGTGTTTTTTAAATGTGTAACTCCTTTATAACCTTGACAGAAACTGGTATTCACTTTGTCCTCAGCAAATGTGCTTTGCAAGAATAAACCAAGAGTTATCAGAAATTGCTATGACAGGAATGATAATGTCAACCATTCAAAGAAACCAGTGTGTGACTGTGACAGTGTGTACTGTGGGCCAAGGGCCAAGTACATCATCAGCATGAAGCCTGGGGCTGGGAGGCTCCCAAGGAGATGACAAGTGCCTTCTGCATGTAGACCAAGCCGTCATTGTTGTCACTGTGATTATTTTTGCCATTAGTGTTGGTGTTATGCTACAATGTGGCAGGTGCCAGCAGCAAGATGGCTTGCCACGCTTCCTCAGAGCAGAGGCATCAGGGAAGCAAATGCTCTTTAAAGATGAGCAGTGAGGAGGACCAGACTCAGGCTGGGCTTTCTGCCCAGTCTCAGTAGTTCAAACATCATTTCTTGGCCACTAGGTCCAGGACACATTGGCATCTTTCTCTTGTTGCCACGATCGAAAGCCCTTCATATTATCAAGGGGAAGACATAAGGAAGTGGGGTACTATAGGGCATGAGCTAGTAGATTATAGGGCCCTGAGCAAAATGGCTCACCAATTTCCATTCGCCCAGAGCCTGAGTGGATGGTGGATGGCATGGACAGGACTGGGTTCCAGGTTGAAGTTGAATTTTGGATAATAGAAGGAGACAGATAAGACAGGGATTAGCAGAAGCCTGAGCGCCTTGGATGTCTCAAATAATGGAAACCCACCAGGGTTCTTAGTACTCTCTCATCTCCTCGGGGGACCAGAAGTCAGATGACAAGAGTGTCACTTTTTGGTGTTTGCGTAGAAGTCTCCTAAGTCCCCCATGACTTTTCTTGAAAATCCCAGCATCATGACACTGACTTATTACAGACTTCCTAGGTGAATGGAATTCTCTGAAAGTCATTAGACCCATTCCCCTGCCTCTGGGCAGGAGTTTGAAACAATTACAGATGACAAATAACAATTGTTTGCCAGCGATGTGTTTACACAGTCCGTTCCAGATAGCGTAAGATACAGGATTCAGCATGGACCAGTTCAGCTCTGTGGGAGCTGTGCCTGTCCTATGGGACCTGCAAAGACAGTATTGTGTTGTTGACCATTAGCAGATGTGACTGCCTTGGCCCCTGAGGAGAATACAAGAAATAAGAAGGCATCATCTGTTTGGAAGCCCCTTGGGATGCCAGAAACTACTGAAAAGACACTAGTTACCCCTGGTGTTTATACTCTAAGCCAATCATATATCCCAAGGGTGATGGGGGGGGGCAGGAGGTGGGCAAAGAGCCAGTTTTCTAACGAGGGACCCTCTTCTCCAGGTGGAGAAGCTAATGCCTGGGGTATAAGACTCAATTTCAAAGTGTTTTGTTTTGTATTGTTGTTGTTGTTTTGTTTTTCTTTGAGATGGTGTCTCACTCTGTAGTCCAGGCTGGCCTGGAACTCCAGGGTGATCCTTCAGCCTCAGCCTCCAGAGTGCTGGGATTACAAGTCTTCATCATCATGTCCCAACACCTCAGTTACAAAGTGTATGCAGTCTCTGTGATTCTCAGGGTGACCCTTTCCCTATGAATGGCTTCATTCCAAATGAAAGCAAGTCAATGATGGAGAGGGAGTCTGAAATCAAAGGGTTCTCTCTGTTTCGGCTCTGCCTTCTAAGACTGCTTTGTATTACCTAGATGTACACTGGACCAGGAGGACCCAATTGGTTTTACTTCAATTCTCTTGTGCTGTAATTCACAACTACCTCAAACATGTCTTTATCCACCCCTTGTCTTCTCTCTTGTCCCGCTGCTCCATAACAGGCAGCTTTGAGAACTTCCCTTTTCTGCACTTTGGTTTAGTATCCTTCCATCCCTATGGTTTGACATACTACCTCTGGGTCAACCTATTCTGTAATGGGACATCATTCTGACACATTCCCTAGAACTTTCCACACTGACAGACGGCACTGATGGAGAGCTCTTCTTGGGGTGCCCCTTCCGTAACTGTAAGACAACTCTGGAAGTTTGATGAGGGCCTTTGCAGACTGTGAATGCTGTTGGTAAAATTAAGACATGGGTTGAATAATTACAATACGCTGATCACTGAGCTAAGTGTGTTGTTATGTATAACTTCATCTTCACTAACTCTCCAAGAGTTTAAGTAGTGTCAGGATCACATACCCATTTTAGAGATAATGAAATTGAGACAAGAAAGAATGGAGTGTCTTTCTCAGTTCTCCCAGCTACTATATGGTCGGGCTAGGGTTCAAACTCAGGTTTGCTTGATTTGCTAATCTTACATAAGCTTTGAACCATCGAGTTACACTGTCTATTCGACTTTGAGGAACTGAGTTTTTGGAACATGCTGAACACCCCTGACAAACACAGAGGTCATTATGTGATCATCAGAAGGACTACGTTTGGAAGGATCCCTGTCCTGGATCAGACGGTGCTGGATAAATAGGAGGGGAGGATGCCAGGAAGTGATGGTGCCTGCCTTCAGTCCCAGCACTTGGGAGGCAGAGGCAGGAGGACCTCAGTGAGTTTGAGTCCAGTCTGGTCTACAGATCGAGTTCCAGGACAGCCAGGGATGCATAGGGAAACTTGGTCTCGAAAGAACAGAGCAAAACAGAAAAAGAGGCGAGGAAGAGAGGTGACTGTCCATGCTAGATAAAAATATAAAAATAAGGGACCACGAAGGCCAGAGATATGAAAAAGAGATGTTCTCTAGGAAAGGAGGAGGATGCTGGTGGGAACTCCTGCACAAAGGTGCTTCCAAGGAGGTTTTGGAGGGAGGCGGAGAGATAGTGGAGCAGTTAGCAGCATTAACTGCTTTTGCAGAGAAGCAGCGCTCAGTCCCCAGCATTCCTGTGGTAAAGTACAGCTGTCTGCTACTCCAGTTTCAAGGGATCTGATTGCCTCCTTCTAGTTTCCACGCTCACTGCATGCATGTGCTACACTGAACATACATGCAAGCAAAACACTCAACACACAGCGAATTTTAGAAATAATTTTAAGTTTAATAGTGGTGCACTCCCTTCATCCCAGCGCTCGGAGGCAGAGGCCGGTGGATCTTTATGACTTCCGGGCCAGCCAAAGCTGCACAGTGAGAACTTGTTGAAGTGGGAATTTCTGGTTTCAATTTCACAGTTGTGTCCTGTGACTTTTTTTTTTTTTCTTTTTAGAAACTGTCTTATGAGAGGAGGTTTCGCTGAAGCAGGCACGTGAAAGGAGTTTTTTACTGAAAACTTGGTGTTTTTCTGGAAGCCGCCTGGTGAAAGGGCAGGTGATGTTTTGCTGATGCGGACACTTGGGGGGACACATGATATTTGCAAAGAGTATAAGTATAACCCAACAGACAGTGAGTGGATGGTACTCTTGTATTTGTTCACCTTGCAACCCTTTGCTGATCTTTTTTTTTTTTTTAAAGATTTATTTATTTATTTTATGTATATGAGCACACTGTAGCTGTCTTCAGACACACCAGAAGAGGGCATCAGGTCTCATTATGGATGGTCAGGAGCCACCATGTGGTTGCTGGGATTTGAACTCAGGACCTCTGGAAAAGCAGTCAGTGCTCTTAACCCCTGAGCCATCTCTCCAGCCCCCAGCCCTTTGCTGATCTTCATTGGGCTTCGCTGACACTGGTCTTGGCTGACAACACTCTTGCACTGGTTCACCTTGCTTTCTTCACTGGTCTTCCCTTGTCATGCCTTCGTAGAAAGAACCTTGCCAATGTTCTGGCTGCCTTTTGCTGAACTCATGACGATTGGCTGAGCCTCTCAGTTTCTTCTGGATCGAGTTACTTCTACTGATTTGTGTTTGATGTTTGCCAAGAAACTGGACTGCTGACAAAGGAAATTGGAATTGCCCCCCCAAGAACTATTTATTTTCTTTTCTTCTTTTTTTTTCCAGAGCTGAGGGCCGAACCCAGGGCCTTGTGCTTGCTAGGCAAGCACTCAAAGAACTATTTCTTTTTTTTTCTTCTCTTTTTCCTTTTTTCTTTTTTTCGGAGCTGGGGACCGAACCCAGGGCCTTGCGCTTGTTAGGCAAGCGCTCTACCACTGAGCTAAATCCCCAACCCCCAAAGAACTATTTCTAAACAGATCCATAACCCTCTTTCCTATGAACCTTTCTTTTCCCCTACCTCTGATGGGTGGTGGGCTTGAAAGGAGGTTGAAGCCTTAAAGAACCATAATTAAAGTAGGTTTTGAAAAATATCTAAGCCTTCAATGTGTCTTTTTAAAAAAAGAAGAAGAAAAGAAAGAAACTTAAAAGGTTAAAAATGCCACGATGAGGGGTTGGGGACTTAGCTCAGTGGTAGAGCGCTTGCCTAGCAAGCGCAAGGCCCTGGGTTTGGTCCTCAGCTCCGGAAAAAAAAAAATGCCCCGATGATCACAAATAGATTGTGGATGAATAGTGGCCTTGGATCACTGACTCAGTTGGGTAGCTTCAGTGGTACCATTGAGATAGTTAAACTGTATGAGTAATGTCAATGGATGAGACCATCACTCAGTACCTAACAGAAAACTGAAGCTTAATTGCTTGCTTGCTTGCTTGCTTAAGTATATACTGGTTGGTGACACCTTCCACCAAGAAAGGCATACCACTGGTCCTAGAGTTTGGTAACACATGGACTTCAGGTGTCAGTAGGTTTTCACAAGTATGAGCGGGCTGACAAAAATCTCAGAAAGTGGGATCGCTTAAAGTGAGACGTCTGGTTGGCGTTCAGAAATGTGTCCATTGAAATGTGACCTGATTCGCTGACAGAGATGGGACTGAATGGTCGGTGTGTCCACACGAGTGTGGTGTTGGCTAACCAACACAAAGACTTTAAAGATTGTTCTTGCCATTAAGGGTTTGCAAGGCTACATATAGAACTTGCACTCCTTGAATAGGCAAGCACTGAATATTGAATAGTAACTGTGGGCTTATACCATGACCTCCTCTCACAGCTTTCTCTAAATATGGGGTGGGAGGTCAATTTCTCGGTTCTCTCTGGTTTTCAATCAGTCAAGGCCAGTGGGAAAAATAAACAAGAGTTAGCTAGATCTTTGCCATTGTTATTCATTTGCCTTGAAGCTGGGGTTGCATTTGGAAAGTTTGAACTTAAGTGACAATCAACACAACTTTACCCAGTTTTTGAGATGCATATTGACTCATCTGTCAAGGCAGCAGCTGAGTAGCTGTAGAGGAGGCCCCCACAACAGGCACCAAGCAACTGTGGGAAAAAGATAAGTGTAATTAGAAATGTAAGAAGGCTTTGAAGAGCAGGCTGGAGAAATATATATATATATATATATATATATATATATATATATATATATATATGACTAATGTTTCAAACAGCTTTTTAAATCTACCTTGGATAGACTGAATTTTAAATTGTTCCATTTACCTGCAGTGTTAATCTAGATACAAAAATGAAGCATGATTTTGCACACTATGTAGGCTTATATTTTTTTAAAAATCTATTTTAATAAGTGTAACTTGAATGCATTGTTCTCCCTTCTAGCCCACCACCCACCAGAGGTAGTGGAAAGGAAAGGTTAATAGGGCAAAAGAGGGTGTGGACCTGTTTGGAAATAGTTCTTTGGGGGCAAATCCAGTCTGCACTGTCAGGATATCAGTAGTTCAATTCACATAAGTCAGCAGTGTTACCTTGATCAACTCGCTAGTACCATTAGCAAGTCAGCAACAGCAGTTCAATCCAGAAGAAACCACGAGGCTCAGCCAATTAGCAGAAGCCTAGAAGTGGCAAGAAGCTTCCAGAACACCACTAGGCGTTTTTTGGTGTGTTTCTGTGAAATCATGACAAACAATGATTATTAGCAAAGAGAGGCAAGGCGAACCAATACCACACACTGCTGGGTTATATTTATACCGTTTCCAAACATCATGTGTTCTCTCAAGTATTTGCTCTAGCAAAATATCATATGCCCTTTTTCCGAGCAGCTTCCAGAAAAAAACATGTAGAAGCATGTGAAGTGGAAACTTAAGGGATTCTTTGGAAAGTCAGTTGTGTTGGATGGCGTTTTGCTGGGGCAATCACCTGAGGGAGTGTTTTCCTGAAGTGGACACGGGTGAAAGGCCAAGGCAGACTCATGAAGGCACGTTCCACTGAAGCAGACACAGGAGAGAGGATGTTTTGCTAGAGCAAACACGTGGAAGGACATGAAATGAGGGATTCTTTTTTTTTTTTTTGGTTCTTTTTTTCGGAGCTGGGGACCGAACCCAGGGCCTTGCGCTTCCTAGGTAAGCGCTCTACCACTGAGCCAAATCCCCAGCCCCGAAATGAGGGATTCTTTGCTAATGCATATATGCATATATTTGTCTGCCTTACATTGTGTAGTTGAGTTCCATTTGTCGAGACTCCTTGGACTCGGGCTGACTGGATGCATGTGCTAAGGCAAGACACCTAGAGGACACATGATGTTTGGAGGCTATAACAGGACTCGACTGACTGACAGAGCCAGCTGTGCAATACTTGTCGGTCTCACATCTTTGCTGATTTTCACTTCCTTGAGAGAGGAATAGCCTAGACCTTCTCCTGGTGTTCCTGCTGGTCCCTCCTACTGACTCAAGCCTAGGTTGAGGCCTGGCTGTCTCTGCTAGGTTGTGTCATTGCTGTTGCTAACCTGACTCTACTGAATCAGACTGCTGGTTTATCTGTGAAGTGTTTGTGAGTGGATCACGCTGGCACTGCCTGCTGACCTGTGAACTGAGCTATCAATTTCAAGACAACACTGACGGGAGTTGATCCAAAGAACCTTTCTAAACAGGGGCCACTTCCCCTGTATCCTTTCTTTCCCACTACCTCTGGTGGGTGGTGGGCTACAAGGGAGGTTAAAGTGTTTAAGAACCATCATTAAAAATAAGTTTTGAGGGTTGGGGATTTAGCTCAGCGGTAGAGCGCTTGCCTAGCAAGCGCAAGGCCCTGGGTTCGGTCCCCAGCTCCGGAAAAAAAAAAAAGGTTTGAAAAAAATTAAAATCAAAAAGACGTTTTGATTTCATCATATCTACTTCAGCAAAAACATCCTTTCACAAGACAGTTTTCAGAAAAGCATCACATGACACAACTGAGTCTCCAAAGAAATCAGAAATTTACACGTCATGCCTATGATATGATCTTCAAAATAGATGTACAAGGTAAGCCAGGCGTGGTGGTGCACACTTTTAATCCTAATACTTGGGAGTCAGAGGCAGGTGCATCTCTGTGAGTTCAAGGCCAGCATGGTCTACAGTACAAGTTCCAGGACACCTAGGGGATGTTATACAGAGAAACTCTGTCTTGAAAAAACAAATTTTTTTGGTAAGATATCTTACCAAGGTATTGTTAGAATAAGCCTGCTAGCATTCAGATCTGCTAAGTAAATTCCCTTAGCTTCTTTTTTAGAAATTTTTTATTGGTTATTTTGTTTATTTACATTTCAAATGTTATCCCCCTTCCCACTTTCCTCTCTGAAAATCGCCCCCACCTTCCCACCCCCGCCTCCATGAGGATGCTCCCCCACCCACTCACCCACTCATGCCCCACTGCCCTAGCATTCCCCTACACTGGGGCATCAAGCCTTCACAGTACCAAGGGCCTCCCTTCCCTTTGATGCCAGAAAAGGCCATCCACTGCTACATATGCAGCTGGAGCCATGGGACCCTCCATGTGTGTTCTTTGGTTGGTGGTTTAGTCCCTGAGAGCTCTGGGGAGTCTAGCTTGTTAATACTATTGTTCTTCCAATGGGGTTGCAAGCCCCTAACTCCTCCATTGGGGTCCCTGTGCTCAGTCCAATGGTTAGCTACAAGCATCCTCGTCTGTATCAGGAAGGCTCTGGCAGAGGCTCTCAGAAGACAGCCATATCAGGCTCCTGTGAGCAAGCCCTTCTTGGCATCAGCCATAGTGACTGGGTTTGGTGTCTGTGTATAGGTTGGATCCCCAGGTGGGGCAGTCTCTGGATGGCCATTCCTTCAGTCTCTGCTCCATTCTTTCTCCTTGTATTTCCTTTAGACAGGAGCAATTCTGGGCTAAAATTTTGAGAAGGGTGAATGGGCCCATCCCTCAACCGGAGGCCATGTGTAACCTCTGGATATGTTCTCTACAGGTTCTCCCTCCCCTTAGTTGGGTATTTCAGCTAATGTCAACCCTGTTGTGACTTGGGAGCCTCTTGCTTTCCTGACATCTGGGACTTTCTAGTGGCTACCCCCAGTTCCCCATCCCCTTTGCTACACACCTCTGTTAAAATTCCTGACTCTCTGTACATCTTCCCTGTTTCCTCTCACACCTGATCCTGTCCCCCATTTTTCCTCTCCCCCTCCTTTTGTCCTCCCAAGTCCTGCCCACCCTCTACCTCCCATGATTATTTTGTTCACCCCTCTAAGTAGGATTGAAGCATCCACACTTTGGTCTTCCTTCTCTTGACCTTCATATGATCTGTGAGTTATATTGTGGGTATTCCGAGTTTTTTTCCTAATATCCACTTATCAGTGAGTGCATACCATGTGCGTTCCTTTGTGACTGGGTTACCTCACTCAGGATGATATTTTCTAGTTCCATCCATTTGCCTGCGAATTTCATAGAATTTAATGGCTGAGTAGTACTTCATTGTGTAAATGCACCACATTTCTGTATCCATTCCTCTGTTGAAGGACATGTGGGTTCTCTCCAGCTTCTGGCTATTAAAATAAGGCTGCTATGAACATAGTGGAGCATGTGTCCTTGTTATACATTGGAGCATCTTTTGGGTATATGCCCAGGAGTTGGATAGCTGGGTCATTTACTACGAGTCTTTAACTGCCAGCTATTTCAGGAGCAACATTTAAGCACACAAGTAGCCATATTTACTCTTATTTTTAGCAACTTAGCATGCCTTGAGAAGGCCACACTTCACTTATTTAAATTGATTTAGTATCTGGTTAAGGAAACAGCTTCTACAAGAGACTAGATCAGTTTTTGTAGAATTAATATGGCAATGGGGCAGCCCTGTCACATGTTCCATTTGGATGCAAACGGCTCAGACTGTCTTTGAATGACATGGAAGTCAATGCATTTCTCTACCAGTGCTCCAAATGCTGCACCAAAGACTGTGCTCTTCTGCTCCAACGAGAGATGCAACGGTGACCCTTACACGGCTGTTGGCAGTAGTCTGCCGTCTTCTGTATTAATCTGTCTGGTTTTAATGCACCATAACATTTAGCTAAACAGACATTTAGCAGCACCATTCATTGCACCCTTCAAATATTTGAAAGTGGTATCAGTTTATTATTAATTACAACAGAGCGTCTCTCCCCTCCTCTGAGAGCTTCAAGTATCTTCCATTGGGTATGCGATTCTGATGCACATCTGGAACTGGCTGGTGTTTCTCAGCCTTTTGTCTTTTGTGTTTCATTCCCGACTGTCTCTACTAGTGTCTTTCATATCTTACACTGATTAGAACTGTGCCTTCCATTTGTACTCTTCTACTACAGAAGTTTTACTCAGAGGACAAGGACTTCCTGTGAAAGTTCTGTCAACACCAGGCAGTGGTGGTGTGCACCTTTAATCTCGACACTCAGGAGTCAGAGACAGACGGGTCTCTGAGTTCAAGACCAGCCTGGTCTACAGAGCAAGTTCCAGGACAGCCAGGGCTACACAGAGAAACCCAGTCTCAAAAAACAAACAAAAAAAAATAGTCCCACTAACTGCTAGTCAGAAATATTCATCTCAGAACCCAGAACTTGGGGAGTCTGAGGCCATTCTGAGCTACATAGCAAGGCTTTGCTTCAAAAGAAGCCATCTCAGGCTGGGGATGCTGTTCAGTAAGCCTTGTCTAAAACAAAACAACAGAATAACAACAACAAAGAACCCTAAGAAAGTAAACCCAAGGTGACTCTCAAGACAAAGTGGGCCTACTAGGTCCTGGATCAGGACTCCATTTAATTTCTGGTCTTGTTATATACCCTAGCCGTGGGGCCTACCCCTCTTAAAATATTTGTATCTTCGGGAGTGGGAATTTCTGATTTTTCTTTTTCTTTGTTTTCCTTTTCTCCCTGTGATTTTTTTTTTTTTGTTCTTTTTTTCGGAGCTGGGGACCGAACCCAGGGCCTTGCGCTTCCTAGGCAAGCGCTCTACCACTGAGCTAAATCCCCAACCCCGTGATTTTTTTTTTTTATTTGTGGCTTTTGAGACAGAACTCCTCGAAGCCCAGGCTGGTGTCTAATTCACTTTGTAGCTAAGTATGACCTCGAACTCCCAATTCTACTGCTTCAACCTCCCAAGTGCTGACAGTGCTGACAGTGCAGGCATGTGCGACAGTGCTTAACCTTTCCCATCCATCCAAACCTCCTTTTAAAAACGAAACCAGCTGCTGTGAAGCAGCATTTAGAAGAACTGAAACACTGGGGTCTGCTTCAGAAATTACCACCTCTAGGTTAGGGTGATAATTATCACCTCTAGGTTAGGGGCTCAACCTTGGCCGAGGATGTACACCAGACCTATGAAGTGACAACTTCTAAGATACCCGTTTTGTTCTCGTTGTCACTTTATGGGTAAGAGTGTTTGCCTGCATGTAGGTCTACAAATCACAAACTGTAATGACAGATGGTTGCACCACACCATGTGGATACTGGGAATTGAACCCTGGTCCTCAGGAAAAGCAGGCTCTTGACCACTAACCTATCTCTCCCTCCCAGCATTTTCTTTTGTAAGTCTCCAGATGATGGTAAAGGTCTCCAAATGCCTGGCTACAATAAAGCTAGAAACCCAAAGGTATTTCAGAAGCATGGCGAGTCCTGGCCCACAGGACATTATTAGCTGGGCTGAAATATTGGTGAACAAAACTGAGCAGGCTCATGGGGAGGTCATAGAATGCTCTGGAACACCACACATGGGAAGTTATACAGTCTAAGCCAGCTTTCATGGTCTGTATTCCTAGCACTTGAGTGACTGAGGCAGGAGGTTTAAGAGTTCAAGGCCAGCCTTGGGTACTTGAGATGTTGTCTTAAAATCCTTTAAACAATAGCAATAAAAATCTGCCTCCCCTCCCAAACAAATCAAAACAAAAACTCCTCAGATCACCAGTGACTATCGCCTCATCTCAGCAGAATACTTGAAGCCCAGACTCTAACTACAGTGTGACCTGTCTTCTGACCCTGCTCCACACTGTGGTTTAAGACCAGCCACTACGTAGTGACAGCTACAGAATCTTACAATCTTTCTAAAGGGCCCCATCACTGATGGGTTTCCCTTAGCTTAAAGGTTACTTGTTGCTTTTCCTGGTGTGGTGTGTGTGTGTGTGTGTGTGTGTGTGTGTGTGTGTGTGTGTGTGTATCAGGTTTCCTGTTCAAAGTTTCTGCACCTTCTGTGAAATAATGAATTCGTATTGGCACGTCCCGAAAAAATATGACAGATGTAGACATTTGCTGGGTGGTTACCGTGAGTGAAAGAAGAGATATTTATCGATTTACTTTGCATTATTTGTGTGGGTTGTATATAGCATAGCTGTGTAATTTTAGCATTTAAGGAACCCAATCGTAGGCATGCTTCCCAGAGGGAGGAAGGGGTTTCAGAAGGGCTTTCTCTACTGATGCTTAAGAAAAGAATTCTTTGAAAGTGATGGATGCAGTTGTGTTGTTCATAGAGATGGCTGGCTTAATGACCTCGCTTGCCCCTGGCATACACCCCGTGATAGATAGGCTGCTCCGACCTCCTCAGGCTCTATGTCCCAGTATGGGCAGAGACCTGAAGAAACATGCAGACTGAAGTAATTACTAGAATTTCTACAGAGACAAGGGGATTCTGTAGTTGTCTTCGGAGATAGAATTGCAACTTATTTTCCATTTCTCATTAAGTGCCACGAGGACTCAGTTGTCCATGCCAGGGCCTAAGCATGAGGTAGTTCCTCTTTTGCAGAATTGCTGCAAGGCTTATAGACTGCAGTGGTGGCTGTTTTCTTTTTAATTAAATCCTGCTGTGGTGGCATTTGCCTGTAATCCCAGCACTTGTGTGGTAGAGGTAGGAGGATCAGGAGAGTTCAAAGTATCGCTTTCAGCTACATAATGAGTTCAAAGCTCTCCTGGGCTACACAAGACCCTGTCTCATGCAGTTACTTGCAAATAACTAGCTGTAACTCAGTGGTAAAGGGTGTGCTTAGCATAATAGGGAATATTAATCCCCGGCATACACCTGAATACCGGAAAACGTGCAAGATACGAGTGTCACTTGAGAACGGTAAAACATTCAAACAAAACAGGAACAATAGAAAGTGATATGGGCATAGTGGAGTGTGCCCGTCATCACCCCAGAATTCACGAGGGAGGGGCAGGAGGAATCTCTCAAACTCGGGGAAAAACACTGCTCCACCTTTTGTTTCAATTTTTGAAGACAGGGTTTCTCCGTGTAGCCCTGGCTGTGTTGGAACTCACTCTGTAGACCAGGCTGGCCTCGAACTCAGAGACCTGCCTGCCTCTGCCTCCCGAGTGTGTGCCACCAGAGCCTGGTGAAAAATTATCCCATTAAATCACACACACAGTAATAATTACTGCATGTAACTGATCTTAAAATATCCTAAATATTTCTCATTCACAGGTGAATATTCACTGTTTCAATAAAATGGCATCTACTACAAAGGGGCAAGCAACTTCATTTCCAATTCAGGGAAATAGATCTTGAGCTATAGGGCAATTCATTTCATTCATTTTTAGTGTGTGTGTGTGTGTGTGTGTGTGTGTGTGTGTGTGTGTGTGTGTGTGTCCTTAGGCACAGTCCACCTTTTCTTTTGTTTTGCAATGGGATCTCTCCAAGACCTGGGACTTCGCCATTCATGCCAGTTTGGCTGGCCCATGAGCTCCCAGGGACCCTCTTGTCTGCACCTCTCATTTCCCCACCACTAGGCTACAGGCACACAGCACCATGCGAGGCCTGTGGGTTCCGGAGCTCTGAACTGAGGTCCTCAAGCTTGTGAAACCAACCCTTTACTGACTGAGCCATAGCCTCAGCATCATTTCATTCTTTGGATTCGATGAGTAGTAGGTCGCTGTGTGCAATTAGCAGCATATATAAAACATCTCTACTTAAAACATAGAGATTGGTCCTCTTTTCATCGATGTCCCCAGTGGTGCAACACAACATACATCTGTGCACAAACGTTACTCTGCAGACATTTTTTGAATACATTTGAAAGATAATGTATATTCAATATACTCCATTTTTGTTTATTATTTTTTTTTTTTGAGACGGGGTTTCTCTGTGTAGTCCTGACTGCCCTGGAATTTGCTCTGTAGACCAGGCTGGCCTCAAACTTAGACATCCACCTACCTCTGCCTCTGGACCGCAGGAATTAAAGGTGAACACCACACCGACTGGCAAAAAAGTTTTTATTATTATTACTTTTTTTTTTTTTTTTGGAGCTGAGGACCGAACCCAGGGCCTTGCGCTTGCTAGGCAAGTGCTCTACCACTGAGCTAAATCCCCAACCCCGTTTTTATTATTAAAGTATGGTCTTAGGGTCTTTTTATTTTTTTATTGCTATGATGAAATATCATGACCAAAAGACAAGTTGAGGAGGAAAGGATTATTTTTTTTCAGATTATAATTCCACAACACTGTTCATCACTGAAGGAAGTCAGGAGAGGAACTCAAAAAATCAAGATCCTGGAAGCAGGAGCTGATGCAGAGGCCTGGGGGTGGGAGGAAGGTTGGCTTGCTTCCCATGGCTTGCTCAGCCTGTTTTCTTATAGAACCCAGGACCACCAACTCAGGGACAGCACCACCCATAATGGGTTGGGCCCTGCCTCATCAATCACTAATTAAGAAAAGCCTTAAGCTGGATCTTATGGAGGCATTTTCTCAATTAAGTGTCCCTCATTTCATATAGCTCTAGCTTGTGTGTCAAGTTGATAGAGGACTAGCCAGCACAAGTATGCTAATTGTACAAACTTGTAAGTTTCATTAAGACATTTCTATCTGTAGTTTAATTGTAGTCTCTCCTCTATTACCCTTCCTTTTGTTAAAAGAATTACATTTACTTTATGTGTTATGGGGTTTTAGCCTGAATGTTTTATGTGCATTCAAGTATGTGAAGTGCCTTCAGAGGACAGAGGTGTATCAGAGTTCTTAAAAAAAAAAAAAAAAGACTTATTTTATATAAGTACACTGTAGCTGTCTTCAGACACACCAGACGAGGGCATCAAATCTTATTACAGATCGTTGTGAGCCACCATGTGGTTGCTGGGAATTGAACTCAGGACCTCTGGAAGAGCAGTTAGTGCTCTCAATTACTGAGCCATCTCTCCAGCCCCGAGATGTATCAGAGTTACTGTTAGCTGTCTGTGTGTTGCCTTGTGGGTACGGGAAGTTGAATCCAGGTCCTCTGGAAGAGCAGACCCTGGTCTTAAGCACTGATCATCTCTCCAGCCCATCCATTATCTCCTATCTTACTCTTTCCAAAATATTTCATGTAGGGCATGTGGTCCAGGACCACTTTACTTCTACGCTGGTGGGTGTCAGAGGCAGAGAGGTCCCTGTGAAGTTGAGGTCAGTCTGGTCAATACAGTTAAATTAATTCCAGGACAGCCAAGGCTTCCTTCTGTCAGTCTGTTCAATCAGTCCCTCCCTCCCTCCCTCCCTCCCTCCCTCCCTCCCTCCCTCCCTCCCTCCCCCTCCCCTCCCCCTCTCCCTCTCCCCAGACAGGGTTTCTCTGTTTAGCCTTGGCTGCCCTGAAACTCATTCTGTAGACCAGGCTGACCTGGAACTCAGAGCTCCACTTGCCTCTGCGTAATGAGTGCTGGGATTAATGGCATCTGACACCACCACCCAGCTTTTTTTTTTTTTTTTTTTTTTTTTTTTTTTTTTTGTTGGGATGAGGAACTGTAGGTGGGGGGCCATGGCTGGAATGTAAATAGATTAAAATTTTAAAATATTTTAAATGTAATGAAGCAGAAGTATAATAAAATGTTTAAATCTATTTTTTTTTAATTTGTAGTGGGTAATGGAACGCGCTAGTGTGAAAGTCAGAGGAAAACTCTGGGGAGTCTGTTCTTTCTTTCTACGGTGGGTCCGAAGGATTGAACTTTGGTAGTCCGCTTTACTGATATGCTATGTGCCTCAGCCTACCCAGTACTAGGATGCCAAGAGTGAACCACCGCCAAGTAGTTTTTATTTTGCTTTTGAGATTTGTTTTCCTATGTTGCTCCGCTGGTCCTAAACTCAATGAATGGCTCAGGGTGATTGTTCTTCGATCTGGCTCGCAAGGAAAGATTTCCGCTCGTTTAACCAGAAACCTGAAGACCTTCTCCTCTGTAGCACCCACAAGTGCTGGCACCTCTCACATCGGGTGCGATTTTATCTACGTACGAATTATGAAATTCGAATTGGCAGATAAGGAAACCGAACGTTGCATAACCCACAGCTACGTTTTTAAACACCTTCGGACCAGCCTACTCAGCAATCAGTGCGAAGAGCACCCAAGCTCACACACACGCTCTCGCGAGAGTTGACGTCATCGACCCGCGCCAATGACCGGGCGGTCGCATATCTTGCATCACACCCAGCCTAGTTCGGGTGTGCTGTCTCACTGGTGAGGCCGCGTACCCGGGAAGTCCCCGTGTGTGTGTACCTTGCAGCCTCCCGCTTCCCGGAACCATGGAGTACCTCATTGGCATCCAGGGTCCTGACTATGTCCTGGTCGCTTCTGATCGGGTGGCCGCCAGCAATATTGTCCAGATGAAGGACGGTGAGAAGAAGCAGGGGGAGGCCTGGCCGGCCTGGGTGTAGGGGCAGTCGGCGGGAGTTGGTGAAGGGTAAGGTGGGCCTCCCTCTGGGCTGCTTGGAAGATGGAGCTCCGGGTCCTCTGCCCTTCTAGCACTGCAGGATTTAGAAGCCAGGAAGCTGGCAGACAAGACCCTAGCTTTGGATTCTAGGTCAGGGCCGTGCTCTGGCCCTGGCCAGATGAGGCTTGCTAGGTGAGAGTTGCCCAAGGTGGGGAATTCAGTTTGTAAGAGCTCAAGTATGCGCTCGGTGCTTGGCACCTCAGTTCTCTGAATTTTTGATAAGTTTCAGTCGTCACAGAGAGAGGTTAATTTGAGGGCGCCCTAAGGTGGGTATCTTGGGGAAAGTGAAACTCCGCCGAGTTTGGCATTTCCACTCTGCTTCCCGCTGTCTTCAGTTGCTCAGCTCAGAGCCTCTTGCGGCTTTCACTGGCTGCTAGGTTTTCCTTGTAGTTAAATAGTCAATGCAACAGAGATGGCGTCTCTTTATTTGCTTTATGATTTTTGTACGCTAGTTTTCCGTGCCCAGATTTTCTTATCGCTCAGATTACTAATACCCAACTCCAGACTTGTTGAGAGGATCGAGTAAACAAGTTAGCATTGAACAAATACCTAACAAACTTACGCGTATTTGTATCAGGTGTGTCCAGCGTCAGTATTTTAATTTTTTTAAAAGTTTGGCTCTAATATGTGTCCTTTTTGCAGTTAGTTGGAGACAGAATATGTATAACTAAGATATATATAGTATATACTGTGTTTTGTGTCCGTGTGTGTGTGTGTGTGTGTGTGTAAAACTTTCTTAAGGAGATGTTGAAATAGCTCAGTAGTAAAGATGCTGCTTTGGTCAGCTTGACAACCCATGTTTGATCCCAGAATCCAGATGGTAGAGGGAGAGCCGTCACCCCAACTCCCTGCAGGTTGTCCTCTGACCTGTGCACCTGTTGTGTGGCACGTGTGCACCTTTGCAGAACAAGAGACCATGCAAGAACAAGTCCATACATAAATAAATAATTTTTAAAGTTTTCAAAGAAAAGGTTTCTAAGCTTACAGGTGGTAGAACCTAGGTTCAAATATGTGTAATTTGAGACAGAGGATACAATTCAGTGGCAACACATGTTTCTAACATGTACAAGGCCCCAGGTTCCAGTCTCAGCACTCTTAAAAACAAGTTAGTAGACATTATGCAAAATGATCTCTTTTACCCTTAACAACTACACTGCTTCTCTCCCCCCCCCCCCCCCCCCCCCCGGAGCTGGGGACCGAACCCAGGGCCTTTCGCTTGCTAGGCAAGCGCTCTACCGCTGAGCTAAATCCCCAACCCCTCTTTTTTTTTTTTTTAAAGATTTATTTATTATATATGAGTACAGTGTAGCTGTCTTCAGACACACCAGAAGAGGGCATCGGATCCCATTACAGATGGTTGTGAGCCACCATGTGGTTGCTGGGATTTGAACTCAGGACCTCAGGAAGAACAGTCAATGCTCTTAACCACTGAGCCATCTCTCCAGCCCCTATACTGCTTCTTTTATAGTCACAGTTGACCCACTGAATCTGTTTTCATGATTGTGATCATAGGCATGTTATTGTTGAAAGGTTATAGCTTTTGTTCAGTGGATTAAAAGTTATTTGGACAAGTTTCATGCCTCTCTGTGTACTTTACAGTGCTAGATACTGAAATGAGGAAGAATTGAAAAAAGAATACTATGTAGTTGAGAAGATGACTGAGTAGGTCAGAGTGCTTGCTATGCAAGCATGAAGAATTTAAATTCTAAGTACTCAATTAAAAAAAAAAAATCAGGGGGCTGGAGAGATGGCTCAGAGGTTAAGAGCACTGACTGCTCTTCCAGAGGTCCTGAGTTCAATTCCCAGCAACCACATGGTGGCTCACAACCATCTGTAATGGGATCTGATGCTCTTCTCTGGTGTGTCTGAAGTCAGAGACAGTGTACCCATATACATTAAATAAATAAATCTTAAAAACAAAAAAATCAAACAGGCATGGCTGTGTGCTTATAACCCTTCCTGGGGAGCAGCAAACACAGATCCTGGGAGCTCACTGACCAGTCAGTCAAGCCCAAAGGGTGAGAATAAGGTGGAGGATGGCCTGATGTCCTTCTCTGTCCTGGGTGAGGCAGGTACACCCCCACACACAAAAAGTTAGTGATTCAGTAAGAGCCAGATATGTGTACAAATAATTGTAGCACAAACTAGAAAATGATGGCGGTGTTGAGACAAGAGCAGTCAAGCTTTAGGTCTGTTTTTAGGATGGGATAGTGAGGGAGAGATTCTGGTTGTAGAGATTAGGGAAGCTTGAAGTTGAATAGCAATTAACCCTAGATTCCAGGAAGGAAAACGATCAGACCTGAAGTTTCCTGAAGTGTGTTGTCAGAGCTGAAAAAGCACAATTGTCACAACTGATTTCACAAAGAGAAGGCACTTAACTGGCGTCAGCCTTGAGCTCCTCTCATCTGGGGAAAGAGAGACTGCTGTGAACTTTGCTTGCATTCCCTTCCTTCTGAAGAATTTGAAATCAAACATCTATGGTATTGTTTCTCAAGAGACTATGAAATTTTATAATTAGTTTGTAGAAGTTACGTTTGTAAACCATTCTCCAAAGGATTAAGTTTATTTTGAGAGTAAATTTGTCCACTGCTTTGAATAGCAAGGTCTTTGACAGCAAATGATTTTAGTATGAAAAGTATAGGTGGAGCCATCACCAAGTTAATGGGTCTTATGCTTCATCACAGTGAATAGGTGAATGATGTTGAGAAGGAGAATGTGCTGTATGCCCTTATCCATACTAGATGTTACATGGATGCAACCTTTTAGTTAAAATCTTTAGAAAAAGCCAAGACAAGGAGAGCCAGGCATAGTGTATCCCTATAATTCCATTCTATAGACAGAGGAATGATGATCTCTAGTTGGACACTAGCCTGGGATTCAAGGATATTGTAGGATTACATACTAAGACTCTCTCTAAAGAAAGCAAACATCAACGAAAAACCCAAGAAAGAAATACAAGTTTTTTTTTTTATGTATTAGAAATATAGTTAGTGTTAGGCTAAATTTTTTTTATAAATATTTATTTACTTTACATATATAAGTACACTGTCACTGTCTTCAGACACACCAGAAGAGGGCATCGGATCCCATTACAGGTGGTTGTGAGCTACCATGTGGTTGCTGGGAATTGAACTCAGGACCTCTGGAAAAGCAGTCAGGAGTGCTCTTAACCACTGAGCCATCTCTCCAGCCTGTTAGGCTAGTTTTTAAATCAATGATTTTAGGAGTAAGTTGTTAGAATAGACACAGAGAAGAAAAAGATTATGGTATGAGAAAAAAGATGAATTTGAGTAAGTTCTTGAAAAAGCATTGGAAATAATTGTACTCAACTTATAACCTTCTCTGGTATGAAAAACTTAGGGTGGAGTTTAGACTTCTGAGGGAATTTGTGGAATAGTCAGGAATGCTGAATACTTCTAATTTTGAGGGAGACTTCTTTTGCAAATACTTTTAGGGGAAGGTTTTTTGGCTCTGTGAAATGGAGTCTTGCTGTGTAGCTCTGACTAAACTGATACATGTAACAGCATCCAAGACCTGGAGTACTAGGCATGCAGCACCACACTGGTTCACACTGCCTCTTGTCATTTTGTTACCTGCTGAGCCATAGTGCCTGTCTGCTTTCTTTTTCCTTAAAAATAATGCAAACTTAACAAAAGTGAAGCTTGTTAACTATAGAGATTTAAAAAATATTGATAAACCAAAGGAAGGAAATAAAAATTGCTCAGATTCTTGCCACTGTCCAGAATTTAGAATTTAGAATATATACCCTTCTGTTTTTTTCTTTGCAACATGTGTCTAAATGAATCTTCCTTTTAGAACAACTTTGCAAACTAACAGTCTTTGAATGTATAACAAATGAAAATTGTTTACTTGGGAATTTTAAGGCGATTCAGTATTATCTATAGGCATATTTTATGTAGGAGCCCACCACCAGTCCAAAAACCCACATTTATTACTGTCTACAACTCTCCAACACTTGTAAAGTATTTGATAGTCACGTTTGTTCCTTAAATCCTATTAGGAGATTTTGACATTTCAAAAGCTTTCATACAGGAAAACATGTCTCCCAGGGGAGATTATTCAGCACTATTAGAGAAATGAAAAGCAAAAGTCGGTAAGATAGGAAGAGTAAAGCTTGTCTCTGAAGCTACCGACTAAATAGATACTGTGTTTCCTTCCCTAGGCGCCAATTACAACCTGAGTGTTTATCTGTTTAATCTGAACAAGTCTGGTGTAGCTAGATAAGGCTGGCGTATTATGGTTTTCATTAGTTATTTAGATAGCTCACTGAAAGTGTCTGCTTTGACAACCACTTTTCTTTTTTCCTTTGGATATGCAGCTGGTTTGCTTTATAAAGTAATTTGGATTCTCAGCTGATTTTTTTTTCCCTCCTTCTTGAGATGGTTCTTTAAATTTAACTGTAGAATCCATTCTGTTCATCTTTTTTTTAATGTTTACGTAACATTTGTATTAGTAGTAACGTTTCAGAACTTTGTACTTTTGTGCCTCAAGATAATCTCTATAGTCTGGATTCCTCAGCTTCCCACACCCCCACCCCCATCCCCCATTCCCTGCCCACCCCCATCCCCCATTCCCTGCCCACCCCCCACCCCCCGCCCCCCGCTACCCCCCGCCCCCCGCTACCCCCCGCCCCCCGCTACCCCCCACCCTCCGCTACCCCCCACCACCCCACCACCCCACCCCCGGGGCTGGGGACCGAACCCAGGACCTTGCGCTTCCTAGGCAAACGCTCTACCACTGAGCCAAATCCCCAACCCCCCATTCCCTGTATTTTAAATATCCTTAAATTGTTTCTGTCTTTGAAATAGAGTCTCACTATGGAGCTCTGGCTGCCCTGTGGCGTAGTGTGTAGAATAAGCAGGCCTCCAGCTTCCAGGGATCAGCTTGTCTCTGCCTCCAGAGTGTAAAAGTATCTCTTATTCGCCCGATATAATTGTCATCTCCGAGGCTTACTGCCTGTCTGCTAACTAACCTAGGCCTAATTTTCTATCCTCTGTACAATCTAATCTGGCAATCTGTTCTAATCCTCCGGCCCTTCTTATTCTCTGGCTTGTTCTGTCTTTACCTGTGTTTAGCTTGCTCTTTGTATAAATATCCCAGTAAAACTGCTTCCCGTCCCCCTCTGTGTCTCTCTCCCCCTCCATCCCCCCCCCCCCTCTCTGGGCTGCTCTCTTAAGTAGTTTCTCTTTCCCTTCTCTTGAAGTTGGGCGTATCCTATTCTGTCAAGTCTTTCTCTGATTTGTTGCTTTGTCTGCCACTCAATTAGACATCAAACATAGATGCTTCTTTCTACAAACTAATTTTACCTTTATTGTTTGTGTGCTGAGGGTGTGTCTGTATTCCAGCCAGAGGAATTAAATGTGTTTTCTAAGGGTTGAGCTACACCACAACTAGAAACAGGTTTTTTCAGTAAATAACACAATCTCAGGGTTCATAGTGTTATCAACTATCCTGCAACACCAGATTGCTTGGATTAAAACAGATGGCCCATGCCAAGCTTAAATGTTATTTTTTAATTAAGTGAGTAAGTGGGAGAGATTGAACTCCGGGCCTCACACACACTTGGCATATTCTTTTTTTTTTTTTTTTTTTTTTTTTTTTGGTTCTTTTTTTCGGAGCTGGGAACCGAACCCAGGGCCTTGCGCTTCCTAGGTAAGCGCTCTACCACTGAGCTAAATCCCCAGCCCCAACACTTGGCATATTCTATATCACTGAGATACATCTTCAGCCCCAAATTGTAATTTTAAAAAAATTTTTTTTGGGGTTGGGGATTTAGCTCAGTGGTAGAGCGCTTGCCTAGGAAGCGCAAGGCCCTGGGTTCGGTCCCCAGCTCCGAAAAAAAGAACAAAAAAAAAAAATTTTTTTTTTATTTATTTTTATGTGTATAGGCGCAATACCCTCAGAGATCAGAAAAGGGCATGGGAGTCCCTGGAACTGTAGTTACAGATGATTGTGAACCTAATGTCAGTGCTGAGAATCACCTGGGTTCTATGCAAGAGCAGCCAGTGCAATTAACTGCTGAGCCATCTCTCCAGCCCTACCTTTCCCTGCAATTGTATGATAGTCTGCTTTCATATATAATTTCCAATATAAGTTAACATTAATAAAATATGTAGTTAACCTGTTGACTAGTGAAACTATTAAAGTCTTATAATTAACAGTGGTTGGTAATATTCTTCAGTATAGTACTTAATAGATCTGTTTATAATTGCATATATAAATAGCTTTTAGTTTCTGTGGTCGCAGTTTCTAACATGGATTTCTTTTCCTTTGAGCAGATCATGACAAGATGTTTAAGATGAGTGAAAAAATCTTACTCCTATGTGTTGGAGAGGCTGGAGACACTGTACAGTTTGCAGAATATATCCAGAAAAACGTGCAGCTTTATAAAATGCGGAATGGTGGGTAAGACTTAGCGGGAGCGGGTAGCTTTGGCTGGTGGTGCATTAGTTTTCTAGGGTCACCATACAAGGTGCCACAGCCTGGGCAGTTTAAACAACAATTCTTTCTTAACTCTAATGGCTACAATTGTGAGTTCAAGGAGTTAGCAGAGTTGAATTTATTTTTGACTTAATTATCTCTTTGTATATTATCTCTAGATACAGTCACAATTTGAGGGTCTGTGATTAGGGCTTTTGCATGTGTATTTTTGGAGGATACTCTTCAGTCTGTAGCCATTGGTTTATCTCTAATTTTGTACTGAAGATAGGTGTTCTTTTTTTTTTTTTTTTCCTTCTTTTTTCTGGAGCTGGGGACTGAACCTAGGGTCTTTCGCTTGCTAGGCAAGCGCTCTACCACTGAGCTAAATCCCCAACCCCAAGATGGGTGTTCTTTTCTGACAGTCTTATTCACTGTTGGATTGATGGGACCATAGGTTTTCATTAAATCTTCCAACTAACCAAAGAAAATTAGAGGCAGGCATATGATCTCTGAGTTTTAGACCACACTGGTCTACAAATTGAGTTTTCAAAATTGCTAGGGCTACACAGAGAAACCTTGGCTCAGAAAACTAAAACAAAACAAAAATCTCGACCCTAAATTCTAATTGTACTGTTCTTAAAGATTTTTCTACAAACATTCTAACACTTGATATATTGGTGATGGAATGCTAGAGTGTGTAGGTGTTTCCCTTGCACACATGTTGGTGCACCACATGGTGCCCACAGAGGCCGGAAGATCCCCTGGAAATGGAACTACAGAAGGTTCTGGGAATTAAACCTAGGCCATCTGGAAGAACAACTCCTGCTCTTAACTGCTGAGCCATCTCTCTAGCTCCAAGGCTTTACAGTATCATGTATACAAGTCATTTGTCCTCTCTGGGACTTTATTTCATCTGAAATGGGATTATATTTATATTAATGAAGATGTTTTGATGAGGAGTGATGCTACATGTCTGTAATCCTAGCACTTAGAAGATGGAGGCAGGAGGATCAGAGATTAAAAGGTCAAATTCAGCAATTCAGCTACGCAGAGAGTGTGAGGGCTGCATGAGATCCTGGGTCAAGAAACAGAACAAAAAAGTCAGACAGTGATGGCACATGCTTTTAATCCCAGCACTTGGGAGGTGGAGACAGGCGGATATCTGTGAGTTCAAGGCCAGCCTGATCTACAGAGTGAGTTTCAGGATGGCCAAAGCTACACAGAGAAACCTTGTCTTAAAAAAACAAAAGAGGGGCTGGGGATTTAGCTCAGTGGTAGAGCGCTTACCTAGGAAGCGCAAGGCCCTGGGTTCGGTCCCCAGCTCCAAAAAAAAAAAAAAAAAAAAAAAAAAAAAAAAAAAAAAACAAAAAAACAAAAGAGAAAAATGGGGGGGGGGAGAAAGAAAAGAAAAAAGAAAAGGAAAGAAAGAAAGAAAGAAGAGAAAGAAAAGGTTTTGACTGGCTTGGGGATATAGCTCTTGGGCAGAGTACTGGCTGAGCATTTGGGAAGCCTTAGGTGTCGTCTTGGCACTGCAAAAAAGAGAGAAATGCTTTGTGAACTTAAAGTTCTTTGTAATTATGAGACCCTGTACTTTAAAAGCAGTCTTTTGGGGCTGGAGAGATGGCTTGAGCTGCTCTTGCAGAGGACCTAAGTTTGGTTCCAGTGCCCACGTAATGGTTTACAACCATTTGTAACTCCATTCCAGGGGGCGGGGGTCTAACACCCTCTTTGGTCCCAGGCATACATGTGGTACAGGTATATGTAGGCAAACCGCTCATACATGAAATAAAAAAAAAAATCTTTAATAATAGAAAAAAAGCCTTAGAGTCAGGTGTGATGGCACAAGCCTTTAGTCCCAGTACTCAGGCAGGCAGATCTCTGAGTACTGATCTCAAGTTCCAGGAGAGCCCAGGCTAGGCAGAAAAACCCTATCTTGAAAAATCATAAAGACTTAGAATATAGCTTTGGTTTGATTTTTCTATGATTATTTATGTTAAATGCTAAATTAACATCCATTTATACCTATTTTTTAGGCAACACATTTAGCATTATCCTCCCAATTGCCTAAATATCTTTGAAGGTTTTTCTTATCAATATTATACACTGAGCTTAATACTGCAGAAAAATTAATGTGTGGTCAAGACGTAGACCCTGCCATTCAGGGACCTAAAAGTTTGCTTCTTGGAATTACACATACTTAGGGTGAACGGTCTGCTCATGCTCCTTAGGTGTGGTGCAATCTCATTGGTTGCCCCGAGAGAGGGTTGAGTGACTAAGAAGAATAGGAAGAGTTGCTTGTTACATGTGTTTTAGGTGCTAAAAGTCAATGCCTAAAAGAAAAATTGTGTTTGCTTAAATTAACCCTTAAAAGACTCTTAAGTTAGTTACTTTATTAAGTATAGTTTGGAAGATAAGGGTAGAAGAATCAGAAGTTCAAGGCTATCCTCAGTTGTATAATGACTTTGAGACCAGCCTGATGACCCGGGACCCCATTTACATGAGATCATGTTTCAAAAAACAAATAAATAAAAATGGCTTTTGTTATAGTTAGGGAGGTGTGGTGGTGCACACCTGCCAGTGCAGCACTTAGCAGGCAGAAGCAGGAGGATCTCAAGTTTAAGACCTGTCTCTAAAAAGAAAAGGCATAGACCAGTGACGTGGGTGAGTGCTCTTATTTTCTGCTGCTTCATTTCAAATGTGATTCGTTATGTCTTGTACCAGGATATGAATTGTCCCCCACAGCAGCAGCTAATTTCACACGCCGAAACCTGGCCGACTGTCTTCGGAGTCGGGTAAGCAACTAGCGGCCTTCAGTACAACCGAAAGCCGTGCTTTCATATTCCTGTTCCACATGAACAGTATTTTTGCCATTTTTGACTTTCCTCAACTCTTCCCAGTGCTAATCATTCCTTTTTAGTCCCCTTGGGTTTGTTTTCTCTTTGGTTATTGTTGCTTTTTACAGTCTAATCCTGTCACTTGGGAGGCTAATGAAGGCTAATGACCTCTAGGCTAGCCTGAGCTATGGAGCTAGTTCTAGGCTAGCCCAGGCTATTCAGTGAAAATATGCTTCATTTTAAGAATAAAATCAAAAGTGTTTTAACATTTCTTTTGCGTGTGGTGTGAGTGTGGAGGTAGGAGAACAAGTTGCAGGAGCCTTGGTCCTCGACTTCCACTCTATGGGATACAGGGATCAAGTTCAGGTTGGGAGGCCTGCTGGCAGTTGCCTATTCTTGCTGAAACATCTCTCTGGCCCAAAAGAAACGTTTTTATTTTGTTTGTTGTGGTGTACTAACATGAAAGACTATGATAAACTACTCCCCTCCTGGAGACTTTTTTTTTTTTTCAAAGCAATTTTAGGCTCATAGCAAATTAGGAGAAAAATATAAATATTTTCCCCATATAAACTCAGCCCATATGCACATGTATAGCATCCTGTGTCCTCAGCATCTACCGGAGTGCTTATTTCTACAACTAGAGAACTTGTGTTGACACTTGGGTTCTTAATTTACATTTTAGGTTATACTCAGAGGCATGCGTTCTGTGAGTTTAGACAAATGTGTAAGGACAGAAATCCATCAGTATCATTTAGAGTCTTTTCACTGCCTTGGACATCCTCTGTCCCTCACCTGTTCTCTTCATCTGCTGAACCCCTGATAGCATCTAATCCTTTTACTGTTTGCATGGTTACCTTTTTCAGAATGTCATAGCATAGAGTTGGGGTCATACCATAGTTAGGCTTTCAAATTGGCTTCTCGGTGACATGATTTAAAGTTCCTTCACATAGGCCTGGAGAATTGGCTCTGGTTAAGTACACTTGCTGCATTCCAGAGGTCTTGAGTTCAGTTCCTGGCCCCCCTGGTCATTCAGTTCGCAGCAGTCTGTACAGCTGCAAGGGATCAGATGCCGCAGGCCTCATCAGGGACCTGCACTCATGTACACGTAACTGCATGCAGATATATACACACATAATTTAAAATAGTAAAAAAGAATTTTTTTTTTTTTTTTTTTTTTTTCCGGAGCTGGGGACCGAACCCAGGGCCTTGTGCTTGCTAGGCAAGCGCTCTACCACTGAGCCAAATCCCCAACTATAAAAATTTTTTTAAAAAAAAATAATAAAATAAAGTTCCTCCATGTCTTTTCATGGCTTGGCAGTTTCTGTCTGTCTGGTTTTTTTTTTTTTTTTTTTTTTTTTGGAGACAGGGTTTCTTCATGTAACTCTGGCTGTCCTGGAACTCTCTCTATAGACTAGGCTAGCCTTAAACTGCGTTGAACTCTGCCTATCTGCCTGTCTCTGCCTCCCTAGTGCTGGAGTTAAAGGCCCGTGCCACCACTACCCAGCTAAGTTATTTCTTTTCAGTACTGAGTTATATTCCTTTGTCTAAGTGTACTACAGTTTATCCTTTTCCTACTGAAGGATATCTTAATTGCTTCCAATTTGAGGCATTTGTATCTGGGATTTCTTCAGATTTTTTTGCAGTTTTGGGGGTAAATTCTAAGGAGAATGATTGCTGGTTTGTATGGTAAGAATATATTGAATTTTGTAAGAAAGTGCCAAATATTTTTAAAGTGTTTCTATTTTTGTTGAACTGTAGCTCAAGGTCCCTACATGGTAATGGCGGTATATCTTTCTGTGACTGTTTGGCTAAAGCATGGAGAGTTCTCTTTAGTTATTCTAGTCTTGTATATTGTAGTATTCTCTATTATGTAAAAGGAGGCTTCATTCACTTAAAGATTGAGAGCTTAAAGATTGTGTAGAATGTGCCAAGAAAGTTCATGTGGTTGTCAAGGGTACATGTCCCACGGGGACTAAGTGAATAGAGCTTCACCGTGTGACCGTACCCTGTGCCTGTTTATTCATCTGTGATATCCAGATAACTGCTTAACCCCACAGGAGTGCCAGGAAAATGAATACTTGTAAATCATAATATTTAACATCCATATGACTTTTGCCCAAAGCATTTTGCTTAATAATTTAATCTGCTCTTCCACGGAGACAAATCGTCATTGATTCTCTTGCTGATTCAGTGAAAAGCATAAAGTGGCAGAGGGACTAGTTCAGGGACCCACAGCAGGTCAGACAAAGCGACGATAATTGTACCATAATTTGACTGTTTGCATTAAGGTCAACCCTTTGATTCTTCAGTAGCAGTTTAGAAAATTAGTGCTCTTGATGATTGGGGTTTCATCTGCCTTCTTAAACTTAGTCACATGTCATCAAAACAAATATGGGTATTAAGTTTTTTATAAACTTGTTTGCTATCGATTGTTTAGAAGATTTAGTTTTTTTTGTTTTTTGTTTTTTGTTTTTTTTTCCTGGAGCTGAGGACTGAACCCAGGAAGATTTAGTTTTAAAGATGTCTGCGTGTCTGTATTTAATGTAATGTATACATAAAGTGCATGTGCCTAAGGAGGCCAGTGACATTGGATCACTCCAGAGCTGGAGCTGTAAATACCAGGGTGTGAGCCACCTGATATTTATACATGTCAGCCATGTGCGACATGGATGTTGGGAGCAGTGTGGACTCTGAACCATTGAGCCACCTCTCCAGACCTACTGTCGATCTTTAAAGCACTTTTCTTTTCCAGTGCCTAATATTAGACCCTAACCATCTCACCAAATAGAATCTGTCCCAGTGGTGACTTTGATCAAGAGCTTTGCAATCTCAATGATCTATAAATGATTTTTTAGTGTGTATATTTTGCCTGCATGTATGTGCACTATGTTATGCAAGTGATAATGTCTCTTATTTACAAGGAGCTCTAAGCATTGATCTCCTCTGCTTTGTGCTTTTTTATTCTTCAAGTTCCTTATCAAAATAGATTGTAAAATAAGAATTTGTACTTTAGAGTTTTAGTTTTAGTTTTGTGTATATGTGGGTGTGAGGGTGCACATACTTCCACATGTATGTAGGTACCTAGGAAGGCAAGAAGAAGGTATTGGATTCCCTGGGGTTAGAGTTATAGGTACTCATGAGCTAGGTAATGTGGGTGCTAAGAAGAGAACGAAAGAACAGCAAATGCTCTAAACTGCTGAGCCATCCCTCTAACCCCAACACTTTATTTTATTCTAGAGAGAGAAGTGATAATAGTTTTACATATTCCTTTTTTTTTTTTTTCTTTTTTTCAGAGCTGGGGACCGAACCCAGGGCCTGTGCTTGCTAGGCAAGCGCTCTACCACTGAGCTAAATCCCCAACCCCAGTTTTACATATTCCTAATATAAAGTCACTATGTTTGACATATTTGCATGGTAACATTGTTTGGCACGTGATACAAATTTTTGAGTAGCCAGATTTTATGTATATGAAATATACACGAATGTATATTTCATATAAATGTCTATAGCTCTGAGTGTTTGACTTTCATTTACTGTGTGTGTGTGTGTGTGTGTGTGTGTGTGTGTGTGTGTGTGTATGCGCTCTCATTCGCTTGTTCACTCACTCTAAGGATTAAAACATAGTCATGCAAAGCTCTTTGTATATTATATAAAAATGTAATGATTGAATGATTTTTTGTTTTTATGATGCTATTATTGTTTGGTTTAAGCAATTTAATGGCTATGTTATTTATAGGGAATTGTTGAATTATTTTAATTGAACTGATGAGATACTAAAGTTGGGGCTGGTTATAGGAATTTACTAGTATTAATGGACGGTGTAGAAGTAAACTAACATTGAACATCTGTCACATTTAAGATTTGTTCTAGATTTACCCAGTATGTGTGAACACCACTAACTATAAAGGGTTATTTAAATTCCAATTAATTAACCCCTCCCTCCCATGCCATCTGCCACCATTATTGAACCTTGGACCTAATAAAATATTTCAATGCATTTTATTAAATAAGAAAGTCCAGGAAGATGTCTTCTGGGTTTCTTTTGGGTAAGAAAGTTGTATTTCTTGGTTTTAGGGTTTAATTAGCCACAGGCATGCTAACTACATGCTCTGTCACTGAGTTACCACACCCCAAGTCCCAGCATTTGCATGGCGTAGTCGTGGAGTTCAGAGGAAACTTGGGAGTCAGTTCTCTCTTTCATCATTTGGGTCAGGGATTGAACTCAGACCTCTAGCCTTGGTAACAAACCACTTTAATCCCATTGAGTCTTTTGCCTACTGGCCCCACTGTAGCATTATTTATGATTATATTATCTGATTCCCTTAAAAATTAACTGTTCCATACACCATCCCCATGCCAGTGATGTGAGAACCAGCCCACTCTAGTGTCCTTGGGGAATATGGAATTTTTGTTTTTTGTTTTTTCTGGAGTTGGGGACCGAACCCAGGGCCTTGCGCTTGCTAGGCAAGCGCTCTACCACTGAGCTAAATCCCCAACCCCGAATATGGAGTTTTGTGTTGAAGCTTCAGCAGAATGCTGGCCTCTGTAGTGTGTAGTTTTCCGGGCTTTACCACTGAATGGTCATTGTTTTCATAGACCTTTTCCTGACGTGTTTCATAAGCCTTGGTGGGGGGGTGTCTGTCCATCTGTACCCCCCACACACTTCTGTGAATGCTTAGCAGATAAACAGCAGAAATAATGAAGAGCATCAAACCTGGCGATACTGGTTTTCAGGTCTAGTTCCATAAATTGCCACTGAACACTTAGGATAAAACCTCAGCTCCTTCACTCGTGTTGATTGATTCTCTTTTCATCTTTAGTGCAAGAGTTACATGTAAAACTTTAATCTGAAAAAGTGTCTTCACCGTTCTTTTTCCCCTGAAGTTTAAAATCTAATAGTTAAAACCTGGAAGGTTTAGCGCCTGCTCTGCTAGGAGCTGGTTGAAAGTGCTGCGAGAGCTGCAGCTGATTGGATCGGACAGCAGATCTAAAGGTCTAGTGGGGGGGGCGTTGCTCAGAAGTAGAGCATGAACTTAGCTAAGCCCTAGTTCCTGGTTCCAAGAAAATAAGCATAAAGATCTGATGTCAACACTTGAATGTAGTTTTTTTCAGTGAAAGGAAAAGAACTGTAGGGAAGAAAATTAGTCACTTTAGAAATGACCACTTCTTATCTCTGCTCTGCATATGCGTGCATTTGTTTTGGGTAGCGGGGAGTGGGACAGCAGGTACATCGAGCTCCTATTCTAAAAGAATCCTGTTGCTGTGAGACTACTGCACTGAAGTTATTCTCTTCATGCCTTACGTGGCTGGCACAGAGACCATCCCGTTTATTGGGATCCTTGGGTCATGTGACCCAGTGAACAGCTGGATCAGGTGAAACCTTGACTTTGCAAGTCTTATCCCCTAAACACAACCAACCATTTGTTACATGTGATTAAAATATCACTAACAAGGGTAATTTCATGTGCTTTTTGGCAAATGTGTTTAGCAGGATGTGACATGATGAAGCACTGCCATTTCCTCTCTGCCATCTCCCTTGAGGCCTCATCTTCCCCGCCCGCTCGCCCCCATCCTGCCATGCCCAGGCTTGCCTTCCAGCTCACCTGCTCCAGATGGGTGGCACAGTGGGAGGACACTGGCAAAGGCAGATGTGTTTACTTTCCGGAGTCAAAATGTTGTGCTGTTGCAGATGGCAGTGCCTTGGAGCAAGTGGCAGCCTTTGACACCACTGCCACACAGCCTGGGCATCTCGACAGACAGAGCTGGCTTACTCTTGGTGATGGGGGAATTGGAGAGAAAAACATAACTGAAGATGTTAATTCCTGGACTCTTGGTGCAAGTAGCAGTTTTCTGCTAGTGGGGAGTAGTTTTCTTCCCCACAATTGCCTCAGTCAGCTAGTCTGCTAACTGGACTTTCATTGTGAGCCAGGAGTTAAGTGTGTTTGTGACATCGATAGGATAGACTAAAAGCTGGGAACAAGGCCCCATTTAGATAGGTATTCATTTGTACTGCAAAACATATGTATATCCCAGGTCACAGCAGTCTCCTAGGATTGGGGATGGCTCCTGTCTGCCCCATTGGAGATACTTCTGTTCTATTTTTAGTGGTCATTTTGATTATCCAAAGGCCCAGGGACAGGTGTGCCTTGAAGTCGAGGTACATAATTAATATGATAGCACTATGCTTACAGTGTTTTTCTACCAGAGTGAAAATTCTGACAGCTGTCTTTTAAGTAGTTTGCCTGTTTAGTCATTAGGGTTTGACTTAGTCCATTAAGAAGACAGAGTGGTTGTTGAATCATTGTTGGCTCCTAAGGAAAAGAAAATGGCTTCAGATTCTTCTTTGAAGCTATAAGCTTTATTTGAAAACCCTTTTTCCCCCTTCTTAAAAAAATTATGTGGTGTTTTTCCCAGCCCCAGTGCTGATAGAGTTAGGAGTTTGCAGGTGTAAAGTCCTCCCTCCCTTTCCCCATCTCTCTCCAGGGGGTTGTATGTGAGAAGGCGTTGCTTTCTCACTCCGAGAGCATATATGTGCTACCCTGTTGGATGCCTGCTGTGAGCAGAGAGAACCCCTGTTCTGGCTGAAAGGAATAAGCCTATTGGATGGCTGGAATTGTACAATCCCAGAATGCCAACTTTTCACCTAAAATATCTTTCCCAAGCACAATGGAGGTGAAATAATATAAGTAATTGGTTTAAGTTTATGTTGTTTTAAAACTTGGGTCTTTAAAAATTACATGGTTTTCTATAAAGGGTTGACTTAAGGCTAGAGCAGCAGAAAGCTGTGTCTGCTTAGTAAGAACATGCTTTATCTTTCAAGTGTTTGCCATTAGAAATACCAATTTACCACCCCCCACACACACACCTTTTAAAATTACTTTAAACCAGTGCCCTCGTCAGGATAGGCACAGTGGTGGGCAAACCCCAACACTCAGACAGAAACACAATAAGCCCCTGCCTCTTCGTGATTCTTTTTATCTTTGCAGAAGCACATAGTGTTATGAATATAAGAACTGGTCGTGGGGTTGGGGATTTAGCTCAGTGGTAGAGCACTTGCCTAGGAAGCGCAAGGCCCTGGGTTCGGTCCCCAGCTCCGAAAAAAAAGAACCAAAAAAAAAAAAAAAAAAAAGAACTGGTCGCAAAACCCTTTTTATTGTCTGCCAGAAATGCATGTAAACAGTGAAAAAAGGTTTGGAAGTGGAGGAAGAGTTGACTTTATTTCTTAACATAAGAAGTAGTTACATATGTATCTATTGTATTTATTAAGTTATACATGTATGTTTTATGTGTTTACATGTTATTCATAAAAGGGTAATCTGTGAAAAGACAAAAGAAAGGCTGAGCAAGGAAGCATAACATTTTTAAGTTAAAAAAGAGAAGTTAATACTCTAGTAAATATAATTAACAGACTGGAAGGAAGAAAGGGAAGAGACAGGTTATATATATAATTCCTGTGTGCTAATTGCCTCTCTGTGTGTGTGTGTGTGTGTGTGTGTGTGTGTGTGTGTGTGTGTGTGTGTGTGTGTGTTAGGGAGCTGAGGATCAAAATTAGGACCTTGTGCTTGCCAGGCAAAAGCTTACCCCTGAGCTAAATCCCCAATCCCAATATTTTCAGTAATCTCTGAATAATTGAAATGTTGTACTAGAATCTCATAGTTCCCTTTCTGGTTCCCTTTGACTAGGGGAGATCTCATAGCCAAGATGCTCTTTAATCACTGGTAGTCATCCGTTCAGCAGATCTCCAGCTAGCAGTGTTTTGGGGCTGAGGAAACAGGTACAAAGTTCAGTATGTGCCTTCAGATGGGGAAATGGAGAAGTATAAAGTCACTTGCACTGCAGAATGAAAATGCTGGAATACATGTGTACACACGGTGGTCTAACAAAACTGGAAGCACAAGCAGGTGTGAGAGAGCCTGTTGGTGTGAGCAGGCGTAATAAGGTACTGCATACAAATTAGGGTGATTTTTTAAAATTTTTTTTTATTTTTAATTCTTTTTTAGGGTGATTTTTTTCTTTTTTTCTTTACTGAAGTTTTTTGTTTGTTTGTTTGTTTGTTTGTTTGTTTGTTTTTCGGAGCTGGAGACCGAACCCAGGGCCTTGCTAGGCAAGCGCTCTACCACCTGAGCTAAATCCCCAACCCTTAGGGTGGTTTTTAAATGTAAATAGATGCCATATTCTCTTGGGACATAAAAATCTGTAGTTTGGTGAGTAAGGCTGAGTGGTTAAGCAGGGCCCAGGTTTCAGCATGTGTATCATAGCTCACAACCTTCTGTAACTCCAGTCTCAGTGGATCTGATTCCCTTTGCTGGCCTCCTTGGACACCAGGCATACGTCCAATATATATAGTACACGCCATGGAGACAAACACGGACACACAAAATAAGAATAAATCTAGGGGCTGAGGATTTAGCTCAGTGGTAGAGTGCTTACCTAGGAAGCGCAAGGCCCTGGGTTCGGTCCCCAGCTCCGAAAAAAAGAACCAAAAAAAAAAAAAAAAAAGAATAAATCTAAAAGCACAAGACAGAAAAGCAGTTGGCTGTTCTGAAAAGCTGTTGGTTAGATTATTGGCTGCTCTTTGGACAGTGTGAGGAAAGAGTTGAGGGAATAGAGGAATTATGAGGCCACGGACCCACTGTGTGTTGTAGCATAACTTACATTGGATATGAGGTGTTGACAGGGAACACTGTTCTCACAAAACAGTTCCTAAGCAGTCGTTTTCCTCAGGAGTTTTGACTGTGGACAGCTGAAAACTTTGACAACATATGTATTCTAAGCGTTCTTCCCAGGAGACCATGATAATGTCTGTTAACTGATGAATCTGTTATGAATCTGTTATGCAGTCAGCATTCCTAGGTACCATGGACAACTCAGTATGGACATCTATGTACCTGGTGTTGTGTGCGTCTGTAGCAAAGCATGGCTTCTGCATTTGGTTTTTAGGAACCACTTGAGTGTACGTGGAACCCTACGCTTGTCCTAGAAACCACTGGTTCCTGAGAAAGGATCCAAGCGGCCTTGCCGCAAACGTTTGGTGGTTTTGCCATTGCAGGGTCAGCAATTTTATTTTGATGTTATTTGGGAGAAAGCAGTATTTTTGATTAGCAAGTAAAATTAATGTAGAAAACAAATACTGTGTTAACTAGTTGGTATAATAAGGCATCTGTGCCATGTTGCATTTCAACTCATTAAATTTCTCAACTTCTAATTACAGTAAGGTTACAGCTTTTAATAGAATCAACTAAGCTCGAGCTTAGCAGTGGCTTCAGAGAAATAAAATTGATAGCATTTTGTAGGGTAGACTTTAAAGTCCAGTTTTCTTAAAATAAACATTGAAATCACATGCTACTTAATTATTTTCTTCCTTCCTTCCTTCCTTTCTTTTTTTTTTTTTTTTTTTTTGGCTCCTACAATTCAGGTTTATTTAGTACATACTCTTCACTAGGAACTTTTCATACATATGAGCACTGCCGTTCCTCATGACCTGATTATTTCATCTGAAGTATATTGCTTTCTTTGTTCTCAGTGTAACATAAACATTTATAGACATTGAGACTGGAGATTAAACCTAGGGCCTCATACATGCTAGGGAAAATTTGAACCACCGAGCAGTATCTGAAATGGTCTTTGTCTTTTAGTTGAGGCTGCTGTTGTTCCTTTTAAGACAGTTTCTCTGTGTAGCCCTGGCTGTCCTGGAACTTGCTGTGTAAACTAAGCTAACCTCACACTCAGAGATCTGCCTGCCTCTGCCACCACCACCCAGCCAGTTTTAAAAGTTTGTTTTATATGTGTGACTAGTTGGTTTTTCTGTACTCTGTATGTGTGCCACATGTATACCTGGTCCCTGTGGAAGTCATCAGATGTCGTCAGGTTCTGTGTAACTGGAATTACAAATAGGTGAACAGCTGTGTGGCTGCTGTGAACTGAAACTGGGTCTTTTGCAAGAATGAGTGCTCAAAACCACTGAGTCATCTCTCCAGCCCCAGGTTTAACTTAGTTTAAATATTTTTAGACTTACTTATTTTATTTAATGTATGAGGCCATGTTTCACCTACATGTGTATCTGTGTACCACATGTGTGCCTGGTTCCTGAAGAGGTCAGAAGAGGGCATTGGATCCCTGGAATTGAGCCACCATGTTGGTGCTGGGGATCAGACCTAGACCCTCTGCAAGGACAATAGGTGCTGAACCACCTCTCAAGCCAAAATTGATTTATTACGTGTATGTAGGTGCAGGTGCTGGGGAGCGCAAGTAGCCTTGGAGGTCAGAGATACTGGACTCTCCTGGAGCTAGAGGTACAAGGTGTTGTAAGCATTCATAGGTGCTGGGGATTGACCTCATGTCCTCTGAATTCTTAGCCCCTCCCCTCCCTCCGTCCCTTCTTCCCTTCTCTTCCTCCTCTTCTTCCTCCTCATCCTCCCTTCCCTCTTTCTTCCTCCCTCTCCCCCCCCTCTCTTTCTTTCTTTCTTTCTTTCTTCCAAACAAGGTTTCTCTGTGTAGTTCTGGCTAGTTCTCTGTGTAGTTCTCTATCCAGGCTGGCCTCAAACTCAGAGATACCCTTGCTCTCCTTCCAAGTGCTGGGATTAAGGACGTGGGCCACTTCCACCCTTAATTTATGTGCATATGATCATGTGTGTGCATATGGGTAGAAGCCAGAAAACATTGACTGTCTTCCTCAATGCTCTTTGTCTTGTTTTTGATTGTTGGTTTGCCTCCCTGTTTGTTTTTCTTTTTTTCTTTTTTTTTTTTCCGGAGCTGGGGACCGAACCCAGGGCCTTGCACTTGCTAGGCATGCGCTCTACCACTGAGCTAAATCCCCAACCCCTCCCTGTTTGTTTTTAAAGGTGGAATCTTTCTCACTTGGAATTTAGATTCAGAGAGACTGGCTGCCCATCAAGTCCTAAGGATCCTCTGACTCTGCCTCCCCTGCACCAGGATGGCAGATGCACACTGCCGTGCCTGGCCTTTTTACATGGGTGCTGGAGACTGAATTTAACTGAGCCATCTTCCCCGGGTTAGTTTTAGTTTTTGAAACAAAGTATAGCTAAGGCTGGGGGCTTGTCCTCCTGCAGAGACCTCCTGAGTGCTGTGACTGGCTACAGTTTTTAGTGTTACCGTGGATAAGTTTATTCATGAAACAGTGTAAGATTCTTTTTCTAATTAGTTTAAACTTGTGGGTTTTTTTTTTTCTTTTATCAGTCAGATTAAGGATCAAGAGGGAAACTGCCTTCAAATTCCATCTCTTAGCCAGTTGATAACTGGAGTCCGACCTTCCTTGAGGACTTTCTTATATCCATGTCTTTGTTAATATCCTCTTCAGAGAATGCTTGTGTTTCCCGTGGTTGGCTCTTCACTTCTGGTTAAACTCGGGTTAGCATTTATCAGGGAAGTTTTCTCTGTGCCCTTCACCCCATCTCCTCACATGAATGTCACCCTCAGCTTGTTTGTGCTGTCACAGCAACTTGCATGCACTTCTGCCGTGTGTCCTGGTGTGTCCTTTACTCTTCCACATGGGAGGGTGTGTATGTGTTGGTTCCAGGAAACCCTCCTCACTGGCTGCTTCTTCATTCAGTCCTCAGTCCCACTGACTTTGGCTGTCACCTATCACCCCTTAGTGAAAGAAAGTCTTAACTCTGTTACGTTTTCTGTTCTCCAGTTACTCTGTCTTACCAGTTCACCTTCTACATGCACCTCATAACTACCCCCTTCCCCTTCAGTCGCACGTTAGTCTTCAGTATCTGCCATCTAGACTACTAGGGTACTTTCAAATGGTCCCTTTCATTTTATCCTAGTTCATCATACATATAAAATCAGTTACTGGGGTTGGAGATTTAGCTCAGTGGTAGAGCGCTTGCCTAGCCCTGGGTTCGGTCCCCAGCTCTGAAAAAAAAAAAAGAAAGAAAGAAAGAAAGAAAAAAAAAACAGTTACTGTCCTAAAATGATAAATTTTCACTTCTCCTCTGAGATTACATACTATTGATGTTTCTTTCTTTTTTTTTTTTTTTTTTTTCTTTCTTCTTTCCTTCTAAGAAAGGATCTTAGGCAGCTTAGGCTGGCCTTAAATCTAATGTCCATGGGGGTAGCTGAATTTTAAAGTTAGAAGAGATTGGCTCTACACATGGCCTTCTTTGCATGTGTTGTCTCACGCCTGTGATCTCAACACTTGGTAGGCTGAGACAGAATTGCCACAAGTTCAGGCAAACATGGGTTAGTGAGACTCCTCTTTAATGGAAATGATTCTTAGAAGAGTAGAGGCCATAATATTTTAGATTAACTAAAACTATTTAATCACAATAATTGGAAGTTGTTAAATGTGAAAATCTGTAATTGGGGCTAGTGAGATAGCACAGCAGGTAAGGATGCTTGCCGTCACGCCTGAGTGTGACTCCTGGAACTTAAATGGTATTAAGACAGAACTAGACTCCCACAGGTGTCCATGTGTGTACTGTGGCATTCACGCATAGACAAGTTTTTTAATCTGCTATTAAAATGGAAGAATTAGAATTTTTAAATTATGCTCTGGAACCACCCAAAGTTAGTAAATTCTGTTGGTTATTGAAAACAAGCTCCTGATTCAAAGTTCAGAGCACTGGTGTAGAAAAATAATAATTGATTCAGTTTGCTTAGTAATGAAGGTTAAAAATAGATTTCAACAAAGCAGTTGGTGTCATCAGGATTTATTGAACAGCTCCTACAGATGCTCGGAAGCTTTTAGAAGAATTACAGCTATGACATAAACCTGCTCCCTTAAGACCTAAGATATTAGGGGTTGGGGATTTAGCTCAGTGGTAGAGCGCTTGCTAGGCAAGGCCCTGGGTTCAGTCCCCAGCTCCGAAAAAAAGAAAGAAAAAGGGCTGGAGAGATGGCTCAGTGGTTAAGAGCACCTGACTGCTCTTCCAGAGGTTATGAGTTCAATTCCCAGCAACCACATGGTGGCTCACAACCATCTGTAAAGAGATCTGATGCCCTCTTCTGGTGTATCTGAAGACAGCTACAGTGTACTTATATATATAATAAATAAATCTTAAAAAAAAAAAAAAAGACCTAAGATATTATTGGCCACAGGACAATAGGTGCTGGTATAAAAAAATTGGGGAACATTTGAGTGTGAAATTCACACCAAATATTGAATTTGCCTAATTTGACCTTGTTTCCATTTTGTGGAGGCAGAATGGTCTCCTGGGAAAGCATACAGGAATTAGTTAGTAATTGGGAAGCCTGAATTCTGGCCCTACTGACTCTTGGGACCCATGTCCGCCGCGGTCTCCTCTTTGAGCATTAAGCCCCATGTGTAAGAGGAATGCTGGAGAGGCTCAGTGAGCTCAGATCTCCAAACGTACAAACTATATTTTATGAGATATCTTAGGATAAAAGATGGAATCTTGGCAGTCTGCTGGACTAAAAGAAATACCAAGCGTGGGGCTGGAGGATCTCTGTGCGAGCATGTGTTTAGCATTCACAAGACCCTGGGTTTAGTTCCTACCACCACCCCCAAAATGGCCACAGTATTCATACATACACACACACACACACACACACACACACACACACACACACACACACATATATATAGTCTGTTTAAAATATTTAGAAGTCCATTAATTAAGATGCTCATCTCATCTGTCCCATGGTGGTTTAGTATCGACTTCCACATTACTGACCCACCAGGCATAGAAGTAGGCTTCCCACACTGCTTAGATTCCAAAGTGCTACGTGGCCCCAAAGAAACTGTTCTTCAGGTCCTCAGTCATAGTAATGTCATCCCATTCAATTAGAGGTGGCAGAGGCTGGCCTGGCTCCAAAAGAAGACTGTCAATTCCTCTCCCTTTCTGTGTCCACGCTCTGCAGGATGCTTCCTCACGCCCACCTCTCTCCCCCTTGCTGTGACTTTGGCTTCCGCCAGATGTCACACCGCTGCTTGTCACCGCCCAGACTCTGTAGTCGCTGATTTTGTTGTTTCAGTGTGTTTGTCACAACTGTTCTCCTTAGCTGTAAAATTTATGGAATTTCAAGCACTTCTTAATCACTACAGTGTTTCGTTTTCATGATAGAGGAAACAGACAAGGAATTGTATTCACAAAAGTTGGAAGGAAGGAAATGTTCCATCTAATTTAAGTAAAGTTTCTATGTATGATACACACTCTCCACTCCCAAATGTACAAGAATCACAAGAGAATGGAGCTCCGTTCAGTAGTTCTCGGGAGTACAAAGATGCTTTTGCAGGAAGAAGTACATAAAAGATAATTTAACTTTAACTGTTATCCCTTTGGCAGCCATAAGAAAGTAGATAATTATATTCTCTGATAGCATCTTCTTGATCTTTGTATTATCTAGTCAGATCTTAAAAATGAGCAGGTGGGGTAGTTAGGTTTTATATTACTGCATATCAGGCATGGCACTGTGTGCTTCACATCTATTTAAGCCTCAGGAAATCTTAAAATGGTCTGGATCTCTTCACTTGGTAGATAAGCTTACTGAGCTTATCATGTACTTTTTAAGAGAATATATTTGTCTAACCCCCCACCTCAACACACACACTTGGAATAAGTTTGTTTGTTTGGTTTGTTTTGTGTTTTTGTTTTTTTGGAGACAGGGCTTTTCTGTGTAGCCTTGGCTGTCCTGGAACTCACTCTGTAGACCAGGCTGGCTTCAAACTCAAGAGAGCTGCCTGCCTCTGCCTCTACCTCCTGAGTGCTGGATCTACAGGCATGGAACATTACCTCCTGGCCCATAGGCAACATTTTTAGCTTAGTATTATGATGCATGTCCATAATCCCCACACACTGGAGAGATGAGACAATGTTCATAGCAAGTTCAAGACCAGCCTAATCCACTTGATGAGTTTCAGGCCAGCCAGGGCTCTATAACAAGACCCTGTTTCCACCTGCTTCCCAAAAAGTGAAAGGCAAAAGTTTTTGCAATATCTTATTCCAGAAACTAAAAGCTATTTTTAAGTCCCAGGATGATTTATTTGATTTTTTTTCCCTTTGTATATCATACACAGTTTAAAACCAAGCATGTTGGTGTTTATAAAGCACTAGTGGTGATTCTCAGGCTGTTAATAGGGAGTACCTTAACTAAATGTATGGGTTCATTTACAAGATGGGCAGTTGGATATTTGCATTGGTTAAAATATATATAACACTCAGTCTCAGCCTTTGCTATAGAACATGTCTAGTCACCTAATGCACAGGTCTCCACCACAGACCACTTCACTTTGTCTAAGGCTTTGACAGACTAGAGGTTACTTGGTAGAAGATGGGATTTTGGGTCCTGTCGTTGGTGTTTGCACATCTCAGTAGTAGGCAGAGTCTTCCATGTAATACTGTGCAAGGAAAAGTACATAGGCTGGAAAGTGATGCCTGATCCTTTGGATAGACACATGCAAGAGACGAGACAACAGTATGAAAATACTTAATATGTGTTCATGAGGTGTCCAAAGGTGGGTCTATATTTTTTCTTGAGACCTAGAGTAGACTGACCATAACACAGTAAGATAACACCGTGTCTAATATCACCGTCAACCTTAGGGCGTGAGTAAAGAATCCTATGAAGGAAAGGCTAGAAAACTTTTGTTTTGTTTTCAAGACCAGGTTTGTCGGTGTAACCCTGGCTGTCCTGGAACTCACTCTGTACACCAGGCTGGCCTTGAACTCACAGGTCATCTGCCTACCTCTGCCTCCCGAATGATGGCACTAGAGGTGTGTGCCACCACGGCCCCACTGAGATTAGGAAACTTCATTTACTACTTTACTTGCAATGTGCCAGGCACTTTTAGTAAACTCTCTCTGAATCCTTTTCTAAAGATACATCCTGGAAGGAATTTGCCTTGTGCCAGGAGTGCTTGGGCTTCCTAATTACTTTGACTTTTAATTTCATAGATTAGTAATATCCATCACTTACCCAGCCTTATAAAGCCTCTGTTTTCGATATTTGCCATGAGTTTTCTCTGACCCTTTACTGCAGCCCCTTTGTACTAGGCATTATTTTAGTTGAGATTCTAGAAGTCAGACTTTTTCTAAAGTAACACATAATACTAGTAGAACCATAATTCCAATTCATGTCCAGCTCTTTGCTACATTGCCTGTTTCTTCCTGAGTTGTTTTTTTATCCTTAGCAACTCATGTCTAGAGAGAGGTTGGGAAGAGAAGTAACAAATCTTACTTATGGAGATGTAGGCATTTGACTTAAACTTGAAACACTTCTCAGAAATGGGGCCTTTGGGGCTGGAGAGAAGGCTTAGTAGTTAGGAGCACTGTTTTTGGCAGAGGACCTGGTTCAGCCTTCAGCACCCACGTGGCAGCTCACAACTGTCTGTAGCTCCACTTCCAGTGGGTTGAATACTCTTTCCGACCACTGAGGGCTCTTGTACACATGTGGTGCACACACATACATTCAGACATGCACACATCCTTGCTTTTTTTTTTTTTTTTTTTTTTTTTTTTTTGAGCTGGGGACCGAACCCAGGGCCTTGCGCTTGCTAGGCAAATGCTCTACCACTGAGCTGAATCCCCAACCCCTACATCCTTGCTTTGGTTCAGTTGTTTTCTTAATGTTTGCTTTAATATTAAGTACTAACCGCACGTATGTTAAAGCGTGCAGTGTTGTCTCTGGTGTATTAGTTCTCATTTAACAAATGTTTATTAGCTACAGGCTGTATACTTGTATGCCATTGAACAAGACAGAAGTACTGTTTATAATATATGAAATATTTGTGGATAGGTAAATTGTATACTGTTTCCCCGATCACACCACAAGAAGTCACAGCTGTGTAAGTTGTTGAGTAGAACAGAGCTGTAGGAACTTAGAACTGTTAGTGGTTCTGTTGTGTAGAACCACTCAGAATAGCACACAAATGAATTACTTAGAATGGATCTAATTTCAGGGAAAGTGACAACATACAAAAGTTTGTTTGAAACTTAAAGAAAAACTAACAAACTAGTGTAAGTCAGAAGTCTTTGATGGAGCATTGTCAGAATTTCTGAAACTGCAAGTTGTTACACAGATGTATTGACTTAATTAGGTCTAGATAACACCACTTATTTATGCTTCAACATCTCACACATGCAGAAGTCGGTAACTCGAAGTCACACAATATTTGTGAGTTATCTTCTATACCACAAGTTATAGTTTCTGACTACAACTTCACTCAGTGTATATGAGATGCTTAAGCATAAATAAATTATATTATGTAGATCAAGTGAGAAACAGTTGTTTCTGAACTTGTGTTTAAATGGGGTTCTTGTAAAATCTTCTGGTGATGTCTCTTAAGTAATGTGATTGTTCTGAAACATGATTTAATCTCGTACTGTGGGCAACAGCCTTATTCGATAGAGTATTTCTGGACTCTGCTGCTTGCGGCCTCTTTGAGTGCCTATGTGGACTCCCAATATACCATACAACTTGCTAAAACTGTTTGGTTAATTGTCCCAAGGGTATTCTAGCTACACGGTGTTGGGAAGAGTGAGTTATACACTTAGAGCATATATTAAACTTATTCTGTGATAGGTAAGAAGTTTATCATACCAGGTGGCAAAGGCAGGTAGGTCTTTGTGAGTTCAAGGCCATCCTGGTCTATAAGAGTGTGTTTGTTCCAGGACATCCAAAGCTACACAGAGAAACCGTGTCTCAAAAACCAAAGAAAAAAAACGAAAAAAAAGAAACAAACTCTCATGAATTCTCTTGGGGAGGAATGCTAATCGAAGACACTTGGCTTCTTATCCCCTATCCCCAATTCCTCTCCTAATTTTAACTGTAAGAACATCACAATATTCTATGTCTGTCAGACTTTGTAGTGCTCTTTTCACACTTTATGTATTTTTTTTTTATGTTTAGCTAATTTAAGCAGATCTCTGTTGTCATTCAAGGTATGAGTTATCAGAAGGTTGGGTGTAGCTGACATCCTAGAGGTGTAGGTAATATCCCCGCCACAAGCACAGTTCCAGAGCATGGCTGAGTACAGCTCACTTAACTGGAAATGTGATTGGTGGGCCAGCAGTTACGGTCCCAGAAGTCCCGACTATTAATGACTAAATCTTACTTTTGTGAGCTGTGTACTATTTTATCCCATGGATAGGCACCTGTTTGGAAGTTGGAGCTCATGTAATTTTCCAGGGACACTAGCAACTCTTCCTACCTAGTAACACGGCTGGGCTAGTAGGACTCCAGCAGGTATATTTGCGTGCTCTACTCTGAGTCTCTTCAACTGCCAAGTGCCCACATTGATTGGTGTGCAGAGAAGATGGCCTGTCCCTTTTGGACCCATTGCTTGTTTCAGTTTCATGTTCCATGATATTTCATCTTATTGAACACAGGCATTAAGTATAGGGATGGGCATAAACCACAGGCAAGGCTTCCCTGATGCTGCTGAAGCAGACACAAAAATAAACAAAAAGAAAGCCCACAAACTGGGATTCCCACCACTACTCCCTGCACACAGACAGGATTAATATGACAGATGCTCAGCTGACACAGAAAGGTAATTAATCCTTTAGAAATGAAAGCAAGGCACACTTAGTCGAGGTTCACTGGAGTAATTCATGGTTTTGCACTTAGAGGTATGAAGAACAGATATTCAATGCAAGTTACAACCATTTTTTAATTTGTTTCATTGATGAAAAGTAGATTTTATTCATCTTAAAGGTGTCTTGTTATATTAGAAAGGGATGGATGGCTCAGTAGGAAAAGGTGCTTGCCTCCAAGCCTGGTAACCTGAGTTTAGTCCCAAAACCCACATGGTGGAGGGAGAAAGCCAACTCCACAGAGTTGTCCTCCAACCTCCTCAGACACACAAATACAGTGAGTACATGGAGGTTTCCAAAAGAAAAGAAAAATGTTGTACATGCACACATGTATGCGATAAATAAATGCAGTTTAAAAACAAAAATGCTATACCTTCTCTGCGCCTGCGTTTTGTCATCATGGACCTTGTTGAGAAGTCTAGTGACCCCAACTTAAATATTCGAGACCTGCGTGCGTCTATCCTTTCCACCCACTCCCTTCTCCTTGTTATAGAACATACAGTTTACTGTTTGATACATTGTTTGCTGACCAAGTCTTTTGGTGATGAGGTATTTGGGGCTTTTTTTGCTTTTGAGATATGCCTCACTGTGCTGCCCTGGCTGGCTCCAGTCCTAAAGTCCTGGGCTCATTAGCATGCTTATTTTGAATGACACGATTGGACTCCGTCTCTGGCCTGACACATAATTGTATTTGTTTGTCTCTTTGTTGTTGTTGTTGTTGTTGTTGTTGTTGTTGTTGTTGTTGTTTGAAATAGGATCTCAATCTGTAGCCTTAACTGACCTGGAACTTACAGAGATCTGCCTGCCTTTGTCTCCCAAGTGCTGGGATTTAAGTGTGGGCCATTATTCCAGGCTCTTGGTTTTAATCAATGAAGTGACCCAAAAGCATCTAAGCCTTTGAAGTGATTTATATCAAGCTCTTAACACCCCTTCGTGTGTGTGTGTGTGTGTGTGTGTGTGTGTGTGTGTGTGTGTGTGTGTGTGTGTAGTGTGAGTGTTAGAAGATAACTTCTAGGGATCAAACTCAGATCATCAGGCCTCTTACTTGCTGAGCCATCTCAACTGCCCATAATAGGTTCTTTTCCATAGGCTTTAAATAGAAATAAAAAGCTTTTTGCTTTACCTCTGACCTTACTAGAAGGCCTCCGGGTAGGTGTTTATTTTTTTTTTTATTTTATTTATTTATTATATATATGAGTACACTGTAGCTGTCTTCAGACACACCAGAGGGCATCAGATCCCATTACAGATGGTTGTGAGCCACCATGTGGTTGCTGGAATTTGAACTCAGGACCTCGGGAAGAGCAGTCGGTGCTCTTAACCACTGAGTCATCTCTCCAGCCCCTAGGTGTTTATTTTTATTGCCACTGTGATAGTCAGTTTCTGCTAAGTTTACTGGTCAAGAGCCAGAATACTCCTGTTTGCATCATTGTGTTCTACTCTCACCCACAATTTGCTATGTCTTTCCTTTGCAGACCCCTTATCATGTGAACCTCCTCCTGGCTGGCTATGACGAGCATGAGGGGCCAGCACTTTACTACATGGACTACCTAGCAGCCTTGGCCAAGGCTCCTTTTGCAGCTCATGGCTATGGTGCCTTCCTGACCCTCAGCATCCTTGACCGATACTACACACCAAGTAAGTACTAGCACTATAGGGAGGGAGCAGTACACAGCCCTGCCCTTAGCTTTTCTCGGTCTTGTCGAACCTTAGAGTTGGCTGGCTATGCCCTAGATAGAGGACAGCCCCTCTCTGGAACCTGTTCTCTGTTTTGTGGATCAGTGCAGTCTTCACAAACCTTATTGATAAAAGTCTTCCTGGCAACCAAAATATGGTAGTACTGTGTCCGGTGCTGGAGTAGAAGTCAGCATAAGTGAGAGGCTTCTGTCTGCTTGTCTGGTTCTCTAGCTTCGCTCACATTCGTCCTCCCTAGGTGATGTTGACATCTCAGCTGTAACAAGTGAGCTGAGCAGTTGCTATGTCTGTATTGAACTTGTGAGGACTTCTTTGTTTAAACATCAGAGCTTTTGAAGACTACTCCCTCCTGCATATAAAATTGTTCTTCTTCCCTTGTACCTAAACTGACAGGCTCGACAAACCCTGGGATAGGCAGTGTTTTTCTGTTGAGTTCCGTCTTCTGACCCTGAGCTTATGCTCCTCTGTAGCCACTGTGGTCAGGCAGGACTTGAATCCAGCTGTCATGGGCTAATATTGCAGCTCAGTTAACCACTCTCTCCTTACGCTCACATCTCCTTGTCAGCATCATGACAATTGGCATAGTCTTTTCTTTTTGGTGCTGCCCTCAAACTCAACCTCAGCCATGCTAGAGCTCCAAGCCACATCCTGAAAAGAAGTAGCCTGGCCTCCTGGTGACTGTCTTCTGACTATAATCTGTCAGTTATACAGCTGATTCCCCCACCAAAATAACCAGCAGCCACCCTTGAAGCCTAATGCATAATATGTCATCCCAGTTTGCCATGCCTACCAACAATCCCTTTGGGTCCCGTCTAGAAGTCTCAGTCCATCCTCTTAATTGTCTTCCCATTGTTAAGCTGAGGCCCAGCTGGGAGAGTGAGGGTGGAACACCGGCCTTGTCCTCCCTCTCCTGACTTGCAGCTGGCAAAAGCAGATGGAATTGATTTAAGCCCTGGACTAAAGGACTAGTGAGGGTGAGCCATGAAAAAAAGAGGCTGGCTGCTGGACTTTAGAGGCAGGTCCAGGCCAGGAGACAGAATTCCGTCATGCTTACCCTCCTCTGTAGCAAATCAATTTGTAATGGCTTTCGGCCAAGGGAGCACTGGGTCTGGGGCGCCCTCCTCTGCATGTGGAGTGAGTCAGTTGCAGGCTAGAAGGCTGGATATGTTTTGTCTTTTCCAATTGTGTGGCATGCCGACCTGAGGAAGTTGAAACAAGCTGTTGAGTGCTGGACACAGACAGCTTTCAGCACTCAGCCTCTGTGTTCTCTTCCAGCTATCTCACGTGAGAGGGCAGTGGAGCTTCTTAGGAAGTGTCTGGAGGAGGTGAGTGTTCCCAGGGGATCCTAAAGGAATGGCTTCTCTCAGTCTAAAGTACCCTTCCTGGTCTTGGTTGCTTTTTTTCTGTTCCTTGCCAGAAGGTAATAATAAATACCCTCTGACCAAATGTAAAGTTGTTACCAGTAATGGAGGTTGATGTGGGCTTATTCTCTCCCTTATGGGTCAGTTTTACAAGTTACAATTTAATTACAATTAAATTAAGTTAATTACACTTCCTTTCTGGATCATCCAGACTAGTGATTCTCAAAATTCACTGTGTGTGAGAATTATCTTGGGGGAACTTTCCTTTTCCCTGGTAGTACCCAGCACCCAATTCTGAATCTTCTGTAGGTAGGTAGAGACTGAGTCTCCTGCTTTAATTGACAACCAAGTAACTTGGGTGAACATGGTCAGAGTACTGGCTGCTGGGTTCCGTTTCCTCACAGTCCCTTATCTTGTCCTGCTAATGCAGGGAATTGACTATATAAACTGTTGAGACCTCAGTTCCCTGCTAGCCTACTACTTGAAGACTTTCTAAAGAGACGAGTGTGTTCTTGTAGACTGATTGGTAGCAGGCTGTGGGGATAGATACTGGATTGTCTTGGGCAGCAGCTGACTGGCCAGAGGCAGGCTCACAGCTGCGTTTCACAGGTCTTGGTCACTAGCTTCAGTCAGCCTCCAGCTGCTGTCTAGACATTTCCATGACATGGAACTAGCTGCTGTAGTAGAATATGGATTCAGTTTCACAGAAAGAGAGGTTTTACGCTTGACATTTTCTCTCAGAGCAGAACCTGCCCCGTAGTTCCTGTTCAGTAAATGTTTGCTGACTGATTTCTCTCCTGTCCCTGCAGCTCCAGAAGCGCTTCATCTTGAATCTGCCCACCTTCAGCGTTCGGGTCATTGACAAAGATGGCATCCACAATCTGGAGAACATTACCTTCACTAAGCGGAGTTCCTAACATCATGTTCTTCCCTCCCACTTACCAGGGACCTTTTTTTGATGGGTTCCTTTTATTTTTTTCTACTCTTTTGACGTTCACTCTCAATAGATGGTTAATTCAAAATAAAGCTGAACACAGCTAAATTGAGCTTTCTGGTTTGGCCTCAGTTTACCAACATCGCACTACAGAGGAACTGGAAGGATGGCTATGGTCCTGCCAGGATGCTCCTTCCTGTCTGCCTATGTTAATGATCTAAGTGGCTTTGCCAGCTCACAATTCTGTCCACAGTCCAGCTTCTTTCCCTCTAGCTCTTTCAGTCTCTTGCTTGTTTTCTAGAGCAGTGGGTCTTTTTGCCTTTAAGTTTAAATCTTTTTTGTTGGCCAGACATGATGGCACGTGCCTTTAACCCCAGCACTTAGAAGTAAGAGGTAGATGGATCTCTGTGTGAGAGACCAGCCCGGTCTACATAGTGAGTTCCAGGACAACCAGGATCATGTAGAGGGATCCTGTCTCAAAACAAGAAAGAAAGAAAAAATAAACTGCATTATGTTGAAATATGTGTGTGCACTGTGGGGGCCGTAGGACAGCCTTGGGTGTTATTCTCAGAAACACTGACGCCTCACACCAACAGTCCAGTTTGGTTTTATTAAAAACAGGTATTCTCGGGGCTGGGGATTTAGCTCAGTGGTAGAGCGCTTACCTAGGAAGCGCAAGGCCCTGGGTTCGGTCCCCAGCTCCGAAAAAAAGAACCAAAAAAAAAAAACAAAAAAAAACCAGGTATTCTCGGGCTGAGACTCAGGTACTATGCTTATAGGCCAGCATTTTACCAACTGAACTACGTCCTCACCCTTAAATCTTGTGCAGTTGATTCATTAATGTACTTAGTAGATGTCAGCAGTGCAAAAATAGCAAGAAAATAGTCCTCCTATTTTACTCTGATCAGTTTCTCAGAGGACAGTTCAGCTACTAATGTCTTACATGTTTGAGATTGCATCTCATGTAGCCCAGGCTGGGCTTCAACTCTGTGTTCAAGAAGGATGTTCTTCAACCCTTTATGGTATTGTTCTTTCTCCACTTTCCAAAACTGAATACAGGCCTGCTTCACTATGCCCAGTCTTTGTACTGAGTGTTGGCAAAGGGGCTATCAGGATGGAACCCAGAGCCTGGCACCCAGAGCCCCTTGCCACTGAGCTCCATCCTCAATCCTCCTTTTACTTTCGTTTTGTGACAGAGTCTTGCTAGTTTGCCTAAGCCTTGAACTGGCTGTGGAATTCAGGCTGGCCTCTTCCTGCCTCTGCCTCTGCCTCTGCCTCTGCCTCTGCCTCTGCCACTGCCTCCCCCTCCTCCTTCCCCTCTCTAGTACCCCGAATTATGGGCTTTTGCTGTCAGGCCCAGCTTGCTTGCCTGTGTGCTTTTTATATGATTTATTTTTGGCATATGGATGTATACCTGCATGTTTATCTGTGCACCATGTTTGAACCTGGTGCCAGAAAAGGACATTGGATCCCCTGTGACTGGAGTTTACCAATGGTTGTGAGCTGTCATGTGAGTCCAGGCAATCAAGCCAGGGTCCAGCTTTCTTTCCTGTTTTTAAAGATATAAGTAGAAGCTGGACAGATGAGTCATCAGTTAAGAGCGCTGACTGTCCTTCCAGAGGACCCAGGTTCAATTCCCAGCACCCACATGGTGAATCATAATTGTAACTCTAGTTCCAGGGTACCTGACACCCTCACGCAGATACACATACATACCAATGCACATAAAATAAAAATAGTTTCCAAAAATAAAATACGAGTATACACAGGGTAGCAGTGGTAGAGTACAAGCATCGGACTCTGGCTATTCATAACGTAAGGGCTTGGGTTTTGTTTTTTTTTTTTTTTGTTTTTTTTTTAAGGTTTTTTGAATTTTTTTTCTAAAAGGTGGAATTTTTTATTTTTTAAAAAGATTAATGTGTTTATATACGTGTCTTGGTCAGACATCAGCGCTCTGGGGTCAGTTCTTCCACTTTTATGTGGGTTCTGGGGATCAGACTTAGATAGTCATGCTTGCGTAATTCCTCGTCACATACCTTCACCTCAAGAGCTGTGCATGGATTTTCTTTTTGTTTTTCAGTAGAATCTCACTGTATAGCCCAAGCTGATCTGGAACTCACCTTGTAAGCCAGGCTGGCCTTGAACTCACAGAGAGAGATCCACCCCTTTCCTTTGCCTCTGCCTCACAAGTGTTGGGTCTAAAGGTGCTGGGGTGATGTGTGTACAGTAACGCCCAGCTTGTTGTAGGCTTTATTAAAACACAAGCCAGTAGGTCCTGCTGTCATGATTCATGACCGGATGGATAGTACCTGACCTTTTACATCTAGTCCGTTTGCTGATGCTGCTCACCGAGAACATTGTGAATACCGTTTTGCCTTAGACTAAGGTTAAGACCTGCTTTATCAAGTTCTGCACTACTATCTTTTATAATGTTTTGTCATGTAGTCCACCCTGTCCTTAAATTCACAATCCTCCTGCCTCTGTGCACTGCCACACCTGGCATCTGTGATAAGACTGCATACAGAAGCTGAGCGGTGGGTGGTGCATGCTTTTAATCCCAGCCCGCAGGAGGCAGGAGCTGGTGGATCTCTGAGTTTGAGGCCGGCCTGGTCTAGTTCCAGGACAGTCCAAGTTACACATAGAAACCCTGACTCAAAAATAAGACTAATACCATATATGTAGCTAGGTTTTTGGTTTGCCTGAGAAGCATCTGTTTCTGAGATTGCTGCCTGTTCTTTCATACTCACAATCCTGAAGGAAAGGGTGGTTCTGGAGCTTACAGGCTTCCTTATGCACTGATGCTAAGTGTTTAGTGCAGTGAGAACTGGGCGGAGAAATGAGTCATCACAAGTGATTCTACCTCCAACGCCACATGAAGAGCTTTGAACCTTCTGCCGGGTTCCTAGATCGCTGGGCATCTGCCTGCACAGCTGCTTCTTCATGGCTCCCTGGCTGGAGCTCTCTGAAACACATTCTGTAAAGTGGTTGAAGAGGACCTAGTTGATAGTAGTCTCGAGTATTCTATGCAGTGATATATGTGTAGTGATATACTCCGTACTACAGCGAAGTGCTCAGAAAACACAATCATTGCTAACCTTGGTCCACAAAGGATGCACCAGGAGTGAAAGGCTCACCATTGCCTTTCGACGTACAAGTCCCCAGGGCAGCCTCGTGCAAGCCCAGCTTATCCTCACCCTAGGTCTCTTGAGCTACAGATCAACTTATTCATTGATATTGCAACCTCAGCTTTAGGGACATCAACATGTCTAACACTGACCTTACCACTTGCCCACTCCAAGCCTATCTAGTATTTCATCTTATTGCTACCAATGCCAGTAACCTAAGCATTTAACTTTTTCAAAACTGGGTGTGTGGGTGTGGGTGTGGCTGTGAATGGGGGGTGGGGGAAGAACCTGCAGTTTCAGTTTTCTCTTTCTGCTTTGTCCTGGGATTCAGACATGGTGACAACCACCTTTAACTTGCTGAACCACCTCACTGGCCCTCATTTTTAAATGAATTTGATTTGGGAATAACTGGTTTTACAGAACGTTATAACAATAAGTTATAACAAACGTTATAACAATAACAGTTTCCCTACAGCCCTCCCTGCCCAGTTTCTGCTATCGTGGTGTCTTACACAACCAGGGTGCATTTGCCCAAACCAAGAAGCTGACATGGGTACATTCGTCTTGACCCTAGCTTTTGTTCAGGCTTCGTCTTCTTTTCTGTTCTCAGTGCAGTTCATGCCGCCACATTGCACCGTTTTCAAGCCTCCCTTTATCTTGCTATTTTCACATAGTCACCAGCTTCTGCCCTCTGCTTCCTAAATCTTGAAGTCTGTGGCTTTGAGGCAGGGCCTCTATAGCATGTTTGGAACCATACAGTGGTTACCAGGCTGGCCTCCAACTTGGAACTGTTTGCCTTGGTGTACTAGGCTTTTCCTAATCCACACCCGTCTGAGTTCCTTGTGTTCCTCAGGGTCCATTTAGTTAGATTCTGGGAAACTTCTTACTACTGTGGTTATTTCTCAGAAAGCACAAAGGCCTTAAAACATAAGCTCACTCACTCTGAAAGTCCTGAGCCTTACACAGTCTAAATATTCCCTGCTTAGTTCCGAGCTTGCGTTGCACAAGAGGAAGAGTTGAAGCAGTGTATAAATCTGTTGTTAGTCATCTCTTCCCTCAGGCTAGTCCCAGCCAGTCAGAAGCTGCAGTGCTCTTAGCTCCAGAGGAGGTGAAGAAGGAGGACTCGAATGCCCAGGCTCTGTTGGATGCTTCTTACAGCACTCAGCAGTCGGCACATACCCTGGCACATACGCTGGCACATACACCAGCACTTACGCTGGCACAGCAGAAGCCAAGAGCTGGATGGGAGGGAGGACCTGCTCCCCCTGCTGGGATCAAGCCTTCCTGTGGCAGGCCTGTGAGGGCCAGAGAAGGGAGACTTGGCTCAAACAGTTATGAACAAACTAAAATTTTGGGATATCACAGGCATCAGGCAAGTTCCTCAGCGATAACTTTATCCTAAAATAGGACTGATGACTATCTGAACTTTCCCTTGGGAAAAGTTACCCAGAACTAAAAAGTTGTTGAAAATAGGTTCAAGGAAGGTTGATAAACAGTTTATCAACTTTTGGTTGATTGATTACTATCTGACTGGCCAATATTATGTAAATACTACATGTATGCACCTTGTTTCCTTTCCACCTCACAGAGTCTGAGAGTTTGTTTATTGAGATGGTATCTACATAGCTCTGGCTGTCCTGGAACTGGCTAGATGTAGACCAGGCTGGCCTCAGAGATCCACCTGCCTGTCTCTCCTGAGTGTTGGCATTAAGTGTATGTGCCACCATGCTTGGCAATCTCATAATTTTAATATTCAAATGTCTTGCCAGACCAAAAGTTTTTGTTAAAGGAGAATATATGTCCTCATTCTCGTATTCTTTTGTACATATTGATTATGGTGAAGAAACCTTGAGAGTTCAGTTGGTAGAATGCTTGTCTAGCATACAGAAGGCCCTGGGGTTGTCTCGTACTGTGAAAACTAGGTATGGAATTCCCAGCTCTGGAATGTAGAGTCAAAGGAGTCAGTCATCCTCAGCTACATGATGATTTGGAGGTCAGTTTGGGATACATTGAGATCCTGTCTCAAACAAAACAATGTCTTGAGACGGGAAGGCACATCCTTGGACTTTGAGACCCCAATGTCTTTGTCTAACAATGCATGTGCAGATACTAGGGGAAGACCATCCCAGACATTAATGTGGCTGCTTTAAAGTGAACGACCAGGAGCCTTGCTGGTAAGGGTGGGGAAGCCAGCCAAGTTCTGCTCATTGCACAGCACAGCCTTAGGATAGAGGCACACCAGTGGAAACACCGGTTGGGAGGCTGCTGTGGCAGGCCCGGGAGGAATGGGGGTACATCCCAGCCTGCTGTTCAGAGACAGCATATATGGCATAGAAAGCCCCAACTGGAGTGAAGCCGTCTAGGGAGACATTGGCCCCAAGGACCCAGAGTTAGAGGTCAAGCGGGAAAAGATCAGGCAAAGGAGATAGAATAGGACCTGGTCAGTAAGGTGAACCCAGGAAGAGCGGGGACCCACACAGTGAAGAGACCCAGTGCAGCCAGTGCAGCATATCTGCAGCTGCAGTGGAGGCCAGCCTGAACTATGTAAAACCTGTCCCCAAAACACAGTTTTTAAAATTGTCTTATTTACATTCCAAATGTTGCCCCTCTTCCTGGTCCACCCTCTAAGAATTCTTCACCCTGCACCCTCCATCTTCCTTCCCTGGGGCGTCAGGTCTCTGCAGGAGTAGGCACATCCTCTCCCACTGAGGCCAGGCAAAGTAGTCCCCTGCTGCATGTGTGCTGAGGGCCTTGGGACAGGAACAGTTTTGGGTCAAAAATTTGAGGGTAGGTTGGTGACCCCATTCCTCCACTGGGGGCCCCATCTACATATGGAGGTGGTCTCTTTAGGTTCCCTCTCCCTACTGTTAGGCATTGCAGCTAAGGTCATCCCCATTGAGTCCTGGGAGCCTCTCACATCCCAGGCCTCTGGGACTTTCTAGAGGTTCCCCACCCCCCCCCGACCCCACCATCCTACCCTATCACCCCACCCCACCACCCACAGCTGCATATTTCCATTCATTCTTCTGGCCCTCTGGGCCTCTCCTGTCTTCCCCTCCACCCACCCACCCAATATTTTTGGTTAGTCCCATCAAATCCAAAGGAGGCTGCTTTAACTTTCGCATGGTCACTGATGACGAAAACAGATCGGCAGGGGCAATAGTGAGTGAGAGTTGGGAGTGAGGAGATATAAGAGGGGATGTAGCAGTCTTTCAAAAAAGTTTAACCAGCCAGACAGTGGTGGTGCTGGCCTTTGATCCCAGCACTCAAGAGGCAGAGGCAGAAGGATCTCCGAGTTGGGGCCAGCCTGGTCTACAGAGTGAGTTCCAGCACAGCCAGGGCTACACAGAGAAACCCTGTCTTGGTGGGTGGTAGGGGAGAAGATGTTTACCTGCAAAAGAAAGAGGATTTGTGTTTTGTACAGTGACTCCAAAAATGTGTGTGCTAGGTATGGTCTAGCGGGTGATTACTTAGAGGGAAAGATGTCTGGAGAGGGAAATCCTCAAGAAGACGGGAGCTCAGTTATCATTTGCCGAGTTCAGACACACAGAAAGAGTCACCTGAATCACACGGGCACAGACTGTCTACCTACAGACATGGTAACACATTGCATTGACCAGACAGGCCCAGCAATTCACAGTAAATAAGATACACAGTATTCACACACACGCACGCAAGGCATGTGAACTCCTTACATTGGTACCCACACTCAGAAGGACCTACTATCTAACATACAGTAGACAGTATACTTTCCTTCTCACATACTCATTGCCCTTTGTGAAGAACAGCACCCACCATCTTTGCCCATATGGACATTCTGTTACATGAGCAGAAGTCAGTAAAATGAATCCCCAAATAGTTAGGATAAATAATTTGTTCTGGACTTTTTTAATTTTCAAATTTAATTAAATTGTACATAAATAAATAGGACAGGCAGCAATCGGACCATGGTGTGCAGCCTGGGTTCAAGTTCTGTGGTCTGTGCTGTACCATCTTGTTCTTCAGGGGCCTCGCCAGCCTCTCGTCTCTGAAAGCCTGAAGGATCCAAACTGCTCACTGGAACCGCCTGGGTTCTGAGGCTAGGAAACCGAAGTGAAGGTCACTAACTCTTCAGTAGCACCTCTGATTTGTTCTCAGCCTCAGGGCACCCGTATCTGCCCAGGCATCTCAGTGGGAAGGTCTCTGTCCCATGAGCCAGACTTTTCCATGCCGGTTCTCGTGTGAGTCCTTACCAGAAACCACAGAACCGTTTTCTTCTTTTACCCAACCAGGTCCCACTCTGGGCTTCTGAAAAAAGGTTCTTTCTCTCTGGCCTGAATAGAATCCCACATTTTAGTCCTTTCAGGGTCACCCCCAGGAGTCAAGGCCCTGTCTCAGGCACTGGGAGTCGCTTAGCTAGGGCACAAGTGACAGTTACTTCCGATGCTTGGCATCCTTCTCTGAAGCCTTGGTTTCTCCGTGCCCGCTGCCTGCACTGCTTAAAAACATCTTGTCCAGTCCTTTGAGCGACTCTAGCAGATAGTTCTGGAAGGCGGTAAGAGCAGCACAGATGGCAGGCCCTCCAAAACCATGAGTGATGAGGCTAAAATGTGTCAGACAGCTCTGCACCCCGGGCTCCAGGATGAGTGCCGGGCGGCTGTTGCCCAGCGGGGAGCGGTCCTGAGCCATCAAGTCTGCGAACTCCTTACAGATCTGCCTGGTGGGGAGAGAACAATCACAGGTTAGAGTACACGGTTCTAAACTCGGAGGACGACCCGCTTGTTGACTTTTTGAGACAGGATCTCTATGTAGCCCTGGCTGTCCTAGAACTCTATGTAGACCAGGCTGGCCTCAAACTGACAGAAATCCACCTGCCTCTGCCTCTGCCTCTGCCTCTGCCTCTGCCTCTGCCTCTGCCTCTGCCTCTGCCTCTGCCTCTGCCTCTGCCTCTGCCTCTGCCTCTCTGCCTCTCTGCCTCTCTGCCTCTCTGCCTCTGCCTCTGCCTCTGCCTCTGCCTCTGCCTCTGCCTCTGCCATGCTGGAATTATAGGCGGGTACCACTTTACCCGGAAACTGACTAGATTCCATACATTGTCTATACAGTTTGACCTTCCAAACTGCCTACCGTAACAATCATACCATTTTGCAAAAATGGAAACTGTCTTTCCCAGACGTTAACTTAGCAGCTCAGTGTTGCATACCTGTAAACAGCACGTGCTAATGCCCTGATTTTTCTCCCTGAGGTGTCCTACTTATGGAGTGCAACTCAACTGCCTATTAAACTCTCTGTGACCCCTTCTTCTTCCCCAAACAGTGCTTCTGTGAACGTTTGTCTGTGACAGTATGAGAGCAGTCCAGAATCTACCTTCCACAGTTAAAACAGCAGCACACATTGCTGTCTAGATCAGCATCACAGACATGGTCTGTGTCATTTTATATCGTCCCACAGATCTATACCATTGTCCTCATCATAAGGTTTCAGACAGAACAGGTGACCTGCCGGAGTGACTGAGATGAGACAAACCCAGGTCCAGCTCGTGGGTTTTCATTCCTTTGTGACTCAAGTAAGAGGAACCCTCATCACTCATCTTGGTGCCTGGTCATGTGTCTTAGACAAACTCAAGTCCCAAAAGCATTGGATGCTGATTCCTAGTCATGAGTGAAGTGGGCTCCACTTGGACAGGCCCCTCGTGCACAGGAAGAAGCTTTCCAGGACTCTCTTTTGAGCTGTCCAGTGAGGCCGGTTCCTTTCTGTCAAAAGGAGGAAAGCCTGGTGGAGAGAGTGGAGCTGTGATTTGAGAGCCACACCAGGCTGGAGAGATGGCTCAGTGGTTAGAGCACTGACTGCTCTTCCAGAGATCCTGAGTTCAAATCCCAGCAACCACACAGTGGCTCACAACCATCTGTAATGGGATCTGGTGCCTTCTTCTGGCCTTCAGATGTACATGCAGGTGGAATGCTGTACATAATAAATAAATCTTTAAAAAGAAAAAGAAAAAAGAAAGCCACACTCACAAAGGTCAGCTGGCCTGGACATCTGAATGGTCCAGATCCTCAGAGGCATTGGGCTTTAGCCTACAGACGATGGTCCTCAGGCTTTGTGACCTCTTCATCCTTTCGTTCCCACCCCTCTGTTTCTGTTTTTTCCCCCTTAATGAAACTGCCAACATCCAGTTACATTCTACAATTTAGATACTAAAACCTCTCCTAAGCTATGAAGACAGAGTCTTCGGGAGATGACTAGGTCTTGAGAATAGAACCCTATAGATCAGTGTTCTCAACCTTCCTAATGCTGTGACCCTTTAATACACTTCCTCATGTTGTGGTGACCCCCAACTGTAAAGTTATCCCATTGTTACTTCATAACTGTAATCGTACTATGGTTCTGAATTGTGATGTAAATATCTGATATTTAGGATATCTCATATGTGCCTCCAAAGGGGTCAAGACTCACAGGTCGAGAGTCACTACTATACACGCTATTGGTGCCTTTCTAAAGAAGGCCAGAGAGATGCTGTGGAGAACACGGCAGCATCAAAGTGCTGTCTGTCTGTAAGAAAGCAGGACCAGACACAGAAGCTGCCTTGATGTTGAACCACCTCCAGGACTGTGGGAAACGAGCTGCTACCCAGCTTAGGGCGTTTTATTATAGCTACCCAAAGGGACTAATAGTATGTTTTAGTGAGAAGCCTGTTTGCTAAGCAGGCTCTGAGGCACCTTTGGAGAACCCGGTGTGATGCTAACGTAATAAATGTGACAGCAGCAGGAGCCATGGACAATCTGTAAGTTGACAGAGAGCAGACGGGTTCAGGTGAAGGCTCGGGGGTGAGATGAGAGGTGTCAGCTTGTAGGCTGTGGTGAGGGGGTGACAGTGGGGCCTGCAGCAGGGTCAGGAGTACCTTGAGGTCTTGAGAAGAAAGGTCACAAACAGACCCTTGTTGGGGAGCCTTGAACCCATGCCAAGGGTCTAGGGTGGTCATGCCTATTGAGTAGGTGAATGGAGCACCCACACAAGGTCTGTAAGTCTATAGATGACACTTTAAAAATGTGTAGCTCAGTGATTAAGAGCATTGACTGCTCTTCCAGAGGTCCTGAATTCAATTCCCAGCAACCACATGGTGGCTCACAACCATCTATAATGGGATCTGATGCCCTCTTCTAGTGTGTCTGAAGAGAGCAACATTATAGTCACATTCATAAAATAAAAAAATAAGTGAAATCTTTTGTATGCATATAATAGATATGTTCACATACGGTGTTTGTGTGTGCACTTGGGAGCTTGTGGGAGTGTTCATGAAAGTCTACATGTTATGAACATGGTACCTAAAGTCTAATCTACTCATAAACCAGGCATGGTGGCACATACCTTTAACCCCACCACTTGGGAGGCAGAGAGAGGCAGGTGGATCTCTGTGAGTTCAAGGCCAGCCTGATCTACAAAGTGAAGTAGGTCCAGGACAGCCAGAGCAGTTATACAGAGAAACCCTGTCTGGAAAAACCAAAACAAACAACAACAAAAGATATCTACTCACATGTGCCTGAACGGCATGTACAACTGTTCCCTGTGAATGTAAGCAAGGAATCGAGCTGCTATATGTGGTGCCATATGCACTGTATGAACGTGTGTGCCTGGGAGCCGTGTCTGACGTACCCACATCTGAGGTGTTGCACCCATGTTTGCCGTGCACGGTGCCCTTACTCACTTGGCAGCCAGCAGCATGCTCTTGCGGCTGTGCAGTTCCCCAGGGTCAGCGTGCTGTCGGCCTAGGTACTCAGCAGCCGCCTTGGCTGGAAACTCAGTCTCACAGACATAACCAAAGTCCCGAGCCAGGTGCACAGCTTCTCCTGGGGAAAGAGGAGATCTTACCAGGTGTACCTCTGAGACCAGAGCCTAGCCTCGAACTCCTCCTCTCCTCAGCTAGGGAGCATCCTGTTTCTGGAGATGCCCTGTCTGGTTTCTCTTCTCAGTTTCAACTTCATGTCCATCCCTCTCAGCTCCAAAGTTGGAGCTGGGACCAACGTGTATCCCAGAGCGCAGAGTTGCCAACCTCCAGGGAAGAGGGATGCGTGCCCTTACCTACTTACCATGTCCAAATACTGGCCAGTAGCCCTACACACACACACCAGTAGTTCTACTCTATGTACTCATATGTACAGACACATACATAAAAAACTAGTTCCAGAATTTCCCACAAATAAAAAAATATGTGGGTACCAAAATTCATTACATAAAATAGCATCGTTTTTGCACATAAACCTAATGCGTCCCCCTGTAGATAACTCATTATCTCTTGTTGACTTAGCAGTACCTAATGCTAAGAGATGCTATGTAAAAAGCTACCTGCATTATTGGTAATAATGACCAAAAGATGCCTGCATTTGCTCAGCAAAAGTGCAACTTTTTCAACCAACTTGAACCATAGGTGATAAACATGTGCACATACCTCAACATACACAGCACACAGAGAAGATGCCTAGATATAGCAATGTTCACAGCTATAACTAAAATGCAGTAGGAGGTCTCTCCAGGTGACAGGTCCCTTCACATTCCCATGTACATACAAGCCTTGCTCACCCTCCACCAGTGAGGTCAGCAGAGTCACGTTGGCGGCCTTCCGTCGCCCAGCTGGCAGGTTGAGCCCGATCTTCTCCAGCCGTTCCCGCAGACAGCGGCCCCCATTCTTGGACTTGGCCCTTAACACACACAGACAGAGACATGCACACAACTATGAAGACGAGAGAAAAGCCTATGGGCTGAGTGACTCCAAAAGGCCTTCCTTGCTCCTTGTCGCTTGCCTCTCTTAAGGCTTGGGTATGGCCTTGTTTTGGGGGTCTCTGAGCAAATCCCAACCTTTCCCTGACCTCACTCTTGCACAGTCAGGATTGGGTAAGGAGCAGCGCCCCACTGTAGCAGCCCCTCATTTCTCTCCAGCCCTTTGGAGAGCAGGGGCAGCCCAGGGGAGGCAGGACAGGGGACCATCTGAGCATCCTTCTTCCCCACCTTTTGCTGGGGACACATAAAACTGTGTGCGGAGACACACGAGAATGACAAACACAGGGATACATAACTGTCTATAAAGCCCACATATACACAGATGAGCCAACCTTCAGTGTCTCCAAAAGTTTATGGAGACACACATATAACATTAGAGACACACAGACATGGACACCAAGAAACATGCAGAAACACATGTGCCCATCAAATCAGGGTTCCAGAGATTTATACCGAATCCTAGGGCTTCAACATGGGGACCTACCAGATGTTCAGAGACCAAGAGTAAGAAGATACCCCCTCTAACTGCACAAATGTGCCCTCCACACAGAAGCACACACATGTAAACAACTAGCTGTGTAGAAAAGGAAAAACATGTATGAGAGGAGAAAAAAGAAAAGAAAACAAAGAAAAAACAAACCAGCTACAGACGCACATGCAATGGGACATATATATATATACACACAGAGGAACCGCTGTAGGCCACACACTTCCAACTACTGCAGAACCCCACACTATGGAAACACACACTTTGTCATCCCCTAACACACATGCAGTTCTTTTTTTTTTTTTTTTTTTTTTTGGTTCTTTTTTTCGGAGCTGGGAACCGAACCCAGGGCCTTGCGCTTCCTAGGTAAGCGCTCTACCACTGAGCTAAATCCCCAGCCCCTACACATGCAGTTCTTAGATCATTGCATCTTTTTTTTTTTTCCCGGAGCTGGGGATCGAACCCAGGGCCTTGAGCTTCCTAGGCAAGCACTCTACCACTGAGCTAAATCCCCAGATCATTGCATCTTATCCCTGAAGCAGATTCCTCTCCCAGCCACAAGAACATGCAGAAAGAAATACATGGCCCACCATGCTGCTCACTCCAAACTCACACCAACCAGGCCTGTGCTGCCCTGGAGAAAGGATAAAGGAAGGTCTACCCTTCCCAGAGCCAGCCCTGCCCACCCTGCTTAGAGCGAGTAGGCCCTTTTCTTTGCCCCTGGGCTTGCCCCTCAGACCATGTACAATCTTGAGGCCCCGGGCTCTGCTCTGTCAGAACCTGAAGTGGAGATGGTGTTTGGGCCTGGAGTGAAGCTGACCCTTTCTTTGATGCTGTGAGATTGTCTGAAGTAACTAAAGGGTTTAGCTGGGGTGCCGTGTAGGGATATGGGCTGGCCTTCCTACCTTCGGAGGACACCCCCAAGGAGGGAAGCGTTGAGGCACTCGGGAGGTGAGAGTCGCCGCTGCACCTCCCCCACGGTCACCTTGTACTTGGATGTGGAGCTGAGCAATGACAGCCGGCCAGGCACGGAGCAGAAGACCTCACTGGGGTTGTTGATGCCGCCAACCAGGCTGTCTTTGGACAGTGAGAGGGTGGAGAGGCTGCCGGCTTTGGAGGGCACGGGGACTGTGGAGCAGAAGCAAGGGGGGGGGGGGGGGAAACATTGAGCCAGCGACCACAGGACAGCCATGGTGCAGGCAGGTTGACTCACCAGCTGTGCATGTTGTTGAATGATTCCAACACTTGCCAGAGGGAGGGTTCTAGTATCCCTGCTTTACAAAAGGAGAAACTGAGGCACAGTGCTGCGGAAGTGACATGCCCAAGTAAGTTGGAGGGTATAACATTGAACCCAGAGCTTCCTGGCTCTTGCCCCCCACATCCCCTTCCTGAGCCCAGTGCTAGCATCATCAGAGGAGGAGCGGGGTTCCTGGGTCACCGTGACAGAGTCTGGGAAATCACCCAGATTCCCAAGGCCCCTACTCTATTATGAATCTCACCCTCAAGGTTGGGGATTTAGCTCAGTGGTAGAGCGCTTGCCTAGCAAGCACAAGGCCCTGGGTTCGGTCCCCAGCTCTGAAAAAAAAAAAAAAAATGAATCTCACCCTCCTATCCTGGGGTTTTGGAGTCCCACATGTTGGCAACAGAGGTTAGGACCTTATTAGGCCCCCAGCTTTTCCCCTTTGTGCCAAATCCAGAAGACAGGAGGAAATAAGGATCTGTATGCCCCATAACACCTAATCCTCTGTGCAGGGTGAGGAGGAGATCCGGTGTTCTAAAGTCTTGGCCCAGGAAGGAAGTTCTTCCTGCAGTGTCTCCGTCTTCCTTCTTAATTGCAGAGGAAGGAGAGGGCCAGGCACGTGCCTCTTTAGAGGTCTCTTGGTTCTCATTCAAGGACGGGGTCCTGGGTAGAGAAGGCCTCTGTGTGGTGGACATGGATATCAATGGGGAGTCTGGACTTATGGAGTTCTGATGCATGTGTACAGATCCTACTTCACCCCTCAAACCTACAGGACAACCCATGGTGGGGCTACCCTTGTCCCCACAGGCTGAAGTGCAGAAAGATAAAATAGTATGCATGCAGTCAGGTAGCTGGTCGACTGCACTAGTCACAAACCCAGGACCAGGGTCTCCAGTGCAGCGCTCGTAGCCTTCCCAGGGTTCAGAAAACACTTTCCCAGTACCCCCATAGCAAGAACTCCTAGGCCTCAAGATTACAGAGACTAAGAAGAACCGGATCCCCAGGTTCAGGGCTGACACAGTCCCTGCTGTTGTCCTCCTCGCCACTCAGCCAGAAACCTCTCTAAGGCTCCTGGCCTCCTCTTGCCTGCCACAGCCCACACAGGACTGTGTTCCTTGGCTTGCATTCTTAGCCTGCCTGAGAGGCAGGCCCCTCTCTCGTGTACACAGACACTTACTCTGTCTGCATGTCTGTGCAGCCCTCCTTCTAGTCCCCTGCTCTAGTCTAGAGAAGTCTTTCTGAGACCTGGATCACTCGGTAACCTGCAAACCACCAGTGCCTGGTCAGCTCCCTGAGATCAAACCTAGGGCATAACCAGAAACGATGATGCTCTCTACCAATAGTGCCAATTACGCCCTGTAAGCTCTCATGGGCAGCTCTGTGGAGCAGCACTGTTCCCCATATCCCAAGGTTAGAAGGAAGAAGTGGAAAGGTCAGAGGTCAGGATGACATCATTTACTGAGCAGAAGTGGGTCATGGGCTCTGGCCACTGCTCCCAAAGGTCATATCCCTAATCTTGCCTGGTAGCCATCATCCTCCCAGTCCTTGGGTGCTTATTCCACACTCTCTGATGGCTACCTGTGCCAAGGCCAGGCCTGCTCCCTTCCTCCTCCTTCATATCTTGGCTCCCGCATCCTTTTCTGGATCTTTCTTGGTTATCATTTTTTTTTTTAGGATCTAGACTAAAACTGACTCACAGAAACATAATTTAGGGCAGAGCATTATGAAGCAGGACCAAGGGGGTTGGGGATTTAGCTCAGCGGTAGAGCGCTTGCCTAGCGAGCGCAAGGCCCTGGGTTCGGTCCCCAGCTCCGAAAATAAGAAAAAAGAAAAAAAAAAAAAAAAAAAAAAAAAAAAGAAGAAGCAGGACCAGGGTGGCGCACACTTTTAAACCCAGCACTTGGGAGGCAGAGGAGGTGGATCTCTGAGTTCAAGGCCAGTCTGGTCTACAAAGTGAGTTCCAGGACAGCCAGGGCTACACAGGGAAACCCTGTCTCAAAAAACCAAACAAGCTGACATGCTGTCCTTTTGACTGTTTTGTGACTAAAGGACGTTAGAAGAGGCTTTTTCCAAGGCTGTTTGCTTGTCCAGCTCTAGCTCTTTTTCTGCGCATGGGCCTCTTCGGTGCTTGAAGCTTAGCCCCCACGAGTACCCGCGCTTCCTGCTTTCCTGTGCTTGCTTGCCTGTGCTCTGTGGGGCAGCTTACGACAACCAGCATGCGTGTCAGGCGTTCCTGATTTATTTCCCTGTGGTGGTTGTCTCGTCCGTCCGTTAAAAACAAACAAACGGGGTTGGGGATCTAGCTCAGTGGTAGAGCGCTCGCCTAGCAAGCGCAAGGCCCTGGGTTCGGTCCCCAGCTCTGAAAAAAAAAAAAAAAGGAAAAACAAACAAACAAACAAACAAACAACAACAAAGTAATGAGAGGCTGGAGAGATGGCTCAGTGGATAAGAGCACTGGCTGCTCTTGCAGAGGACCTGGGTTCATTTTCCAGCGTCCACACGGTAGCTCACAACCATCTGTAACTCCAGTTCAGTGGGATCCTCTTCTGACCTCAGTGCACTCGTGAGGTGCACATACACACAGGCAGGTAAGCACTCATACACATAAGTAAAAATAAATCTTTAAAAAGAAGAAAATGGGATCCAAGTGAGGTGGCACACACCTTTAATCCCAGCATTCAGGAGGCAGAGGCAGGAAAGTGAGTCTTTGTGAGTTCTAGGCCAGCCAGTGACAGAGTGAGCCCGTCTCTAAGTTAGTTAATTAATTTCAATATAGTAAATAGCATATAAGGGCTTAGCATTTTATTTATCTTAATCAGAGCTATAGTAATATATAGTATATATAGTAATATTTTTTATGTGAGTACATTGTTGTTATCTTCAGTCACACCAGAGGACAAATCAGATCCCATTACAGATGGCTGTGAGCTACCATGCGGTTGCTGGGAATCAAACTCAGGACCTCTGGAAGAGCAGTCAGTGCTCTTAACCACTGAGCCATCTCTCTAGACCATGTAATCAATATTTTAAAAATATTTAATGCAATATATTACATGTTTTCTTTTGTACTTAGTCTTCAAAATCTAATGTGCAGTGTATACACATAGCCACTTTCTTTTCGGGCCAGTCACCTTTCAAATACCCACAGCTCTATAGATTTTTGTGACTAGTGGGCCACCACAGTGGATGGCTCAGCCTTGAAAAGGTAATTACATGAGTCACCCGGACAAGTGACAAGTAACATAACACTAACAAGAGATGTGGACTCTGAAGAGCCTCTCCCCCTGGAGCAGGCACCTGCCCAGAGCCTGCAGTCCGATGACCATGCTCCCCGGGACACAGACCCAGCTGTCTTCTGCTCAAGTCCTCCCTCCTCAGCACCATCTTGTGGGTAGAGTTTCCTGGCCCCACTTCTACCCCAGCTCCTTGCATACCTGTCCCCACCCTTACAGCTCTCAATGTCCTTGTCTGTCTCCACGGTGTCTTCCTACCAGCTTAGGAGCCTTGGCACATGTGGCCATCAGAATGTGGAATGAGTGCCCGAGGCAAGAGCACTGGAACTCAGACTGGAGGATGACGGCCACCAGGCAAATGTCTTCTATCACTCAGTCTTAAAGAGTTAGCCTAAGCCCTCACAAATGCTAAGCAAACGGTTTGCCACTAACCTATATCCCCGTTTGTCCATTTATTTGTTTGTTTGTTTATTATTTCTTTATTTAGAAAAAGGTCTTACTGAGTCTCCTAGGCCACAAGGCCTGGCTGGTGTTTTACATCTTTACTGTGTGTATGCACATACATGTGTGTGTGCGTGACAGCAGGTGTGTGGAGGTCAGAGGACACATTTCAAGAGCTGGTTCTCTTCTTCCCAGGGATCCCACTCAAGTCAGCAGCCGCCACCTTTATCTGTTGAGCTGTCTCCTTGACTCTAGACTTTCTCTGTCTCTGCCTCTGCCTCTGTCTCTGTCTCTGTCTCTATATCTATCTATATATCCTCTATCTTAGACAGGGTCTCATGGTATTGCCCTGGATGGTCTGTAACTTGATATGTAGACCAGGCTGGTCTCCAAGTTGTAGAGATCCACCTGCCTCTGAGTGCTGGGATCAAAGACATGTAATTACACTACACCTGTGATCCTGCAAGCAGGGGAGGGGGAGTCCTCCTCTTGCCCCTCTGCTCCCCATGTCTCCAGACCTCTGTGTGAATGTGTGTGTGTGTGTGTGTGTGTGTGTGTGTGTGTGTGTATGAGAGAGAGAGAGACAGACAGACAGAAAGCACCTGTGCCCACGTCACTCACCCTGAGTCCTTTGTCCGTAGAGGACCTGGGGTAAAATAGCTATTCTATAGCTGACTGGTTTTTTTTTTTTTTTTTCTTTTTTTCGGAGCTGGGGACTGAACCCAGGGCCTTGCGCTTGCTAGGCAAGCGCTCTACCACTGAGCTAAATCCCCAACCCCGGTTTTTTTTTTTTAAGGTTTTATTTTTTATGTATATGAGTACACTGTCACTGTTTTTTTCTCAGACACACCAGAACATGGCTTCAGATCCCATTACAGATCGTTGTGAGCCACCATGTGTTGCTGGGAATTGAACTCAGGACCTCTGGAAGAGCAGTCAGTGCTCTTAGCTGCTGAGCCATCTCTCCAGCCCTATAGCTGACTGTTCTTAGCGGTCTCATGACCACACGTTTGTTGGTCAGAGAATGGATATTGTTTCATTATATATTTTACACGACAAGCTTGAGTTTAGAAGATGAAAACTGCAGACTGGCAAGGTGGCTCAGTGGATAAAGTGTTTCCGGCACAAGCCTGATGACCTGAGTTTCATTCCCAGAACCCATGTAAAGAACTGGACACAGAAGAGCAGATCTGGGGGCTGGGGATTTAGCTCAGTAGTAGAGCGCTTACCTAGGAAGCGCAAGGCCCTGGGTTCGGTCCCCAGCTCCGAAAAAAAGAACCAAAAAAAAAAAAAAAAGAAGAGCAGATCTGTAATCTCAGCTCCTGTGGGAACTGGAAGAGAAAGTGTCTAGTGTGCCAGCTAACTTGGAGTTTGCTCTGAAGCAGCAGAGACCGTGCCTTTAGTCCCAGCACTTAGGAATCAGAGGCAAGTGGATCTCCATGAGTTCAAGGAGAGCCTTATCTACCTCGTGAGACCCTGTCTTGATAATACAAAACAACAAAAAACAAAGAAGAAACCAGAGAGTCTCTACGATGTAGAATGTAAGAACTGTCTCCCAAAAGTTATTATCTGACTTTGTCCCTCCCCTCCACGACTCCTAGCCAGAGAGAGGTGTCAGGAGAGATGGCTCTGAGTTCGAGGCCAGCCAGGGTACATGGTGAGACCGTACCTCGAATGAAACAAAACAAAAGCAAACTAAATGTCAGTATTCCTTTAGTGTAGGCACAGCAACAAGGGTGAGATTGAACATGACTTGTTCTTTGCCTCCCAAACACACAGGATAGACCCCAGCACAATGACTCCTGAAGGCAAAGTGCTCTAACCCCGGTGTCCCTGAGGCACGCACGCAGAAGCCATTCCCGTGTTTCTCAGACTCACACAGCTCTGCAGTAATACAAGGACCTCGTTACTCAACCTGTCAGACATGCCATACCCACCCAAACCTCCCCTCCCACCCGAGGAGTCTGGTTACTAAGGGTTAGGATTGTAATTCTCCTCTAGAAAACATGCTAAAGTCACACTTCCTTCTAGAAGAAAATACAGAATAAAAAATTTCAAGACCTTGAGGTGGGCAAAGAACGCCTAGTTACAACACACCCCAAATAAAGCACATGAGAGCAAACAATGCTAAGTTGGAAACTCATGAAACTCATGGAAACTTCTGCACCTCCAGTTAAGAAAATAAAAAGATGGCCAGTCATGGTGGGCACACAACTGTCATCTCAGCACTTGGGAGTGAGAGGCAGTTTGATAGCAAGTTCAAGACCAGCCTGAGCAACATAGCAGAAATCCTGTCAGAAAACCTGGGGCTTGAGACAGGAAAGATGGCTCAATGTGAAGAGTGCTGGCTGCATTTCCAGAGGACCCAGGGTTCAATTCCCAGCACCCATACGGTAGCTCACAGCTATCTGTAACTCTGGTTCCAAGGGATTCAAATGCTTTATTCTGGTCTCTGTGGGCCTGCATGTATGTGGTGCACAGAACTATATAAAGACAAAACATTCATGTACATTAAAAAAATGTAAAACAAGGCTGGGTGGCGGTGGTGCACACCTTTAATCCCAGCACTGGGAAGGCAGAGAGGCAGGTGGACTTCTGCGAATTTGAACCCAGCCTTGTCTGCAAAGCAAGTTCTAGGGCAGCCAGAACTACACAGAGAAACCCTGTCTCAAACAAAACAAAACAAAGCAAAACAAAACCCTAGGGTTCCAGGGCTGGAGAGATGGCTCAGTGGTTAAGAGCACTGACTGCTCTTCCAGGTCCTGAGTTCAATTCCCAGCAACCACATGGTGGCTCACAACCATCTGTGATGGGATCCGATGCCCTCTTCTGCTGTGTCTGAAGACAGCTACAGTGTACTCAGTCAGGTACATGAAATAAATAAATCTTTAAAAAAAAAGATAACTAATCAATAAACACATGAAAAAGGCTCACCACCACTAGTCACTAAGAAAACACAAGTTAGAACTGTATGAAGCACTAGGTGATTATGATAGACAGTCTCAAGTGGGAGGCGTGGAGAGACCGGAGACCCACACATGCCTGGGAGGAATGTGAAATAGTCCAACAACTGGAGGAAATGGCTGAGCATTTCTTTCCTTCCTTCTCTCCACTCTCCCTTCCACCCTCCCTTAGTTTCCTTAGACACACCCCATTTACTGGAAGTTTCTTAACAATCAAACATAAATGGGCCAGGGGCTGGAGCGAAGGCTCAGTGGGTAAGAGGCAGCACTTGCCACCAAACATAATGACCCGAGTTTAATCCCCAGTGCCAACAACTGTGGAAGGAATTTGCAATTCCAGAAAATTGTCCCCATGCTGTGTGTGCACAGGCACACATGCACATACGTGCACACATTAGTGTGCACAAACACGCACATACACACTCACCCAACAAACAAATAATGGAACACACAGTGCGGCCATCCCATCTCTAGGACTTTCCCCCATAGCAGAAAAAAACATGGCTACCAAAGGCACATACACGTACGTCTACAGCAACCAGAACGGTCAGAAAGGGGGATGTACCACCTCACCAAGGACCAAAAATCCATTCAGGGGCTGGAGAGAGACCTCAAGGTTTTGGAACACTTGCTATTCTTACCAAGAGCTGGTGTTTGATTCCCAGGTCCCAAGATGGTGGCTTCCAATCATCCATTGCTCTAACTCCAGAGGGTCCTATTCCTTTCCTTATGACCTTGGCAGGTACCAGGCTTGTATGTGGTGCACACACATGCAAGGAAAACACTCATACACATAAATAATTAAGTCTAAAAGAGAAGGTTTAATTATTTTAACTTCTTGGTTTGTTGTTTTTTGTGTGGTTTTTTTTTTTTTTTCTAGACGGGGCCTCACTATGTAGCCCTGGCTATCCTGGAACTCACTGTGTAGACCAGGCTGGCCTCAAACTTACAGAGATCCATCTATCTGCTCTGTTCCCTAAGTGCTGGGATCAAAGCCACTATATCCAACTATTTTAACCTCTTTTGTGTACAAACATTTGCCTTCACGTAAGTATGTGCACCACATCCTGCCTAGTACCTGAGAGAGTCTGAAGAGGACTTTGGATCGCCCTGGAACTGGAATTATGGCTGTGGAGAATCAAACTCTGGACCTCTGCAAGAGGTCTTAACCACCGGACCGTCTCTCCAGCTCCCCAAGAAGGTTAAAATGAAAGCCGTCCAGAGAAACAGCACAGTACTACTCAGAAATAAAAACCCAGGCCCAATAACTGACACGTTACAGAAGAGACAAAGGCTGGAAGCACTGGCTAAGCACTGTCCTGTGTCTACGGGACAGGTCCACAGTATGCAAATGTATGGGACAACAGCGGATCAGGCATTGCAGAAGGCTGGACGCAGGAATGGAGATTACCTACAGATAGGGATGAAGGAATTTCTCACAGGGCGACAGATGTCTCGAATGGATTCTGCTTGTGATTTTACAACTCTACACATGTGTTTAAAAAAGAACCTTTAGGAGGGGTGCTTGCCACTGCCCCTAGAGAGCCACATCTGACCCCACTAACTCACATGATGGAATCACATGGCAGAAGGGAAGAACCAGCTCCCATAAGTCAGTGTGGCTCTCTGACTTACAAGTGCTAAATTAATTAATTAGCTAATTAGTTAATTAAAACCTTAAATTGAGGTGGGTGGTGATGGTGCACCCCTTAGACCCTCAGATACCCCATGACTCCTACTATCCTCAGGTAAATTTAAAATTATTTCTATGTGGGCGATGGTTCTTTCAGTTGCCTTCCGGTGGGAACATGCTAGCAGGCAAATGAAGAAGTGCAGAAACGCCAGGCTAGATTCTGACTCAACATAGAAATCAAATAGCTCCTCGTGGATTTGTTTCCATTACTCCTGATTTTAAAGTAATACATTAAGAGACTACTTATGGGGCCAGGGAGATGGCTCAGCAAATAAAGGTGCTTGCGGTCCAGCCTAGTGCCTGGATTTGATCCCTGGAACCCAATAAAGGTGGAAGGAGAAACCCTCCTCCTATAAGTTGTCCTTTGACCTCCACACGCACCTACCCACCTACACACACAGACACACACACACACACACACAGAGAGAGAGAGAGAGAGAGAGAGAGAGAGAGAGAGAAATGAATAAAAATATAAAAAATATTTTTCAAAATTACTTCTTGTGGAGGAGGGGCCCATGAGGCAATAACCCATGCTCAGGGGCTACAGGTAGCGAATGGTTGTTAGCACAGAGGTACAGCCAATGATAAGGAGATAACACATCACACCTATGCTCATACAGGCACCGGTAATTGAACTCAGTGGGTCACCAAGAAACTAGGAGCTGGGTGCGTTGGTGAGGAAGGTTTCAGCAGGAGTGGGAGGGGGACGAGAGCGGGCAATAATAGTAGGAGTGAAAATGCCAAAACTCATTATATGCATACGTGAAAAGATCAAAAAATTAAAATATTCTACTTGTCTCTATTACTAGGGGTTTTTTTGTTTTTGTTTTTTAAAAAAACACCCTGTTACAGAGACAAATGCCTCCCTCCCTTCTCTCAAGTCCTAGAGTGACTGACCCAGCCCTTAGGCTCCCTTCTGAACCTTCCCCCAGAGGCAAGCAGAGGGAAGCAGAGGGAAGGGTATCTGTTTACTTTTTTCTTTATTCAGGAGACCCCTTGAGATCCAGATTACCTACGCGCCCATTCAGGCTACTAGCCACTGCCTTCCTGAAGAGGGATGTCTCTTCAGTCTCAAACCCAAACCACTCCCCTCCCTCTCATCTCTAATCTAAAACCCAGTCGCATTTCTTTTTTTTTTTTTTTTTTTTTTTGGTTCTTTTTTTCGGAGCTGGGGACCGAACCCAGGGCCTTGCGCTTCCTAGGTAAGCGCTCTACCACTGAGCTAAATCCCCAGCCCCCCCAGTCGCATTTCTAATCTTTACACCACCCCACTTCAAATAACCACAATGTCCTTCGCCCGCCCGCTTTTTTTTTTTTTTTTAAACCACGGGTAAGGCGCTTGTGCAAGCTGTGCTTAGTGCGGTGGAGTTACTGTCCCAAGCGTGCTCAGAATTCAAAACCCATCACTCACAGAGCAGACACACACTGAGCACCTTCAAATGTCTGTCCTAGGAAGCCTCTAACCTCGGGGGCTGACTGCCTCTGCTGTGAGCTCCTAAAGCGCCCGGCACAGACACAGAGCCACGCCATTTCTCCTCAAGTCCCCCCTGTTTTCTGCCTGTCTGCGATAGGTTGTTAAAACTAAAGGTGACAGCTGGGCGCAGAAAATGGTGCGCTATTCATTTGCCCTCAGGTTTCTTCCGGGGTAATCAGACCACTCCCAACTCACAAGGTGGCTGCAATGCGCCGACCTAGAAATTCTATGGGGGTGTGGGGTGGCGCGGCGGGGACGTCCCTACCTCCTCCAGTCCAGGACAAGAGCCTGTAGTCCGCGGAGATGTGCAGATCTGGGCTGTGAGGCTGTCCAGGTTCCGGTGCCATGCGACACTGGTGAGATGGACACCTGAGGCTTCCCCACATCCCCAGGAGGAGGGCCGTTTCCACTGGGGACCTGGGGCGGCAAGGGTTTCAGGTGCTGAACCCCAAGTTCTAGCCGTGCAAGGTCCCTTCACGCCGGGACACTTCAGGGCTCCAAGACCGAGCTCCTTTCGCAAAGGCAGAGTTTGGGCGGTGGGCGGTCTCTCACCACACAAAACAGTGTCCGGAGCCTTCAGAACCCGCCCGATAAGGTTGAAAGAGCCTGAGGATCAGCAGTGCTAACCTGTCACCTATGGCCACCCACCGGGCGAAGGGAGTCCGACGTTCACGAGGTAGAACCCGGCAAAAAAAAAAAAAAAAAAAAAAAAAAATACCGAACAAACAAAAAAAATCTGCGGGTTGTGAGGCTCCCCCAGGGAATATGGTCTAGTGGTAGCGCTGCCCGCCTCGCCAAAGCCAAAGCCGCTCCTCTTGGGATTGGTCCCGGGAGTCCGCTCTCCCAGGGTATTGGCCCCCTTTTCTCTTTTCTCTTTTGGGCAGCAGATCTCCCAGCTTGCTCCAGGCTCTCTTTTCCACAGGTTGCCCCGGGCTCTGTTCCCTCCCTTCTGCAGTGCCTCAGGCAGATTTGGTTTCTCTGGGTACTTCAGGTCACTCCTGGGTGTGCAGCCCGGCAGGCCCCAGGAACCTACACGGAACTCCCAAGACCTAAAACACTAAGACCAAAGTAGATTCTTCTACCTTGGGATACCGGAGTGACTTCCTAAAACGCAGAGCTTGGGTCTCTCTAGGGAATCAATGAACCTGGGTTCCCTGCCCTTAAGCCTGAGCGGGAGCCAGGATCTGGGGGACTTGCAAAGAGCCCAATGGCGGGTTATTGTAGACTCCAGATCCAACTTTCCTTTCTAGTGGGTCAAAACCAGAGCTGTCCAGGAGATAACAAAGCACTGGTGATGTGGGCATTGGGTCCTGAGCCCCTTCCCTGTACTCCCAGCTTCTGGTGACAGTCCCAGATTTCTGGCGGCATCCCTCACCAAGTTCTGGGAGGTGTGCCCTCTAATCTCCTGAACGCCATACCTAACTCTAGTTCCTGGAAGTCCAGCCCCTTGTATCAGCTCCACTCCCACCGCAAGCCTCCCCTGAGAACCTAGGCAGGGCAAACAGCCTGGGCTTGAATTCACTTGTTTGAAAAACAGCTCCAGCCAAATCCTGGGGGAGGTGCGCCTGCCCTTGGGCACTACAGGCTCCCCTGTGCCTCTGAATTCCTTTGGGCACCCACCCCAAATCTAAAAAGCGTGCCCAAGGTCTGGGTCTCTGATGCTGTCTAATTCGCCTCTGTCTTACCTTTCCTAGGCATGGTTAGAACTTGGTCTTCAGGCCCAAAACTCTGCTCAAGGGGTGTCTCTCACTCCTGCCTTTTTTTTTTTTTCTTTCCCCTTCGGAGCTGGGGACCGAACCCAGGGCCTTGCGCTTGCTAGGCAAGTGCTCTACCACTGAGCTAAATCCCCAACCCCTCACTCCTGCCTTTTACCAATTCAAAAGACAAACAGATCTGGAGGCAAACAACAATAACAACAACAACAGCAGCAGCAGCAGCAGCAGCAGCAGCAGCAGCAGCAGCAGCAGCAGCAGCAGCAACAGCAAACCATCAGCAAGAGGCCCTCACATTCTTAGAACACCGCAAATATCAAACGTCAAATTCCAGGACACACGTTAGGTATACAGAGAACCCCCAAAACAGAAACTATATCCCAACAGGCACAGATACAAATCACAAATAAAGTCACAGCAGCGAACACACACCAAGAAACATCTCTGCCTAGAAGAAGAGGAACATATAGTCTGCACAGGACCCTGAGCTCAGAGACACAGACACTCTTGGAGGCAAAAGACCTGACTAGGAGCACACAGCCAGTCACAAGCTAGTCAGCACTTATGCTTTAGTAGGCTTCGGCTGAAAGAAAATCTGCCCTGGGAGGTGAGGGGAGATGGAAGGCGTGCTGCCCCACCCCCACCCCCCAGGTTCTGCTGGGAAGAAAGGAACAGAAAGCATTTGCCAGGCTCCAAAAAACGTTAAAAGCTCAATAAAGTGGAAGCCATTGAACAAAATCTGTGGTAACAGAGCTCCCCTTCCCATTTCTTAGGAAACAGGGAAGTGGTTTAACTCGTTCTGCAAATCAACTCCAGATCCACCAGAACGCCCTTCCTTCCGTGAGGGGAGGCCAAGCAGTTGTAGCCTAGTTAGTGCGAGCCCACCTCAGGCAGCGAACTCCTGAGCAAAAATCATCCAGCCAAGCGCCACTGCCCCTCTCCTGGGCAAGGAAGGACGTTCCGTTGACCACACAGCCTGGCGACGCACAGGAAACAACAGCCATGATGAAAGAAAATGGGTCTGAGCGCCCAGGGCCTGCACCGTCACGCCTGGCTCTGCCCTGGAAGTTGCACACCATTCCTTACCTTTCTTGATCACGGATTGGTCCAGGAGGCTCATTCCAGGGTCATCTATCGCCTGCAAATAGAAGAGGATGGCAGTGAGGGCCCGGATGGACCTAGTCGCCTAGTCGTCCGGCTGTCCCTAGTCTATGTCTGCTCCGTCCTATGAGTACCACCGGCTGCCTGAGGCGGCTACCGGGGACAGGCGTAATCGGGAATCGCCTGGGCTCAGCACCATCTGCGTCCAAGCAGCAGCCCAGCCTGGACGATTACCAACTCCTGCGGATAGACAACTCCTGCGCCTCTCCTAACCCCTGCCCGGATTGTCCCGGCGGACTGGGACTGAGTATGGATACCCACTGTGGTTCAAGCCCACAGTGAGGAGAGAAAGAAGTGATTCCACGAGGGTCGCTGCCACTCAGGCACGGCAAACACTCAGATCGAAGCCACCTTTTGGCTAGACAGCATCTAACCGAGGACTCCCTGTCAGAGGCAGAGATGGAAAGTTGCGCCTTGGAGAACAGTCGGGCTCCTGCTTTTGTTACTTTTTTGCTTCCAGCCAGGATGCTAAATCCCTGCCCATTCGGATCCACCGTGGCTCACTCTGGACTCACCTGCAGTTCCTCCAGACCGGGCGGCGCCGCCAGCCCGGGGAGACCAAGGGGAGCATCTGCCAGGCCGTGCGCGCCGTCGGCCAGGCTGTGCAGGAGCCGGGGCACTGCGGCGGCGTAGTCTCGGCGCGGGTCGAGACCCAGAGCGCGGGCGGGCGGCGCCAGCAAGCCCGGCGGCTCGTCGTGGGCCCGGGCGGCCGCGCGGGGTGCGGCCCAGGCGGCCTGCGGGGGCTGTGGCTGGGCCAGGGGCGCTAGGCCGCCGTAGGGGTCCGGGGCCAGGTGCGGAAAGGCGGCGGCGGCGTCCGGGCCCTGGCCGTAGGGCAGCTGCGCCTGCGGGTAGGGTGGCGGGAAGTAGGGAGGGTGATAGTCCGTGGTGGCAGAGGCGGCGGGAGTGTGACACAGTGGCGGCGCGGGCCCGTAGGCCGCCTGGGGCAGAGACGACAGGCGGGTCCCGCCAGCCGCTGCGCACAGCCCGTCGGGGCGCTCCTGCAGAAGAGGAGGCGTGCGTTAGGGGACCCATGAGGAGCCGAAAAGTCACCAGCCAGCCCGCGAGGTCCCCTCCAGCTCGCGGGTGTCCTGCAGCTGTCCACCGGCGAGTGCCCCGCGGGCACAGCGGCCCCAGGCTGGAGACCAACCACGGGTCTCCGCCACCAAGTCCTGGCTGCCGAGAAGCCCTGCGGTCCCCTACCTTCGCGATTTCGTTGGCGCAGGGGGCAGGAGGTTTGGAAGATCCAGCAGCCAGGCTCCTCGATGCCCTCTGCCCAGTGTGCCCGGGACCCGAGATTACTCACCATGGCGGAGTATGTGTGCACCAACATGGGGCGGGTAGTGTGGGGCGTGAGGCGTGGCGGAGACACAGCCCTCGTCCGACGGCCAGGGGAGAACTGGAGCGGGGAGCCCTCACAGCCCGCGGGGATCACCGCCTGGCAGCTGGGGGTAAGTCTGCCGGGAGTCCAGAGGGTGTGGGGTCCTCAGCGGGGGACGCCCGCGGGTGCGTCCATGGAGATGGGCTGGAGGGAGCTGATGGCCCTTGAAAAAAGTAGGGCAACGGGTGCCCAGCGCCCGCCCTCTGAGCTCAGCCCGCTCCATGCAGTCTAGTTATAGTGGCGGGGGCGCGCCGGGCCTCTGGGGGCGCGCATTAAAGAGACAAGCTATGGCCTATCTCAGCCTTTTCCCTTGGCTGTCGAAAGGGAGGCGTGGCTCTGGTGGGAACCGGTGGGGTGAGGAGTGAATGAATTCGAGCCCTGCTGATATGAGCTCCTTCTGGTCTGCAAGCTTGCAGCTGTGGTCAAATGGGATTCAAGGCTGGAATGCAGCTCAGGGGGTCTGTGTTCCGCTCGGGCCTGTACATTTTCTATTTACATTTGCTTATTACAATAATTTATTTAGTGGAGGGGTGGGGGGGCACGCGTGTGCCAGATGCTAGTGTGTAGGTCAGAGGACAACTTGCAGGTGTCAGTTATTTTCTTCCATCCTGTGGGTCCCTAAGGTTCGAACTCAGGTCCTGAGGCTTAGTGGCCAGTGAATTAACCCAATTAACCCCAGTGAATTAATAAACGATCTCGCCACTACCGTTGAAATCTTTTTAAATGAATGCTTAAATGCACGCGTTCACCTTTGAGTTTGAGCAAAGCATTCCTTATTTCTGGTATCAGCTTTCTTCCCTGTTAGATGGCCTTTTCTTTGACCACCCAAGGGTGAATGAGGAAGACACTGGTGAGTGGCAAATTCAAACCCTTCAGCTCATGTGCACACTTGTCTGTGTGTGTGTGTGTGTGTGTGTGTGTGTGTGTGTGTGTGTGTGTATGAGAGAGAGAGAGAGAGAGGGGGAGAGAGAGAGAGAGAGAGAGAGAGAGAGAGAGAGAGAGAGAGAGAGGTTAGCAGTCTCTCCTTCATAGTTTTGGACCAAAAACCACTCTGAAGATGCCTGCTTCTCTCAGACTTTCTGAGCTGGTAACCCTCAATGCCAAGCAAGGATCCTTGGATGTTGAGGACAGAGAGAGTCCGAGTGTGGCATGATTTGCACCTAAGAAGAGGCCAAAATGTTTCTGAAGCCACAGGAGACTGGGCTGGCTGTGACTAACCTGTGACACAGAAATGGTTGGTGTGTAGCCGACACAGGGTGGAAGGGATGTGTTGTGACACTTGTGCACAGTCTATGTATTCGTGTGTCACCATGGTAGGTGCTGTCTCTCTGCGACAGTGTGCCCTAATCGCTACCACCAATTCCTCTCCTTTTCTCCCCCCAAATCAACCATTCTGTCCCAAGAAGCAGAAATGGGGATTACAAAAAGGCAGGTGAGAGAAATCCTAAAGGCAATGAGAACTTCAAAAGCAGAAAGTTTTCTTTTCACGTTGAAAGTGGGGAGGGCAGGGCTGGGGATTTAGCTCAGTGGTAGAGCGCTTGCCTAGCAAGCACAAGGCACTGGGTTCGGTCCCCAGCTCCGAAAAAAAGAAAAAGAAAAGAAAAAAAAAAAAAAGAAAGTGGGGAGGGGATAGACACAGTCGCAGTGCTCACTCACCACATACCATGATTATTGAGTTTCCTGACTCACCAATTCCTTTGTCACCCTCATTTTCAAGTGAGGACAAGGCCCATAGAGGTTAGGTGACTTACTGGCCTACAGTCAAACAACTAGTTCTGTGGCAGCCCTTCTCCAGCCTTTCTCTGTGCTCAGGATCATTTCTTTTTCTGTCTCGGACTCAAGCATTCACAATTAAGTCTGACTCCTGAGTGGCTGTGTAATTCTGGGCAAGTCCGGCTTCCTCTCCAAGCTCTGTTTCTGCAACAAAAAGTAAGGGAGGGTGGAGAGGAACCGCTGTTTTCTTCTGTTTCTTTCTAGTGAAGAAAAAGATGAGAAGGTAAAAGTAACACTATTGAGAGATTAGAACAGTAACCTCTGTTCTGGATGACATCCAAGAATGCACATGGCTAGAACAAAGCTCAGCCTGACACACAGGGTTGGGGTTGGGGAGCTGTGAGGAGAGGATGAGGCTAGCCAGCATCTGTGCATGCATCCCTAAGAGTTTCCCACAGGCCAGAACCAGCAGCTAGGGTGGCAGGGGAGGCAGACAGGGGCAGCTGTGCAGCCTTCCTCCTCAGGTCTGTGAGTTTGCGTTTGTTAGCCATGTCTGTGCCCACTTCGCTCATCCTCTACCCTTGACCTCAGTCATGAGACGTCTGAAATTAATCCCAGAGATAGATGTCAGTGCATAGCTCATGAATGGATGGACTCCAGTGGGGAAAGTCCAGAAACCACGATGAGGATGATGCATGGGCCCAGCTTGAGGACCTCTCTGCTCTTCTAACAAGCTTGGGATGGGCTCTGTCTCTGCCTCACTGGCTTCCCTCACCCTTGCCACCAGTCCCTCTTAATCTGACCATTTTTTCTTTGTCTTTTCACCGCATCTCATCATTACCAATCTTTTTTTTTTTTTAAGAATTTTTTTTTTTCGGAGCTGGGGACCGAACCCAGGGCCTTGCGCTTGCTAGGCAAGCGCTCTACCACTGAGCTAAATCCCCAACCCCCCAATCTCTTTTTTTTTTCTTTCAAAATTTTATTTTTATGTTCTTTAGCATTTTACGTTCATGTATAAAGGTGTTGGGCCCCCTGGAACTGGAAGTACAGGCAGTTGTGAGCTGCCATGTGGGTGCTGGGAATTGAACCTGGGTCCTCTGGAAGAGGAGCTCTCAACCATTAAGCCATCTCTCCATGCCCCCAAGAAATCCATTCATCCATTCTTAATGTTGGTTGCGTATGCTTAGAGCAGCTTCTATCTCTTCCTATCTACATTATTGAGAGGGGTTGGGGGAGAACCTGTGCACACGTGGTCAGAGCACAACCTGAAGGACTTTAAATAATGTGGGTTCTGGGGATTGAACTCAGGTCATCGGGTTTGGTATCAGGTGCCTCTACCTGCTAAACCATCTCACCAGCCTCCTGGCTACACTTTTCAGAAGCAAGTTCATTCCCCTCCCAAGTCTAATGACCATTCGTCTCCTTGTTACCCCCAAATCTGTCCTTCCCGGTCTGTCAGTCTGATTAGAAATCCAAAACCATACACTCAGATGCCAGCTGGACAGTCCCTTAGGACGGCTGTTCTCAACCTGTAGGTTGTGAGCCCTTTAGGGGGGCATCAAATGACCCTTTCATGGGGGTTGCCTAAAACCATCAGCAAGCACAAATATTTACTAGTCATGACAGTAGCAAAACTAGTTATTTAAGTAGCAGTGAAAGAAATTTTATGGTTGGGGGGGTCATCACGACGTAAGGTACCATACTAAATGGTCACAGTATCAGGAAGGGTGAAAGCCACTGCCTTAGGACATCTCCTGCAGCCATTCGGAGTTTGCAAGTTAAAGCTGACCTCGCAGGGTTGGGGATTTAGCTCAGTGGTAGAGTCCTTGGTTTGGTCCTCAGCTGGGGGGGTGGGGGGAAGCTGACCTCACATCTCTTCCAACATCCCAATCCCCACCTGCTTATCCTCCCGAATTCTGCAGCACCATAAATGATACCGTGTACTTCAACTTTAGACCTTGACGGTTTTTTTGTTTTTGTTTTCGCTTATGAAACAGGGTGTGTGTAGCTCAAGCCAGCCTGGAACTCATAAACTTCCTGCTTCCGCTTCCAAAGTGCTGGGATCGCAGGCATGAAACACCACACCAAAGCCTGAGTGTTTCTTCTTACAACCCAGAAACACCCACCGTGGAAGAGACTGAGCAGTTACCTCAGAAAACACAGGGCCCTCCTCAGAGCCTTAAGCTTCCTTACTCTCATTTTTCATAGAGCTGGTCCATCATCACCAACGACGTCCGGGGACTTGTTGGAAACACCAGTTCTTGGACTCTACCTCAGACCCCCTGAATCAGCAGCCCTGCACTTGAGTCCAGGAATCTGTTTTAATAATTCCTAACGTGATCTGGGTTGTGCTGTGCAACAAACCAATAACAAGTGACCTGAGTTTCTTGTGATCCACTTCCAACTCCTTTGTTTGGCATCTTTTACCTGGACCACGCTCCTTCCCTACCCAAAGTGCTTCTGGGACCCGTAGCCGGGGGCCCTTCAGGAATGAGGCTGACTAGCCAGTGCTCCAGAGCTCCTGGTTACTTTTCCTTTCCCTCTGTGAGTCACTTCACAAGTCTAAAGGTTTTTTGAGGGGGGGGGGGATGGAGAGATGGCTCAGAGGCTAAGAGCACCTTTGCTCTTCCAGAGGAGCCAGGTTCCATTCCCAGGACCCACATGGCAGGAACTGTAACTCCAGTTCTGTGGATCTGGTGGGTCTGGCGCCCTCTTCTGGCCCCCTCAGGCATTGTGCTGCACAGACATATATGCTGGCCAAATACTCCCACACATAAAACAATAAATGAGGGCTGGAGAGATGGCTCAGAGATTAAGAGCACTGACTGTTATTCCAAAGGTCCTGAGTTCAAATCTCGGCAACCACATGGTGGCTCACAACCATCTGTAATGGGATCAGTTGCCCTCTTCTGGTGTGTCTGAAGACAGCTACAGTGTACTCACATATAATAAATAAATAAATCTTTAAAAAAATAGATGAATCTTAAAAAAAAAAGTCTAAAGAAGTCAAAAGTGTATCTTGTGCTTTGCTTGGTGTGTATCAGGCAGTCACCAAATACCTTTTAAATAAATAAGGGACCAAAAGAGAGTTACAATTTTCCAAGTCTATTAGGGGACTCTTTGGAAGGGCTCTTATGTGAACTTGACTTAGCATAGATACACATAAGGCCCAGTTACAATCTGAGGAGTTCATCAGACAAACGAACAATTTTGCTTATTTCTTCTGGGGAGGGACATGTGCTCTACGATCTACTTCTTTGGAGATCAGTGGAGCTGCGGAAAACTAAGCCCTTCTGTTTCAGGGGCAAGGGTTCTTCCCATTGTAAAGCATGCGGGTGGTGATTTCTTATGGCCTGTTCTTCCTGATACATGCACCTGGATGGAGGCATGGGGAAGGGGGAGAGATACCCCTGGGAAAATGGGGTGCACACCAGGCACAGATACACTGATCAGACATATACACTGGACATTTATTGGCACAGAGGTATGCATGCTCGAATACACATGGACTCTCCATTGGCATTCTTGGCTTATTCTCTTCCAAGGCTCGCATTTTTTCTCCTCTTTAATACAAAACAAAACAAAACCCCAAAGAAAACAGAGAGCCACATTCCTCTTGCTAACAGTCTTGTCTGCAAATGTTTTCCATGAAGCGAAATCTTGCAAAAGATGCTGAGGCCCCATCTGGTGGTTGGAGCTTACCACTGCATCCCAACACTCCCCTGCCCGGCTCAGCAGAAGCGCCGCGACAAGAGTGAGCACATTCTTGGGAGTTTCAGTTTAGCCCCTTGCCCACTCTGGAGCCTGGAACCCTCTCGTGGAGGCTCATGAGAGGACAGGTCTCAGTCTGCCGTGTGTTTTTGAGTTTTGCTGGCCTTGGCATGTAGGAGAGCAGCTCAACAACAAGGACCAGACAGTAATCATTTGCTTTGTGGCCCTTCCCTCGCTTCCCCAGACTATTGGCCACTCCTTCCATGATTCTGAAGAACATTTGACAGCTCCCAAATCTGTAATCCTCTCAGACGTCTTCCCATGCTCTAGGCTAAGGGGAGGAAATCACTCCTCAGATGTTCCATAAACAACACAAACCAGTCACCAAACCAATTCCTTCATAAACCCGTTTCTCTCCCAGTGTTTCCCATGACAGAGTGGTCCACACAGGGGTCACAGTAACCCAGGGGTATCACTGGCTCCCCGTTCTTTGTTCCTTTTCACTTATTAATTTCTAAGTCCCATTTCCTAACTCCTACCCACACCACCCTCATTCTCCTCATCCCTGGCTTAGTTCTGATTTCTTCCCCACTGTCTGAGCCCTCCCTCCCGCTGCCTCAGTAGTCTCCCCTCTTTGCTTCCTTCCCCACCCAGTCTCCCTGCATTTGCTAGGTAGCCCAAGTTGGCCCCCAAAACCTCCTTTCTGCTCTAACCTCCAGAGTGCTGGGTTACAACAGACATCCATCACACCCAGCCAACTCCAGACGTTCCCTTTGCAGTCAGCCATCTTTCTAAAATGCAAACTGAATTCTATTTAATCTGCTCCAAAATCTGCAGTCTGGTTCTTTGGTATGTCACATATTTAAAATGCTGGGTATCGAGCAGAGCAGCGTGGTGCACACCTTTAATCCCGGCATTCAGGAGGCAGAGCTAGGCAGACCTCCTAAGTTTTGAGGCCAGCCTACTCTACAGTACAAGTTCCAGGACAGCCATGGCTACATAGAGAAACCTTATCTCAAAGTGATCATGAATTAATAATAATCATCATAATAAATGCTGGGGATTGCACACTATGACCTGGTCCAGCCTCATCCTCCACTTCTTCCTGCTGGACCATAGTAGAGGAATGGTATGCCTTATACACCTACCATTCTTCTGCTTGTCCACCTGGCAAGCCCCCTCCTAACCCTCAGGTCCCAGAGCCAGTGTTTGGTTTCATAGATTTGTTCAAGGGGCTGGGGAGCTTGAGATTCCAGGCACATTTTGTTTTGACCTCCATAGAAGTCACTGCTAATACCCTTAGGTCACACCGTCTACTGGGTATTAAGCTGCTTGGTGATTGATACAGGTTAGTTTGTCTTCTCATGTTTTCAAATGAATATGCTTGCTTTGCATAGCCAACTGTGGGTGGGGCAAGCTACAGGATGCACTCAGTAGATGATTTCCTACTGGCTTGGGGGCCTAGATGGAGCCTGCAGAGCAGACAGACAGGGCAGGGTGGGGGTGGAGCTGTTCCGGCTCCAGCCTGGAATGGCAAAGGGTACTTGGCCCTTCCTCTCCGTATTTGGCATGAAAACCCAGGTCCACAGCTGGTAGCCTGAGAGCCACACTTGGCTTTCTGGGTTTTGGGTTTTGTTAGGCCAACAGTGACTTAATCAAAAATAGTTTTTAATGTTTGAGTTGGCTTCCTTATAAAACTTAGGATTTCTGATCCCTTTAGAAGTTGGAACATGGCCTGTGGGCTGGCTCCGTGGGCAAAGATACTTACCACATAAACATGCTGACGACCTCTATCCCCAGAACCCACAACAGTGGCAAGAACTAATTCCACATTGTCCTCAGACCTCCATGAGTGCTGCAGCACATGTCCCCCACCCCAATCACACACCCCATAACAATCTTTTTGTTTTAATTGGAGGGTGTTGCAATGACCCTGTAAACAAGTTGCTGTAAGGAGACAAGCAGTCCTTCTGAGTGTCCCACCAGGCCCAGCCATATCAACATTTGGGTTTATGAACCTGCTGTACTAGGGCAGGGTGTATCTAAAACTTCCCTGCATGTAGAACTAGCTCCTGGGGGAGGTGAGTGAGAACATCCGTTACTATTTAGAAGGATGCTCGCCCAGCTGATAGTATTGAGCAGCATGTTAAGAGCCAGAAAGACATAGAGATGCAGGGCAGACTACAAAGGAGGCTTCTCATCACCAATAAACATTTATTGAGTGTCCACATGTGCACAGCTTTGAACTTGGCGATCACAGAACGCACTGGGGGGAGGGGCGGAAGCAAGGGGTCAGGTGTATGCGGGTCTCCACGGGTTCAGAAAGGTAGTTCCTGCTGGAGCCGCCAGTCGCGTCTCCCTGCAGAGAAGAGTCTTAGCAGGGACGGGGGGAGGGGAACTGAAGCCAGGCACCACGGTGGCAGTGGAGTGCAATCACAGGGAAAACATGCGGATTCTAGGGTGATGTGACCTCCTGTTCCTGGCTCCAGCCAGGCCAGATGGCAGCAGGGGCACAGGGAGCTGATGCTCAGGTGTCCAAGCAGAGATAAGGACAAGCAAAATAAATAACCCCCAACCCCCATCTTCACTCTGCTGCAACATGACACAAAAGCTCAAGAGACCTGGGACCAAGGGCACTCCGGTCCCCTCAAGGAAGCGCAGGTGGAAGGAGGTTCCCCGCCCCCCACTGGTCTGTCTGCTCCAAATTGCCCTGGAAGCATAGGGGCAACTCGGACCCCGGGTCACTAGAGTTGAAAGGAAGAACTGTGATGTCAATGGCCTGAGCCTGCTCTCTGTCCAAAAGGACCGAAGGCAAAAGCCAAACGGCCAATTTAAAGGGCGCGGACCTGGCCTGGGGGAGCCAGAAGGGGCACCACAGCCTTGGGGAGGCCACGCCCTGGCCGGCAGGGCACATGGGCTGAGGCAGTCTGCGCCTGCCAGCCCGCTCCTACCCTGGGACCTCCCTCCTGTCAGGGAGCCAGACGCTGGGTATAATGACACTTAGTTGCCCTCTTCCTGGGGACTTCTCCAACCTTCCCCGGCCTGGCGGGGCCAACCTCTGTTCCAAGCCAATCCCTGCCCCAAGGGGGCTGGAGGCAGGATGCAGTTTCTTATACTTGAGAGGTGGGCATCACGCCCTAGCCCTCAGAAAAGCCAGAAAGCTGGGGTGTTTGTGGGGGTCTGAAGAAGGGGTCCAGTTTGGGGGCTTCAGGGAAGATGCCTCCTCCCTCCTTCCCTCGCTGCCCGCCCCTGGGTCTATACCCACTGGATGCCCCTCAGGGCTCTGACAGGCACTGCTCCAAAGCAGCCATGCGGTAATGGCTGGCTGTTTCTTCACCCGCCTGCAGCCTCATGGCCTCCCGGCATAGCCGGTTTGCCCGCGCCAATTCCACGAGCACGCCCTGGTAGGCAGCCACCATCTCGGGCTTGACAGAGTTGGGGCTTACACTACCTAGCAGCTGTAGCAGCTCCTGTGGCCAGCGGGAGCGCAGGGCGGCAGGGGCCAGCCAGGGCAACAGAGGGACACAACCTGTGAAGGCCTGCATGCCCAAGAACCAGAGCTCTTGCAAGTCGGCCCAGATGCCCTCATAGTCAGGGGACAGGGCCAACACCGCCTGGTCAGAGCCAGGGGTGGCCCGTGCCACATGGGACTGTGACAGAAAGAGGATGGCAGCTGCGAAGAAACCTCGGGAGGCCGGAGTTCCTTGGAGAGCTGAAAGGAACGGAGGAGAATGTACCGGTATAAATCAGACAGGCCAAGCACTGGACTAGGGCCTCCCATCCCTCCTGTGGACATACTCAGAGAATAGAAGCATCACCTGCATTCAGACTGCCTAGGTTCAAAGCCTACCTTCGACACTTAGCGTGACAATGGGTGTGTAAACTTTTTTGGATTTCAGTTTCTTCATTAAGATGGAGCTAGTAGCAAGTCAATCTTAGCAATTTGTCATGAGAATTAAATAATCCAGGTATGCTCCATCATCAAGACGTCTACATGCATAAGAGGTAGGAGTAAGTCTCTGTCATATACAAAAAAGGACCTTCCTCTGGGTTTTCACAGCAGGGGCCCCAGGCAGCTAGCTGGTGGCCCAGAGCCCTTCACCAGGCTGAGGATGAACTGATTTGATTTCTTGCCAGAAGAGGGCGCCAAAGGAGATCGTGAACAGTAATACAACTCTGGCGCACACCTGTCGTTCAGGGGTTCAGGAGCCCCCTCTGCGGACTTTTTAGGAAGCTGTTCAACTAATGTGGTAGCATTTGTAGGTGAACTGCATTGGATCCACAGCACAGTGACTCTCCTTGGGGGCTAAGTGCAAGGGGTTCCTAGTTCAGAGCAATGTTCCTCTTCTGAGGCAGGGTACCCTGCTGGGATCCCCACACAGAAAACAGGCAGCTGAGGGTATGGGCACATTACACCCTGTTCCCAGGCATCTGCTTAGTTCCTACAACCTGACAGATGGGGCACAGGGAACAGGCGGGGACAGAGGGACCCAAGCAGACACCCACGGTCAAAGTGGGAGACAATGAGGGCTGTCAGGGGCTGGAGGGGACGCCCTGCCCCCTGCACATAGCCAGAGAGAGGTAGGGCAGGGAGAAGTTGTGCTCAGAGAGTAGCATTGATGTGTGTCACAGAGTGGGGTGGGGTGCTAAGTGGTAAAAACCTCAACGCAGCCCACTGGGTTTGTGACTCAGGGCCTGGATGGGGGACAGCTCCACCTTGAAAATGGGGGTTTCAGAGTTCCCAGGCTGCCAGGGAGTCCAGGTGCCTGTGCTTGTGTCTCTGAACAGGTCTGTACTAAACTCCCACCAGGCCTTGCCTTAAAAGTCTTTAAAAGGAAGAGAATGTTAATCATGTTGGGAAGAAGGGTGGGGGTGGAGGATGGAGAAATACTGTAGAAATTGCCTCTCGATGGGAAAATTCTGCTACACCCTTTTCTGAAAGTGGAGGCTGGCATTCTGAACACTGCAAGTCCACTCAGGTGTTCTGTCCCTGAGGCTTACCTGGAGAGGTGCTAAGGAGCCGGGCCATTAGGAGGCCCAAGGTGGCCACGTTGGCAGCTAGAAGCAGTCTTCCTTGCTGCTGCACTAGTGAGGGCAGTGACGTCATCAGGGTGTTCATAAGGGATGTGAAGCAGGCGTCGCGCCTGGGGAGGGAGGGAGCAGAGGATGGGGCAGGCAGAGGGTTAGTAGACTCCACACCAAGCCCTTTGGGAAACCTGGCATCTGAGGTTTCTAGCTCTACCAGGGCTTGGCAGGACTTCGTGTGGCAGGGTGAAGTGTTAACTGCTGACTTTCAACCCTGCCATCTGGGTTGGTAAGATTCCAAGGAGCTGAGCTGGGTGACGGCTGGTATCCCCCTGGGATACCTGGGGGTCTGCTCCAACAAACCCTCAAGTGGCACTGGCTTTGTTTGTTCTGAAGCCCGCTTCCGCTAACACTCAGGGAAGCCTACAGATTCAGGGCACTAGGTTGGAGGTTGAGAATGGGTGCCAGGAAGCTCCCTCTGCTTCCCGGGATCTCCTCCCAGCCTCTCCCAAGCCCCTCACTTGATCAGCCCGGGAGCGGTGACCACCAGGTTGAGGAAGATGTGGCAACAGGTCTGTAGGCCGATCTCCACGCTGTCTGGCAGCACTGAGGTATCATGGCCAGGGGATGTGAGTTCCCACTGCTGCAGGAAGTACTTGCACAGAAGTGAGGGGGCTCCTTCCTTGATCAAAATCTCCCGGGGACCATCTTCAACAGTCAGGTGGCACCAGCCAGGAAGGAGGAGCCTGAGCACGTGGAGACAGAGGAACGTGAGGTGGGAGAGATAAGGGCAGAGCACCCTGACTAAAAAAGAACATAGAAGTCAGGGGAGGTGGACTCACTCCCACTTTCAAAGTGGTGCTGAGAAAGCTCAGGCATCGGGGGTGCACAGGCCCCGTTCAGGGGCCTCCGCCCCACAGTCTGACTGTGGCCTGTGTACTTCCCACCCTCTGAGCTCATTTCTGCCATTTTGTTTTTTAAACTATTTTTGAGGCACAGTCTTCCTCTGCCTCTGCAGCCCAGAGTGACTTCAGCAACTCTGCCTCAGCCTCCCAAGTGCCGATATTAAAGGGGTAAGCCAGCAAGCTCAGTGTATTTTAAGTGTGGATGAAATTTCTATAAATCATGAGATTTGCAATGTGGACCAGATGAAATTGTTCTAGAAAAGTATACGGCGAAATACCTTGCCTTGTAGCAGATGTTCAGTAAACCTACGTTCTGTTTCTAATAAAAATCTGGGGATTACCCGGGCATGGGGTGCATGTGTTAGCTGCAGCACTTTGGAGGCAGAGGCAGCAGATCTCTGTGAGGTTGAGCTCAGACCAGCCTGGTCTACATAGGAAGTCCCAGGCCAGCCAAGGCTATATGATGAGACCCTGTTTAAAAAAAAAAAGGGGGTTGGGGATTTAGCTCAGTGGTAGAGCGCTTGCCTAGGACCTGGGTTCGGTCCCCAGCTCCGAAAAAAAAAGAACCAAAAAAAAAAAAAAAAAAAAAAAAAAGGAGATGGCAAGTGGTATGTGACAGGACAGTTCAGGAGCTCTGTGGGAAGAAACCCCCAAAGCAAACAAATAAAATATGACACTGAGGGAACACTCAGGACATCAGGGAGCCCAGGATAGGAGAAAGGGCATCCTTATCGGACCCTTTTCTTTCCTTCTTTCCTTCTTTCCTTCCTTCCTTCCTTCCTTCCTTCCTTCCTTCCTTCCTTCCTACCTATCTACCTACCTACCTAACCTATTTTTCTTTTTTGGGGGGGACAGGGTCTTGCTATGCAGATGTAGCCTTGGAAGAACTGGTACTTTCTTTTTTTTTTTTTTTTTTTTGGTTCTTTTTTTCGGAGCTGGGGACCGAACCCAGGGCCTTGCGCTTCCTAGGTAAGCACTCTACCACTGAGCTAAATCCCCAGCCCCGAACTGGTACTTTCTATATAGCCCAAACAGGTCTTGAACTCTCAGATTTCCTGCCCCCGCCTCCTAACTGCGGCAATTACAGGCATGTGCCACCAATCCTGGAGACCCTTTTCTTTGGAATGGTCTGGCCGGACAACCCATAACCATAACTCACCGGAGAGCATCCCCTGGCCAAGCAGGCCCTGGTGTAGTGGGAGAGATGGCCAAGTTAGCCACCTGCTGCGAAATGTCACTGGCCTCCTCAGCCTCCTCATAGAGTGTCTTGGCATATCGGACAAGGAAGGGCAGCAGTTGGCACACCTCCTTACGCAGGGATGAGGTCTCCTCCGCCAGCCAGGCACCCAGGATCCGTACAGAGGCAAACACAAAGGGCTCTTTCTGCTTCTCTGGCCCCACCTGTTGTCACAAGACCCCAGTAAGACAGAGTGGAACCAGGTACCCTCCTCTGCCTGCCAATACAACTAGAGGGAAATCCTGGCCTGTGTGGCCATGACACATGGACCCCGAGGGCCAGTGGGATGGCTCAGTGGGGACTTTACCACCTCATTTGGTTCCTGTGAATCACAGGGTGAACTCGAAGAACTGACTAGTTTTCCAAGCTCCACACATGTACCGGGGCATGCATGCGTTGCCCCTCCACGTTTAAGAAATAGATAAACATAACTTAAGGGGGCGGGGGCAACCAGCCTGTTTCTACCCAAAACCTAACACATGGGAGAGACTCACTCCACAGGGGCTAAGTAGGACCTCAGTGTGGACAACCGAATCAAGTGGGTCTCAGACAGCATGCCTAATGCTTCAAGATTCAAGTCCCACATCCCTAATTCTTTACCTCTAAGGTAGCTGGGGAACCAGGGGAAACTTAACATTTCTTTAGAGAGGCTCTGAATTGAGGCAGGGAAGGGAAAAGACTTGCCATGGAGTAGTGAGAGGTCACCCACATATGGGTTAAATCAGAAAATAATATCAGAGCTTAGCATGACTTATTAGACATAAGGCTGGTAAGCCCAGTGGCTGAAGCAGGTCATTAAAGAGACCAATCATGCCTGACTCCTAACAGAAGAGGCAGCCTTGCAAATACACAGAGTAAAGGGGATGGTGGGGGAGAACAGACTTAGAGGCGAGAACCAGGCCGCTCCCGGCCCCCACCTTTCTCCTGCATCCTTGTGTCTACATGGAAGACATGGAACTACATAGACAGGTTTCTATGTGAGACAATGCTTTAAAGTGAGTGGAACAGTCGGCCTCGACTTGGTGTGTGATGTGTAGCGTGTGTGTACTGGAGAGTATATGTGAGTGGGAGGTTACTGTGTTGTGTGTGTGTGCTGTGATCAGAGTGCACATATGGTGTGTGGTATGGTGCTTGTGTGGAGGCCCACGACAAGGAGGGAGAGGGGAGGAGGCTCGGCCACACACTACTCCCTAAAGTGCTTGCTACAGTACCAGCCAGCATGTTCGTGCAGCTAAACTGTTTCCCTATTACACTCCTTCCTCCGCAGGCCAGTGGGTCCTTACCTGCAGCAGGTAGTGAATGACAGCTCCGATGGCCTCTTTCATGATGCTCACGAGCTGAACTTTCTGGGGCTCCTTCAGCAGGGACTGCTCACAGCGGGTACACTCCTGGATCCCCAACTCCATAAGGGCATAGCAGGCAGTTACCACGTCTTCTTTCACCTCTGTGCCTGTCTCCTCGAGAGCCAGTCGCACCTCCACGCAGGCCAGATTCACCAGGAGGGCCAGAAACTTGCTCCCAGAGCTGCCCACTGGGATCCAGTCGGAGCCGCAGGCATGAGCCAGGCGGGCTGCCAGCTTCAGTGCAGGATTGCGCTGCCAGGAGCTCAACTTGCTTCCTAGGATGCGTGCCAGCCCAGCCTGCAGATCCCGGTGGCATTCAGGGGGCACAGTTGTTGGGGGCAGGAAAAGGGGCAGCAGCTGGCAGAGCTCAAACTTGCTGGCATCTTCAGCTCTTTGGAAATCCTCGCTGAGGCCTCGCAACACAGCCAGCAGGTCGGGCTCTGCCTCCTTCCAGCACTGTGTCTCTGCAGCAGCCAGCAGCCCCACCAGGAGTGCCAGGGCCTGGTCAAAGCCATAGCCATGCCCCAGGTATGCCTGGCACAGGGCAGACACTGTGCCACCAGCAATGAGGTGTCGGGGCCCTCGGGGTGTGCCTGCAACAGCTGTCAGGCACTGGTAGGTGTCATCAATCATGGAGCGGCGGGCAGCATCATCAGGATCCCCTCGGGCTGTCAGGAATGTGCAAAGGATGGGGATCTTGTTCAGGACCTGGGGATGGCTGGCTAGTTCAGGGTCGCTGCAGAAACAGGCCAGCAGGGCCACGCCCAGGGCCCGGAGAACGTGGTCAGGGCAGCCATCAGGGGCCTCCTTAGTAGTCAGGAGTCGGTTGGGAAAGGTGAACCCAACAGCATCAAAGATCCTACGTCGAGTTTTGGCGTCAATGTCACCTGCTTTGACTGCCTTGGTTACCTATGGGGGGGTGGGGAGGCAATACGCTATCAGCAGAATGAAAAGAAATGTAGCAAACACTCTCCCTACTCTGTTCCCTGGGCACTGCGGGCTGGCAGGAGTGGGTTATGCAATGGGATTCATTCTGGGGTCATTTCATCCAGCTCTTCCTCTCTCCTTGGAGACAGACATGTGTGACCTCTGGGATCCCTGTCATCTATGATTGTCTCGTGGAAAGGAGGCTGTCCAGTGGCCCTTAACCACTCATCTGGGAACAATCACCTGGCCAGTGAGGAGTGCCTCCTGGTGTCTAATTCATTAATCCATATGCCCACGACCTGGGATGCAGGGGGCTTTAGAACTCAGTGTTTAAAATCCGCTAAGGATCCAGGGTCCTTCCCTGAGTTCTTGTCTCCAGAGGAGTCTCTGATCCATTTCCGCCACCTTCTCACGGGAAATGGCTCCTGTGTCTCCCTGCTCTGCATGTCAAAACATTTCCCTTTCCATTTCACCTAAACACCTCCTCTGCTGCAGTGTGAGCCCTTGACTCCAGAGCCTTCTCCCTGTTGCCATGGCAAACAAGCAACTGCTGCACTCCCTCCTCCCTTCACCCCCCACACACCAACTCATCCCCCCCCCCCCCAAGCACTGCAGCTCCCGCTCGGCTGTCCCCAGCTTGGGTTCCTCTAGCAGACTGAGACCTTTACTTTTAACAAACCTACTGCCTTCTCCGGTCACCTCTCAGAGCCTCTCTCTAGTTACTCCCAATCCTGTTACTCTCGCAGGTCGAAGAAAAAGCTACCCCAGCCCACAAGTACTCTGCACTAGTTACAACCTGCTGCTGCTACCCTATGAGTCAGCTCCCATCTGCTCTGGGACGCCCCAAAAAGCAAATCCAGGCAGCCTCCTCCGTGGTCCCATGCCACTGCCTTATTCACCTCTCTTCTCCCCTTCCCCCATTCCCAAGGGAGCAGAGTATAAAGGTGGAGGTCTTGGGCCTTTTTTTTTTTTTTTTTTTTTTTGGTGCCTCCGGGTTGCCAATACCACTTAGATCTCCCTGAGGACTTGCTGACCCCATTCTTTGGGGGCCCTCCTGTCCAACCCTCCCACCTTCCAGGTCCTTACTAGCAGCAGGGCTGCAAACTGCTCGCTGTCATTCTTGGCCTCACGGAGGGCTCCCAGGTAGCGCTCCAGGGTGGGGTTTCGGCTCTCTGCCTGGTTCAGAGCTGGCTCACAATCCGAGGCCATGATGCCCGCCTTGCCCAACTGTGAACACAAGAGGGACTGAGCATCCCTCTGCAGAGGAGGGGCGGGGGCGGGGGTGGAAGTGGAGGATGTGGGGAGGGATTAGCACAGAGGGAGGGGAGGGTGGATTTGGAAGGGTGGCTTCCTCATGACTGACCTCCCTTGGGGGAGCCCCTTTAAGAGGCTGGACCTGCAAATTCTTTAGGATGAAGGGACCCTGGTCCAAGGTCACCTCCAGAAAAGTGGGATATGAGGACCATGCATGCTGCTGCTCAGCTAGACAGCTTTCCTCACCAGTCTAGAAGTGGGAAGAAGCTGGCCCAACTGCTCAGCAGCCCCTGGCACCAGATACGGACCGGGTTTTATCTCTCTCCAGGAGGCACACGAGGAGTGAGTGGTGAGGACAGACAGGGAGGAATGAAGACATACACGGGTGAAGTTCGATTATCCGGACTCACGCTGACAAGGAAGAAAAGGGCATTCTAGGGTTCCTTTCCCCTCCCTTCTTCAGAGAAAGTAGACTGGCTTCAGCAGGAGTGAGAAGGCAAGCTCTCCAGAGAAGGCTTTGAAGACTCCCCTGCGGACCCACCCCTCCAGCCAGGGCTCTTAATCGCCCCCGCAGCCTCCTTGCCTTCTCTTCTTTCCCTCCCTCGGGCAGAGGCTGCAGAGGCTGCAGGAGCAGGAGCTGCAACTGGTGCTGCTGCAGTAGCAGCAGCACCAGCATTAACCCCTTGTGCTCCCTGTACTCTCCCTGCCCGTCCCGCTAACAGCCTGTGGGTGCCGGCACTGGCTGGAGAAGGAAGGAGGGGTCGGATGGCTCTCAGGATAACAGAATCCAGAAGCCGGATAATCGAAGCGGGGCTGCAGTGATGGAGAGATGAGAAGGGGAGAAGGGATCCTGGCGGTCACCACCTGTCCCGCCGCAGCCAGGTCACAACACGACATTGATGAAGTCGAACGACAGGGCAGCGATGAGATCACACTTCACGATGGCGCGGTGATGTCACGGAGAGATCACAGCGAAATCACGACATGAAGGGGACAGCCCCCAAATATGATAGGGCAAATTTTAAAAATATATATAATAGATAAATATTGAAAGGGGTTGTGACAAAATGGAGTCTCGACAGGGTACGGTGATGTCGAGATATGGCACGATGGAGTCGCGATAGGGTCCCTGGGGAGTCTCGGCATCGATCAGCGCCGGTTCGGAGAGGCTCCGGCTGAGATGCAGGGGAGGGCTTGAAGGGGGCTGAGCTCACCAGGCTGCGGCCCCGAGCGGCGAAGTCTTTCTCCGGGCGCGTTGCTCCGGGAGCTTGGGGCTGCTGCTCACGCCGCGTTGCCCACTCTTGGCTCCAGGATGCTACAGCTCCACCCCCACCCCCGCATCGCTCTCGACCAATCGGCGCTGGCCTCACTCCGCACTCTGACCAATGGCACAGCAGGGCGCTAAGCAGTAGGGGGGTGCCTCCGGTGCGGCCATCTTGCTTGTGGGCAATGCCCGAGTCTGGGGCCTGGGTGCTCGTGCAAAGGAGGAGAGGTGCAGGCCGCCCCACGAGGGCTCGCAGCAAAAGGCTGAGGGCTTGGACATCCTCGCTTGTGCGTAGTTCTCTCAGCGCGACCCCTCCTCCCACCCTGGGCTCGCGGCTGGAATTGCGCTTCCGGAGGGTGGGGGCAGGAGGACTGGCTCAGCATGAAGGGTGTGTTTCCGGGTTAAGGCCTGGGAGGTGGGAGGAGGCGGCGTTTCCGGCCGCGGTCGCTGTCCAGGGAGGCTGAGGCAAGAGGGAGCTGTCCGGGTGGGGAGCCAGCACTTCCTTCTTTCTCTTCCTCCTCTGCGTGAGGGGAGAGAAGGTTGGGGGCCCCCCGAGCCCATGGATCGGGAGGAGGCGGAGGCCGCCGAGAGCCGGCACCCCTCTATGTGGCCCTGAGCCCCGGTAGGTGGCCGGGGCGGCTGGCTGCCAGGCCGAGGACCATGAGCTTAGGGGAGGGGCAGAGGCGGGACGGGCTATGCCTCGGGGTACGCTGGCCGGGCGTTGGGACCCGGAGGTGGCGCTCCTGGCTGGGACAGGACAAGTCAGCTGCTTCTAGCCTTGCAGGTGCCAGAGTCCCAAGCTGAACCCCTGCTTTGGGGCTCAGGCCTGGTCAGGCAGTTCTGTCTATTCCCTGACAGACTGGCAGACCAGGCTCCAGGCACTGCGGTCCTTCTGATAACTCTCGACCTCTGCAGCCTCGTCCGAATTGCTGTCTCTGGTGTTTGATGATCTTCCCATCGAGATAAAAAGAAAAAAAAAAGTTGATACAGAATAAAGGGGGCGGGGCTGGGCTCGTTGGCGAAAACCCTCCTCGAGAATTTTGACGATTTTGCCCCAGGGTCCTGCAGTGGCTGCAGTGAGCACAAAAGCGAAATGAAGGAAGTCAAAGTAGAAGACCTCAGGCGGGGTTCCAGGAATGCTTTGCCTGGTTTCACCTCACGGTGGTTGTGCCCAACCGACAATAGAAGTTGTTAAAGCGCATTAGCTGACTCTCCTTGTGCTATCTTGTGATTAACAGACTGGAAACTAGGAACAAATTGGAAAGACGTCCTCTTAGAACAATCTGTTCATTTTTTCAGCTATTTGGAAAACAGTGTTTGCAAATATAAGCAAAGCTATTCATGGCAGTCTGTTCTGTAACTTTTTCAAACATCTAGGACTTTTTCCCCCCCTTCTTAAGAAGCTTTATTCTTGATTACTCACACCCGCTGAATAGACGGGCTCTGTCGTTATTCAAACATATCTTATCGCTGTGTACATAAATGGAGTTCCACGTATGTAGCTGACAGACTGAACTATGATACATTCCCCATCAACCTGAAGTATTAAGTAAACATTACCCCCTGCTCTGTCTGAACAGCTGCTGCGACAGAGTGCTTTTATTTCGGGTGTACTTGTAACGCCCTAAATGCCAGAACTACTGGGAGCTTTTCTAGATTTTCATTTGTCAAGTATTGTGGGGGTGTGTGTTCTCTCCCTGGGTTGCTACCCTTTGATTTGATAACAAACATTTTGGATCTTAGCAGTGTTTTTTGTTGTTCCTGCCTCTGGTCAGCAAGCTTTTAACTGGACCCTAGCAGTGTTTTGTGCCCAGAGGCAATTATAGGTTTCAGCCGAATAAGCAGCCTGGAGTGCAAATGAAATTACCTCTGTCTCTCCCAGGCACTTGTAACCAGCTTGCAAGTCCAATGGTGTTTATTCCTCCTGTTTTCAAAGCCTTTTTATTTCTTTTTTGCTTTTCCCCACCCACCTGCCAGGATATTGATGACAGGTATTAAGTCACCTTTAGTTTTAAATCCCTTTGTGGTAGGCAGAAATGTTGGGGAAGATCCACGCACACACTCACGAGCACATGCATGCTCTCCACTCCATCCTGGGAGGCTAGAGAAGTTTCTGAGTATAGCTTCTTTGGCTACATGATGCCTTTTTTCCCTCCCCTCCGTCCTGTGTCGTACAATTACAGGAAAATTAGATAGGAATGGGTAGAAGAGAATGAGAGAGATGAGAGAGATAGAAGTCCTTCCGGTGCCCGTGGCTCAGGGAAAGGCATTACCTCAATTTGGAGTGGTATGGTTGTGTCTCTTCCTTCTTGGCATCGGCACTGAAATCCATTCCAGATAATGTTGGTCATCTTGTATGCTGACTGGAAGTGAGGGTTAGAGTTGCCAACCCGTGCTCTTTACCAGATGTGAGTGTCAGCTTCATAACTTCATATTTAGGACAGAATTTTTTTTTTTTCCGGAGCTGAGGACGGAACCCAGGGCTTTGCGCTTTCTAGGCAAGCGCTCTACCACTGAGCTAAATCCCCCAACCTCAGGACAGAAAATTTTTAAATTTTTGTTTGTTTGTTTGTTTCTTTGAGGGAGTGCTTTTCTATAGCCTTGGCTATCCTGGAATTTGCTGTGTAGACCGGACGGGCCTCAAACTCACAGAGATCTGCCAGCTCTCACCCTCAATCCCCACCCTCACTCCCACCCACCCCTACCCAATGCTGGGATTAGAGTTATTTACCACCAGTGCTGGCACAAAACTTAATTTTTTTTTCTTTTTTTCTTTTTTTTCCGGAGCTGGGGACTGAACCCAGGGCCTTGCGCTTGCTAGGCAAGCGCGCTACCACTGAGCTAAATCCCCAACCCCAATTTTTTTTGAGACAGTGTCTCATTATATTCTCTAGGCTAACCTCGGAGTCCTGGATTTAAACAATTCTGTAACCTTCCACATAGCTAGGATTTCAGCTATGGGACACCATGCCTAGCCAACAGATCTTTGAATTATTTCTTCAGAACCCTATCAACTTGTGTTGTCAAGAATTATGTGAGAGGGAAGAAAGCTCTGGAAAATCAGTGTCATTCTCCTCTTTCCTCTCCCCTCCATATACTACAGCCACCAGATTACAGAGTAGCCAGCACAGTGCTAAGTTAAACACATGGGGAGAAGTATAGGAGACGTTAAGACAGGAATTGCAAACGAATTGGACAGGCAGATAGTGTAAAAGTGTGTACTGGGTAGATTTGTAAGATGGCACGGTGCTTGCTGTGCCTCAAGAGACTCACCTTGGAAGAGCAAGACTGGGCAGTATAGTCAGGATTAGTCAGAGGAAGTCCAACCTCTCCTTAGATAACGAAGTACTTTGGTCAAAATCACAGAGCGGTTAGTAGAAGCTGAAGTGGAAAATCAGAGCTACTTTCTCAGGTTGGTGCTCTTTCCCATTCTCACACAGACGTCGGATTAGACAACAATGGGATATAAAATCACTTTAACAGCAGATTCACTTTATATATCCTTGCTCTGTTGTTACCCTGATAATTATAGGCTCTGCCGAAGCTCAGGCTGAAAATTTGCTGGCAGGGATGAACATTGAAAGACACACTTGAAATTTCTCTTTCTCCTGATCTGTCACATTTTTCTAGCATTCCACATTTCCAGGAATCAATTATTAATTGCTTGGCATATAATTTCTCTTTCTGTCTTTCTAGTGTACTGGTTCCGCCTCTCTGGAAGGCCATGGAGAAGAGACTGGGAGTCAAGCCAAGTACCACTTCCTGGGTTTTGCCAGGATATTGTTGGCAGATATCAGTGAAGCCACCGAGAAGCCTGTACCTGGTTTACAGTTTCTTCTGCCTCAGCGTTCTGTGGTTGTCAACAGGTATCACTTTTGAGATTTAAGGTTTAACCCCTTCCACCCTGCACCCCCCCCCAAACAATCAGCATCCTGAATATATGGGTTTGCTTTATAGACCGACCAGAAGGCAGAAAAGCCATCTGCTGACATAATGGCCATCATTTTAATGGGTGTTTACTTGTTGGGTTTGTTTTTGTCTGTCTGTCTGTCTGTCTGTTTTTTTCTGAGACAGGTTTTTGGAGTGTGTGTGTGTGCAGCCCAGGCTGACCTGGAATTTCCAGCTGCCTCTCTCTCCATACCCTGCTTTGTTTGTTTTGGGACCAAAATATGAATTGGATTTTTTTCTCTAAAGGAGAATCGGTATTCAGTTTGCCATTTTATAAAGGTAGATTGACAAATAAAGCCAAATAAACAAACAAATATTCAGAGTTGGATAGATTGGGGCCCTGGAGCTGGACATGACTGAGGCACATTAAGTGTCATGGCCCAGGACACATTACCTAAAGTCTTCCTATCTTCTTTTTTTTTTTCCGGAGCTGGAGACCAAACCCAGGGCCTTGTGCTTGCTAGGCAAGCGCTCTACCACTGAGCTAAATCCCCAACCCCCTTCCTATCTTTTTAAGTGGGATCTCAATGTGTAGCCCAGGCTGGCCCTGACATCATGATCCCCTTGCCTCACTAGACTAACCTTAGATCTGCCTCATACCTTGACTTGAGAGATGACATAGTAGAGGCATGTAATGCTGTGTGACCAAACCTGCTTAGAAAGAGATGCTTAGCTTTCTTACCAGAGCAATGCGCACTTTGTTTTATTTTTTATTTTTGAGAAAGGGTGTCACTGTGTTAGCCCTGGCTGGCATAGAACTGGATATGTAGACTAGACTGGCTATAAACTCACAGTGATCTGCCAGCCTCTGTCTCCTGAGTGTTAAGATCGAAGGTATGAATGGTGGATTCTTACTACTTTAACAAATCCATGTATTTGTTTTAATTTGAAAGGGCTGCACACACCCGCCATGATGGTCTGTGTGTATTGGTCAGAGGACAGCTTTGTGAAGCCAGTTCTCTCCTTCCACATTTGTGTGGATTCCAAGGATTAGATGCAGCTGGTCAGGCTTGCACAGCAGAGCCATCTCTGGCCCCACACACACTTGCTTGTTGTTTTTAATAGAAGAGAACCATGTTGATGGACTTGACAGAGTAAACTGTCCTCAAGACAGTCCCTGCTTAGAGCCTCTTGCCAGACATCAGTGCCAAGAAGGCTAACTGTCAAAAGCCAAATTTAGAAATACGTCCTCTCTCTGTCTTTGCTTTTCATTCTTTTGCTGACGTAATATGGAGTGTGAGAAAGCAGGGTTTTGAGGACTTCTGAGTGGGCCCTGGACAAAGACCAAAAACCTCTGCAGAGACCACTGTCACGGCTGACTATTTAGCTTGTGCTCTGACAGCTATGAAGATTTCTGTCATTGTCATAAACTCAAGAATCAAGCAATTACTGTATTTAGCAATTTTTGTAGCACTGACTGTGGGTTTTGCTGTCGTGCAGTGGTAGCTGATGACTATATGATTGTAGTGGTGGAGCTTGCAGTACGTAGAAAGCTGACCCAAATATTTTTATATAAAATGATGCTTTGTTAGCTAATTCTGGGCATTGTTTTATGTGAGATAATTTTAATTAAGTAATTAATTTGTATTATCTCATTAGGAAAAGCACTTCTTTGAAAGTGTACCAACCACATACCAGATTTGTAGAAACATTGCATGTCTTCTTAATGTTTAATGATAATTCTGAAACAGAGGTTACACTCATTGTACTAATAAGGAAATTGAGACCCAGAGAAGCAAAGTTACTTGGCTAGAGTCAAGTAGTGAGAACAGGGCAGAGCAGGACCCCAACCCAGTCTGTTTGCTGTAGTGTTGTTTTCTTCCTTTCCACCACAGTTCCTTCTGACTATCAGTGATTCTTGGAGAACCAAAGGGGTTTTTTGGTTTTTTGACCCCAGAACCTTGAAAGATTATTTGAAAGATTCAGAGTTCAAGGGGAGAACTATGAAGTGTCAGCAAGTAATTCTGAGTCTTTCTCTATTTTCCACTTATACTTGGTTAAGAGTAGACTTGTGGGGTATTTTCAGATTTACATAAGAAAATTTTTACTCTGTCTTGATGAAGATTAAAATGAGAATATCTAGGGCTTGGGATAGAGGCTGATGGTAGAACACTTGACTAGGCTGTGAGAGGCACTAAGAGAGACGTGGCTGCCCTCAAACAGCGCTAGAAGAGGTGAACAGAAAACAGATTGGCATAAATGTCAGGAGATTTAAAAAGTTCATGTCCCTTGACTTACTTCCCCTTTTTAGAGTTTTAGGGCTAGAGAGATGGCTCAGTGGTTAAGAGCACAGGCTTGTTTGCTAGAATCCATATGGTGGATCACAGCCATCTGTAATTTCACTTGTGGGATCTGACTCCCTATTTTGACCTCTGCACATAACCAGTCATACATGTGCTGCACATATATACGTGCAAACAAAGCACATACACATACAAGTGCAAAAATAGTTGTTTTTGATGCGGGAGTTGAGAGGAACTAGAGAGGTGGCTAGGTGGTTAAGAGTATTTGTTGCTCTTCCAGAGGACTTGTGTCAGGTCTGGTCTCTGAGGGCACCTTACATGTATATGTGTATATTGACATGCATAAATAAAAATAGTTTATCTTAGATACATAGTGAGACCTTGGCTTTAATATGTGTGTGTTTGTATGTATATGAATACACACACACACACATATATATAGATATGATGTATGTATGTGTATAGCTCAAATACTTGGCATGGTGATTCGTGCCTGTAATGTAATCCTTTTGTGTGTGTGTGTGTGTGTGTGTGTGTGCTTTGAGACAGGGTGTCTGGAGATAACCCTGGCTGTCCTAGAACTTGATATATAGACCAGCCTGGCTCTAAACTCACAGAGATCCACCTGTGCCTCCTAATGCTGGGATTAAAGGTGTGTGCCACCTCTACAGAAGGATGCCTGTGAGTTCCAGGTCACACTGGCCACAGAATGAAGCCTTATCTCAGAAAACCAAAAGATTGGGCCAGAGAGATATAGGTACTTGCTGACAAGCCTGACAGTCCCTGAAACTACATGGTGGATGTAGAGAACTGACTTACAAGCTGTCCTTTAAGCCTTTTTCTTTTTTCTTTCTTTCTTTCTTTCTTTTTTTTTTTTTTTTGGAGTTGAGGACTGAACCCAGGGCCTTGCATTTGCTAGGCAGGCACTCTACCACTGAGCTAAATCCCCAACCCCCCGTCCTTTAAGCCTTAACACACACACACACATACTGTGGCACATGTGCACATACACAAACACAAACACACCGTGGCACATACATATCTATACACATATACTGTGGCACATGTGCACACACATGCATACTGTAGCATATGTGGATACACACACACACACACACACACACACACACACACTATGGTACATGTACACACACACAATGGCATATGTACACCCACACACATACATATACATGCAAACAAAATAAATGCAAAAACAGAAACAAGAGAAGTTTATCTTAAGTATATCTTTAGATAGTTGTTGGGAATAAGAACAATAATTGACACTTGTTTATTTTGTACTTTGAAACATTGCTATCACCTGCCCAGTGACACAGCAGTAATATCTTTACGTATTTATGTTATAGCATCATAATTACTTTCAGTTGTCAATTTGACACAAAACTAGAATCATCTAGAAAGAAGGACCCTCAACTAAAGAATTATATTTGTCAGATTGGCCTATGGCTACTCAGAGAGGGATTTTCTTAATTGCTAAGCTATAGGAGGGGCCTGCCCACTATAGGTGGTGCCATCCCTAGGCAGGAGGGCAAACTGGAGGTAGCAAGCCAGGCAGCAGCTCTCCTCCTTGGTTCCCATCTAGGCTTCCCTTGCTGATGGACTGTAACTCGTTAGCTGAAATAAATCCTTCCCTCCCCAAGTTGCTTTTGGTCATGGTGTTTTGATCATGCAACAGAAAAGTAACTAGGACAGACACTATGCAACATTTCCTAGTTCAGAAGAATGAGTATATGAGGAAACATCCTACACGAAGTGATAAAAGCAAGATAAATAACTACGTGTTTACTGCAGCACCAATGGTATGAAATGAAAAAAAAAACACATAATAGAAAATAATCTAAAATAAAATATTTGACTGAATGTTTATATAATATGATCTCTTTTTATTCTTCTGTTTTCAAACAATCGCTTCTCTCTCTTTTTTAATAAGGAGATGAAAATCTACCACGCAATGCAACAACAAAATGACTCAGGTGAAGCCCTGTCTATGTCACCTTAGTTGGTACCCGTTACTTATATATACTCAGCTTTTACCTGAGCACTTACTTTTATTCCCTCCCGATAAAAGGTGTTTTTTTTTTAAAGATTTATTTATTTATTATATATAAGTACAATGTAGCTGTCTTCAGACACACCAGAAGAGGGCATCAGATCTCATTACAGATGGTTGTGAGCCATCATGTGGTTCCTGGGAATTGAACTCAGGACCTCGAGAAGAGCAGTCAGTGCTCTTAACCACTGAGCCATCTCTCCAGCCCCGGTCTTTTGTTTTTTAATTTGTTATCATTTAGCTCATGGATTATATAAATTCTTCCTGAACAAATAATACAAAATAAGGGCTCTCTGCAGTTACCTCCCATTCCAGGTACCATTTACTATTGGCCCCTCTTTGGTAGCGCTCCCAGGGACACACTGACTTCATTTAGGTGGTTTCTTTACATATCTGGTTTGGACTCGGGAGTGAAGCCCACTGATAGAAATGAGTGATCATGGTTTGTGTGATAAAAGCTACCCTTTCTTCCTTGTGGGCTATTGAGTCAGTGCTTTCTGTATAATTTTACTGCTATGTGGTTTGAAAATAGCATTTTGGACCCGGTGATTATCATTTGGAAACAAATGTGAGATTCCCCTAAGAACTTGGAAATTCCTCAGGAGTTAGTCAACTTCTTAAGAGCAGGAATTTGGCCCTTATTGCTTATGTGAGGTATTCTAAGCAAGTATAAAATCTGGCACACAAATGTAGTATAAAAGTATTTGTAGCCTGGATACTACATTAGCAGTAGGGGATTATCCTTTGAGGCTTAAACCGTGAAAGCAATATAATGAGGGGAGAGGTTTACAAAGACAACTTAAGGAGCTAAAATGCCTTTGAAAGCAACTGAAGGGATTAACTTCTGAACTGTGTCAACATTCCCAAACAAGAAAGGCTGTGTCTGAAGAGTTGTGTGTGCGGGGCACAGACCTAATTGGATTTGGAATCCTACAACAAGGTGGCCGATCTTATAGGCTAAAGGTGGTAGTTGACCCTGGAAACTTCCAGATTTTCTGACTCCAGATGAGGCAATAGTAAAACACCAAATGCAGCACAACCCCCATCCAGGAAAATGGCAAGTTTGATGAGAGAAACAGAGAAACTATTATATATGGAGTGAAAAGAGGGAGGGATTCAGGTCTTGTGTTCCCGGAACCAAAGAAGCTTTTCACTGTGAAGGGGAGGGCCGGAAGTCCTTTCCAAGAGGCTGATACCTGAGTTCTTTTGAAAGTTGAACCTGAAGGTCACAGGAGGAATTCCAAGGCAATGGGTACTCAGAACAAAGGTGTAGAGGATGTGGATGCGAATGCACTGTGTCCCGCTTAGAGCAGTTCCTGAAGAGGTGGGGAGTGGCCAGGTCACAGGGAGACTCCTTGCCCAGGAGGCTGAGGTTTAATCTTCCTTAGGCAGGCTGTCCATAGACGCTCCTCCATAGCCCAGGTAGGCCTTGGACTTTTGATCCTTATGCCTCGGCTTCAGCTTCTTTCCTTCCTTCCTTCCTTCCTTCCTTCCTTCCTTCCTTCCTTCCTTCCTTCCTTCCTTCTTTATATGTATGTGAGTACACTGTCCCTAGATGGTTGTGAGCCACCATGTGGTTGCTGGGAATTGAACTCAGGACCTCTGGAAGAGCAGTCAGTGCGGAGCCATCTCTTCAGCCCTGGCTTCAGCTTCTTAAATATCCCAGGATTACCAGCCTGTGCAGTAGGCCTGGGTCACATTCCTTTTCTCTTCTATTTTCTTCATTTCCTCTTCTTTCTGCTGTGGTTGTGCATGCTAGGTAATGCTCTGTTACTGAGCTCTGTACTCAGGTCTGGTTTGGGGTTTCTTTGAAACAGGATCTAGCTTTTGTAGCCCAGGCTAGCCCAGGACTGACTGGATAACTCAGACGGGCCTAGGACTTGCAGTTGTTGGTGTCTTATCTTCCCAAGCACTAGGGTCACGAGCGTGAGCCACCACACCTGGCTTACATTTTATTATGTTTCATAATCTAGAAAAAAGTTGAAGCCGTAGCCTTTATAGACTTATTGATATATTTTATCAAATAATATTATATGAATGTCTATGCATGTATAAAAGAAGCTCAAAAAATTTCAAAGAGATCAACAGAAAGCAAATATGAAGTAATACTTAATTTAAAAAGCTTTTTGTGTGTGTATATGATGTGTAAATATGAACACATGCATGCCATTGGCATATGTGTGGAGGTCAGAGGACAACTGTGTGGAGTTGCTTCACGCTAGCCATCTCACATGGCTTTTGGGAATCACATGCAGGTTGTTGGGCTTACATGCTAAGTCCTACCCTACCAAGGCATCTCACTAGTCCAAAGTTTTAAGTTTTTGTTTTATTAATTACTTGAGTGTACAGAATGAGTTTCATTATAACCTTTTTGTACATTGCATATTAGCATATATAATACATACAGTATATGTAAAGCCTAAATTCCACATGAGAAAACAATGGTACTTGCCTTTCTGAATCTGGTAACATGGTGCTCTTCAGTTCCATCCACCTTTCTGGAATCACTAATTTTTCTCTTCATGACTGAACAAAGCTCCTTCATGCTCGTGCCTCATTATCTTTGTCCATTTGTCTCTTGATAGGCATTGGCTGGTTCTCTGTGTTCTGCCCTGGCCTTTATTCTTTATTCCTGCCTCTGACTCTTGGATTAGGATGGTTCCTGTTTTTCCAAGAGCGTTAATAATTTATTTGCGATGGCTGTGGTCTTTTAACAAAAGCACTCGTAGCTACAGGCTTTCCTCTGAGAGCTGCCTCTCTGAATCCCAGAGGTTCTGTAAGTTGTGTTCTCCTTTCATTTGGCTCTAGAAACTTTTACATTTCCTCTCTCATAACTTCAGTGGCCCAAGAGTCTGTGTTCAGTCTTTAGAATCTTACATAATATCTGTGGTTTTCTTGTTAATTATTTCAAGTTTTTTTTTTTCTTTTTCTTTTTTCTTTTTTCCTGGAGCTGGGGACCAAACCCAGGGCCTTGTGCTTGCTAGGCAAGCGCTCTACCACTGAGCTAAATCCCCAACCCCTTTATTTTCTTTTATATCTTACATTGAGCTGTTTATATAAAAAATACCTGAACTATTTATTTCTCATGGGGGAAGTCACAAGTTAAACAGGTTTTGAATAAGAAAAATGACAATTTGTTTTGTTGACAGGTTATTATGTATCCCAGTCTGATGTCTGACTTGCTATATGTCTGAGGATGGCCCTGAATTTCCATTCACCTTCCTCCATATCTTAAGTGCTGGGATTGCAAAAGTGTGTCTGTCACCCTGCCTGGTTTATGCATTGCTGGGGCTCTAACCAATGATCTCGTGCTAGGCAAGCTCTCTGCCAACTAAGTTACATCTGTAGCCCCTGAAGGTTCAGTATTGATTTTCAGTCGGGATAACCTAGTTTTGTTTGTTGGTTACATGTAGTGTGTGTGTGTGTGTGTGTGTGTGTGTGTGTGTGTGTGTGCGTGTGTGCGCGCGCCTGGGTGTGCACAAGTATACCAGTGTTGATGTAGAAGTTACAGGACTTCCTTTACCACGTGGGTACCAGGAATCAAACTGAGGTCATCAGGGTTGGTGGCAGGTTCCTTTATCCACTGAGCCATCTTGCTGGTCCTTGATGTCCTACTTTTTTATGAGTAAGATATGAAGTTACCTACTGTTACTATGTCAAATCTGTCCTTTCATGTCCATTAGTGGTTTGCTTTTTTAATTGGAAGCCCCAACATTTGTTGTATATAATTTATTGTTTTTACGTCCTCTTGTTTTTTCTTTATTAATATGTAGTAGCCTTTAAAAATATTTTCGAGTTGAGCATAGTGGTGCATACCTTTGTGTCAGTGCTCAGCAGAGGCAGGTGGATCTCTGTGAGTTTGAGGCCAACTAGGTGGGAGTTCTAGGACAGCCAGGGCTACATAGAGAGGCCCGATCAAAAACAAAAAGCCAAAATGTATTTTAGTTTTGGTTTGATGTCTACTTTATCTGTTATAAAACAAGTATGCCAGATTGGTTTTGACTTTTATTTGCTTGGTACTTAACTTCCATCCTTTGATGTTCAGTTTGTAGATATAATTGCCAGTGAGATGTGTTTCTAAGAGACACTGATAGTTAGATCTGGTTTTGTTTATTTTGAAACAGGGTTTCTCTGTGTAGCCTTGGCTGTCTTGGAACTCACTCTGTAGACCAGGCTGACCTCAAGCACAGAGAGACCCTCCTACCTCTGCCTCTTGAGTGCTGGGATTAAGGGTGTGCACCACCATGCCCAGTTTAGGTCATATGTTTTCATCTAGTAGGCACGTGTCTTTTGATTGGAATGTTAAGACCATTTGCACTTGGGGTTACTGAGAGATGTCTGCTGATTGCTATGGTTTGCCCGTTGTTCTCTTGGTTACACAGATCTTAGTTACTTTTCTTGACCAGAAGCAATCTAGAGGACAGTTTATTTTGACTCACAGTTCAAGGACCTATCATGGTGGCAGGGAAGGAATGTGGGCCATTGGAGGCTGCAGGTTACATTGTGTAGATAGCCAGGAAGCTGAGGATAATGTGCTCATTCAGTTTGGGACCCCCATTGGGTGGTTCTGCCCACATTTAGAATGGGTCTTCCTACCTCAGACTTAATCTAGTTAATTTCTCACTGATGCGCACAGAGGCTTGTCTCCCTCTGTATCCTATGAAGTTAATGTTCAGTATGAACAATACTGAACATAATAGATCATTGTTTATGTTTTTCTTTCTCCCCTGTTTGTATGAAGTATTTGCTAGTTTATGGTGCTAGACACGATATATTCCATGTTTTACCTGCACGTATGTATATGCACATGTGCCCTCAGAGTTTAGAAGAGGGGTCAGAACCCTTGGAACTAGAATTACAGATGGTTGAGAACCACTGTATAGGTATTGAGAATTGAACCTAGGTCCTCTGGAAGAGCGGCTAGTGCTCTTAGCTGAGCCATCTCTCCATCCCCCTCCCATTTATTTATTTTGTTTTATATGTACGTTTTGCCTATAGTCATGTATGTGCACCACATGCCTATCTGGTACCCACTGAAGTCAGGAGAGACTCTCGGATCTCTTGGAACTGGAGTTACAAATGGTTGTGAGACACATGTGGATGCTGGGAACTGAACCTTGGTCTTTGCAAAAGCAGTAAGTGCTCTTGACTCCAGCCTTGACTTATCCGTTCATTAGCTAGTGGACACCAGAGGTTTCTATTTTTGTCTACGTAATTGTGTTCTGAAGATTTATATACTAGTTTTTGTGTGACTGCACATAAAGGTAGGAGTAGAACTGTTTATCTGCCCAGTAGTTCTTCTTTGTCTATCTACTTGCTCCTCCTTATTTACAGCCTTCTCCTTTCTTCACAGTAGCTATGGCACTTTTCATAGTTCTAACTCCCCCCCCCCCTTTCTTCTGACTTCTCCCTCCCCTTTCAGCAGTGGGATCAAGCCCAGGGCCTCTCACATGCTAGTCACCACCAACTTTCTTTTATAAAATAGTAGAGTAGGTTACTGGAGATCAGAAAATCACAGAGGAGAAGAACTTGCTTTGGACCTAGTCCGAATTCAGTTTGCAGACAGACAGACAGACAGACACAGTGAGTGAGAAGGACAACAGACAGTCAAGTAGGTGGGAATTCCTGAGTTCACTGGGTTTTATTCCCCCAGTTACTATTGCAGCAGGATCTGCTTTGTGGCAGCTCTCCCTGTAGCTCTGACTTAGTCTTCCTTGCCTTTGACTTTCTTGATTAGGCAGGCTTTCTTTGCTCTCTCTTTCTCTCTTCCTTTCTCTGTCCTCTTCTGAATCCAGTGAGGTTTGTCTTCTATACACATCTGGGGTTTTGCTAAGATGATGGTCACCTTCCTACTTGGAGACCGTCATATACCCTCTTACCTGAAGTCTGCAGTAAGGGCTATAAGATGACTCAGTGGCTAAGAGAACTTCTTCCAGAGAACTCAAGTTCAGTCCTCAGCACTGACCTACACACAACTAACTGATCCCAGCTCCTGGGCTCTGATGCCTCTGGAACTCATGGGCACCTCTACTCAGGTGCACACACCCACATTCAAAGATACATGGGACTTGCACTCAAGTGCACACATCCACATAAAAAGACATGGGAGCACCTCCACTCAGGTGCGCACACCCACATTCAAAGACACACATACATATACTTTTTTAAAAAGGTAACAGCCAGGTGGTGGTGGCTCACACTTTAATCCCAGCACTTGGGAGGTAGAGGCAGGTGGATCTCTGTGAGTTCAAGGCCACCCTGGTCTACAGAGCAAGATAGCATGGGCTACAAAGAGAAACCTTGTGTCAACAACCCTGCCTCCCAAAAATGAATAAAATAAACCTTTTAAAAAGTCTGTGTAGCATTTGGCAGCTTTGTTTACTTTCTCGAGCGCCTGTCTTCACTTGCCACTTTCCCCGTCTCCTCGTTGATGTTCTGTACTCTTCAGTGACTTCCCCCTCAGTCCCTCCCCAGCATGTCTCTTGAGTTGCTTGTTCTTCGGGGCTTTGTTCTGTCATCCCTCCTTCTGCATGCGCGTTAGCAGGCTCAGTCATCCTCTCAGTTGATAACTGTGATTACCACTCCCAGATCTGTCAGTGCTGTGCACCGAACTGTCCAACCACCTGTATGTCACACATCTCCAACTGATGCCTCAGAACTGCTGTTAAGTCAAAACGGAAGCCAGAGCTTTTCTTCTCTTTCTTCTCCTTTATCCCCTATAAACATAAAAAGAGCATCTCCACCCATTTCTGAGGTAGAGACTTCTGAGTCATTCTCTATTTCTTTCCTCCTCCATATCAAAAGATCATCATTCATACCATGTTTTTATGCGCCATTCTGCCGCGTGTCTCATTATCGCTCTGCCTAATGTTTTTTGAGTCACATAAACATAAGTTTCTTTCAGATCCCCTGAAACTTCTGGTCTGAACTCCTTTGGGAAGTTCTTGTGATGGCTGGGCAGCTTTCTGTGTACCCTGTATCCTATGCTGTAGTTAGGCTTTGGGAAGAGAACCCCAGGGTAGGTCTCATTCATAAGGCAAGTCTTTTTGTGTCTCCTCTAGAAGATGGTGTTAATATAATTGCTTAACACTGGCAGGGCCAAGCTCCAGCATGCTTCTGCCCCCTACCCCAAGCACTGCTTGACCCCTAATGATTCTGTTTCCTTCTCCATCCTGTATCGTTCTGCATCTGATAAAAACCTGGTGATCCTACTCTGTGGTGTTTGCAGTGCAGCCCTTACCACAGACTGGTTCGAACTAGACTGCTGCCCTCACCCCATCTTTTTACAGCAACTTCTCAAATTTTAGCCAAATGTCTAAATGTCTCTGCTTTCCAACATCAGCAAGTCTCCTCTGTCCTGCTCAGAATGCAGCTGTCTATGCTACAGCAAGGAAACTGCCCTTAAAGAGAGAACTGGACATTCATGGGGGTCATTTCAAGGAGGGCCTTTCCTTCTCTTAGGACTGCAGTCTTATGTTGCTGGTTGTCACAGATATCCTGTATGGTAGCTGGCAGTTATGTTGTATTCTGTGTACAAGGCAAGGGATATTCTATATGGTAGGCACTGGTTAGGTGGGGTGGTGAAGTCTCCAACCTGATTACAAACGGTATTTGTTATGATCATTTGCCTGTGTTTATTTGTCTGTCCCATGAAACTGTTATTTGGAGTAACCTCTGTAATATGTAGCATAGCAGGTAACAAGTTCTGTTGGTAAAGGAACTGTAGCACCCCTTTTCTGAGCATTTATGTTGGGGTGAACTGGTCTTTTCTTCTCTATTTTTTCAAACTTAGTCTATTACGTGGGCTCTTCATATCCGAATAGAAAAGTGTATCACCGTTTCTCTGACAGATTCATTTCACACATGGCAGAGACTTTTCTTTCTGGTTCATGAGTTACAGAGGAACCCTATTGTGTGTAGCGGCCACTGTTGAGGGCTTCTTGCCCTGCTGTGCTCTAGCTGGTCTGCTTCTCCCAGGACACCCTGCATTTGCCCAGCCGAGTAAACATAATTCAGTATGGAGAGCAGAAGAAAGGTTGTGGCTACACATCCCTGCTGTGTTCTCCAACCATTGTGATCACTTGCACTGAAAAGATAACATTTTGATCTCTGTGTTCCTTAACTGTATTCTACTCAGTATGAAATTCTACATGGAAAGATTAACAATCTCAGAGGCCACAAAGACTGCAGATGGGACACAAAGATGGCTCCAGGCTTAGCAAGAGGTCTCTTCCTCTCCAGATGCCATTCTGTTCTTTTGTGTTTGTGTTCATGAGCCCAGATAAGTGTTCCGAATGTGTAGAGTGTTCCTGGTAGAAGGCACGAGTGCCGAAAGGCAGCTGTTGGTCTTGACCCCACTTTCTTCCTATTGCTTTTTTTTTTTTTCTTTTTTAGTGATTTGTGGTCTATATACCCTCTTATGCCAATATCAGCAAGTCATATCCTTTTTGCATTGGTCTTATTTTCATGGAAAAGCATTTTTGGGAGCCCTTTGAGGTGCCCCCCTCTCTCTTCTACATGTTGGGCCCCCCATTTGAGGTGGATGACTAATGGAATAGCTGTTCCAGCAATGAGCTTCAGCAGGAACTTTCTCCTGCCAAGCTGCCCTATATTCTTAAGCACATTGCAGTACAGGAAGGGAATACACTATTAGTCCTGAGTCTGTCTGCTTAGATTGTAGGGTGATGACCTGAGTACACGACAGCTGGGGAAAGGGGGGTTTTCTGGCTGCTAGCACAACCCGGGCAAGCCTTCTGATTCCACAGCTCAGCTCACTGGCATGAGCAAGTCTAAGGGATTGTGTCACATCACACTCAGTTGATAATGAGACTGGTCACAGCTCCCTCAGTTGGCCTCGGTCCTGGTGACAGGAGATTATTATCTGTAGGGCAGACATTCTGGAGTGAGGGGCAGTCAATTATCTTCCATCCATCCGTCTTGGAAAACAGCACTTTGGTGGGTTTTCTTTGTCCTTTAGGAACACTAGACAAACACAACGTAAACTTATTTATTTACTAACTCGTGCTAGAGACGGAAGAGAATAAAGAACTGAGTAACTGATGGTAAACCTACCACAAGTTAAGTTTTATATGGACTCTCCATGGGGACTTCTCAGGGGAAGAAACATGAGACAGCCGTGGAGTTTAAATAACGATACCAAGGCAGGTCAAAGCATAGCCTTTGGGTTGTTTTGTAGATTTTATAAAAATCTCAGTATTTAGATTAGCTGCTAATTTAAAGCATTGTGTCAGAAACTTCTGGAATATGCTCAGGAGTGTATGGGGTCCGTTTTCCAGATGCCTGTTTCCAGCCAAGCAGTGCCGAGAAGTTTGAGTTAAAATTAATGGGCTCTTGGTTTACTTTGTTTGTTTGTTTAATGTGTGCATGAGTATTGGGCCCAGGGTCATACACACGAGAAGCATAGTTCTACCACTCTGCCACTGGGCTACAGTCCCAGGCCCTGGGCTCCGCTTGGAGAGAGAGAGAGAGAGAGTGTGTGTGTGTGTGTGTGTGTGTGTGTGTGTGTGTGTGTGCTTGCTTGCGTGCTTATGCATGCTTGGGGTAGAGGTGGAGAGGTTAGGCAGAGTCCCATAGCTCAGACAGGCCTTAAAGCTGAATATTGGGATTGTAGGTATGCACCACTGTACCCAGTGGATCTGCTTTCTAAGCTGTCTTTCTGATCCTCCATCCTGAGCTTCCATAACAATTCATAGACAGCTGCTGGACTTTCGGCATTGTCAGAGAAAGTACACTCAGGGCTGGAGAGATGGCTCAGCGGTTAAGAGCACCCGACTGCTCTTCCAGAGGTCATGAGTTCAATTCCCAGCAACCACATGGTGGCTCACAACCATCTGTAATGAGATCCGATGCCCTCTTCTGGTGTGTCTGAAGACAGCTACAGTGTACTTATATATAATAAATAAATAAATCTTTAAAAAAAAAAAAAAAAAAAAGAAAGTACACTCACACTCATTTCTAGACAAGCTTAGCATAGTTCAGGTCCATGAGAGAATGAACTGTATCAGGTACTCTCCAGGGTTGTTTCTGAGGAGGAGCATCACAGATCATGTGTTCTCTCTCTTTCTCCACCCCCCACCCCCAAAAGGAGGACTGCACTCTGCTGCCACACTGTGACTGTAGTAGCCTCCACGCTGCCTCACTTCCTTCAACATGATGATGTGCTCATGCTTGGCAAAGGCCTATGCTAGACCATGTTGGCTCTGTCTTTTGGTCAGGATACTAGCTTTTATTTTTTGAGACAGAGCATTGCTATGTTGCTCAAGCTGGCCTCAAAACTTGCCACCATCTTACCTTTGCCTGCCTCAGCACTAGGGTTACAGACGTGTGCCACAGGATACAGATGTGTGCCACAGGACACAGATGTGTGCCACAGGACAGTGTTTTAACTGGAGTTGACTCTGAATTACTTTTGGATTTTGTGTTAGAAGTTGACTTCAGAGTTAGCCCCTTCCTTTGTTCCAAGCGTTGTATTTGAATCAGTGATTACAGACATTAGAAGCACAGCAGTGACAGGCTGGCCTCTGCCCTCATCCAGCCTGCTTTCTATTGCTAGCCTTGGCATCTCTGGGGAATGGAAATTCTCTTCTCAAGGAATACTAGAGATTTGCAGTTGGAGAGATGGCTTATCAGTTAAGAGCACTGTATTTCCAGAGGACCTAGGTACCGTTCCCAGCAACCCACACAGTGGCTTTGTAACTGTAGTCTCAGGAGATCCAACATCCTCCTCTGACTTCCTTGGGTACTGCATGCATATGGTGCACAGGCATACATGCAGGCAGAATACCCACGCATTGGGAGAAAAACAAATGATGGGTGTTTGAAGTCTCCTTATGGTCTCAGGGTAATGTAATGACTTTGAGAACACAGTGTACTCTGTAGACTCCTAGGAATGTGGGAAACCTGGCTGCTGCTGCTGCTGCTGCTGTTGTTGTAGTCATCGTCGTCGTCATCATCATCATCATCATCAAGATAGGGTCTCACTTGTAGCCCTGGCTGGAATTTGCTATGTAGACCAGGCTGGCCTCTAACTCACAGAGACGCACCTGCCTCTGCACACCCAGTGCTGGCATTAAAAGCATGAGCCGCCATGCCTAGCCCAAGACTGAGCAATTTGATACCTCGGTAGTCTTACTAACTTGATTAGTACTCTGAGTATACGAGCAGTAATGCTCTGCTAAGAATTATGTGGATGGTGACCTGAGGTGAGCACGTTTGCATGTAATGTCCTCAGAAGGCGGAGGGGTGAATGGAGAGTGGGAGCTGGTGGGGAGTTCTAGGCCATCCTGAACCATGTGGCACATTAAAAACAAACAGGCTGGAGGTTCATCTCAGTGGTAGAGCACTTGCCTAGCATGCAGGGGGCCCTGGGGTCAATCAATTTGCTTGTACCACAAGTCTCAATTATGCAGGCATAATTCTCTTTTAAGCCAACTTACTCTCACCTTGAATAACCCACATCCCTGGTCAGCAGTGAGTGCATTTATCTGGACAGACAGAAGTATTATAGCTATAGCCTTTGCTCCATTTTAGATGATTCCATTCACAGGCACTGGATAGGGCCAGCCAATCAATACCCAAAGGTCTTACCTACACCAGGGTGTTCTTGCCCTTTGGGTTTCAAGTTTGTTACTCGGGCAAAGATCTCCAGGATCATGGATTTCCCTGTCAGTCACGAAGGGAAACTAGACAATACTGTAAGATAATAAGGAATTAGCCTTGAATGGGGAGTTAAACATCACTGGCTTTGTCTAAGGAGTGTGAAGCAGAGCAACCCTGGCCGAGACCGGCTGGAGCTCTGAGCCTCTGTCCCTAAGATGGTGCTGGAGTATCTTGCCTGGTTCCCCTCGAAAACTCACTCAGCAGACGTGTTTTCAGGAACGTTCTTCCAGCTGGCTTGATGTTATGTTTTGATTCTAGTGCACCACACATTTGAGTTGAGACAAATGTGTGCTCCCAAGTTCTCTCACTTGTAGGTAGTAAAGGGGATGGTGAGAAGAGGAGTGGGGTTTCCACTGGTTTGGTTTTACCTTTTTAGTGTTCATTTCTGATTCAGGTTTTACAGTTTTAAGGGAACTGCTATCTACTTGTTAAAAGTACCCCCTGCTCCACAACTCAGTGTTTATTGACCGAAAGCAACCCGAGTCAGCTGGAAGCTGTGGGAATGGGCCTGCCAGTGTGAGTGAGTCTTAATCAGAATAAATGAGGCTGCCTTGTAGAGAGGCACTCGAGAGTCATATTCCGTTTCATAAAGCCGAGGGATCCGTACCCTGCAGGGTCAGTCTGCGTGCCGCGTCTGGCCTGTAGCATGCAGTTCTGAGTCTGCACTGCAGCAGCCAAGCTCCCCTCTCCCTGCGCGCTCCCCTCTACAGGCTTCTACTGCTTGACTTTCAGAGGTGCCCTCCGCTGTGCTCCCCAGAGTGTGCTCAGAAGCTGCACACTGACATTTCTCACAAGGGCTTTCCAAATAACAAGGTAGACTTTAATGCTGTTCCTTCCTGAAGGTTAAAGGGTAGGGAGCTCAGCCTCTCAGCTCAGGAAAGCAGATCTAGGACAGGATTATTTACCCAGGGTGGGCAAGGCAGAAGCAAAGTTTTCTTGACTGTCCCTGGAGCTTTTTCTCTGACAAGTGTTCTCTCCTCTCCCTTCCCGAGCTGCTTTGATTGAGCTGTTTCCCCTCCACCCCTCTGTACTTCAGTGGGAAGAACTTGCAGCATGGCTGCCTCCATCAGGAAACGGAAGAGGGTGAGAACCGCTGTATGCCAAGGCTTCCAGAGGTTGTCATGTGTCAGAGACAGACACACATGATGTGTTTTGATGCCCTGCCTGGAATCAATCTTGGAATTACTTTCTTTTGACTCAACCTAGAAATGATGTCATTTCACAGCTATGGACACCAATCTCCCTGTGTTTAGAGAGAATCCATAGTAAGTAGGTAATTAGTGGTCAGGAGCCTTGACCGATTTATCCAGATTTTTATTTTTATCCGTAGGCTGCATAAATTATGAAACTTGAAAGTGAAAGCATAGAGCAATGTATCAAAATATATGTCATGAAAGAAAAGCCAATTGAAAGCTGTTTGTCTGTACTCGATAGGGGACATAAATGCCAGCACTCCACAGGACTGCACTTTTCTAGTATTTGTAACCCTTGGCTCTTTAGGGGTGATTGTCATACTTGGAGGCTTGAAATATGCTAATTTTTTCAAGTACTGAAAAATCAAATTCAAGGTCTCTTGACCTTGCATATTAGGTAAGTACTGTATTACAGGACTACAGCCCTGTCCCTACTAGCTGCAATTTTAATAAATTCCCTAAGATATTTATTGTTTTTAATTGTTTGGTATGGAATATGTATATCGTGCACATGGGTATATGTGCATGTGTGCTTATGCAGGAAGTTGATGCCAGGTATCTTTTTTGATCTTCTCTACATATTTATTTATATATTTTTAGATAAGATCATCACTATGTAACCCTGGATAGCCTGAAAATAACTATGTGGACCAGGAGTGCAAACTCACAGAGTTCTGCTCCCTCTGCCTCCTGAAAGCTGGGATTAAAGGCATATGCTACCATGCCTGGCCTTACCTATGTTTTGTGAGAAAGAACCTCTCACTGAACCAGAACATCAGTTAATTAGACTAGGCTGCCCAGCCGAGAGCTTCAGGGATGTTCATGACTCCCCACCAGCACCCCCTCCGGATCTGGGGTTACAGGCCCCAGCTATTGCCCCTGGCTTTTTTCATGGGTTCTGGGGCTCTGAACTCAGGTCTTCATACTTGTGCCGTAGGCATCTTTCCAATAGCCGGCTACCTTTCCAGCCTTCTCTAAGTTATGCAATTCAAACAATTGGTGAGAACTAATATTTAGGTGTTATTACATACTGTAGATACTTTTCAGGTCAACAGATACTACGCCAGGCTAAAATAAGCCTCGTTCCTTCCATTAGAGTTCACAGGATGGTATGGAAGAGGGAGAAAGGATAGACACTTGATAAATCCCAGGATGTGCTGTGGGAGCACAAAGAATAGGGCCGAGAGGAGCCCAGCCCTGCTGAAAGCAGGCGGCTGGTGAGACATGGGCTATTTTGATTCCTTTGAACCTCCCTCTCCTGGATCCTTCTGAAGTGGTTTCAGTCTGCCCAGCTCTGATTTTCACTTCTTTATGTCAGAGGGAGCTATGGCGGGAGAATACTGAGGCTCTGTAGCATCTAGAGAGTCAGAGCCCTAAGAACATTATTTTTGTACAGATACAGATTGGCTTTGATTTAATTTAAATAAACTGGCTCTCAGCAGTTCTAAGAATACTAACTACTCACACGGCTCCGCTTTCATTTACACACAGATGAGGAAGCATCTGCAGCTCTCCATTTTATTTGCTATAAGCAAAAAAGTGCTTTGAGATATTTAAGTTTTGGAAGCTTAGTTGTATCGAGTCCTCATATGTCCTAGTTCAGCTGCAGATGTTTCTTTTTTTTTTTTAATTATTTTATGACACTTACATAATGCTACAGAAGAGAGGCTTTCAATGGATAAACTGACAAACTTTCCTCTGTTTGCCAGATCTGCTGAAATACCACTTCATAGCTAGCTGTATTTTTCTTTGTTTCCTTTCATGCTTATTGCTAATGACCTTTCCTTTAGAAAAAAGAAAACAAACCATAGGTGGGGGGAAAAGCCTCTCCAAAACAAAACAGAGCTCTGATTCAAGGCTCTTTGTGTGGGTTTCAGAAGGAGGTTGGTGTGATTGTGGTTGAATGCAAATAATTTATCAGCTCATAATAACTGCAGTCAGAGACGGCAATCAACTGCAGCTTCTTAACAACGTGGACAGGGGCCCTCGCAGGGAGCTGCTAGATCCTCATAGCTAGGTACTTTTTACTTTTTCTTCCCTTTCCAGAGCCCACACTTTTATATACAAATCAGAGCTTATCTGTTATCATTTGATACCTGTGCTTTTGTAATACAAAGACAGCATTACATGGAGAGGTGTGGGCTCCCTTCATGCTGTGGCTTGGAGGCGTGCTCTCCTCGCTGACAGCGTTCTCTAGAGTCTTTTAGTCATAAGGTGGTGGGAGAAAAAGCAAAGCAGGATTCTGAGTACATCACAGGCAGCAGCGTAGCCCCCCTAGTTACAGGTTTTTTTTTTTAAGTACATGTTTTAATCATTTGCCTTCAATCTGCCTTTAAATATTATAAAGCCCTTAATGACTGGATTGTTTCTGAGCAGGTGACTTTATGGTAAGAGAGCTATTTTCAGCTATGCCAGTGACTTGATTAACACTTGGTTGTGAGAAATGCCTCTGGGCTAAGCCTTGACAGATGGGCCTTTTGAAACGTAATGACAACTGTATCCAATTAATGCAGACTTTCATTTATTAGGAAGTAGCAGGCAGAAGCTGAAGGCACCAGAATTAAAACCAAGTAGGATGGTGTCCATGTTTTCTCATAGGTGGCCAGAACTTGGGAGTTGTTTAAAATTTGTCTTTGTCAGCAAAGGGCAGAGGAGTAGAGCAGGTATCAGTAGCAATGGGCAGCTCTCTGCCTGGGTGAACTAAGAAATTATTCTCCTCTGTGGACTTTGCTCAGAAGTTTCCTTGGGGAAAGCCTCTCTCATCCTGAAGTGGAGTGGTCTGAAGTAGATGGCTTGGTTGGTCCTTTCATAAAGAAGAATTGCATTGTGCATTAGGGTCTTGGTATGAAAGCCAGTTTCCTAGCTGCTTCATTACTCAGTGGTCTCTTCAGCCACTCATCAGCTTCTGCTTAAGTGCAGCCTTCAGTTCCCCTCCATCCGTCTCTTCCTTGTGAGGCAGGGTCTGGCTCAGATCCTCCTGCCTCAGTCTCCTGAGTGCTGAGATGGCAGGCAGGTTACCACATCTTACTTCGAAACTGATTTCCAAGGAGACTCATCAGCATGAAAATCTTACTCAAATGACTAAAACTCAAGTGATTCCACGAGGTAGGTAACATCTTTTGCTCGGTTTTACTAGTTAACAAATGTATTTAAACAATGGATGAATTTTAAAAACTAAGGAAAATCTATGAATATTTACTGAGCGTCAGGCATCTTGCTGCGCCTGCATGGCAGAGGGCAGAGGCCGAGCACTTACAGAAGGAGGGCTGCATGAGGTAGACAGAGCCATCCAGGACAGAAATGTAGGCCTTACAGACAGGAAGGCTGTCCTCTGAAAGAGCAGCCAGTGCTCCTCACCATGGAGCCATCTTTCCAACTCTGAAACCTTTTTTTCATCTTTACAGATCAGCAAGAGTTAATGTAGATGGCGGCTGAGGTGTGTGTGTTGGGCAGCTGTGTCCTGGGGAGCTTATCACAATGACCCAGAGGAATGGGGCATGGGAAGGCTGGGGCCAGGGGAAGGAACCAAAGGCTAATGACTCTCGTTTACCAGGGAGTTTGGTTTCAGCAAGTTACCTACACCATAGCATTAAACAAACTGTGCTCTTAACAATCTAGGCCCACAGCGAAGCCAGTGCATAGTAATTACTTCCTTTTCAAAGGCGTGCTTTGTAAGGCCGCTGCTACCTTTAGTCCAGCGTGTGCAGCTAAGGGGAAAAAAGTGTTGGCCCTTTTGAGAAAGAGGAGAGGGAGAATGGTATTACTCTGGCTTTTTCCAAACTTCATAATACCTAATTGCACCCTGCTGAAGGAGTTTTGTTACCCCCCCTGCCTGGCCTTCTGAGGTGCTCTGCAGAGGAAAACCAGTGTGGGGAGGAACAGGCACCATTTTTGTGTTTGTTCATCAGTGGGCGTGTAGGCAACAGACATCCTGACAGCAAAAGAAAGGCAGGTGCTCCTAAGGTGCCTTTTGAGCAGTTCTTTTTTTTTTTTTTTTTTTTTTTTTTTTTTTTTTGGTTCTTTTTTCCGGAGCTGGGGACCGAACCCAGGGCCTTGCGCTTCCTAGGTAAGCGCTCTACCACTGAGCTAAATCCCCAGCCCCTTGAGCAGTTCTAATAGTGTGCCTGTCCCCAATTTTCTGTGGCAGTCGTGGCTGACACGCAGCATGCCTTTGAGGATGGCTGGTGGAAAGGAGATGGCACACAGCCGCAGTTGACAGGTTCAGTACCAAACTGAAGGCTTCACTTTACCGCTGGATAATAGCTCATTAAGGGGTCCCAGAGAAAACATTCGATGAACTCTATACATTGTTACCGAATTGTGAGACTTCATAAAAATATAATTTTAGCTCTGATAAATTAAAACAGTCACTAAAATGTGCAGATTTTACCAACCAATGCCCTCTTTGCACTGTTTTCTGCAGAAAAACCCCCACGGGGGGAAGGATTTATCGCTGCTCGGGGTTTTTTCTCTTCTGTAGCAGCACTGGTCCCTACTTCTATTTCCACCATCACAGACTTTCCTTTGGATGCAGTATGATGGATTTGGTTCAATTCCCGGGTGCTTCTCAGTGTGGTTTTTGAGGTAGTGGGTGTTCTGTCTTTACTCCCCATGTGGTTGCCAGCCAGTGGAGTTTCCAAGTTTGCTCCTGAAGTCAGGATTGTTACCTGCCTGAGTTTTAAGAATGCCAGAGGCAACTGCAGTGTCTCTAGATATTTCCAGAGTTGTTCACAGCTTACTGAAAGTATTTAGTGAATTTCCTCCTGGCAATAATTCATTTATTCTGCAGACTTTTCCACGCTGCTACTTGGATTTATGGAACCTGGTCTAGATTTTGTGCCAGATTTATTAGAATTCTGCTTTTTTGAGGAGTGATGAGAATAAGCGTTGCTAGTTCCAGGGCCTCTCGTTTTGGGGATCATCCAGGTATCACATATGGGAGTTCTGTCTTCTTTGCTTTGCCGTCATTATAGACAGTGATTAGCTTTGCGCATTGCTCTCACTCTGGCTGAGATTTTTATATGTTCCTCCCAACAGTGAGCTCCAGCCATTCTCAAAGGGTTTTTAGTCTTGGGTTCTACCAACTGTAAGCCCTTTTTTGTAAGCATTTAATATTGCTTTGCCTAAGCCCTGGGAGCAGAGCCAGCCTATGGAGGCGTGGGCAGGAAGAGGAACTGATCTAAAGTTGGAGTTTATTTTCACCTCACCTTTTATCCACGTTACTTCGGGAATGCAAGACTCCCTCAGTGCCCCACCCCTCCTCTCCCTGACTGTTTTCCAAGAGTAGCAGCAGTGGAATCTTGGAGAGGTTAAGTTACCCTTCATAGGTTAAATTTCTAGTAACTGGTGTTCAGAGCTGAAGCAGGGCAGGCATCTGTTTAAGATGGTTCATTACCGGGGCTGGAGAGATGGCTCAGTGGTTAAGAGCACTGGCTGTTCTTCCAGAGGTCCGGGGTTCAAATCTCAGCAACCACATGGTGGCTCACAGCTGTCAGTAAGTCCAGTTCCAGGGGATCTGATTCCCTCTCACACCAGTGCATATTAAAAAAAAAAAAAAGGTTAATTATCTCTTCATCATCCAAGAGGAGGAGTTTTTCTCATCCAGTGAATGGATGGGGAAGAACTGTTTTCTGTGTTTCTAATTATGGAACACCAGTGGAACAGGTGGCCACCTTGACAGGATTAGTAAGCACTTGGTGCATAGTGAGGCACACATTGGAGTGAATAGTAAGGCATTTGGGGAGGGGGTTGAAGACCCATGATGAATATGTGTGGCATCACCCATGGGCTCAGGCCACAGACTGTAGCTAGGGGGAAGAGGAAAGCCAGCTGAGCGCTGGCTCTCCCTTCTCTCTTGTCTCCTGCTTGGCACCATAGACCAACTCCTCCCTTCCATGGACTGCACTCTGCTGAACTGGAGGCAAACCAAGCTTTCCTTCCTTACACTGCTTTTTCTCAGGTATTTGATCACAAGAATGAGAAAAATAACTAAGCACCATTAAGTAGCATTTAATAGTGATAAAATACTGTTTTTGTTTGTGTAAGTATTTTATGTAAATAATGGCTAAACTTTGTTTATTTGCCTTTTAAAGACAGGATCTTGCTCTGTAGCCCAGGCTGGCTTGGAGCTCACTGTGATCCCCTGCCTTAGCTTCCCAAGTGGTGGGCTTATAAATGTGTTCTATCAAATCTAGCAGGCTCGATTTTTATGATAGGACACTAATGATTTATACCTCTATAAATCATTGAAAAAATACATTAAGAGCAATTAATGAAATACAAGCAAACAAACAAAAGACAATAGAGGGAAAAATCAATGAAAATAAAATGTGGTTTGAAAAATCAATAAGCCTAATAAAGTCCAAGCAATCACAAGAAAAAAGAACACTGCCACAAAATACCAAGAATGCAGAAGAGTAGGGCCAGAGAGATGACTCAGAGGTAAAGCATTTGCCTGGGTCCCAGCATCCATGCCAGAAAGGCTCACAGCTGTATGTAACTTGATTCCTGGGACCTATACACATGAGCTCACACACTCAAAATCCAAAATAAGAAAAACAAGTATTTTAAAAGGGAAAGGAGTAGAGTATGTTGGCTCACTCTACAAGAGGCTGAGCTAGGAGGATTGCTGTGATTTCAAGGCTACCCTGGACTGTGGAGTGAGACTGTTTCTCAAAAGACAAAATAGCAACAGTCAGAAGGTGTGCTATCAGAGACTCGGTAAGCTGGGGTCTACAGATTGCCCCAACACACACTGGCCACTCCCTGTGTTTTGTTGGTTTTAAAAACATTTTTAGGACATTTTGATGATATACAATTGTTTTATTATCTGTTTTCATACATGCATGTGATACGCTCCAATCATATTCATCCTCTCAATCCTTACTTATTCTTGTTTCCTGGTTTGTTTGTTTGTTTGTTTGTTTGTTTGTTTTGCGTATGTGAGCACACTGTCACTGTCTTCAGACACACCAGAAGAGGGCATCAGACCCCATTACAGATGGTTATGAGCCACCACGTGGTTGCTGGGAATTGAACTCCATGTCCTCTGGGCGAGCAGTCAGTGCTCTTAACCACTGAGCCATCTCTCCAGCCCTATTTCCTGTTTTTGTACATAAAGTTATATTAGAACAGCATGGCTGCTTTTGTCCTACTATGGCAATGAAGTAGTTGCAATAGAGACCTTAAGGCTCACAGAACCTAAAATACTATCTGACCCTTTAAGAAAAGCTGTATTGAGCCAGCAAGATGGCTCAGTGAGTAAAGAAACCTGCCATCAAGCCAGACCACAGGACTTTGTTCCTTAGGACCCACATGACAGGAAAGAACCAACTTCTGCAAATTGTCCTATTTTTTTTTTACATTTATATATTTATGTGTCTATATCTTACATGGGCATGCACATGCATGTCAGATCATGCATGTGGAGGTCAGAAGATAACTTTGTGGATGGAGTCTATTCTCTCCTTCCTTTTATGTGGGTTCCACAGATCACACTCAGGTTGCCCAGCCTTTGCTGTTGAACCACACCACTGAACAAATTCTCCCTTTTGACAGTCACAAGGAATAAATTGCTTGTGTGGGATTTCCTACCTCTAACTATACTTAATGATACACTCTCTTCCATTCCTCTCAACATTTCAACACTGTGTCTCATGTGCTGCAGACTGGGTTTGAACTTGCTGTGTAGCTGAAGATGATCTTGAACTTCTGATCCTCCTTCCTCTGGCCTAAAACTGGCCTATGCCTGTTTCATGTGGTGCTGAGGCTTTGTGCATCCTTAGCATTCACTCCTGTCAAGTGAGCTACTCTCTGTCATGAATTTCCTTACATTGTTTAAGGACTGAACATTGGAGAAAAAAACTTTCCAAATTCATTATATTCATAAGGTATGGATTCTCTGAAGTTCACCAAGGTGTTTGCTGTGTCTTAAGGCTTCCTTGAGGCTGGAGAGATGGCTCAGCGGTTAAGAGCACTGACTGCTCTTCCAGAGGTCCAGAGTTCAATTCTCAGCACCTACATGGTGGCTCACAATCATCTGTAATGGGATCTGATGCCCTCTTCTGGTGTGTCTGAAAATAGCAACAGTGTGCTCATTCATATACATAAAATAATTTTTTTTAAAAAAGGCTTTCTCCAATTTCGTGGGTGATAAGTGTTTTTTGTTTTTTTTTTTTTTCCCCAGTGAGTTCCATATTACTCACTAAGGACTGAACTCTTTGTTCTCAGCTTCCCATAGCCTAATTGTATTTGGCCAGTCACTGGAACCAAGAGGAACCCTCAGCTTATCTACATAAAAGGGAACTTTTGGTTATGTTAAAAGAACTCCCTCTCAGACTGGAAGGTGTTCAATATGTAAAGTTGCTAGCTGTCAATGCTGGTGACTGGAGTTCCATTCCTATGAGCCATAAAGTGAAGAAGAGAACGGACTCCAGCCAGCGTCTCCTGACCTCTTGTTCACACGCAAACCAGCCAGGCCCCAGTGTGTGTGTGTGTGTGTGTGTGTGTGTGTGTGTGTGTGTGTGTGTGTGTGTGTGTGTGTCTGCGTATGGGTTGGTACAGTCCTGAGGGGTGTTTGAGCCTGTGGAACTGGAGTCAAAAGAACTTGTCAGCTGCTGTGGATACTGGACAGTGACCTCTCATCCTTTGCAAGAGCAGCCCATGATCTTCTTTTTTTTTTTTTTTTGGAGCTGGGGCCCATGATCTTAATTACTGAGCCTTCTCTCCAGCCCCAGACACCTCTTTACACGGACGAATCACTGGAATAGTGGCCAAGGTTAGTGATCATCTGACATGCGCATAAGAAGAAATAGATTCCCTTAGATTCAAGCATTACACCAATATTTCTTACCCAGGAATCCTCACAGACCCCTAGATTCCAGTCCCTACACTTGCCAACTGCCTGAGTTTGTGATTGGTCACTTCCTAAATGAAGGAACATTCTTCTTGATAATGGGTGACCCTGTCTGGAAGTCCAGTGATGGGTCTTACCATAAACTCTGTCTTCATGTCTTGTGCTTTTGGAAGGACCAGCTCTATGTTAGCAGTCTTCCTATGGTTCCCTGAGCTCCTCATAGATCTCCTTTAGCTGTTTCAAACTTTGAATCATTTATCTTCAGTTCTCTTGAGTGACTGTATGTGCCAGACTTCCTTTTGTGGTCCCTCCAAATGCTGGTGTCTTCTCTTTTGAAAGCTGGATGTGGCTACTCTACTCAATCCTAATCATCTCCCGGTTGACATAAGTACCACTTCGGTACGTTGGTTACTCCGTGACCTCGTTTAGAGTCCTCTTGTTGTCTTCAATCATTTCCTATATAGTTCTTACCCATGGTAGGGTCTCCCTCTGCCCCTCAGTAGCTCCTTAACGGGAGACAGTCTGTCAGAGCCTCATGTTTCTAAGAGTTGGGCAGGTAGACAGAGAGTGCTCTTGTCCGTCCTTGTCACAGAAGACTCTTTCTTTCCTTATGTGTCACTCATACATATTCTTCTAAGCTTAGCAGTTGCCTGAGGCTGATTTGTCTGGCCATGGATGCTGGATTCTTTACATGAATACCTGTTATGATGTCTCTATGCTGGAATGGTTCCCTGGACTGAGGGCAATAGACAGGACTTGAACCTGATCCCAGAGATATTTGCTGTGAAAGTGATACTCAGTGACTTTAGAAAACAGGACCTCACAGTACAGAACTGGTGGCTTCAAAGTCTCCAAGGCCAGGTGAGTTTAGAATTCATACCTCTATTGTGGAGACAGGCTGAAGGCCTTATTACATATATGTCCATTGCCTCTCCTCTCTACAGCTGCTCGCCTGTGACTCTTAGAGATGACAGTGGGATGGCTTGTACATGGAAATCACAACACGGTTATTACCTTACGTGAGTCTTGTCATGATGATGTCTCTGGTGGTTAATAAAGGAGCGAATAGATCTGAAGACTTTCCACATCCTTGCTGGCTTAGAACAGTTCAGAGTTGTTTTGATGATACAAAGGTAGCTAGCAGTATTTACTAGTGTGTGTGTGTGTGTGTGTGTGTGTGTGTGTGTGTGTGTGTGTCACTACCTTTAATTCCAGCACTTGGGAGGCAGAGGCAGGTGGATCTCTGAGTTCGAGGACAGACAGGGCTACACAGAGAAACCCTGTCTTGAAAACAAACAAACAAACAAAACTAACAAAAAATAAAATAAAAATGAAGATGTGTGCCATCATGCCTGACTTTTGCCAGTGTTTATAAGTCACCAAGCCACAGTTTCTCGTTCATAGCAATGACTCCAGACGCAGCTCTTACCAGCCTCCTGCTGTGGATGGCTGTGGCGAGGTGGGAAGACACAAAGGGTACTCCGGTGCTTCATTTTTATTTTGTTATTTCCTTGTCTTGTCTTAGGGAAGTTCTGTTTACTCTGATTATCTAAATTGCCTTGTCTGGTGTTAGGTTGGTGCCAATGTAGCTCTCATTTTTCAGAGAATAATGGCAGACTGGCTTCCATACATAGAACTTCTGACTCAGTAGTCTAGAAGTCTGCTTTTATCTTCTTTTTATTTCCCAGTTGATTAGTGTCCACATTTAGTCTGTTGGCTATTTAGTGAATATTTCGTGGGAGTCAGATTAGTTGTGGCCAATTAACAGGTGGTTACTTTAGTTGGAATGTGTTTTCAGTTATGTGCATATACAGATGCATTCATTCACTTCCACAGTGCTTTGATTCTATTGCATGTTTTCTCTCTGTAATTCAGATCTACACACATGCATGCACATATACACATCTACATCTTCTTTCCATTTTTATATGTGTGTGTGCAGCATACATGTATATATGTATGTTTGCATGTGTTTAAACAGAAGTATGTGTAAAGACCTGAGGTTGGTATCAGGAATTATCCTTCATCACCCTTCCGCTGTACTCAATATGAGGCAGGTCTCAGCCAACCTGAGAGCTCATAGATATGGCTTGCTGGCTTGTTCTGGGCATGTCCAGTCTCTGCCTTCTGAAGCACATCTTCCCGGCATTTTCTTGAGTTCTTAGGATCCAAAATCTGGTCCTCCCTTTGTGTGGTCCATGCTTAACTACCTAGCCATTTCCCAACTCTCAAATTTTTTTTTTTTTTTTTTTTTTTGGTTCTTTTTTTCGGAGCTGGGGACCGAACCCAGGGCCTTGCGCTTCCTAGGTAAGCGCTCTACCACTGAGCTAAATCCCCAGCCCCTCAAATATATTTTCTATGTTATAATTTCAGGGACAGGACTCAGGTGATGAAAGAGAGCACCCTTTTGTGGGTCAACAGGAAGTTTAAAGAGGTGTTCTCAGTTGGGCATTGTAGTGCATGACTACAAGCAACCCTGGCACTTCAGAGGAGGAGGCAGGAGGATCAGGAACTCAAGGTTATCCTTGGCTACACTGTAAATCTGAGGAAGAACAGCCTGGTGCACAGTGAGTTCAGAGCCACCCTGAACCCCTTAGTGAGACTGTACCTCCAAGTTAAGACTAAAAGTGGATGAAGAGATAGCCCAGTGGTAGAGTACTTACACACATCTGAGGCCCTGTTACTCTCCAGTACTCAGGAGTGGGTTGGAGGGAGGATCTGGCCAGTTGTATGTCAGGCTAGGATCTGGTGGGGGGTGCTGGCTAGTTTTATGTCAACTTGACACATTCTAGAGGAGGGAAGCCTAATGGAGAAAGTTCATCTTGACTGGGCTGGTTCAGGAAGCCAATAGGACAGTTTCTTTTTTTTTTTTAAAGATTTATTCATTTATTATATATGCATACACTGTCTTCAGACACACCAGAAGAGGGCATCAGATCTCATTACAGATGGTTGTGAGCCACCATGTGGTTGCTGGGAATTGAACTCAGGACCTCTGGAAGAGCAGTCAGTGCTCTTAACTGCTGAGCCATCTCCCCGGCCCCAATAGGACAGTTTCTTAATGAATAATCATGGGGGGAGGCGTCAGGCTATTATCGATGGAGATACTCCTGGGCTGGCAGTCCTGGGATCAGGAAGAAAGCAGGACTCAGCTCCTGCCTCCAGGTCCCTGTGTGCTTGAGTTCCTGCCCGGCCTGCTTTGGTAATGAACCCTTTCCGCCCCAGGTTGCTCTTTGTCAGAGTGCTCCTGAAAAGAGAATTATACGAATTCTAGGTTTAGAAATATAAAATTAAAAGAGTTAGCCCCAAAAGCCACAAACTCAGGGCTAAGCCCTGCCGCCAGGAATAGCAGGCCATAAAGATAAAGAAAAGGAATACAAAAACCAGCTCAGGCTATCGAGGACTGACCCATAAACCATCCAGAGACATCCCCCCAGCTTACTCAGAGTCATACTTTAACCAGATGTCCTCCAGACCCTGATAAGCCCCTACTTGTGCTTTTCAGCCATTGTGTCCTGCAGAGAGCATTCCAGGAAACTGGGCAGCCCAAGCCTAACCAGAGGTGTTTCAAATACAAATGCTCCATCAATTTTGACAAACTTTTAAAAATAATGAGGACCTGAAGACCCTACCCTTCTCCTGATTTAGTAGCTCTGTTCCAGGAACCAGGGGGCCATAAAACCTTCTATCGTCCCCTTATCTCCTGGAGCCATAAAACAATCTTGTAACTTGTGGTGCCTTCCCCTTTGACATCCCCCATCCCCTGGTGCTCACAGCCTCTGCCTTTAAATACTCTTTTTCCCAGCCTCTCGGGCCGACACCTCTGTCTCCTGCGCGGGATCCTTGTCGGCCCGGAGATCTCTGTAATAGGTCTCTGTAATAAACCTCGCCTTTGCTTATTACATCCAAAATGGTCTCTCTGTGTCTGGGGTCCGCGATTTCCCAAGACTTGAGTAAGGGTCTCTCTGCGTGGGATTTTTCACTCCATCCCAATAGAAACCCTAAGACAGACTTAAAACAACTTCCATTTAGAGGGGGTCTTGTCAGAGGTAATGATGAAGATCAATTGCACACCTGAAATAGTTCAACTGAGAATCTGGGATCGGGTTATTTTCTAGATTACATGTGGTAGGACACCATTGCATGTCTCCTTGTACTTATATGGTATGGTATGGGTTGTCTGAAATTCAGAAAATCCAGTTAGGATAATTTCTCTCTTGATTACAAGTTTTGGTAATTTTCACCATGACTTTGGCTGATGACACAATATGCAAAATCATGTGAGTGGCAAACGACTCGTGAGAAAATACTGTACCTGTCACTTGCATGCGATCGGGAGCGCTCAGTTTGTGTTACTGTTAGTTCCGTGGGAAGATGTTGCAGCTTGTTCATCCTCCTATACTTCTGGTCTCTTAGTCCACTGTCTCTGATGTACACCTTGGAAGCAAGTAAGGTCAGGTTTGGGGACTCTGTTCCCCATAGTCCATGCACTTCCATTAGAAAAGTCCTTGGAGGGGTTGGGCATTTAGCTCAGTGGTAGAGCACTTGCCTAGCAAGCACAAGGCCCTGGGTTCGGTCCCCAGCTCAAAAAAAAGAAAGAAAAAAGAAAAGAAAAGTCCTTGGGGTTGGGGATTTAGCTCAGTGGTAGAGCGCTTGCCTAGCAACTGCAAGGCCCTGGGTTCGGTCCCCAGCTCCGAAAAAAAAAAAAAAAGAAAAGTCCTTAAGTTTTATCTTATATTTTGTTTTATTAGTTGCTACCCCCTTCCATGAATGTGAAGCAGTTCTCTTATGAGCTAATATCTTGAAAATGAAATGCATTCTGTCCCTTTGTTCTACTTGATACTGTTTTCTTATCCTCTCAAAAACCTGTCTTCAGCCAAGCACAGCAGTTCACACTTTAATCACAGCACTCGGGAGGCAGATCTGTTAGTTCAAGGCCAGCCTGGTGTACATGGTGAGTTCTAGACCAGCCAGGGCATGTAGTGAGATTTTTGTCTCAATAAAACAGAAGAACAAGGGCTGGAGAGATGGCTCAGTGGTTAAGAGCACTGACTGCTCTTCCAGAGGTCCTGAGTTCAATTCCCAGCAACCACATGGTGGCTCACAACCATCTATAGTGGGATCTGATGCCCTCTTCTGGTGTGTCTGAAGAGAGCTACAGTGTACTCATATAAATAAAATAAATACATCTTTAAAAAACAAAAAAAACCAGAAGAACAAATCTGTCTTCAATACCGCCTCAGGTGTTGGTGCTCGGCTCTTTGTGGAGCAGTAACCCCTGTCTGGGTCCTTCCTAAAGTGTCTTTGTTCTTTGTTTTCAGATGCTAATGAGAGCAGATGCCATCAGGGGAAGACACTTTATGGAGCTGGCTTGAAAACTGAGGGAGAAAATCACCTCCGGCTTCTTCCGGGAAGCCTGTCTTTCCAAGCCTGCTGGGCTGCCTGCTGCCAGGACCCTGCCTGTCATGCGCTGTGGTGGCTGGAAGGGATGTGCCTTCAGGCCGACTGCAGCAAGCCCCAGAGTTGCCAGCCTTTTAGGACAGACTCTTCCCATTCCGTGCTGATCGTTTTCCAAAAATCTCAAACTGCAAAGGATTTGGGTCTTCTGCCTGAAGATGGTGAACCACATCTGAGGCGAGGCTGGGGCAGGACGTCGTGGAGGAGGCAGAGCCTCCCCGGGGCTCCCCTCACCCTTTCCATACCCTCCAGTGACCACCAGAGCTTACTCAGGGAGCGTCAGAAGAGAGATCATCCCAGTGTGGTGCCTACACGTGTAGTGATACAGCAGGCGAAGGCGAATCACTCCGAGGAAGCAAGTGCTGCGAGTCCCAGGGCCTCTGCCGAGGTAAGCAGGTTCCCAGGGACTAGAACTTAAATCTGTTCCTCCACAGCCATGCATGAGCAATTGAGCTGGTGCCTGTGGCCGGTGCTCACACGCCGCCGGGGTGTGTGTGTGTGGTGTGTGTGTGTGTGTGTGTGTGTGTGTGTGTGTGTGTGTGTGTGTGTGTGTGTGTGTGTGAGTGAAGCTGCCTGGTGTTCCTTCACTGGTCCCAGGAATGTTCATTTTATACAGGTCTGACAACTGTTTTCCTTATAGCAGAAAACTGCTCATTATCTGTTCTAAGCTAGTTCTTGGCTACAGGTAAGTGCTGCTGCGTGGGTGTGAGCCTCTACCAATGGTTTTGCAGTGTTTTCTGCCAGATTGCAAAACAGTCATTGGTGTAGCTGCAGTCAAGTTTTCCTCCTCCGTCTCCTGCCTATAAACACATTCCTTTTGAGTTGGTTTCTGTTCCAGCCTGAATGAACCACCCTGGTCCTGGCGACCAAGATCTGACCGGCTGGGCTGGGATGCAGGAAGCCTGTCAACCAAGAGGTGTCCTGGGGTGGGGGGGATTTTCAGAAGCTTTATGCTGAGGGGCATGCCACCAATAGACTTTATCTGCTTATTGTGTTTCTTCCTGGTTGATCTTCCTGCGCAATGATTAAAAGGAGTGACTCATTCTGTGCTCCGTCTGCCTTGTTACTGTGGCTTATTTTTGTATTTGTTTTGTCCTAGTTGTCTCTGTCAAGTCCAAACCAGAGTGGGGAGGTTACTACTTGCCAGGCACTGTGTGTGCTAATCCCTGTACTATGTCATTTTGTTTATTTTTCATGGTAATATTTCCAAGTAGGTATTATTGGGTTTGTTTTATTAGTGAGGAAACCAAGGCCCAAAAGAGGTTAAGCAGCTTCCTGAGATGAGGCAGCTACTGAGCACCGGGTCTAGGATCGGAGTCCAGGTTTACTAGTTAGGAAAAACTTTGAAGCTTTAGAGAACACCACTCTTGATCTAATATGCCACAACCATTTATGGAAACCCACCATCAATGCGAGGTACTTCTCTAAGCACTGGAAGTGTGAAAGCATGCAAGGCATGGTTGTGTCCTCAGGGGATACTGACACAAGAAGCCAAGTCTTCCCAATGGTGTGTGATTTTGCATTTACAGACCCTAGCACTGTGCATGTTACACACATGCTCTACTACTGAGCAGTCTAAGTCCTTAAGGAGTTTAAGCAGGGGATGACGGCAGCTTTCCCTCATCCAAAGGCCTTCAGTCAACCCTTGAAAATAGTATTGGTTCTCTGTATGACCTGCCGCATGGCATTCTTTTTTTTTTTAATAGACTTGTTTATTTGTATGAGTTTCGTCTTACATGTATGTGTATACACACATCTGTGCCTGGTGCCTACAGAGGTCAGAGTGGGGCATTAGATCTCCTGGAATGGGAATTCTGGGCAGTCGTGTGTGTGCTGGGAATCGAACCCTGGTTCTCAACTGCTGAGCCAGCTCTCTAGTTCCTGCCATTTATTCTTTTTTGGTGTGTGTGTGTGTGTGTGTGTGTGTGTGTGTGTGTGTGTGTAGCCTGGCTGTCCTGAAACTAGCTCTGTAGACCAGAGAGTGTCCTTGAACGCACAGATATCCACCCACTTCAGCCTCCTGAATGCTGGGACCAAAGATGTGGCCGCCACCACCCAGCTGCACCCAGCTGCCATTTTATTCCTAATGTATATGTTGTAGTAGCTACCTCGGTTTAGGATTCTTTTCTTATTAACTTATTTTCTTTTTTTTTTAATTTTTTTTTTTCCTGGAGCTGAAGACCGAACCCAGGGCCTTAGGCTTGCTAGGCAAGCATTCTACCACTGAGCTAAATCCCCAACCCCTTTTTAATTTTTTTAAAGATTTATTTATTTATTATATGAGTACACTGAGCTGTCTTCAGACATACTGGAAGAGGGCATCGGATCCCATTACAGATGATTGTGAGCCACCATGTGGGAACTGAACTCATGACCTCTGGAAGAGCAGTCAGTGCTCTTTACCGCTGAGCCATCTCTCCATCTCTCCAGCCCATTCTTTTCTTTTCTTTTTTTTTAAAGATTTATTTATTTATTATATATAAGTACACACTGTAGCTGTCTTCAGATACACCAGAAGAGGGCATCGGATCTCTTTACAGATGGTTGTGAGCCACCATGTGGTTGCTGGGAATTGAACTCATAACCTCTGGAAGAGCAGTCGGGTGCTCTTAACCGCTGAGCCATCTCTCCAGCCCCATTCTTTTCTTATTAAACTGAGGACTTACACATTCTCACCTAGAAGGGGAAGCACTTCGCCTTTTTTTTTTTTCCATATCAGGAATTCTAATATTACTATTCTTTTGTTTAGGGGCATTTCATATATTAAGTAAACTATGTGTTACTTCAGTATAAGCCCGCAATATGGGAGAATTGATCCAATACCTACCTCCTTGTGTAGCTGTTGGGAAGTATATGCACTGTGGATACACTGGAAAAGAGTTAATGTCCCAGTTCAGATGAGACGAGATGGTGAGAGCCTTTCCTGATGCTTATCCTAAGGGTGATGTTACTTAAAACTTACAAATTTCAGTTCTGGGATTTATCACTTTTTAACTTCTTACTAGCTCTTTGAGGATTTCATTTGATTTGTTTTGATCATATTTACCCTCCTACACTTTTCTACTCACCCAATTGTGTGTGTGTGTGTGTGTGTGTGTGTGTGTGTGTGTTTGTTTATTTACATCCCAACTGCAGCTCCCACCACCCTCCATCTACTCCTCCTCTTCAGAAAAGGGCAGGCCTCCCATGGTTACCAACCAGCCAAAGGGATATCAAGTTGCAGCAAGACTAGGCAGTCCTATTAAAGCTGGACGAGGCAACCAAGTAAGAGGAAAGGGTCCCAAAAACAGGTAACAGAGTCAGAGACATTCCCTGCTTCCACTGTTATGAGTCCCACAAGAAGACCAAGTTACACAACTGTGACATATGCGCAGAGGGCCTATGTCAGGCCCATGCAGGCTCCCTAGTTGGTGGTTCAGTCTCTGCGAGCCCTTACAAATTGTACTTAGTTGATTCTGTGGGCTTTCTTGTAGTGTCCTTGACCCCTCCCTGTCTGTGGGTCTCTGCATCTGTGTCCATCAGTTGCTGGCTGAAGCCTCTCTGATGACATTTGGCACTGCTCTATGAGCAAAGCAGAATGTCACTAGGAATCGTCTCATTTACTTTTTTTTCTTGTCAGTTTTATTTGGTTCTGTCCTAGGTCTCTAAGCTATCCACCCTCTGGGTCTTGCTCTTCAGGAAGTGTCAGACATAGGCTTCCTCTCATGGCAAGAATCTCAAGCTGGACCAGACAATGGTTGGCCACTTCCATAATTTCTGTGCTCCTTTTAGCCCCATACTTCTTGTAGGCAGGACAAATTGTACGTTAAAGACTTTGTAGCTGGAATTCCTCCACTGGAAGTCTTGCCGGGTTACAGGAGATGGCCAGTTCAGGCTCTGTATCCCCCTTTGCTAGGAGTCGTAGTTAGAGCCACCCTCACAGATTCCTAAGGACATTTGTTTGTTTGTTTGTTTGTTTGTTTTGCCCTGGGTTTCTAGATTGTCTCAGAGATGACCCTCAGTTCCAGTTGTCTCTCCTGGTATTCACTCACTCTGTCCTCCCTTCCCCAATTGCCCCCAGTCCACCATGATATTTATCTCACCCCTCCATCCAGACTCCTCTCCCAGTCCACCCACAATGTCTATTTTATTTCCCCTTCACAGTGAGAGTCACATATTCTCCCTTGACCCTCCTTGTTACTTAACTTCTCTGGGCTGTGGATTGTAGATTGGCCATCCTTTACTTTATGGCACTTACCCACGTATAAGTGAGAACACACCATGTTTGCCTTTCTGGGTCTGGGTTACCTCAGAATGATGTTTTTCTAGATCTATCCATTTGCCTGCAGATTTTATGATGCTGCTTTTTTCAAACAGATCTTGCCTCAAGTTTATTTGTAAAAACAGCATAGGACACTGGTCGTCTGCAAATAGTGGCCGGAACCTTTTCTATGGGGCCTTCACAGGGGTCTGGGCACCTTTGGGAGCCTGAGCTGGAGCTGAAGCCTGGGCCTTAGCTGCAGCTTTGGCCTCTGCCTTGGTTTGAACTTTGGGTTTTGGTTGGCAGAGCCTCTGACCCTCGGCCATGTAGCTTCCCAAGCTTGGGGTGAGTGATTAAAGCCAGATGGATGAGTTTGCACCTGGGGCCCTTTGGCATCTTGGGCTTGATGGCCTGAAGCTTTACTTGATGCCCTCTTCAAGTGCACTCATTGCCTTTGCATTGTTAGTCTGTATCTTCAGCAGGCCATTCTTCTTGTGCTTCTTGGCACAGCGCATGTTCCTCAGGAACTTGGGGTCAAACTTCTTAAGAGATTCATATCTTTGTGACTGGGGTTTCTTGATGCCATTCCTGTGCCATTTGCGGGACTGGTTGTGTGTGCTGTGGTTCTTGGACTTGGCCATGTCTTGGACTTGGTCCCACAGTGCCTTGGACTTGGTCCCACAGTGCCTGGGACCAGAAGAGAAAGAGCTCATGATATCATTTTTTAAAAAAAAAACAAAACTTGTAATACTCCATTGTATGACCTCAAAAAAAAAATTTGGTGATGGTCCTTCTGTTTCTATTTTGTGGGATAATTTGAAGAGTATTGGTATTAGTTCTTTGAAAGTCTGGTAGAATTCTGTGCTAAAATCATCTGGGCCTGGGTTTTCTTTGGCTGGGAAACAGTTAATAATTGCTTCTATTTCCTTAGGGTTTATAGGTCTATATAGGTTGTTTATCTGATCTTGGTTTAACTTTGGTAAGTGGCATCTAATGAGAAACTTGCCCATTTCTTTTAGATTTTCCAATTTTGTATAGGACAGGTTTTTGAAGTATGACCTAATGATTCTTTGGATTTTCTCAGTGTCTGTTGTTATGTCCCCTTTTCTTTTCTGATTTTGTGAATTTGGATGTTCTCTCTCTCTCTCTGCCTTATTGTTAGCTAGCTTGGATAAGGGTTTGTGTTGTTGATTTTCTCAAAGAAGCAACTTTTTGTTTCTTTGATTCTTTGCATTGTTCCCTTTGTTTCTAATTGATTGATGTTAGCCCTGAGTTTGATTATTTTCTGTCATCTACTTCTCTTGGGTGTGTTTGTTTGTTTATTTATTTATTTATTTATTTATTTATTTATTTATTTTGTTCTAGAGCTTTTGGGTATTCTGTGGTTAGTATGAGGTCTCTCTAATGTCTTAATGGAGGCATTTAGTGCTATGAATTTTCCCTTTAGCACTGCTTTCATGTGTCCCATAAATTTGGGTATGTTGTTTGTTCATTTTCAGTGAATTCTAGGAAGGCTTTAATTTCTTTCTTTATTTCTTCCTTGACCCAGGAGTCGTTCAGTAGAGAGTCATTCAGTTTCCAAGAGTTTGTAGGCTTTTTGTTGTTTCTGTTGTTGTTGAAATCCAGCTTTAATCTATGGTGGTCTGATAAGATACAGGGGCATATTTCAATTTTCTTATGTCTGTTGAAACTTGCTTTGTGATAGAGTATATGGTTGTTTTGGAGAAGGTTCTGTGAGGTGCTAAGAATAAAGTGTATTCTTTTGTGTTTGGATTCTGTAGATGTCTGTTAAGTCCATTTGATTCATAGCATCTGTTTCATTATTTTTGTTTAGTTTCTGTCCGGATGACCTGTCAATTGGTAAGAGTGGGGTGTTGAAGTCTCCCACTATTAATGTTTGGGTTCTGTGTGTGATTTAAGCTTTGGTAGTAGTTGTTGTTGTTGTTTTACAAGAGTAGGTGCCCTTGCATTTGGGGCATACATGTTCAGAATTGAGATGTAATCTTCGTGGATTTTTCCTTTGAGTCTGGTGTCCTTAGCCATCTCTTTTAGTTAATTTTGGTAGGAAGTCTATTTTACTATATATTAGAATGGCTACACCAGCTTGCTTCTTGGGTCCATTTGCTTGGCAAGTCTTTTTCTAAGCATTTATTCTGAGGTAATGTCTATCTTTATTGCTGAGATTGTGAGGGTCCAAAAATCACTGAAGGAGGACCCCAGATTCAGATAGTGTGTAAAACCAAAAGATGTTTGTTCTGCAGAGACAGCCAGCATGCGGTGGGGGAGGGGCGGTCAGCCGTTCTTTGAAATGGCCCACCCCAGACAAAGGCATGAAGGCTTTGTAGGGAACCAGAGGAATTCTCTAGAAGGATGAGGTAGTCTAAGATCTCATTGATGGGTGCTGGGGGGTCACAGGTGGTCAGAGCTCTGTATCCCTATGTCATGAACATTTAACCATAGGATGGTCTGCCTAGCTCAGATGCTCCATTCGGAGATAGCGCCCCATTTTTGTGGCTGTCCCCAGGCTATTCTTTGGGAGGGGTTTTATGACCTTGTTCTGTGGTCTGCCCGGGGAGCTGGTGCCTTACTGCCTTTATTTTTGAAATCAGGTCTGGTCCTTAAATGGAGACAAATGGGGTTTATGTTGTTTCAAGGTGTGCTTCTTGTATGCAGCAGAACAATGGATCCTGTTTTCACATCCATTCTGTTAGCCTGTGTCCTTTTACTGAGGAATTGAGTCTATTGCTGTTAAGAGAGATTAATGGCCAATGATTGTTATTTTCTATTATTTTAATGTTGGTGGTGGTTTGTGTGTGTGTGTGTGTGTGTGTGTGTGTGTGTGTGTGTGTGTGTGTGCGCGTGCGTGCGCGCGCGCGCGCGCGCATGCCCTGGCCTGTGGGGGTTCAGAAGAGACCTAGGAGGGAGCAAAAGAATGGAAGACAGGAGGCGCAGAGAAGGAGAGCAAGTCTGTGTTCTGATCCAGCTCTCAAACTTTAATTAAAAACCAGCAGCTTATAAAGACGAGCAGGCAGGAAAGTCACCCAGGACCCAGGACCCAGGACCAATTTCACTACGGTCACCACCCTCCCTATAACCCTAAAAGGTAAGTTGCAGGTATAGACCGATAAGAACAGCGGAGGCGGAAGCTGTAAAAGTGATAAGGGTGGACAACTGGCTGGGTGTCCCAGAGGGTGTAAGAGGGCTTGACATTCCTGAAACATTCCTGAGACAGGGTGTGTAAGCAGGCTTGGATCCCCGCATGTGTGGGTACACGTACACACACACACACACACACACACATACACACACACACTTCACACTTCTCTTCTTTTGGTTTTGCTGAGAAATTATTTCCTGTGCTTTCTTGGTGAATTTTCTAGTGTCTTCTGTAGGGCTGGATCTGTGGATAGATATTGTTTAAGTTTGGTTTTGACTTGGAATATTTTGGTTTTTTCCATCTATGGTGATTGAAAGTTTTGCTGGATATAGTAGTCTGGGCTGACATTTGTAGTTTCTTAGAGTCTCCAAAACATCTGTCCAGGCCCTTCTGGCTTTAGAGTCTCTGTTGGGAAGTTAGGTGTAATTCACATAGGTCTGCCTTTATATGTCACTTGGCCTGTTTCCAGAAGACACTATTTCCTTACAATTACCCACTACATCTGGCTCTTAATTTCTTTCTTTCCCCTTTTCTCTGAGCTTTTAGAGAATAGGGTGTAGTATATATGTTTCATTTAAGGTTGAACATTCTACAGTTTCTTATTCTCTGCGTCTAGTTGTGGGTTTCAGTGTTAGTCATCATCTCCTGCACACAGAAGCTTCTCTGATGTGGATGGGAAATGCAGTGCCCTATGGGTATAGTGTAAGTCATTAGGACTCAGTTTAATGCTGCGTCCTGTAGCAGAAAAATACCAGTTGGTTCTCCTCTAGAGTCTATGACCTGCCTACCTACTGGTTCTTGACTAACAATGGTGCCAGATGGGTTTCATCTTATGGACTTTTTCTTTCTTATTTATTAATTTATTTATTTAGGATTGCAGTGACCAGAGGTTACTTAAACCATGGAAAGTGAAACCACAGATAAGAAGGACAGCTCTAGTCAGGTGTCATTGTGCAATGACTAAATTGGAACAGGACAAAATATATAGAGCTCAGTAAATGGGCTCTTCACGCTAGAGAGATGCTTTATTTTCAAAGTAAGTAAAGGGTACAGAAAAGAAGAGAAACAAGAATTCCCTTAGACTTGGCATCCCCAGACTTTAGCATCTATCAGCGTCATTTGAAGCCTGTATTCAAAACAGATCACTTGGCCCCAACTCCAGAATCGTCGAGTCCACAGGTTTAGAGTGGAGCCTTAGAATTTGATTTTCTAAGTTCCCAGAGATCACTAGTGCTCTGGTCCAGGGACCGTACTTTAGAGGTGCCGCCTTATAGAATGGTAGGAATGGGGAGTAGTATAGAACACAGGGCATTGGATTAGCATAAGAGGATCCATCCTCCATTGTGATATGAAGGAAGGAGTTCAAGGGTATCTAAAGTGGGTCTTTATAGGTTTGCTAAAAGGAATTCTTTTTTTTTTTTTTCTTTTTTTCAGAGCTGGGGACCAAACCCAGGGCCTTGCGCTTGCTAGGCAAGCGCTCTACCACTGAGCTAAATCCCCAACCCCGCTAAAAGGAATTCTTAAGTCATTTCTTGGTTCTTGTGAAGTGTGGTAGATTATGGAAAATGGAAGCAGGATGGGGACAGGTGGATAATAGGCAGGAAGATTAAGGGTTGGGGAGAGTGGTAAGGGCTGAAATAGCTTTTGTGACAGATAGAAGATGGTAAACTGGGTAAGGAAATAGGAATCCTGTGTAGCCTTGAAGCTGGAAACCGTGAGCATACAACAGTGTGCTCATCTCTCTAGTTATGTGAGTCTTCTCCGTAGCTCCCAGCAACCCTGCCAGGAGAAGGCTGGTGGCTTGACTCATCCAAGTTAGGAAATTTGCTAGGTGGTTTGTGCAGAGGGAAATTGGGGCATGGAAATTAAGGTTTTCAAGGGAGTGGATGACAGAAACTAAAGAAGATTTGAAAGGAGGCAAAGACAGGAGGGGCTGACAGTTAAATGGAGAAGCTTGCTTGTCATTTAGAGGTTACCGTGGTCAACATAGATATCGAGGGAGCAGGGTGACTATGGGAAGGTCAGGAGGCTGTATGCAGAGAGGAGGATTCGGGGTTGTAGTTCTGATAGTAAGAGGATATGAAGTATGGCTGTGGAAGACATTGCTGAAGTAGAATGGAGAGGTTTATTGGTGACAAGGAGCTTAAAGAGCTCAGGAAGCCTGGGAAGAACTGTTAGTGAGTTGTCCTTGTGGGAGCGGAGACGTCTTAACAGCTAATTGAACAAGTCTAAGCAGTACTGCTAGTCTCCCTGTTAGAGAGAAAAAACAAAGACACCTAGGTAGTCTGTGACCTGAGCAGTGTGAGTCCACCCAGAGTCTCTTCTTGGAACCAACCCTCTTCCTCCTTAGGCAGGACTTGGGAAGAGAAGGGAATTTGGAAGCCAGATGTCAACATCACGTAGAGAGGATGAGTTTGCTGTGATAGGATGGAAATGAGGCTGTCCAGCACACTGGTCGGGATGTGTGCTTACAGGGATGTGTGTTGGCTGGAGACCTTTTTCTCCTTGTTTACCCGTGGCAGTGGCACACAGTTTGCTGTTACCGAACAGGATTTCCAGGGCTGTGGAGGAGGACTACTGCACATGAGCTTGGAGGTAGGAATAGGTCTTTGCTGCAGGTGGTGCTACACAGAGACATTGCAGAGTGTTATTGCCGGAGAGCTGCAGTCTTCAGAGCATGAAACTGTGAGACCCTCCATGCTGTTCTTAGGAGCTTGATGCTTACCTCAGGCCTTGGAAAGCTCTGGGAGTTGGTAAATTGTGCATTCCAAGTATTTAACCAGCAGTTGTCTTTGAGAAGACAACTTGAGAGTCCAAACTTCTGTTTAATCAATAGGGAAGAGTAGAAGAATATATCTGCACTACAGTTCTTGTCCTAGTCAGCGAGGACTGGCCAGCACCACTGGTTTCTAGTTTATTGTGTTCTCTGAGGTAGGTCAAGTAACTTTGCATCCAAAGTTGGGAGAAACTGTAGCCTGCATTGCTCTGGTCTTTTCTGAAATGTCTGCAGCACTGTTCAGTCCCTGGCTTGTCAGGGTGAATTGCTCATTCTTTTGGATACACAGATCGTGATCCCCCAGAGCACGCACTGGGAGCCGTTTGCATTTGAAGTGGGGAGAGCCATTATTCCCTTTCCTCCACTTAAAAGAGGGAAAAGTTAGTCTTGTTTGGCTTGAGCACTATACTTTTTGTGTCAAGAGCCTTTGAATTGTTGCAGAAGGGACAAGGAGGCTGGTTAATTGGGTCCTGGAACAGGCACTGTACTTGTGGTTTAGCCCCAGGCAATTAGCTGCTCCAGTCCTGCCTTGGAAGGAGGCCAGGAAGGAAGGTGCACACACGACCCTTTGGCTTTAGGAAGGCTCTGGAGTTCTCTTTACCATGAGCATTCCCTTTGCAACCATTGGTTGCAGCTTCCACAGCCTTTCATCTGCTCAGCTGTCTGCTGCTTGCTTTTCCTAATAACTCCTGACTCTTTGTAAAGCCTGAACTTACCTCTTATCAGAAGATAAGGCTGGGGTGTGGGCAGTGAGGAGGAGACTTACATAACAGCCAAGGACAGCATCTCTAGCGATTCTCCAGTGATTCAGGTGTTCTTTTGTTGTTTGTCATGCCCCGCCCCAGCTCTCTATGCTTTTCTGCTTCCTTGCTTCTGGTCTGTATTTTTAAATTTCCTCTAAACCCTTTCTGCTTGTGAAATTATTGCCAAGAGTTCATTTATTCTTCTGGTTATTACTCTGACAAATTTGGAATCCCTTGGGGCCTAGCTTTTTTTTCAAATTCTAATTCTTAGTTACCTAACAGACAAGCTAACAGTCTTTGCCATTTTTTTCTTTTATAGCCCTAGGTCTGCTTCTAGGCATCTGCCTTGGATAGTTTGTGTGGGTCTCTCACTCCTTCTGATTTAGACTCCTATACTTAACATGTATACCACTAAGCCTCTCCTCTCTCCATTTTAATTGTACACAAATGGCTTATTACATCATGAGAAAAATTGGGCAGCCTGTTCCCTTATTTTGTGGCATGAGAGAAGTCCCTGCAGCCCAGCTTCCTTTCTCAGAGCCTTAATTTCTGAACTACAGCGCCTTCCATTTCCCCTTATCTCAGAACTGCCCAGTTCCCCATGTACTGTCCGAAGTGCATCTTTAATATTTGCTTTACTCTATGCAGCCAGTGAAACTGTTAGCCTCATTGTCTTAGTCCGTCTGGACTGTCGTAACACTACACCACCAGCAGGGTGACTTATGAACAACAGTGTCCTCTTCCTCACAGTTCCTGAGGCGGGGTACTTAAAGACACAGAGATGTAGTGAGGAGCCTGTCCCTTGTAGGCACTTGCTCCCCTCACATGCTGGGAGGGATAAACAGGCTCCATCACCCTGTGTTAGAAGGGTGGCCCTCATCCCCCAACAGCCCAGTGTCCTCAATATCATCTCCTTTAGGGGTTAAGATTTCAGTACAGTTTGGAGTGTGCACAGATACTCATTCCATAGAACTTCTGAATACAATTTGTTCAGACTGGGGTCCTTCTAAAATAACATCTGCCATCCTACCTTCTCTCACCCCTGCCCACAATTTCAGTATTGTTTCATAGCTTTTTGAAGTAAAATACTTTTTTTCAAGTTTCCTTCTTTCATTTCCTTAAAAATAAGCACACAAATAAATGATAAGCTGTTTCTTTAAAACTAAAATTCTAACTTTAAAAAGCTTCCAGTTTCTACTTCTGGGAAGCTAATCTTGAGCGATGATTCCTAAAGAAAGAGCTCTGTGCATAATGATAGGATGCTGTTTATTTTATATTAATTCGTTCTCTCTCTCTAGATAGTGTCTTGCTATGTAACCCTGTCTGGAATTCACTATGAGCCATGCTGGCTTCTAATTTACATTAATCCTCTAGCCTCTGCCTCCCAAATGTTGGTATTACAGATAGAAGCCACCTTGCCCAGTGACATTTTCATGCATATATCTTTCTTTCTCACTATGTAGCTCATAATTCAAGCTTAGTAGCTCATAGCTCCAGTCTTCCCTGGATCTAAACTCACCACCACCTGCCTGCCTCTGCCTCTGAGGTGTGCCCAAATATACTTTGTTCTTATTGGACTCCTCCCCCTACCCCCAACCCCTCTTACCTCCTGCTGGTTCCCTCCTGCCTTCCTGATACAGATAATCCCCACTGTTTCCTTCTTTTCTCTCTCCTCTCTCTTCCCTTCCTGCTTTTCTTGTTTTCTTTCTTACATAACACCCGTGCTGGCCTTGAATGATGTAGCTGAGGATGACCTTGAATTTATAATCCTCTTGCATCTATCTTGGTTGGTTCTGAGATCACAGATGTGTACCCCTGCACCCACTTTATATGGTGCTGGGGATTAAACCCAGGGCCTCATTGGTGCTAATCAAGCACTCTAGAGACTGACTTATATCCCCAGCACTTCACCAAGCCCCTTTATCTAAGGGACTGAGAGCTTGGACAGTAACCATGCTGGAGAGGACAGAGAAGATCAAGGGCAGCAGGGGATTCTCTATGATGTAATTGGGAGTAAGGAAAGCCACCAGAGGTAAAAACTGCTCTTCCAGAGTCCTGAGTTCAATTCCCAGCACCCACCCAGTGGCTCACAAAACCATCTGTAATGGGATCTGATGCTTCCTTCTGGGGCGCAGATGTACATGCAGCACAGTCTCATGCCTCATGCCTGCTCTGTAGCAGGGATGACCTTGAACTCCTGAGTCTCCTTTCTCTGCCTCCCTTTGGTTCTTTATTTGGTTTTATTGTCAGTGTAATGCAGGCCTCTTACAGTTAGTGCCAGGTTTTCCTCTTCAGCTTTTTGGAAGTTTGTATGGGAATCTTCCTTGTTTATTCCCCAAGTGTACGCCGCCCAGTAAAGCTGTGCTTTTTACACTAGGCAGTCACTGTACACCAGCTACAGCTTAGGTTCCCCTCTCTTCTTGGGTGGCCTCTGCAGTTGTGAGTTTCACCCTAAAGTATTTTGGATGAAGCTGTTCATGTTGCTTCTTTGTTCCCATTCTAACATCACTAAGCCAGTAGCTCCTCTTAAGGTTGATAATTTCTATTTTCACTTCTGGTTTCACTTGCTTTCATGTTTGATCTCATGCATTTCTCTCTATTTTTGTTTTCTATTTTATCAATTTCTACTTTTATTTGTTTGTTTGTTTTGTTTTTTGAGATAGAGTTTATCTGTGTAGATCTGCCTGCCTCTGCCTCCTGAGTGCTGGGATTAAAGATGTGTGTACCACCACCTGGCTGGTTTCTACTGTAATTTTCATTATTGTACTTCTTCCACTCAATACATTTACTTTTTATTTTTATTTTTTTTAAGATTTAATGTAAGGTCACTAATTTGAGACTCTTTTAATTTTCCCTCCGTCTCTCTACCTCCTCCTCTCCTCCTTCCCCTCCTTTTTTGAAACAGGATCTTTTTATATAGTCCAGACTGGCCTCAAGTTCACAGCCTCACTCCTGTGAGTGAACCGCAGTGCCTGGCAGAGTTCTAATGGTTTGTGGTATTGTATAATGATTACCGTAAAGTATATAGTATACATCCTTGTTAAATGCTGTTTTTATTATCGAAGTATTTTCACTGTTTTTTTTTATTTATTTTATTTTATTTATTTATTATATATGAGTACACTGTAGCTGTCTTCAGACACACCAGAAGAGGGCATCAGATCTCATTACAGATGGTTGTGAGCCACCATGTGGTTGCCGGGATTTGAACTCAGGACCTCGGGAAGAGCAGTCGGTGCTCTTAACCACTGAGCCATCTCTCCAGCCCTATTTTCACTGTTTAATCGAAGTATTTTCACTGTTTAAATCCTTACATCTCTACTTTCAGCACTTTAAAAAGACATCTATTTTTATGAAGTGTCTGGGTGTGTGCACATGAGTGCAGGTATCCGCGGGTGTGGGGAGGGCAGAGGCATCAGATCCCCTAGAGCTGGAGCTGTGACCATTGCAAGCCACCTGACGTGGGTGCTGGGAATTGAACTCCACTCCACTGCAAGAGCAGTGTGCGCTCTTAAGCACGGTAATGTCTTCATTTTTAATTTGTTTCTAGAATCTTAAGCTCTGTATTCCTGAGTATGTGTGTGTGTCTTATTTCTCTGGCTGCTTAGATGAAATTCTCCTTCGCACCATTTTAAGCACTTCAGTAGCTATTCGTGGGTAGTTTCATGCTGGGGCCTGTTGCACATCTCAGTTCTGGGTCAGCTGTGGGCTTGCTGCTTCCTTTAGACTGGAACGTAGTAGACCACGTCTCCTCAGATGTCCGTAGCTCTCCTTCCAAACACATATAGCAACCTGGGGTTGTCAGTCACTGGTGCTCTGTTCATTTCTTTCTGGTCTTTTCTCTTCTTTGTCTCAGTTAAATACTTTCTAATAAATTTCTTCACATTTCCTCTGCATTTTCCAAACCTGCTCTTAAATCACCATAGGGAAAAGCCAGGCATGGTGGAACAGACCCATATTCTCAGCACTTGGGAAGTGGAGACAAGAGGATAAAAGTTCAAGGTAATCCTTTGTTACATCATGAGTTCAAGGCCAGCCTGGGCTACAAAAGACTTTATCTCAAAAACAACAACACAAGCAAAAATTGCCATATGGTGTAATTTTTCATCTTAGATATTGTAGTAGTCATTTTCAGAAGCTTCCTCCTGCATCTGTACTAAATATAGCAGTAGTTTCCCCTGTATAAACTATATTGTCTTATCATATATGTGTACTTGTGATAAAGTTGAATTCATAAGTTAGGCACCTGAATCCTTGAGCTAATCAGATTATGAGGAATTAAAATTTATGGTAGGTCATAGGTTCAGAAGTTAGTCTATAGCTGGTGACTTTGCTCTTGGGTCTGTGGGGTAGTTTGTCATGTGTGAGTGTACAGCAGAGGAGAGGCCCAACTTCCAGCAGCTCCTCCCCCTTAACTTCCTCTGACTAGGCCTTACTTCCTACTTCTTGAAGATTCTATTGGTAAACCAAACCTTCAATCCTTGGATCTTTGGAGAACATGTATAGCGGAGGCTAACATAAATAACTGATACTGGAATAAAAGAATTAATGTATTTAGTAAAACAAGGGTTACTTGAACATATGCAGTGTGTTACAATGACAGATGAGCTGATGACCAAGACAGCAAATGCTATGTGGATACACTGCAAAGGGGTGATTCCGGTTCCAGGGGGCACAGACTCAGATCATGTGGGATTTTATCATGCTACAAAGAATAATGTGTAACTGTGTTGTTTAGTTCTGGAAATTTCTATTTAATATTCTCAGACTGCACTGATCTCTAGTAACTGAAACCACAGCCAGCCAAATTATGGTTTAGAAGGAATGATTGTATGTTTACCTTCTCCTACAGTTTCTTGGATGTGTATGACATATAATGATTATGTGTTTCGTGATGCTTGGAGATCACTCCTATGGCCCGTGCACCAGAAGCAACTGCTGTGCCTCTAACTCTTTTGGTCCCTTTGAGACAGGGTCCTTTACATTGACAGACTATTACATAGACCTAGTGGTTCTCCGTCTCCCATGGTCCTCCTGTGTCAGCCTTCCAAGTGCTGAGATTAAAGGTGTACATCACCATGTTTAGCTCTTTGCTTCCCTTCCCTTCCCTTCCCTTCCCTCCCCTCCCCTCCCCTCCTCCCCTCCCCTCCCCTCCCTCCCTCCCTCCCTCCCCTCCCCCCTCCCCTCCCCTCCCCTCCCCTCCCCTCCCCTCCCTTTCCTTTCCTTTCCTTTCCTTTTCCATTAAAGGCCCATTGCTAGGGTTGGGAATCCAGTGCCTCTCACATGCTAGATTAGCTCTGTACCCTGAATGATACTGGCAGCCTGGGTCACTTTTTTTTTTTTCTTTTTCTTTTTCAGAGCTGGGGACGGAACTCAGGGCCTTGCACTTGCTAGGCAAGCGCTCTACCCGAGCTAAATCCCCAACCCTCTGGGTCACTTTTTAAAAAAGGTTTAATTAATTAGTTTTTGAAAATCATTATTATTATTAATGTTTATGTGTGTGTGGTATGCATGTGTATGCACATGTATGCAATGTGAGTAGGGGGCACCTGTATGCCAGTGTATGTGGCAGTCAGAGGACTACCTCATGGAGCTGGTTCTAGGAGCGGAATTTAGGTCATCAGATTTGCAAAACTATCACCTTACTCCTCTCTGCCCAGGACCTGTTTAAATTGAAGGAGATTTGCTGTGCCAGGACCTTATGTTGTATACGCCTGCTTATCTATGCTTATGTATTTCACAGTAGCAAAACTCCTACTCGTTCTTTGAGGTTCACTGTAGGCTTCCTTGCTCCTGCTCTGTTTTCAGTCCACTCAGCACTACCAAATGTGCCCTTGGCCAGTCTCTTGCCTCTTCATCACTATCCCAGTCTGCTTCCAGCGTTACCCGCGGATACCAACTGGGGTGTACACCAGCTGTCTCCCAGCCATTGACTTCTGTAACCCCTGGTCCTGGGGAAATCTCTCCTAAAGTCACTCCTGCCGTGGTCACTGGTAAATTCCCAATTTCCTGTTGCAGTGTGTTCCCATCAGCCTGTACCTGATAGGCCGCTCTGCCTTGCCTCAAAAGGCTGTGCTGTGCCCTGTTTCCTGTTTGTGTGCACCTGCCCACTTCTGTCCCTCTGGCAGCAGAATCGGGATCATTTCATGCATTGGCCTTCCCAAATTCTGCTTTGAATTTTGTTTTTCTTTGTTCATATGCTTTTTATTGTAGTTTTCCTTTTCCTACAGCTCCAGCCACTGCCTGGGAATGCGAGTTCAGCTCTGAGTCTCTACTGCTGGTCCCAGAGCTGGTGCAGACTTCGTGTCTAACACAACTTGCCTGCTAGCTTCCTGTGTTCTGTCTTGGTTTTTGACATTACTGTATAGTCAGCCTTTCAGTCAGGCCAGGGACACTGGAAAACACTCAGACTCATTTTCCCCAAGTCCCAAATCTATTTGGCTTTACACATATTAGATCTTCAATATTTTGAAATCCATCCCATAGGAGGGGTCTCCAGTGGTGATGGCAGAGTGAAGTGCTCTCCTGAACTTCGCAGATAATGGTGCTGACGGCCTTTATTTTTTTATTTTTTTGAAAAGGGACATAAAGGAACTAGAAAGACCCCAGAAGAAATAGAAGCTACAGGAAAGTTTAATTTTGAAAGATAGAGATCAGAGGTGATAAAGTGTTCATTTGCACTTTAAAAAAATGTTGAGACCATCCAGCAGGCTCCCTACGAGAGGGAGCCAAGGGAAAGCCTGATTGTCTCATGGTGGCCAGGGCCAGGGTGCACAGTAAAACTATTTAGACATTTAGCAGGGCCACCTTTTAAGGAAACAACAAAATGCAAAACAATAAACCACAAAGAAGGTGAGCCTCATGACCTGACTGTAAGCTATAACCCTGACTGAAGCACTCGGGAAGACTGCAGGAGGCCGAGTGAGGAGGCTCGAAGCAGTGAGGAAGACTGAGGCCCATTGAGAAGACAGGCTGTGCCAGGTTGAGTCTAAGGTCAATTGGCCTTTTAGACCAAGTCCATCTCCTAACCATGGGGAAGCAGGTGGTCAACGTCTGAAGACTTAGGCTTTGAGATATCAGAGAACAGAGTCTGTGGATGAAATGTGTCTTCTAGACATAGTGTGACAGTTGCTCTCATTAACTCACTGCAGTGGTGGTTCCTAAGGCCTGCAAAAGATTGGCCCTGTCCCCATTCTGTCCTGTATAGAGGAGGGGCTCATGAGGCTGCCCCCTCTTTAAGGAACTATGGCAGTCAGTGGTCACTGGAGGATGGGGCACTGCTTCCTTATCCCAATCCACTGATCGTTGCCCATGCTCCATAAGTTGCTGCTGAGCTGTGACCATGCAATCAAGCACAGTCAACTCAATGGGAAATGACATGGAAGTGGGATAGGGACTTGTTAGGAAAAGGGTTTCAATGGAAGAGGGAGGGGGATGGGAGAGGATAGTAGAAAGTGACAAAATTCATTATGGACATGTGGAAAGTCGGCAAGGAATCTGCCTGTCTCTACCTCCTGAGTGCTGGGGTTGAAGGCATGTGTTAGCATGCCTAGAAAAGTCTATTGTTTTAACTACTAAATTTATGGTAAATTGTTCCTAGCTGCCCTAGGAAACTAATACAGCCCAGCTGCATTAGTATTTAACAAAAAACAATTTTGGAAAAAAGGCAACAAAGTTAGGGGACCTAAACTTACCAGAAGATGTATCACAACTAGAAGCTTAGTAACCCACTGAGCAGATGCCCAGCAAGGCCACTGTTCAGGTCTCTAGCAAATATACAGCAGATGTTCAACTTTAATCCTTAGGAAATCACCAGGGGCTGGGGATTTAGCTCAGTGGTAGAGCGCTTGCCTAGGAAGCGCAAGGCCCTGGGTTCGGTCCCCAGCTCCGAAAAAAAAGAAAAAGGAAGGAAATCACCAGGGAAAACCATGGGGTGTTGTTGTTGTTGTTGTTGCTGTTGTTCTTTCCAAGCTCCCACCTTCAAAAAAGTCATCCATAGCAAAGTTTGGTAAGGTCATGGGATGCCTGGAATGCCCCTATCAGCAGGGACACTCCACAGTGTTCTCAGAAACTTGTAGACTGGCAAGGCTCTGGGTTTGTTCCTTACCACTGAAGACGGGGAGGGGGGTGTGGGGGGCGGGGGGGGGATTGAAAGAAGAATAAAGAGGAGGAGCAAAGGGGCAGGAGAATTCTCTGAGCTAGGGTGCACTCTCTCCGGAAGCCGAGGCAGGAACCTAGCATTCCATCCATGTTCTAGGACATGGAAAATGACTTCTAGGGACAGTCTATACAGGGAGCTGCTTGGGGAGAATGTAGGTGGGGAGGGAGAGGGATTTCAAAGGAACAAGAGGGTCTTTGGAAGTGAAAGGTAGTGCTCATTTGAATAGATGATTCATAGGTGTTCATATCTGTCTAAACCTGACCAAGTGTAAACATTAAATATCAAATATCAAATTTAAATATTAAATTGTGTGTACGAGTCAATTGTACTGTAATAAAGCCTTAAATGGACAAAGATTTGAGTAGACCTCACCAAAGGGAAAGTGACCGGTGGGCAGCACAGGAAGTTTGTTCTCCATCGTTAGTGAGATGCACATCGAGCTCCTGTCCCAGCCACTGGAAAGGCAGGGTAAAGTGCAGGAGCACCAAGCCGGGGAGGCTGTGGCCTGGTACTGCTGCTCTCTGCTGTGGGAATGTCAGCAGGCACAGCGACTCACCCAGTAATTCAGTGTCGGGAAGCCCAGCTCTACCCCTAAATACTAATCTATGAAAATAGGGCCCACATGGTGGCACTCATCCTTAATCTCTGCATTCTGGAAGCAAAGGCAGAGGCAGGCAGATCTCTCTGAGTTCATAGCCAACCCGGTCTATGTATCTAGAGTTCTAGGACATCCAGGGCTACATGAGACCCTGTCTCAAAATCACAAAAAATTAAAACCTGTTTGTATCCAAATATATGTATCCAAACATTCATAACAGTTTTATTTGTCATACCTGGGGGCTGAAAGCAACCTAAATCTCTCTCAAGTGAATGGGAATAAATGTCGATGCATCTCTGTAGTGGAATGCTACTCAGTAATAATTAAACCAATGGACGACCGATACATTCAGTGCCATGGACAAATCTCAAAACCATGTGGAACGAACACAGCTAGAGATAAAAATAGAATACACATGGTTTCTTTTATAAAAAGTGTAAGAAAACCCAAACGAGTCTTACTGTGACAGAAAATAAGTCACTGGCTGCCTGAGTCTGGAGGAGGCAGGAAGTTAGTGAGGACAGCAGCAAATCTTGGGGCTAATGGCAACATTCTGTCTCTAGGTTGTTGTCATGTGGGTGTGGACATTTGCCAAAAATTGACCTCGTGTTCTTCTGATGTGTGAGTTTATGTTATATGAATTATATTTCTGGAAAATGGATTCGTAAGAGTCCTTACCCTGACCCTGGCTTAGCTATTCTGTGTTCCTCATTTGGTTGAATGTGGTGGTGTTCTTGTTGTCCCTGTATTTCTTCAAACCCCAGCAGTGCAACATGACCTCTAGACAGAAACCCGCTCCTGCCATTCTCTGCATGTGATCCTAGATGCTGGCCAGTGAGGCTCCTTAAAGAGAGCTGCTAGTGCTCTAACCGCCGAGCTGTTGCTTCAGCTCCCGGATTATTTTGTTTTAAAGAAAATCATGTTTCTTTGTTTTGAGACAGGCTCTCACTCCATAACCCAAGCTAGCCTCAGCTTTCTGAGTGCTAGAATTATAGGTGGGAGTCACCATGCCCAGATAAAGAAACGTTTTGTATGAAAAGAGAAGATTCTATTGCTTTTTGTATTTAATTTGTGGTTCTAGGGACCAAACCCAGGGCTTACACATGTCTGGCAAAATTCTGCCAAGGAGTCTTTATCTGCAAACGTTAATACTATTTGAATTTCAGTGGTAAGATTAATTTCTTCAATGTCTGGTATCATTTATGAGCCCAGCTGGCCCTGGGAATCTGGTTCTTGCTTGCTACAATTCATCTTTCATATTTTTTTTAGGTCCGCAAAACCATTACAGTTCCCAGTTCCTTCACCAGTAACCACACTACACAGACTCCTGAGTGGCCCAAGAACGTGTCCATCCCTACTGAACCATCCGGGCACTTCACTCTTGCATCTAGTACTCAGCAAGTAAAAAGCACTGAGCACAGTCCAACTGACACCCCTCTTCCAGTGGCCCCCTCCTACAGCTCTGCCACCCCCACGGCCCAGACCTCTTCCCAGAGCACCTCGGCACCGCGCCCAGGTAAGTCCTCAGCTCTTCCTGGAGAGGAGAGCATGTGGAGTGTTCGACTACAATGTTACTGTTACAGAAGAGCAGAGGCCTGACTGCTGGACGTTAGGAACAAAATAGTCCTGTCTGAGCCTCTGATACTGTGGGCTGTGGAGCCCTAAGTCAGCAGCTGCCCAACTTGAGGGACTTGGGGGAGCTTATTTTCTCAGATTCTGCGGAACCTAAAGGCATGAGATTTGCTGGTGCGCACTTGTTATCCTGGGGGTGGAGGCAGGAAAGCACGAGTTCAAGTCATCCTTGTCTGTCAGTTTGGGATCAGCCCGAGCTACCTGAGACCATCTAAAACAAACAGGCAAGACCATAGTGGGGAAGATTGGATGAGTGGCCCTTAACTAATGAAGCAGGGCCTAGCCCTGGTACACCCGTCTGCCTCCCAGAGGCCTGGCTGTGGGTCAAGCATTTGCCGGCTTGATTCTTGGAACATCTTTTATTTCCAAAGCAACCATGAAAGGAGCTTAGACCCAGAGCTTCCTTAACAAGTCTGCTTTATGGGGCAGAGCTGAGGTAGTAGGAGGAGATAGTTCATCCCTGGCTCGTGGGTGACCCCAAAAATGTTAGGGGCAAAGCAAAGCCAGTGATCACAGTTTTTGCCATTCTCCATTTCCCAGGGTCTCCTTTGCTAGTAGAACATGACATGGAGACAGTCCAGTCCTGAAGCAGCATGTGATTTCTGTGTTCAGGCAAATGCCTGCAGATCGTCTGTGGGACTGAAGGCTTCGCCTTGTGCTGTATTGACTAGCTAGTTTTGGTCATTTATACTTTCTCTGAGTATAGTGGCTTCCTTTCTTCTTTTCTCCTCCCCCAACCCTTTAGAGTTATACCAGAGAGCTTTTATTCCCTCTCCTGGGACAGCTGTAGGCTGCAGCTTTCATAAAGGATGGTTTCATTTTCCTCTAAGTGCAATGTTCCCTAGCAGAGGCAGAGAAGTCTCAAGCTTCCCATTTGTCCAGGAAGCCCTTTCCACCCCAGCCTCGAAATATGAGCTGACCAGCCTGTCGTTTGCTGTAAGGTCTTCCAGAATTGAGGCCTCATATCAAGTAAACAAGTATTGCCAGAGGAATAAGACTGAATCCATTAGTTTTCTGTTGTCTGAACTGTCTGCTTTCCCCAGCCCTCAACAATTATTGGGTACAAAATATCAATAATGCCAGTGTTGAGAAACTCAAACACATAGGAGATAGGGGGCAAATAGTGTCGGAGCCATGGCTCAAGGAGGAGAGTAGCACTGTGGGCATTTAGAAAGATTGATGTACGTATCATAGCGAGACTGGGTGGTCTGGAGTGAGAGGGGCACAAGGGGGAGAGGGATTTAGAATCTGGGGATAATGTTGACTTCATTGACTTTGAACAATGAGTCAGTAGTTGTAGCAATTGCAAAAGAAAGGCAAGCCTTCTGACTGACTTCTGCCTCTGATATTTTATATCTTTTTTTTTAAAGATTTTATTTATTTAATGTATATAAGTACACTGTAGCTGTCTTCAGACATACCAGAAGAGGGCATCAGATCCCATTACAGATGGTTGTGACCATCATATGGTTGCTGGGATTTGAACTCAGGTCCTCTGGAAGAGCAGCCAGTGCTCTTTTTTTTTTTCTTTATTAACTTGAGTATTTCTTATTTACATTTTGATTGTTATTACCTTTCCCGGTTTCTGGGCCAACATCCCCCTAACCCCTCCCCCTCCCCAGACAGTGCTCTTAACCACTGAGCCATCTCTCCAGCCCTGATATTTTATATCTTATTTAAAAAGCATTCACCCAGTAAAAGTGTCATTGAAACAGAATTTGAACTCTTTGGCAAGTAGTGTATACAGAGCACTGGGTCTGGAGAGCCACCTTAGGTGGAGCACAGTGGAGAGAATCAGCACTGAATCTGGTGTTGCCGTGAAGTGCTTCTAGGTGGGCAGTGAGCAGGAAGGGGTTAGGGCCAGGGCCAGAGAGGTGGGGTTAACACTCCTCTTTAGACCCGCTAAGCAGCAGCTCCCTGATGACCTTGAGAGACCCGTTTCCAATGGGAAAGTGGAATTAGAGACTAGACAAGTAGCAGGTGAAGATGGTGGCTGAGGGTGACTCAGGAAGGGGACACTTGTAGTCCAGACGTGCTGCTGAGCACGCTGCTGCGCCTTTGTTCCAGTGGTAAAGGAACTGGTGGTGTCTGCTGGGAAGAGCGTCCAGATCACCCTGCCTAAGAATGAAGTTCAGTTAAACGCCTTCGCTCTCCCAGAACCAGAGCCAGGTAAGATGTCCTTTCTGGGCAGCATTTCAGTTTGCATTGGTATGTACGGCCTCCGTTCATTTGCTTTTGTGATAGCCCCGTGAGGATGGGATGTACATGCGGGCACACATCTGCATGGGCACACATCTGCATGGGCACACATCTGCAGGGGCACAGCAGGCAGTGTTCTGCCCAGCTGGAGATCAGATGCTCTGTGTAACCAGCAGTGCCGGGTTCCACATAAGCTAGATGAGTGCTTTGCCATAGAGCTACCCCTCCAGCCTGGTCCTGTAGGCTTTCATGTCAAGCCTGTGTCCAATCCTAATGCACTCAATCATTAGCTTAATTATTTAAGCAAATTACTCCTGACAAGGCACTGCTATCTTTTTTTTTTTTTTTTTGGTCTTTTTTTCGGAGCTGGGGACCGAACCCAGGGCCTTGCGCTTCCTAGGCAAGCGCTCTACCGCTGAGCTAAATCCCCAGCCCCAAGGCACTGCTATCTTAAAGGGTAACATTATACATGTGACCTTGTTCATGCCTAGCTGATGCTCTTTAGTAAGCATCTTTTTTTTTTATTTTAAAAAACCTTTAATTAGTTCTATCTGAACTTCACATCATGAACTCCAAACCCACTCATGTCCCCCTCCCCTCATACTTACCCTCAATCCTTGCAAACCACTCCCCCCCCAAAAAAAGAGAAAAAAAATCTCGTGGAAGCCGTAGTATGTCACAGTGTGTCCCACAGTATACCCATTTGTCCACACTTTGCTTGCAAATGTTCATTCCAATGCGTTGGTCTGGTTCGAGGCCTCTGGCTTCTGCTACATTATCAATACCAGATCCTCACTGGGACTCCTCTCAGAGATCCTGTTGTTGCCCTGTGTCATGGAGAGCCTGTAGTTTTGGACCTGTAAGACTGGGCTCTTCATGCGCTCTAGCAGTTTATCCACAGGGTAGATGTTGGGCTGGGCCAATTCAAAGCCAAGAGGGCATGAAGGGTCTCATCTGGACGTGTCAGCCACTGGCTCTCCTGCTCTCCTGCTTGGCTTACCAGCAACCCCTATACCAGGGCCATCTCTACCGTGCTGCCCGGGTGAGGTGCAGGGCCTCCTGAGTGCTGCAGCAAGTGAGGGACATGACAAGCTCTCCCAGGAGGCCTAGGTGAGGGGTAGGACCAGTTCGTACAGCCTCAGACATCAACATGTCCCTGGGCTTTGGTGGTAACAGACCCCTGCTGCTGCAGGGCCACAGACCCAGATGTGGCTCCCAGTGTCAGCACTGGCCAGGACCCCAGCATGGTCCCAGGTGGCATCACCGGCTACTCACATCGGGGTGTTCTCTACTACCCTCGGGCCTCCAGTTCTGCCTCTCTTCGTTGTGCCACACTGTCTGCTTCTCTTTCTCTCTCTTCCATTTCTCCACACTTACTTGCTCCTCTTGGTGGCTCCCAGGGTCTCTGAGTGTCTAGGATCCTCTTAGGAGTGATCTTAGGAGTGCTAAGTTCCACCTGTGCATTATGGCACTGGGCAGGGGTCATCATAGGCATGGTCTGCCCCCCCAGGCCTGCGTGACTCCTGACTGGTGGTCCTCTCAGGCTCGCTTTCCTTCAGGGAATGTTAGGCTCTAATCGGTCAGAGGTTCACAGGTCAGAACACTCAGTGTAGACACAGCCTCTGTCCTTTCTGCCACCTACTGATGCACGGGTGACACAGCAGCCACATCTGCAATGCTCCTAGGGTCAAGGCAGTGTTAATCTTTTATATAAGATTGTGTTGTTTGTATACACAAGAACAGCAAGGCTGGGATGTAACTCAGTGCTCAAACACTTGGCTGGGAGAAGATGAAGGAACTGAAATTCAGATTGACTGTTTATTTTACCTGACAGCTGTAATATGAGGTGCAGGACTCGAAAGTATTCAAGAACACTGCTAACATAGATTTGTGAGTCAGGACTGGGGGCTGGAGAGACGGCTCAGCGGTTAAGAGCATCACTGCTCTTCCAGAGTCCCTGGGTTCAGTTCCCAGCAACCACATGGTGACTCACAATTGTGGCTCAAGCTCCAGTGGAGCCAACCTCACACAGACATGTAGTCAGAACACCAATGTTCATACATTTTTTTAAAAAAAAGTCTTAAAAGTCAGGGCTGGTAAGATGGTTCAGTGAATAGTGGGTCTTGCCAAGCCTGATAACCCAAGTTCAAGTCCCGTAGCCCACACGGTAAAAGGAGAGACCTAACACCTACACATTGTCCAATGACCTCCGCATACAAACAATACACACAAACACAGACACACACACAAACACACACAGACACACAAACACACACAGACACAAACACACACACAAGACACACACACACAGACACACAGACACACGCACAGACACACATACACAGACACACACAGAGATACAAACACACACACACAAGACACACACACACAGACACACACAGAGACACACAACACATACACATACATACACACATTCATACACAGTGGAGAGGTACACATACATACACAGTGGAGAGGTAAATTTTTTTTTCTTTCGGAGCTGGGGACCGAACCCAGGGCCTTGTGCTTGCTAGGCAAGTGCTCTACCACTGAGCTAAATCCCCAACCCTGAGAGGTAAATTTAACAAAAAGATTTTAAAGAAAAAGTACAAATTTCAACATGGCACATGAAATTTATATTTGTAAGTTATATAAATGAGTTGGTGATAAATTTACTGTACTTGTAGTATTAGCATCCATTTCTTTCTTTCTTTTCCTTCTTTCTTTTTTTTTTAAAATGAAAGCACACTGTCACTGTTTTCAGACACACCAGAAGAGGGCATCAGATCTCATTACAGATGGTTGTGAGCCACCATGTGGGTGCTGGGATTTGAACTCAGGACCTCTGGAAGAGCAGCCAGTGCTCTTAACCACTGAGCCATCTCTCCAGTCCCCCAGTTCATCTTTTAAATGTATTTTAATATACCAAATTTGATTCAGAGAACAAACATAATCTCTTAAGACCTCCGATAGGAGTTGAGCATTGGAAGTGGTTGGTTTGTATTTGTGTTACTTATACTAAAGGCTGACCAAGTAAAGTGTGTGTCCTCTTTCAGGCAAGCCCTTCTGTCTTATATTTGGGTGTTTCTGATTCACTAGTCTTGTTGTTGGGTCTGGAGGCACTGCTCAGTGTTTAGGAACATGTTCTGCTTGTCCAGAGGACCTGAGCTCAATTCTCAGCACCCACACTGGTAGGTCATAACCGCTTGCAGCTCCAGCTCTATTGTCTGGTGCATGTACCCCACATCAGTTAAAAATAATGGAAGCATTTTTTACAAAATGTATTCTTTGTTGTTTTTGAGACAGAGCCTCACTGTGTGGGCCTGGTTGGCCTTGAACTCATTGAGATTCACCTTCCTCTGCTTCCTGAGTTCTCCGCTCAAAGTCGTGTGCCTGGTGGAATTCAGCGTTCTTACTGTAGGAGCGTTTGTGCAGAGTACACTTTCCCAGAGCTGGATCCCCGCTCCACTGTGCATCATTGCTCTTGAAATGACATCTCCCTGTCAATTCACTCCAGTTTCTTTTTTCAACTAAAAAGATTTTTCCATGCAGTCCCTCTTCCAACTCTTCTGTGCATTTGACCTGGGATTCTTCTCTTTCCTCTGTCTGTCATCCATAGATTTGATCTTTTCATAGTGTCCCAGATTTCCTGGATGTTTTATGCCTGGGTTGGATTTTTTTTTTTTGTACATTTGATTTTTTAAGAAATGAGCTATTCATCCCTCCTGCCTTGTCATTTGTTTGTTTGTTTGTTGTTGTTGAAAGAAGATTTTTCTGTCTAGCTTTGGCTGTCCTGAAACTCCCTCTGTAGACCAGAGTAGTTTTGAACTCCTAGAGATCGGCCTGCTTCTGCCTCCCACACGCTGGGATTAGAGGCAGGCACGAGGTCTGAAGTTACGGGAGTGAAGAGCTCCACCAACTGCCTCCTTGAGTGTTTAGTTGAAGTAACTGAGTCACCCTTGAAGATGGAGGTGGGAAAAGCACTTCCTTAGGCAGGGCTTGCTTCCCGCTCTGCTCTGCTGTGGAAGTCAGGCCCTGCTCTGGAGGACCTCCCCCATCTTGTATTTGTGCACATATCTCTGAGTTATTGTCATGTTGCAGGTCAGCATTCCAAAACTCACATTTCTTTCAAACTCCCTGAACAGGTTCTTTGGTTCTCTGAAGTGGATGATTATACTTTAAAAGTTGGGGCCACTGAGGCAAGACCTCGCTCTTCATAGTGGTCTCCATCCTCCCCTGCCCTGTGGCGGTCCACCCACTAGCATCTCTGTCAGGTTAAGGTTGCGGTTTCAAAACCCCTGCCCTAGATGAACCGTCAACCTTCTGTCTATACGTCTGTCCTGTGTGCATGTCCATTCCTACCCAAGGGTGGATTTCTGCCTAAGGTGCATACTCTGAGTAGGGATATCATCCTTTCTTTGAAGTCTCTTTTTAGCTTTTGATAACATTTTTATAAAATTTTTTAATAAAATTATCAGTTCCCAGACCTCTGTGAATGTGTTTGCTGTGTGGGGATTTTTTTATTGCAGTTTGAAGAATTATCTCTTAGCATGAGTCCTGGTTATTGCTTCTCTGCCTTCATACTTGACTTTTGTACATGCCTATGAGAATAGCTAGAGATGACACCAGGCCAAAACTGTGCTGGTTTTGTGGAGGAAGGCTGACAGAGTAAAGGTCGCTTCTCAGGTTTTGGAGGACTAGGCTTTGGGCACTGAATTCAGTATCGAGCTCATTAAGTAACCATTCGGCTGAGGTCTGCTACGCAGTGGAACTTGTTTTCTCTCTCAGTGAGTGGGAACTAACCCTGCTACCTCATCCCACCCTTTCCTGCCTAGAAATGCATTTGTCTCCAGTTTAAGTCCCTTTCCTGGGGGATTCCACGTGGATACCAGGATCCTCTTCAAGCTATGCAGAGATAGTCTAAGCTGCAGACGAGGACCATTTAATGCTTCATTTGATCTTAATTAATTTCAGTGAGGCCTGTTTTAAATGGGCCATGCCCTTCCATCTTCTGCAGTGTGTTATTTAGCTCAGCAGGAATGAAGTAGCTCTTTTAACTCACCAGGGTGTGATGACCTCAGCTAGACGAGCATTGTTAGCGCTCTGTAAAAAGCTATTTTTGAACCATGTTATTTAGAAGTCATTGCTGTTCTTTGTTGCAAAAGAAGTTTTGTAAGAAAATGACCTTTGTTCCCAATGAGTTCATCTGTAGCGCTTGGTAGGGCGTGTATTTTAAGTGAGACACACCGTGAACAACCTTTTTTTTTGAAGATGGCCCAAGGTAGGTATGGGGCAGAAAGAGCACTGTCCAGAGAAGGAAAGAGGCCCTGGCTGTAGCTGACTCAACAGAACCCTCTCAGGAAACGGTTTGGCTTCCCTCCAGACCTCGGGTTAGAGTCTGAAAACTCAGGCTTTGTCAGGATTTAGAGGAGTTTATTGGCAGGCTTTGTGTGTAGGTGCATGTTTGCATGGTTTCTCTCACTGCCCTTCTGTAGGAGAAACCTACACCTACGACTGGCAGCTGATCACTCATCCCACAGACTACAGTGGAGAGGTGGAGAGGAAACATTCCCAGAGCCTCCAACTGTCCAAGGTGAGTCTGCCTCTGTTCACTCACAGGGCAAGGGGAGAGGAGGTGATTTTCTGAAACAGAGTGAAAACCGGGTTTCCTGTTCACACTGAAGTTGGGAGCAGTCTTTCAGTTGTGAAGCCTTCGGAAAGTCGCCATGGCGGACAGCCAGTGTTTGTTTAGCATATAATTCTCAAATTTCATTGCTGGTGAGAAGACTGTACCAGTATGGCAGTGATGGCTGAAAATACACATTCAGCAGCTCTGTGAGGTGGCACACACACTTCAGAACTCCAGAGATGAGCGAGGTTATTTGTGTGCACGTGGTCTATCTGCTAGTGTAGTCCCTGGGAATCCAGAGCACTTATGAGAATAAGTCTTCATGTTCTTTGGCCCAGCACTTCCTGCATCCAGCGGCAGGTCATCGCATGCTGTGGCAGCCAGTCAGGATTTCCCAGCGAACTATCATAGTCTCTCTATAGACCAGGCTGTCCTCAAACTCAGAGGTCCCCTTGCCTTTGCCTCTGGAGGCCTGGGACTAAAGGTGTGCACCACCACATCTGGCCAAAGTCATAACCTTCATAGTGAAGAACAGTAGAGTTTCAGTGCCCCAGAAGTGGTAAGAACAACAGAGGGTTCGTGGTCAGTGATGGGGCACCTGAAGGTCTGTGGCTTACAGTGTATCTTAGAGGTAACTTACTTGGGTCATGACAGGGGCCTGCTTCCTAGTAAAGGGTAGAAGGACACTACTCTAGCAAAGAAGCGCTGGGCCAGAACTCTCCGAGGCAGAACCGTGGAGGAAGGACTGCTGCACGGTCCAGCATGTGAAAAGAGAGGCAGATCCTGGAGGCAGAGATTTGAACGCCTTTGAATTTCTTCATTAGTGTTTATTTTATGTGTATGGCTACAAGGTACCTTTACCTGCTGGCCATCTTGTTGGCTTTATTACTGAGTCTTCCTATAGAGCAGAGAACCTGTGAGAGACACGTTCAGATTTTCAGTTAAGAAATATGGCCTTCCACAGGTTGGTGGAAATAAGATTCAAAGTGGGAAGAAGAGTACAAAATCTATTGACAAATGTAGGTAGAAAATGATAATATCCTGAATAAAAAATTAAAACAGGAAGCAATCTATTCTGTTCAGACCATGTAGCAGACATATTGTTAGTTGTGTTACTTAATGATTACTTTTTATTGACATAAAATCTCAAGATAATAGGTATTAATTTCTGTTTTACAAATAAAAATAGAAATATTTAAAAAGGAAATGGCTTGGCCAGAGTTTGCAAAGCCATAAAGTGGCTGGTCGTATCTAGAACCTTCCGCCTCTGAGGCCACGCTTTCATTCCCAACCGCTGTGAGGAGTGGATGGAGAACCAAGTCACTGGCAGTCTGGGTGAGAGCAAGTGGATGGACCTGAGATGCTGGGTGGGAATGCTGGGAGAATGAGACACAAGGGGGAGCTCATGTTTGAAGGAGATTTACGGATGATTCATTCATTTAAAGCTGTGATTTGTGGTCCGTATGAGGCACTGGGTGGACTTGATCTTGGCAGCTGGAGGAAAGGACTAGAGACTAGGAGATGAATCTGGTTCAAGAGATCAATTCGTGTATCTGTCTAAAACTGAAGCTGTGGTCCAGCTAAGGTGGGCCAGGGCGAGCCTGTGGAGTAAGCTCAGGATTCAGGGGATGCCGTTCTCAAAGCTCGGAAGGCAGAGGTCAAGGCAGGAGCAAGGCAGAGTGGGAAGGCTGGGGACAAAGCTTTGCAGGGGAGGTGGGCTGATTAGTATTCATCCAAAAAAGATGGAAAAAAGAAAATCTTTATTTTCTTCTCATGATGTTCACTTTAATCATAACAGGAAGAACTTGGAAGCGACCCAAGGATCTAACAATGTGGAATGTTGTGTGGATTATGATACATATATTCATGTACTGTTCCGTAGTCATTGAAATGAATGAATGTTAGAGAGATTTTATCATAACCACGAGCATTACTTATGCTAATGAAGGGAATAAAGAACAATAAAAAGTACGATACCTTAATTTTTTAGCTAGACCCCAACACCAATGAAGTTTGGCTGGGATAGTGACAGGTTTGTGACTGGCTCTGAGGGAGCAAGCTGAAGCCAGGGGTGCTGGTACATGCCTTTAATCACTTGGAAGGCAGAGGCAGAGGTGTCTGTGTGCTTGACGCCAGTCTGGTCTACACAGTGAGTTTAAGGACAGCCAGGGCTACATAGAGAAACCCCATCTCAAAAAGACAGACCAAACCAACTAACCAAACACAACAACAGAAGAAAGTAAAGAAACAATCTGGATAAAACTGATTTATGTTTGTGACCAAGGGTTGGAGGAGACAACAGTAGACACCAGCATGGTGAGATGGTGACATCATGGTGGCTTTACTGTGCTCCCTCTTTGTATTGTTTCTACAGTCAGCAGAAACGGAAGGGAAAATCAGATTTCAAGAACTAGTTAGTTGTCTGTCTGTTTGCTTGATTGCTTTTTTTTTTTTTTTTTTTTTGCTGGTTTTTAGAGATAAGAGTTTCTTTGTGTAGCTCTTGCTGTCCTAGGACTCACTCTGTAGACCATGCTATCCTTGAACTGAGAGATCTACCTGCTTCTGCCTCCTGATGCTGGGATTAAAGGTGTGAGCCACCATTGCCAGCCAATTTGTTTTTTGTTTTCTTTTTAAAGCTGTTTTTTCTATATATGGGGGATTTGCCTGTGTGTGTGTGTGTGTGTATGTATGTATGTATGTATGTTTGTATGCATATCACTTGCATGCTGGTACCCAAGGAGGCCAGAAGAGGTTGTGCGATCCCCTGGAACTAGAGTTAACAGACAGTTGTGAGCTGCCATGTGGGTGCTGGGAATTGAACTCAGGTTCTGGAAGAGCAGTCTGCGTTTAACTACTTAGCCATCCCTCCAGCACTTCCACTCCCCATTTGTTGTTTCTATTTTTAATAAGATGTTTTTCTATGAAGACATGATTTTAAGTTTGATAACGGTGAAGTGGGGTTGTTGGGTCCTTAGTGGTTCCTCTGAGAAGAAAATCAGAGTATAGGGAAATTGAAACCTTTCTGTTCTAAATGCAGCCAGTAATAAGAATCACTTTTTTTTTTTTAAAAAAGCTGTTTCTTATTAATATAACCCATCTCTAATCCTTTAGCTAGTGCACTTGTTTCCACTTTGAGAATAGGGCAAGAAAAGAATGCAGGCTCAGCAGGGAAGGTTCAGGTGCTCGGCCCTTGTGGTCATCTAAAGGACCTTGTCTTCCCTTGTCAGCTGACTCCAGGCCTCTATGAATTCAAGGTGATTGTGGATGGCCAGAATGCCCATGGGGAAGGCTACGTGAATGTGACAGTGAAGCCAGGTAACTGCCACAGAGCTTTGACCTCTGTCAAAGAATAGACCCCTATTCTTTGGTGGGGGTGAGGGTGGGGGGCGTATCCTATTTACTGGGCAATTCCTAGTCCAGCATAGCAATTGCAGCAAAGTACATTGTGCTGAGCCCAGGAGCAGTAGTCACTGGTCTGTACCCTAAGACCAGAGCAATGACCTGTCTACCCCCACGTGGACAGAGCTGGGAGATGTTGTGTTTTGACTAAGAAACGTAAGAAACCTGGAAGCTCTGGAGCATCACATAGGAGAGCTGGCTAAGTGACTTCCAGAAGTCAGAGCTCCTTGCTGAAAACTACCAGTTCTCTCCCATATTGGAAACTCAATCCTGAATCCATACTATGGTTCCTTTAAAAGCAGCCTGTTGGTAGAGGACAGGAGACCAGCGAGGCACTGGATTGTGCTTGGACAGACATTTCTAGAAGCTGGAGATAGGTCCTTGTTCTGACACAGATCAGTGCCACCTTCTTCTTGTGTTGGCACTACATGTTTTCATTTCCTGAGCTCCAAACCTAAAACAAGCTTCACCAGACACTGAGTGTGTGAGCCGCAGACTAGGAGGAGCTCAGTGGAGAGGTGCTGATAGCATGGTGAGGTCAGTGCCATGCTCAGCAGGACAGGAGAAACACAAAGGGCAAGTGTGTACTTAGGCTCAGCATGGAGACCATCTGGTCGCCTGTCAACGAGAATTGAGCAGCCTTGCATCTGGCACTCAGGTGGACTAGAGGGCTTGTGGTACACTGCCGTCTCCGACAGTTGAGAGGTCACTGCATCTCCAGCAGGCTTGTGCCGAAGGATGCTTCACTTGCTAGAGTTTCAGTGCTCATTCATTTCTTGTCCACCTCTAGCTGAGCTCAACGGAAGTAGTGATTGGTACCCATGGAACTTTTTGTAAGCTTGGTACACGTGAGCACTGAAAGAACACATGGGGCCATGTAGCGATGCATTTATTTCAGTCTGGCTCTCAGGAAGTTGTGAGTTGAAGATCAGTCCAGGCTACATAGCTGGCAGGCTCAGTGCTAGCATGGTCTTAGGAACAGTCAGGTTTGGAACAGGCCCGACCAGGTGTCTCACATTACCAGGGCAGCCTGGTCTACAGAGCAAGTTTTGGGACAGCCAGGGCTACACAGAGAAACCCTATGTGAAACTATTAATTTGTAATCAACACAGACATACTCTACCCCTCTTACAATTTTAAGTTTTCTCTCCCAATTTCTTTTTGTGTCATTTTCTCGAAGAGCCCCGTAAGAATCGGCCTCCCGTTGCCGTGGTATCACCTCAGTTCCAGGAGATCTCGCTGCCAACCACCTCTACCATCATCGATGGCAGCCGTGAGTACCTAAGCGCTGTGGAATGTGGTCTCTGCGAGCTCCCAGGCTAGCCGCATCCATGATCTATTTAGATCAGTGTTTAACTGTGTTACCTGAAGGTCAGCCAGGCAGAGCAACTGATTAGAAATTTCCCAGTCAGGCCACAGTTAAAATCTTGCTTGAAGTAACATTTCTACTCAGAGAAAACAGAATTGGGCATACAGTTAGAATTACTTTTGGTTGAAAGTGGCTGGTTTTCATATTTGCTTAGATATTTCCTTTCTTGATTGTAGAAATCAAGTTACATCAGTAACCAAGAGGGCTGCCTAGGGATATTCAGAGATATCTCTGCACAAAGGCTGTCATCAGCCTCTTGAAGAGGCTCACTGTACACCCTGCCTGGGACTATGTTCCTTTTGGTTTTGTTTTAATGATTTTTGAAGATTTATTTTTGTTATTTTAATTACGCATGGTGTGCGTGTGTGTGAGCGCGCGTGCGTGCGCATGCACACATGAGAGTGCAGGTGCTCAAGGACACCAGAGTCATCCCATCCCCTAGATAGAGCCAGAGTTACAGATGGTTGTGAGCTGCTACGCATGGGTTGGAAACGGGAGTCTGGTCCTCTGGAGGAGCAGGATGTGCTCCTGAGCCGCCCCTTCTCCACCCCCCTCTTTAATAAAGAGACCATGGACTGAGGTTTCTGGAGCTGTGGGCGTGGGCATAGCTCAGTGCTGTAGTCTTTTACAAGCACAAGGCGTGGCTTAGTCCCTAGGCCCGATCCCAAGTGCTCAGGTAGGTTCAGTCCTGCCCTCTGATCTGCTCATCCCCACCATGCTGCCTGTCTTGGCTGACATGGTTTTTTGGTTGAGGTAGCCCTACTCTGGCACAGGATACTCAAAAGGTTAAGCATTTTATGTCAGTGGTTCTGCTGAGAGGAAGGGACTGGGGATAAAGGTGTCAGAGGGAGGGGAGAAGGGTTTGGATAACACTTGCTGCTTTTTAGTTTGGAGTGGGTAGAATTTGAATATTATGTAGAGACACCATGAAAGGAGTGTCTCCCAGGCTCCAGGGAGCCGATGGCATTGCTGCCCATGTCCTTGCCCAGAGTTTTTCCGCTTATTTGAAAACTGCACATGCAGTATCTTTCTTCTTATTCACACAGCCACACGCACGCACTCATTTATGATGCCTCATCTCTGTGTATGGAGGATTTTTCTAATCAGGGCATGAAGTGCATATCACTTTTCAAAGACAACTTCTGTGGAGTGTACAGTGTCATGGAATGATTGCATGCTTGTTTGCAGTGTGTGCTGGTGACCACTTAGATTGCTTTCCTTTTTATGATGAGCAGCACTGTCACAAATAGTAAGTGTATCTGTAAGATAAATTTTTAGAATTATTGCAGGAGCAAAGATATTTGTCGCCAAAGTACTTTACATAGAGCAATGAGCTATTATCAATTCAGCTAATGTGAGGCCCCTTTTCTCTATACTTTTACCATATTGTGAAACATAAGATTGTTATATTGCATTTCTTATTGTATGTACTATGGGAAGGTGCCGCCCCTATTGGAGTTCAGAGGGTGACTTGTGGTCAGTTCTTGCCTTCCTCATGGGATCTGGGGATTGACTCAGATGGTCAGATTTGTGGCAAGTCTGCTGGGCCATCCTGATGGCCTGAACCCTTTCTTCCAACAGTATGCTAGGTTAAAAAATAGTATCTCAAAGAGATGTTTTAATTTGCATTTCCTTTTAAGTGAGGTTTCAATATATTTTTATGTATTTAAAATGATTTCTTTTTATACAGTAGCATTTTAACTTGAGATTTCCTAAGTTACAGTCCTTAGGAAACGTACAGGAGCATTCATTAGAGGCCAGCTGACCCAGTGGGGAAACTGCTTTGGAGAGTCTAACTTCATGTTTTTCCAGCTTGAGCTCTCTGAGTGGTCCCTTGGTTCGTGTAAACCGGGTAAGTGCCGAGGCCGGGCATTCTGTTAGAACCGATTTTCTTTGTGATCCAGAGAGCACAGATGACGATAAAATTGTCCAGTACCACTGGGAGGAACTTAAGGGACCTCTGAGAGAAGAGAAGATCTCTGAAGACACAGCCATACTAAAACTAAGTAAGCTCGTCCCTGGGAACTACACTTTCAGGTAAATTAGGCTTCAGCTTCAAGTTGATCTTGTAGGAGTGACTGAAAATAGCAGTTTGCACTGGGGTTGGTGGAGAATTCAGCCGTGGGAGTGGTTACAGTAGTGACTGATGTTTCCTAGGGCACAATCTCTTCAGAAACTCTACATTGTTCTAAGAGCCACGTCTGGAGGACCCCAAACATTTCCCAGGACTTATGTGTTAGGGGAAGGGTCCATTTTCTCTTTCCTTCTTGGCACTGACATCAACAAGTTTTCTTTTCCCTCTGGGAAATGCTTTCTCTGTGTAGACCTGGCTGTCTTGGAACTCTCTCTGTAGACCAGGCTGGCCTTGAACTCAGAGCTCCTCTGGCCTCTGCCTCCTGAGTGCTGGGGTTAAAGATCACCACACCCAGCAGGCTTTGCTTTTCACTAGCAGTCCGGTGATTTCTGGAGTCTTTTGTTATTGGAACTATTTGAAAATTTTGATTCAAAGAAAATCCTTTCAAGAATTAGCATTGACATTTAGAATGTGTTTATGAGTGAGGCTTTAGGCTTACTCTAGGGCACTCTATATACTTGCATAATTTATGTTGTAGTTTATCTGTAATGAGCATCATGCCCTTATGTAGATGTAGGGTTAGGAAAGTTGTTTCCTCTGAGGTCACACAGTAGAGGTCAAAAGTTTTTCTTTAAAAAGATTTATCTATTTATTTTATGTATGTGAGTACACTGTAGTTGTCTTCACACACCAGAAGAGGGCATCAGATCTCATTACAGATGGTTGTGAGCCACCATGTGGTTGCTGGGAATTGAACACAGGACCTCTGGAAGAGCAGTCGGCGCTCCTAACCGCTGAGCCATCCCTCCAGTCCATCAAAAGATTTTCTAATCCTCCAGCCATGGCTCATCCTACTTCACCCCATGACACATGCGTGCCCACACACACATGTACACATACAAACTCACATTCAACACACTCATACTTACTCACACATGCTCACACACACTCATACTAACACACTCTCTCATACACACTTATATATACACACACATACTCACATGCATTTACAGACACATACATACACTCATACATAGGCATGAGTCACATAGTGGCAGATGCTGCTGAGACACTCAATACACAAGGGAGGATGAGACGTTCTTCTCTGGAGAGAGTACAGAGTGCCTCATGGGAAACTGAGGCCTATGAAGTAGATAGCACTCCAACCGGTGAAGGAGGGCATTCCAAGAATAGTATATTTGAAGACTATGGGCGGGTCTGGAGGTCATTGCGTTCTAGACACTGTTAGAAACACGGAGTTGATGTCATAGCACAGCCCTTCCCTTCACGTGCTCTGACTTGGTGGCACTCTCACTGCTCTTAAAGCACAGGAGTGGACAGTGGTTTCCAGTGCAGCCTGAAGTCCTCTCACTGGCTTGAACAGGAGTTTCGAGTTGATGTTTACCTTAAATTTCTGGAACTTCCTCACTTAATATAGAATTTACCTTGAGCTAGGTTGATTTTTTTTCTTTTTCTTCTTCTTTTTTCTCTTCTTTTCTTTTCTTTTTTTTTTGTTATTTTTTTTTAGGTTGATATTTTTTAAAATAATGACAAAATTGGACATAGTGGCACAGACCTGTAACCACAGCACTTGAGGGACCGAAACAGGGACCTCATACTGGGCTAAATATCAAGGCCATCTCAAACAAAACAAACCAAAATGAAAAATAAACCCAAACAAAACCAAAGGCTACAGTAATGACCACTGTTTCTGGAACATGTACTCTGTGCAAAGTGTTTTTCTGATCTCTTTCCACTAGACAATTTTTTTTTTTTTGGTTCTTTTTTTTTGGAGCTGGGGACTGAACCCAGGGCTCCACTAGACAATTTTATCTCATTTAATCCTTTAAACGGAAATTCTGGTTATTCTCATTTGACAGATTAGGTAATTTTGGCACAAGGAGGTTAAGTAACTTGCCCAAGGTCACATAGCAGTCTGCCTTCAGGGTCTGAGCTTTCTACCACAGCGGTAACATATGGTTTTTGTGGTAGATGGGGGTAGGAAATGACGCTTTTTTTTTTTTTTAAAATCTATGCTATGATGAGAGTGGACTTGACTAGCATTTGGATTCTGTTTGATTGCTTGCAGATCGTCTCTCCCCTGCTTTTACATGGCATTAGTCGGCCTTAGCCCTGCAGCCAGGCGCTGTTCTCTAAGGTCTCTGGAGGCCGGCAGGGACCCTTCCAGAACAGTCAGAACAATGGCAATGGTTCATGTGTCTGTAGCAGGTCAACAATCACGTCAGGGGCCTGGGAAGAGGCAGAGTACTAGGATCCTCTTATCTAACACTTGAGCTTGTTTAAGAGTCCAAGCATCTATGCCGTTTTATAAAGGCTACAATACCCAGAATGCCCTACAGACCACAGGTAAAAGGTAAGACAGGAAGGAAGCCCCACAGACGTCTGGCTCTGTCTGAGGCTGCTGGTGAGATTTAAACCAACTGCATGTCTTTTCAAAGCTTTTCCTCTTTCTGTCAGCAAAGTGGAAGGATCCCAAACTTCCCTGCTCGCTTACACTCACATTCTGAGGTGGCGCAAGCAGCTTCAGGCTGTTCAGCTGGAAGGCACCGTTTAGGTGGAAGTCTGCTCTTATAAAAGAACATTTCCCCTCAAGCCCTGCTTCTCCCGGCACATGCTGTAGGCACGTTGTGTAGGAGCCTTCCTCGCCATCTCAAGTTCCCGCCTTGCTGGAGCCAGCCTTCATGCTCTGTCCCAGAGCTCTGGGCCCAGCATGTCCACATCCATTTTTATGTTTTAGCATGGCTGAAATACAAAGTGGGGTGCTGCCTGTGAGCTCTGTAGGAATGGAGGCCAGGGATGATTCCTTCTTAAGAATGGGTTTCTGAGCTGGGTAAGGTGTGTGCCTGCATTCCTGGCACTCTGGAGGCAGAAGCAGAGGCAGACAGATCTCTGTGAGTTCGAGGCCAGCCAGGGTTTCTGGGCCTTGATATCCATGGTGCGAACCCTGCAACACTTATAAGGCCTCCGTACATGGATAGACACAGCAGTTTGTGCTGCTGCCATATAGGGGCTGGGTCACAGATCCTGAAGCCACTGCTGTCCTGCTGTATGACTCTGGGCAACTTACTCTCAGTCTCTTCATATGGGTGTGGAGAAGCGTGAAGGTTAGACCTTAAGGAGCTGTTGTGGGTGTTCAGGTAGATATAAAGCACTTGGAACTTTGCCTGGTACACAGGAGAGCCTCAGTCAATGTTAGTTCTAGCATGACTCTGCTCCTGCAACAGGATGGGTAGGAGGGGAGCTGCCAGCTTGGTCCTGCCCCATCCTGATGTCCGTCCTCCCTACTGACGCTTCTGTACCAACAGCTTGACTGTTGTCGACTCTGACGGGGCTACCAACTCTACCACTGCAAGTCTGACTGTGAACAAAGCTGTGGACTACCCTCCCGTGGCCAATGCCGGCCCCAACCAAGTGATCACCCTGCCCCAGAACTCCATCACCCTCTTTGGGAACCAGAGCACTGATGACCACGGCATCAGCAGCTACGAGTGGTCACTTAGCCCGAGCAGCAAAGGGAAGGTGGTGGAGATGCAGGTAGGAGGGACCACTCACCTTCTCTCTCAGGGGGCAGGGAGTCTCTGGATTTCATCTGCTACTTAGGGTTTATCTCTGCCCCATTTTATTCCCAAAGTCAGGCTTGTGCATTTAGATTTTTTACACCCTAAATAAATTCAGAAAATTGCTGGTCTGATTAACAGATTATCTGAAACTTTTAGTATTAGGAGGCGAGGTAAGAAACTTGTCTCTTGGGCTGGAGAGATGGCTCAGAGGTTAAGAGCACTGACTGCTCTTCCAGAGGTCCTGAGTTCAATTCCCAGCAACCACATGGTGGCTCACAACCATCTGTAATGGGATCTGATGCCCTCTTCTGGTGTGTCTGAAGACAGCTGCAGTGTACTCACATACATAAAATAAATAAATCTTTAAAAAAAAAAAACCAAAAAACTTGTCTCTTATGGATGACCCAATCCAGAGGGTCACACTACACAGATGCCACCAGCGTGCAAACCTTCCTAAGCTCATTGGAGTAGATCATCTAGCTAAAAGATGTCCTCCCCAGAAGTCTGTAAAATGAGTGACCTGGGCTAGGCTGTGGTGAGCAGGAATCTGCTGCTCCTGGGTCCTGCTGGCTGCTGTCACATAGAGAGATGATCTTAGTGCTACTTGACAGCCTTGCTAAGAGCAGACAGAAATGAGACTCCTGGGTGGAATTTTCCAACATGGAGCACTACAGGATAGGCAATCCCTGCAAGCAGGGATCAGCCCTGGCCGGCCAAGGAAGCCCCTGCATTGGCGGTTTTCCTCCAATGTTCCTTCTGATAGGCAGGAAGGGCTCTGCAGCTTCAGGTTTCTAGAGGTATGATGCAAAGCATGTTTTACCTGGCTTTGTTCATGTGTTTTGATAGGTTTCTCTGCTGTCACAGGTCTATAGAAAGTCTTTATTTAGTACCGTGTCTCACGCTGTCCTGTCAGTGGTCACTCAGTGTGCTGAACGGGGACCCCCGTACCAAGTTAGGTTTAAAGACCTGGCTCAAGCATTTCTTTCCGAGTGAGCACTGTGTGTACTGCTGTAGTCCTGGGAGTCATTACCCATGCCTGACTTTCTGCACATAGGGAGTTAGAACACCAGCCCTGCAGCTGTCTGCGATGCAAGAAGGAGACTATACCTACCAGCTCACAGTGACGGACACCGCAGGACAGCAGGCCACCGCTCAAGTGACTGTGATTGTGCAGCCTGGTAAGCTCCTCCCCAGGATCCTGCCAGCCCTGGTGCCACAAGGGCTGGTGTTGTGGGCTTCAAGTAGAGAGGCAGGAGGCAGACATTACCCCACCAAGCCTGAGAACCACAGCTTTCCCCCTTCTCCTTACTGTTCCTTCATAGCTCCAGTGAGTGCCCTTCCCTTGCTAGTTACTGAGTGATGGTGAGGGCCTGGGAGATAGAGTCACCACCACACCAAATGCTGCTTGATCTTAGGGCTGTTGCAAAGCCCTGGCTCTCTAGAAGGCTGTGTCTCCCTCTAGCCCACTGCATTAGATGTCAGAGGAAGTGAGCAGTTAAACTGAGAACTGCTCCACATGACTGTGAGCCCCCTGGTGGCACCCATCTCTCCCACATACCTTGCAGTGGTCTGGGCTAAGAGGCAGAGTTCCCATGGCTGCCAGAGCAGATGCCCCATGGCCCCTCCTCCACCACCCGGAGTGTTGCTCTTGATGGCTGCACTTCTTTGTCCTAGAGAACAACAAGCCTCCTCAGGCAGACGCAGGCCCGGACAAAGAGCTGACCCTGCCCGTGGACAGCACAACGCTGGATGGCAGCAAGAGCACAGACGACCAGAGGGTCGTCTCTTACCTTTGGGAGCAGAGCCGGTGAGTGCTCATGGGGGCTGGCTGGACAGACGGATGGACGGACGTACGTGCCTGGCCCTGGAGCAGCAAGGCTCGTCTGTCTTTGAGAGTTGACCCACTCCTACTAGTCTGTCCTGGAGAGTGAGAAAGAGGTTTATAATCCCAAGTTAGAAAGATTTCCTGATTTTTTTTTTAAAAGAAATAATGTATATCATCAGTTAGCCCCAGGTAACGCTGTGTGATCCCAGCCTTTTGCAGGTACACCCGTCTGCTAAAAGCATAGTTGAATTACACTTGAGAGGCAGGTTGGAAGGGGTAATGGAGCAGAAAGATAGCATTGTTCAAAATTACCCAGTAAGGTTAACTGGGGTGGGCAGGCAGCTACTGAGAGGGATTGAACATTCATCTGCAGAGCAGAGCAGAGCAGAGCAGAGCAGAGCGTGCCTTTACTATTCTTCAGAGACATTGTTTTTCAGCTGAGTTAGCCAAAGGCCCAAGACTGCAGCCAAGATTATACTTTTTAAATTGAAATTACCTATTTGAGCTATTCCTGTTTGTACAATTTCTTTCAGCTTTTATGAACCATAGAGAATGGAATTAGTCGTAACATATGTACACACACACACACACACACACACACACACACACACCACATGGGGGGGGAGCTTTTTACAGCACTGGAGGTGGGTGGGAAAGGGTTTTAATTTCTACTTAGGAAGTCCGTGTTAGGCACTAGACGTCCTTTTCCTCAGCTGCTGTGGAGAGCTGGGTCTCCCTTAGCTCAGTGTGTTGTCCTGTAGCTGTTTATTGCACGCAGACCTGATTAGCCCCCAAGCACAGGCTGAGCCATTGCAGTGGAAACAGTGCTTAGTGGAGCTTCCTAGATGAGACTGGTTCAGGAGAGGCCACTGGATCAGAGGTTATAAGTTTCAAAAGCAGAGCTAGGAGCTGAGATTTCTCTGGTCGTCCTTAGTTGGAAGGATGCGTGGGTGTGCAGGGCTCTGGATGCGTGCACCCTAGCCTGCCTGTGTGATGGCCGGAAGCCTGCTGCAGGCTGCTGTGCTGAGACACAGCAGGAAGGAGGCAGGGTGTAGTGTCCTGGTGCTATGTAGCGCTGTCCGAGGGCTGGAGGAGAATGTGTTAAAGACTGAGAGAAGATGGCTTTCTCCTGAGAGGCCCTTGACCCCCTTGGCCTGAATCCTTCCCTGACTTCTCATCACGGTGGGGTGGAGGGCAGTTCAGGAGTGTGGATAAGATGTGTATTGTGCTTCTTCGCTAACAAGAGCAAACCAACTACTGGGCCAGAAATGCTTTTCAGAAACCTCATTCTTAGAGCCTCCTATTGATCTCAGAGCTGCTCAGAGGACTTTATTTCTTATATAAACTAGAATAATGAAGGGTATGAATGCCCTAGAAGCTCATATAAAAGACAAGCCTAGATGTATTTAAAAGCTGATGAGTGGAATTTTCTGACCAGAGGTAGCCTGTGTTTTAGGACTCTCCAAACGGGATATCTTTAAACATTCCCTGTGAGGGTTAGGGAAGCAGTTGTGCCTGTTCAGCTGAGGCCACAGCTGCAGGGAGAGCAGCAGCAGGTCGGCTCCGCCCTCTGATTACTCTCTTGTCCAGGGGACCTGATGGGGTGCAGCTGGAGAACGCCAACAGCAGTGTCGCCACTGTGACTGGGCTGCAAGTGGGGACTTATGTGTTCACCTTGACTGTCAAAGACGAGAGGAACCTACAGAGCCAGAGCTCCGTGAGTGTCATCGTCAAAGAAGGTGCGTCTCGCTGTGGGCGTGTGCAGCAGCCTCATGGGTCTGAGAGCCCAGGGATCCGCCGCGTCTTCTGTGGTACAGGATGGATCTGAGGCAAATAGGAAACGCAGTCAGTCTGCGGGGAGGGCAGCTGTGATTTTCTCAACAAGTCCTGAGAGTAACTGTAAGGTGATTTTTAAACCCTCTTCCCTCTCCACCTGCCCTCTCAGCACCATGCTTCCTTCCTGCTCTTAACTGAAATGGAAAGTACTGACAGTTTGTTTCCTTTGCATTTGGATCTTGCCTCTGTGCTAAGTCCTGGGGCGTCTGTGACTCTGATGGCTACAGTGACACCTGCTGGCAGGAGCTGGGGTGGCTGCTGCCCTGCAGCTTCTGGCTCACAGGCCTCTTGACTTCACAGGGACTGGGGAGGACTTGGGAGAGGCCCTGGGCTGGAAGTAGTGAGGAAGCCCCTGGCGAGCTGAGCTTCCACGCCATAGAGTCTGTGGGGCTGCAGCTCAGGGGGTGACACTCTCCTTCTCTTATGAAGCACAAGGAAAGAAGACACCCCAAGCAACACTTGAAAACCGAGGTGTTAACTAGCAAAACCTGAGTTCCTAATTCTGAGCACCTGGCCTTCATTTCTAGTCACTAAATTCCTTTAACGCTGAGGACTGCTACAGAGCCATCGGAGGGAAGCATGCTGTCCCCTCTGTGGCCACAGGAAGGCTCTGGGTCTCTGGGGTCCCGTGGCTTTTGCTCTGCACTCTTGGATAAGCACTAAACAGCCCCCTATTTAAGGTGCTCTTGGTGCTGAGCTTCTCATAAGCTTTGTACATGGTGTCTTGCTTTCCCAGAATGTCACATTATTTCATTGATGTCTCCTTGGTTAGAAATAAACAAACCGCCAGTAGCCAAGATCACTGGGAATGTGGTGGTTACCTTGCCCACGAGCACGGTCGAGCTGGATGGCTCGAGGTCCTCAGATGACAAGGGGATAGTCAGCTACCTGTGGACTCGAGATGAGGCAAGCCCAGCCGCAGGGGTGAGTGTGCCAGGATGTGATCAGGGTAGGGAGGAGGTGAAGAGGGGGACCCTACCTCCCAGGTTCTATTTTAACCACGTAGCCCCTGTAACAAACCGAGGCTATGCTCTGGAGTCAGGGAGGCCAAATGCCTCCCTCTGGGTTATTCTTGTATCTCCTGATCCTAGGGGCTGTGGGGGGCGGTGCTGTGATGGTCCACTGGCAGGGATGTGGGGCTCAAGCAATAGCTAACTCCAAGAAAGGAGTGGCACTCTATCCCAGAACACAGCCATGTCGTCCCCACCCACAGGAGGTGCTGAATCACTCTGACCATCACCCTGTCCTCTTCCTCTCCAACCTGGTGGAGGGATCCTACACGTTTCACCTGAAAGTGACAGATGCAAAGGGTGAGAGCGACACAGACCGGACGACCGTGGAAGTGAAGCCTGGTGAGCTCAGCCTGCCAGGTCTCTCTCCCGACCGACCGTGGCAGACATGGCCTCAGAGAGGGCAGGCTTGCTCAGAGCCGTGCAGCAGTTGTGTCAGACGGAGCTTGTGCCCCAGCACCTTGTCTTTTGTACATGACTGAGGAGAGCAGCTCAGGGTTCCATGGGAGTTTGAGCTCAGGAATAGCTTGAGTCACGATGTCTCATCAGCATCTAAATGCAGAAAATCATTTATTTCCGTTAGTTGACCCTCAGGTCTTATTAGACAATCCAGCGAAGGTGACGTCATGATGTGCACACATTTTTCAGGGTTTCAGCAATCATGTCCTCCTTAAGGATGGGGGTGGGCAGGGCCGATGGCTCCCGGGCCAGCCCCAGGCATAGCCTCTGTCTTGGAAAGGGTCCTGGGAAGACATTCAGTCCTTGCCTTGCCTCCAGGAAGGACAGTGGCCAGCAAGCATGGCCACATCCAGGTTCTAGAGGTTAACAATGTGGTGCTGAGGCCACTTCTTGGCTACCTGGACTTTGTCTGTGTTTACTGCATTCACACCATTGTTAGGATGGTTGTGTGGGGGGAGGTGCATGGAGGGGTCCCACCCATATTTATAAGCAAAGCACAGCATGTCCCTAAAGTCAGGCCGGCTCGGGACATGCTGACACATAGTAGGCTGGAGAGTTTAGCTGTGCCTGACACCATGTGTCTCACCTCCCGTCCCTCCATGAAGCCTGGCTCCTCCTGGCCCATGCCTCATCCTGGCACACATGTGAGCGAGAGCTCTCAGGGCAGCAGAGGGCTTTCCAAGCCAGCGCCTGCGGCTTTTCTAGGCCTGCTGCCTGCATGCCTCTTCTTTCCTACTTGAAGGACATCTAACTGCTGTCCCTGCTTCCTCTCCCATGCCAAAGCAAATACAGTGAGTGACAGGTCTGTTTAACTCTCCCACTTCTGAAGCCATGACTGATCTTCCTGCTTTCCAGATCCCAGGAAAAGCAACCTGGTGGAGATCATCTTGGATGTTAACGTCAGTCAGCTGACAGAGAGGCTGAAGGGGATGTTCATCCGCCAGATTGGGGTCCTCTTGGGGGTGCTGGATTCCGACATCATCGTGCAAAAGATTCAGCCATACACAGAGCAGAGGTAGCTGGACAATGAATGTGGGGAGCAAAGGAAAGCCTTGGGGTCCTCGGGCTTCCCGGCTGAGCAGCAGGACAGCTGGACTGAGGGGCAGGGTGCTTTGACCACAGACCGCTCATGTGTGTGATCACCAGTCAGGCCTTGGTCCTGTAATAGATGCCCAGACAGACTCTGCGAACCAGGTCAGAAGAGACCCTGTTTGTGTAAACTGGTCTGGGATGGAGATAAATATCCTCACTGCAGAGCAGGACCACTGTGTGGCCTCCAGGGAACAGCCAGGGCAGTTAGTTCTCCCAGGAGGGCTGGAGGAGGAGGTATGCCCAAAGATATTCCAGAAGTAAACGGTTGCCTTGCCCAGCATATGAGAATTAGGGGGTTGAGAAGGGAGTGCGTGAGTGGTGGGCCCAAAGCAGGATGGGAGGTGCAGGCTTCCTAAGTACACCAGGAAGTGCCCAGAGGTGAGGCCAAGGTGACTGGGAGACTTGCATACAAAGGAAATCAAGTTAGTTTGTTTTAAAAGCGAGGAGACCTCAGGCTGAGATTTGTTTGTTTTCCGGGAGATGAGTAGGGTGGAGGTAAGAGGGGGTGGGGCAGGTTCTGGGCTTGTCCAGCAGCAATAAGGCAAGAGCCCTCATTTAGGTTGTGGTGAGGAGGAAGGAGTAGGAGCCTTGGGGGCAGTGCTGTGCGCGGGTTAGCGCCCATGAGATGGAGGTGAACAGGGCTGGAATTTGGGGTGTCTTTTTCCTCATGTAGCCCAGGGTGGCATTGAACCCCTGAACCTCCTCCTCCAGACCTTCTGAGAGCCGGGGTTATTTACAGTTGGGAATCTGGGGATATAAAGGGAAGAAACCTACCAAAGCTCAGGGGTCAAAGCCAGCATGATGGGTGGAAGGGGCCTGGGACATGCCAGGGCGGTTGGTTAGGGGTGGCAGAACTCTGAAGACCACAGTGTTTAAGCGGGGAACAGGGGAAGAAGTGGCCTGGAGAATGCAGGAAGGTGGTGGGGCTTCCAGCAGAGCAGCGAGAACACAAAACCAGCCCAGGGAGTGTGCCACACAGACTGCCCAAAAGACAGCACAGTGCTCCTGAGCACACAGAGTGGAAGCTGGGTCTGGAGAGGTGGCTCAGTGGTTAAGATTCCCAGCTCACAACTGTCTGTTCCAGGAGACCCGCCACCCTCTCCTGGAAATACAGGTAAACGTTGATGCGGGAGAAGGTGGAGGCCGGATAGAGATGTGCCCTTATGGTTTGGTTTTTTTTTTTTTTGGTTTTGTTTTGCTTTTTGAAACAAGAGTTTCTCTGTGTAGCATGGCTGCACTGGAACTCACACTGTAGACCAGGCTGGCCCTAAACTCAGAGAGATCCTCCTGCCTCTGCCTCCTGAGTAGCTGGGACTAAAGGCATGTGGTACCACACCAGCTCAGATGTGCCTTTTAAAGACAGGCCACCTCTCAGCCTCTTTGTCACCTAGGGCAAAGTGCCAGTCTAGGGAACTGCAGGAAAAATGGGGGACTCAAGACAGCACTGGTGGTACTGGGTCCTGTTGTGTCTGTGTGAGAGGGACAGGGAGACACAGCTCCTGAGGGGAGGGATGGCAGGTGAGGGCAGCTCCAGGGAGGAACACTAACTTTGAGCAACATTAGAAACAGAGCTGAAGCTGAGGCCTCCTGGGCAAGCGGTCACCCCAGCTTCACGTGACAGTCACCTGGAGGTGACAGAGCAAACTGTGGCCCAGGCCTCATCCTCAGAGACTGTGACTCAGGTAGGATGGGTGCACAAGCTTTCAGCGAATCTGCTGCAGTCACTAGGACACTTTCTTTTTCACTTTCTTGTATGCGCCTGTGAGTGTAGAGGCCAGAGGTTTTAGATCCCCTAGAGCTGGCATTAAGGTCAGTGGTGAACCACCTTCCATAGGTGCCGGGACTCCAACTCCTCTACATGAGCCGTGCACATTCTTAACCACTGAGCCACCACGCTAGCCTTAGGACTCTTCTCTTGAAAAACAAAAGTCAAGGGCTGGAGAGATAGCTCAGCGGTTAAGAGCACTGACTACACTTCCTGGGGACCTGAGTTCAATTCCTAGCAACCACATGGTGGCTCACAGCCATCTTTAATGGGATTCGATGCCCTCTGCTGGTGTGCATGAAGACAGCAACAGTGTACTCATATAAATAAAATAATGTACTCATAAAATAAAAAAAAAATCAAAACAAACAAACTCCCCACCACCAACACCAAAAAGAATGCTGTATCCAGTAGCCACCAAATGGCTGTTAGATTGATCCCCGTTGTTGGGAATTGACTAGGTAGGAGCACCGTGCTGTTATTGTAGGGAGGGGCACCTGGCTTGTCCTTGATTTTGGTTGTAACAGAACATGGTGAGAATTTCAGAGAGAACAGGACCTTCCCCACCTTCGCCACCAATAGGTGTCCACCAGGGGATATGGGGGCTGCCTGTCCCCTGTGGGAACCCAGTACTTATTTTACAGATTGGTGTTAGGGGTTAGATATGAAATGTGGGCCGAAGAGGTGGCTCAGTATGTAAAGGAGATTGCCGCTAAACCTGATGACCTGAGTTCAATTCCTGGGATTCACATGGTAGGAGAGAATCAGCTTCCACAAGTTGCCTTTTGCGCTCCACACAGTCACATACAAATAAGTGTAGTAAAAATTTTAGTAAGATGTTTGTGCAAATCCATAATACATAGAATTTGATCAGAGATGGCTTGTTTGTTTGCTTTTGTTTTGTTTTGAGACAGGGCAGGTCTCACTGTGTAGTCCCCACCTACCTGACCTGTAACATGCTATGTAGGCTAGAACTCAGAGAGGTCTACCTGCCTCCCCTCAAGGGCTAGGATTAAAGGTGTGCACCACTGCCCTGCCTATCTGATCAGTGGATATCACCGGAAGTTTATTTTGAGGCTGCTGGGTTGTGGCCTCTCTGGGAGATTTGGGGTCTGTGGTCTCAGCACATTTTTGCTGATATGACTTAGTAGAGATTGGTGCTGTGCGAGAGGGAGTAAAGCTGTGAGGACTACTGGTAAAGGCAGAAATAGAAGTTGTAGCTGTGGACTACAGGAGGAAATAGTAATTAAGGAGCCTCTATCTTTCGTGGTAAAGGGTGTGGTCTGGAGTTTGCAGGACCCATCGTTAGCTTTAGTCACGGACAGCACAGCTGGAACTTTAGTCACGTCACCGGTGGAAGGCACTGCTGTACTTTGGGATACCTTGTCCTGGAAGCGGCTGCTCTAGGGCCCCTGGGATACTTGGGGCCTCAGCTGCCCTGCACACTAAGGGGTCAGTATCCTGGGTGTACCTCGAATCCATGTGGCCCAATGACTGGGAAGGTTTGCTTTGTGAGCTAAGGGGCAGGCCCTCAGAGAGACTGAGGTTAAGGCAGAGAGAACAGTCCTGAGTTCAAACTGCAGGCAGAAAGCAAACAGATTCTGGGCTTGGAGTGATGTCATTTCAAAGCAGCAACCCCACTCTGTAGGGTCTGTCCTTTTGCTGTCACAGTAACCGCTGACTGGCTTACAGGTAATCTTTCCAGTATTTACATTTACGAAGCACTGGCAAGCTCTACAGGTTAAACTGGGTACAAATTCAGTTGCCTGGCTGTCTTAGCTCGCAAAGGCTGGCCACAAAGATGGACCCACAGCCAGACCCTATCCTCCTCTCCCTCCTGTTGGCTGTTAAGACTGCAGCCTCCAGCAGTCAGAGTATTTCTTAAAAAAGGAGTAAGCGTTAGGGTCCTGTGTAACAGATAGGGAATCTGGCTCTGATATAACTGTGTGACCTGGGCAAGTAAGTCAACTCTTCTGAGCCCTCCCTGTGTAAAATGAAGGTAGGACAGAAGCACCTTTCTCACTGCCTGCTGTGGCCATGCATGTCAGCACAGGCTGAGTACTGTGTCTGTCACAGACACAAGGTGCTTTGTAGATGTGGCTAGAACTGCCACCATGGATCGCGTAAGCACACTGACACCATCGTCCGTCTCTGCAGCACCAAGATGTTATTTTTTGTCCAGAACGACCCTCCCCACCAGTTCTTCAAAGGCCGTGAGGTGGCAGCCATGCTCAAGAGCGAGCTGCGGAAGCAGAAGGCTGACTTCCTGATATTCAGAGCCCTGGAGATCAACACAGTCAGTAAGTCGTGGGGAGCTGTGAGCAAAGGCCTCCTACAGACGTTCCACGGGCCCATGGGCCCTCCCAGTGCACAGAGGGACCATGGTTCTGAATAAGGAGATAACTGTATCTTTGTTTTATCCAGCCTTACTTCTAACTCACCGTTACCCTAAGTTTTGAAGGCAGGCAGGATTAATGGAGCTGAGACTCTGAGGCTAAAGAACTGACAAACGTTGGCCTCGCTGCACGGCCGGGGACCGTGCCTCAGGATGGGCGGTCCCATTCTGGACCCACTGCAGGCCTCTTCCCTAATGTTCTAACAGACACGTCTAATTCAGAAAATGTGGGTTCTTAGACATTTCAGAATCGGCCTGGCAGTATTTTCTGTATTGTTCTCCGTTACTCCGTGGAGGAGGCACGTGGCATTGAGAGTCACCGGTCCAGACAGCGCAGGAGGCTCGCTGGGGCTGTTTGACCAGGGTCTTAGACAACCTATCACAGGAAGCCAGCCTGACATGAGGGGACCTCAGTTTTCCTGAGCCCCGGCTCTCTAACTTTTACTTCTGCCTCCTTCAGCATGTCAGCTGAACTGTTCTGACCATGGCCACTGTGACTCCTTCACCAAGCGCTGTGTCTGTGACCCATTTTGGATGGAGAATTTCATCAAGGTGCAGCTGAGGGATGGAGACAGCAACTGCGGTGAGTGTGTGGCTTTGTGCCAGGCCTTGGCTGCAGTGTGGCTGTGCTGCGGGGGCAGGTGCTGGAGGCAGAAGAACTCGGTGCTCTGTTTGTAGAGGACTCTTCCTCCCCCCGCCCCTCCACACTTACTGAATGCTAGCAGAAGGCGCTGCACACCAGTGCCTGGAGGCCTAGCGAGCGAGCGCTGCCAGAGGGCCCTCATCTCTGTAGTGCCTGCCTGCCTGGCCTCCTGGAAACCCACATTCCCCATCTTAAAGGCACATGCACATCTTTAATCCCAGCACTTGAAAGGCAGAGGCAGGTGGATCTCTGTGAGTTCAAGGCTGGCCTGGTGTACAGAGCAAGTTCTAGGACAGCAGGGCTACACAAAGAGGCCATGTCTTGAGTGGGGAAATGGTGTATCCTCACATATTGCAAAATGCTCAGAGTGCCCCTCATGAAGCCACCTTGTGACTGAGGCGGGCCGCCTCTCACGCACACACCTCACCATTTCCCTTTGCAGAGTGGAGCGTGCTCTATGTCATCATTGCTTCCTTTGTCATCGTCGTTGCCTTGGGGATCCTGTCATGGACTACAGTCTGCTGTTGCAAGAGGCAAGATGGTGGGGTAGTGACGGTGTGTGTGTGTGTGTGTGTGTGTGTGTGTGTGTGTGTGTGTGTCTGTGTCTGTGTGAGTATGTGTGTGTCTGTGTGTGTGAGTCTGTGTGTGTGAGTCTGTGTGTGTCTCTGAGTGTGTGTGTGTGTCTGTGTGTGTGTGAGTGTGTGTGTCTGTGAGTGTGTGTGGTGTGTGTGTGTGGGGTGTCTGTGTGTGTGAGTCTGTGTGTGTCTCTGAGTGTGTGTGTGTGTCTGTGTGTGTGTGTGTGTGGGGTGTCTGTGTGTGTGAGTGTGTGTGTGTCGGTGTGTGTGTGTGAGTGTGTGTGTCGGTGTGTGTGTGAGTGGAGTGTGTGTCTGTGAGTGTGTGTGTGTCTGTGAGTCTGTGTGTATGTCTGTGTGAGTGTGTGTGTGTGTGAGTGTCTGTGTGTGTGTCTGAGTGTGAGTGTGTGTCTGTGTGTGTGAGTGTGTGTCTGTGTCTGAGTGTGTGTGTGTGGTGTGTGTGAGTGTGTGCCTGTGAGTGTGTGTCTGTGTGTGTCTGTGTCTGTGAGTGTGTGTGGTATGTGAGTGTGTGTCTGTGTGTGTCTGTGTCTGTGAGTGTGTGTGTGGTGTGTGTGAGTGTGTGTGTCTGTGTGTGTGGTGTGTGTGTGTGGTATGTGAGTGTGTATGTCTGTGTGTGGGGGAGGGTGTAGGGGGTAAGATAAATTCTTTGAAGTCTATTTGGTGTCATGTCACAGAATTTTCCCATGAGGTATCTGGCAGCTTTCTTAAAGGAGTAAACTTGGTTCCCAGTCACTGTGGTGGGAATTGACCACCCCAAGGCCTGTGGCAGAAAATTCTCATTGCCAACACCAGAGGGCAGAAGCTCTCATTTAAGGGATGTCACTGTAGAGATCTGCAAGGTGGGGACGCTGGTGGGGTGTGGTGGGTGCACGTCCTGTGAAATGCTATGGCCCAGCCTCATACCTGGACATAGGGGGGTTCACAAGCTTACAGCTGAGTTCTGAAGTGGTTGCTCTCGTTTGCTTTGCAGACAGCCTGGCAGCTGTAGTCTTCATTTTGTTACATTTATTGCGTGTTTATCAATGTTAAACATGATTTCAAGAAAAGGGCATAGTTCAGGGGGAGAATATTTGCCTGGAACGTACAAGACGTCAGTGTGTGGTGCTAGTTAGAGCAAAAGGTATGGGCTTGCGTGCTGTACCACTCAGAAAACATCCTTTTCCTAATTCCTGGATACAGAACTCAAGGCTCAGTGTGCGGATAGCGCCTGTTTGAGGCAGGGATCGGATGGAACTTGCCGTATGACCTCCTTTAAAACTTAGAAAAGTAGAATTAAAAAAAAAATCCCAGCAGCCACAGATAAGTCAGCAGCCCCAGGTTGCACCCCCTCTCTCCCTCGACCCCACCCCACCCCCAGCCAAGCTTTTGTCTTTCTGAGGTTCCGCCTGCTCTGGTTGAGAGGTGAGGAGAGCTAGGAGAGGCAGCTGTGCTCTGGGTAGGCCTCACAGATTTTCCATGGCATTTGTTTTTTAGGCAAAAAGGAAAACCCAAGAGGAAAAGCAGATACAAGATCCTGGATGCCACGGACCAGGAGAGTCTGGAGCTGAAGCCGACCTCCCGAGCAGGTAGGGCTGTGGGAGCTGGCACTGGGGGCCAGGGAGCCCTGTCACATGTCCCTCACACCCTCATGCTCCTTTGCCTGCTCGTTGGCTCCTTGCTCAGTGGCCTGGGGTCATTGTCAGTGGCTTCCAGGCAGAGACCAGATCCGAACTCCCTCTTCCTGTGCCCTCCCCATCCATCCCACTCGTCATTAGGCAGAGTCCCACCGCCATCAGTCTCGGGCACCTACTTCCCTGCTGCCTGCTGCTGTGTGCTGGGCTGTCCCGCAGAACAAGTCCTCTGGGTTAAAGTCATCCTAAGGCTTTGTGTTAAGGGAGGCTGTGGGGGAGACAGGCCCCAGGCCTTCTGCCCTCAGAGAACTGTAGCCTGGCAGGAGAGAGACAAGCTTCATTGTCTTCATTCATTCATTCTTCAAGCCTGAAGAGAGCCCAGGCTACCAAAGCAGCAGTCAGAGCATCCCCAGGAACAGATGCTGTGTGCACCCAGCTTCTGCAGTGGCCAGCGAGGGAAGCCCCATCACTTTACCCTGTGTCCTTTATAAAGCTTTTCCGGCCCTTGCGAGGCCCCTGTGAGCTGCTGTGTCTGTCTGCTTTCAGGGACAGCCTCCTTGTTCATCTCCAAGCTTTTCTGAGCAGGTTCTGCTGCTGCAGATGTCCAGAACATTTTTCTCCTCCTTGGTTGATGTCTCAGAACCATGCTCACAGCTGTATAGAGTGACGGAGAGGCTGGAGAGCACAGCAGGGAAAGGCCCTGGCCCCAACCCTGACAACCAGAGTTCAAGCTCAGGACCACATGGCAGAAGCAGGCCTTCCCACCTCTCAGCAGGAGGGAGGGAGGGAGGGAGGGAGGGGAGGGAGGGAGGGAAGAGTTCTAAAAGTTAGAGGAGCAGCAGTTAGCTGCCCTGTAGTCAGAGGCAACGTGGTTCGCCCCCACTGCTGGGAGGGGGACAAAACTATCATGTGCTGGGCAGTGAGTCAGAGGGAGTGAGCCAGGCTGGATGGCCGAGCAGGTCTTTGCTGAGGTCCCTCTAAGAGCAGAGGGCATTTTAAGGGGTTTAGGGCCCAGCATCTGCCTGGGTGATTCTAGGTTGTGGTGCTTGAACATGTACGCTCAGGGGTCTGGTGACCGTGGAAAGCAGGCAGGAAGGGAAAAGTGTTTTCTAGTGGTCTGAGGAGGTGGTGACAGAGTGCGGAGGTGCAGACAAGGCCAAGGCTGATTCCTGTCTAGTCGCTGACAGAATCAGGGCAGCTTTACCAAGGCTTTAGAAAGCCAAAGAATTAAATTGAACCCAGCAGAACGGTCAGTACTGAAAGATGAGATTCTACTCGGCAGTGAGGATTGACATCTCAGAATTGGGTCTCAGCCCTAAAGAGAGGCCCAGGTGTCCAGGATGGGCTGCAAAGGAGGAAGGGACCTGCAGGGAGGTCATAAAAGCCTCACAGCTCTGGATGATGCCAGAGACCCTGCAGCCGCCTGCAGAGTGGGCAGAATGGCAGCACCTGTGGGGTCAGGGTGAGGAGACGCCCTACAGATTTCAAAGCCTTTACAACAAAGAAAACCTGGGAAGCTGGACAGAGGGCCAGGACTCAGGACCAGACTGCACACAGAGGCAGGGCCTGGGGGAGGGGAGCCTCTGAGAGGCAGGGAAGATCAGGGAGGGGAATACAGACACACTTCTGAGGCAGAGGAGGGAAGGGAGAGGGCCGACCCCAGGGCGAGTCTGACAGCAGCAGGCTGAGAGATTGGCTTATGTTTTTTCTATTACAGTAGGCTGAACCAAATGAAATTACTGACTTTACCATCACAAAAGTGGCGATTCTCTGTGGCTTAACCTAACTCGCTAGAAAACTGGAAAGGCAGCATGTGGCGTCCTTATAAGGGAACACACCAGAGAATCAGCCCCGTCCTCTGTGCTACCTTCCAGTTAGTGCCCATGTTACTAAATAACGCCTGTACCTGTGTGCAGATAGTGCCGTGTTCTAGGCTACAGTCACCCACATTCCTTATAACAGTTCTGCACACGGGCAGGCACTGACAGACATGGGTTTACTGACCAGCCATACTGCTCAGTATGGTCCTGTGGACACTCCTGTGTCCTTTGGTGGACACACATAGGGGTCTTTGCTGGGTGCAGACGTGGAGAACTGTTGAGTCCCAGTGGATGTGTGTCTGGTTCTCACTGACAGCGACCCCTCCTTTGTCATTGTTAGTGGCTAAGCAGTCAGGTGCAGGGTAAGAGATGGGGCTGTCTGATGCCCTCTTCTGGTGTGGCTGAAGATGGGACAGTGTACTCACATGAAATAAATAAATCTTAAAAAAATAAATCTTAAATAAATCTTAAAAAAAAAATCAATACCACTTCCTTTCTCCAAAGGAGGTACTACCAAAAAGCAAAACCCCCAAAGCCAGGGAGGAATCTCCCTAAAGGCCCGTGTCATCTGGGGAGGAGGAGGCTGCATGCAGGCACTAGGAGGAGAAAGCTTAGAGTCTCCAGGGGAGGGCTGTGGGGAAAGGGCCAGCATCTCCAGAAAAAACAGGATATTCCCTGGCCATTCCACTGGCCACCGTGCCCAGCACACTGGAGAGCCCCACGGTGCAGTGCCCTCCTGCAGCTCTGCTGCACTGGTGCCGAGGTCTGGATGAGCTGTACCCCAGAATGCACAGAGCTGAGTAAGCCATGGCCACACGGCACGTGGATGAGGCCTGCAGCAGGGTGCGATTCTTGAGTGTAGGGGCCAGGGCCTGGGCACTCAGCCTGGAGACTTGTCAGCTGTCAGGCTGACCATCAACCCTCACAGGATGCTGTCGTGTTTAGGAGTGTGACGGATACAGAGTTGTAGACTGCCTGACGGAGGGAGGCATGGCTCATCTGACCATCCTGTTACAGGTGGGAGGCCAGCTTCTGTGGTTTGGCAGTGCCAGGGTCCAGAGCGCTCCCACTTCAACCAACTCTGTGAAATGCAGTTTATCCCTGGGGCTCTACAGTGGGGGCACAGCTGTGAGGGTGAATGCCGAGGACTTTAGAGTCTCAGACAGCTTTCGGGACTTTTATTTTAAGATTTATTTTTTGCTAGATGGTGGCGCACACCTTTAACCCCAGCACTAGGGAGGCAGAGGCAGTTAGATCTCTTGAATTCGAGGCCAGCTTGGTCTACAGAGTTCCAGGTCAGCCACGCTACACAGAGAAACCCTGTCTGGAAAAACAAAGATGAATTTTTATGTGTAATTGTGCACGTCTGCATGAGTGTGTATGCACATGACCATGGAGTCTAGGGATGGTCCTGTGGAGCTGTGGTTACACAGTGGCTGCTGGAGATGAAAGCGCAGGCCCTCTGAAGGAGCAGCTGCTGCTCTTAACTGCGGAGCGCTCTCTTCAGCCCTGGGTGCTCATGGCGCATGGCTGGTTGTTCTGATAAATGGCTGTCGGGGACTGTCTGAGGGAGTCCCACTCAGTCAGGCTTCCCCACTGCTGGTTAAATGCTTTTCAAGACAGGGTCTCATTATGTAGCTCTAGGTCTCGGGACATGAGTACTATCGAAAGGGAACAGGACACAACTGGGTGACAGCAACCAAAGCTCTGGGGCGTAGCAGAGTCCAGGTCTAATCCTCAGGCGTGGCTCTCTGAGGACTTGTTCTAGCCATGCCAGGCCTCCCATCACCTGCTCTTCCAGCCAAAGAGGGGGCCTGGCCTCCCCGTCTCCTCTCAGGTAGAGACGAGGATGGGCGTGGCTCAGGTCTGGCCAGGCGTTCCCTGACCCGGCTGTCTCTCTGACAGGCAGCAAACAGAAAGGCCCCACGATGAGCAGCAGCCTGATGCACTCTGAGTCGGAGCTGGACAGCGATGATGCCATCTTCACATGGCCAGACCGGGAGAAGGGCAAACTCCTGCACGGTCAGAATGGATCTGTGCCAAACGGGCAAACACCACTGAAGACCAGGAGCCCACGGGAGGAGATCTTATAGCCCCCTGGTCTGTCACAACAGTCTGGGCCTCAGTGCTAGGGCCCAGAACACCTCTAGGCTGATTCCTGACCTCCTGGGTCTGAGGGCAGCCGCTGTCCCAGCATGTGCTGGTCACTCCATCCCAAAAGCCCCCATCAGAACTGCTGGTACTTGAATCCAGATACTTTATAGGAACCCCTGAATGAAGCTGTGAATGAAAAGGTTTTCTCTATAAACCTAGGTGGTAAGCCCCCAAAGTGTTCTCATCTCAGGGCCTCACTGCACACACCTCCCAGCCTGAGAGCAGACAAACAGGCCCACAGCCTCTCCTCTGCTGTGGAGCAGTGCAGCTGGGCCCAGCACACACAGTGAAGCTTACTGTCCCCCCCGCATCTGGCAGAGATCCAGGAGCCACCAGCCTCCTGATGGCAGGGCCTAGCTCTGGGCATATTCTTTGGTCTGCTTCTCTGGGACAGTAGGCCCTGCCCTCCCAGGGCCACTGATGCGGGTGGTGACGCAGAGCTGCTGTGGCCCCTCAGCTCCGCTGGCTTGTTTATCAGGGACATCCAGGCTCAGGCCACCGCATTCTCCCAGAGAGAGCCGCGGATAGACTGGAACTCTGTGCCATGTTGAGTGCACACGTGTGACTGCCCCTCCGTGGTACCTTCCACCTCCCTCCATCCATGTCTTCTCCGTGTCCTCTGCAAGAGTGAGTGCTCGAGTGGATGCGCCTGTCCTTCTAGGTCTCTTGGCTGCTCTCAAGGCAATTCTAACTTGGAGACTTTCAGCTCCTTCAAAGACTATTAATCCCTCTCGCCTAGCACAGCTCCTCAGCCGTGGTGTGGCAGCTGAGGAGTTGGGTTTCAGGGAGAGCGACTTTTTAAAAAGGACTTAATTTCTACTACTGCACTATCCGTTGTGAGATAATTAAACATGCTATTTAATTGTGTGCCTGGCTATGAGGTTGTGCTATTTCGTGCTGCATCTGTGACCTGTGTTGCAGGGCCCACCACCGGTGTAGAGCTATGGTCATCATGCTGAAGCCTGTCTCAGCATACTGGCTGGTGGCATGGGCTCCCGTCTGCCATGGCGGGTGGGCCTGTGCCACACGAGTGCTGGCTGGCCATAGATGCTCTTTGATTTTGACTTATTACACACAAATGACTTCTGTCTACCTGTGACCATACAGCATCTGTGCTGAGGGGCAGAGTATCCTAAGGTCCAGGCTACCCTAAGAGTTTTGGGGTAATTTTGTTCCTTTTTGGGTTCCCAGCATTTCAAGTGCACCAACATGAACGCATCCTACCGGGCTGGGATGCACACCCAGTGTCACACTGGACAGTGACCCTAGCCAGTAGCAGCTGAAAGCAACCAGCAGGGCTAGAGCATGGGAAGCCGCAGCTAACAGCCATCTGAGTGTGAGCGGGAAGTGAGCATCCAGTTACCACCCCCACCTGCACCGCCAACAATAGTCCCTCCTGCATGGACCCTTTCATGGCTATGGTTGTGTAAGATCATCTTACAGACTGCTTATGCCTTCATAGTGTAAATACTGAGAAAACCCTTAGTAAGTCAGGACCAGAATCTAAACCTCCAAACCAGCCAAGCGCGATTATTTCAACCAGCCAATCAGAAAGCAGGCTAGAACCAGGATGGTGGTAGACGCCTATGATCCCAGCATTCAGAGTGCTGCGGTAGGACTGCCATGAGTTTGAGGCCAAACTAGGGCACACGGAGAGACCCTGTTCAAAACAAATGAACGGGAAAAGATGGCTGAGCATCAGGAACACTGGCTGTTCTTGCAGAGGATTTAGATCCCAGCAGCCCTCTCTGACTCCAAGAGGGATCCTCTGGCATTCACACACATCTTCTAAAACAAACAAACAAACAAACAAACAAACAAACAAACAAACAGGGCCTGGAGAGATGGCTCAGCGGTTAAGAGCACTGGCTGCTCTTCCAGAGAACCTGAGTTCAAATCTCAGCAACCACATGGTGAGTCACAACCATCTGTAGTGGGATCTGATGCCCTCTTCTGGTTGGTGTTATCAGGATACAGCTACAGTGTACTCACATACATAATTCCTTGAAAAACAAAAACACAAACACGAGGTGGAGGAAATTATTATTAAAACCACAGGAGTGTGGGAAGCTTGGAACCACAACCAGTCACGGCGGCTCAGCACTGGTGAAGATGAAACAGAAATGCTGAGCATGCATGAGGCTAGCCCAAACTACAGTGAGTTCCAGGCCTGCCTGTGAAGTCAGGTTCCTGCATTTTTGCTTCCCCAACCCCATCAATAATGATAAATCTGTATAGGAGACACGATTGAAAATATAAGATGCAATTTTGTTTCCTATACGATAATAAAATCAGGGCTGGAGAGATGGCTCAGCGGTTAAGAGCACTGGCTGCTCTTCCAGAGGACCTGAGTTCAAATCCCAGCAACCACATGGTGGCTCACAACCATCTGTAATGGGATCCGATGCCCTCTTCTGGTGTGGCTGAAGATGGGGACAGTGTACTCACATGAAATGAATCTTAAAACAAAAACTTAATACCACTTCCTTTCTCCAAAGGAGGTACTACCAAAAAGCAAAACCCCCAAATAACGGTATCCCCAAATATTTTGACAATCCCAGAGACCAACAGCAATGGTCTTCCGGCATACCTTGAAGGTGGGGCCAACCCATCCAGGTACTATTAATAGTAGTTGGACTGGAAGGAGCTAAGGTTCTGCTGAGGAAGGAAGCTGTAGGAGTGGGTGGGGATGGTCGGTGATGTTTACAACTCTCTCCTATGCTGCTTCCACCAAACCCATCTCACAATAGTCTCTGTGGTATCAACTGAGAGATGCCTCCGGGTCATGACCTTGCCCTTAAGCTTCTGACAAAGCGCACTGCACACAACTCAGCTTTGGTCTTTTTCCAGAAAAAGACCACCAGACTGCTGTGAGACAGCAGCTACTCAAATGCCATAAATCTGACAGCAGATGAATGCCCCATCCATACCAACCTAAGGCAAAAGGGGCTGGAGAGATGGCTCAGTGGTTAAGAGCACCGACTGCTCTTCCAAAGGTCCTGAGTTCAATTCCCAGCAACCACATGGTGGCCTGATGACCTCTTCTGTTGTGTCTCAAGACCGCAGAGTGCTGAGAGAAGAAATAAAAGACAAAGGAGGAGGAGACGGTTTTACCAGGACAGTTGTTCAGAGACTGGTTGAAGAACAAACTAAACAGGTAAAGACAGAAAAAGAGAATGAGGAGCAGGAAGATTACAGCAGATTGCCATAGTTTGAGAGGAGCTGGATTGAATCGGTCAGTCAGCCTGGATTTGAGCCGGAAGACCTGAGTTGATTCAATTCTGAAAAGGGTGAGTTTATTCCGTGGCAGTAAGTCTCAGGGACGGAAAAGATTCTAGGTCTAGATCAGACTGTACAGAGGTTTAGAAGCTTCCAGGACTAGGCCTAGGTTAGCGGATGGAGGCAGCGAGCCTCCGAGACAACAGGAGAATGAAGATACTTTCATAGCTGTGAATGGGTGGTGGGGCATCTCTAACCACTGCCTCTGATCCTGGAAACTCATTCCGTTTAGGTGAGTATAGCGCAAAGCACGGTGGGAGGGAGTAGCTAGTCTTAGTTGGAAGTGTCTGCCAGTGAAGTGTCAGGCTGTAAACGTCTAGGAAGCTACAGTGGTTTTTGCTCACACTTGGAATTCCTGAGAAAAGTTTTACTGTATCTCTTGGGTTAATGGGTTTGCTACTGCTCTTGGAGTCCTTGACAGGCCACACCCATATGGATTTTACTCACTTAGGGCTCCCTCTACTTTCCATGCCACCACTCTACATAAATAAAAAATTTAAACAGAAGAAAATTTGCTACTCAAAACAACAACAACAAAAACAAAAAACCAAAAACCACAGTATGTTAAGTTTTGAATAAGATGCTACCCATAGATTTGTGTATTTAAATATTTGGTTCAAAGTTGGGACTATTTTGGATAGATTAGAAGTATAGCCTTATAGAAGGAAGTATATCACTGTGGTCTTAAAAGCTCACACTCCGCGTCTCTGCCTCGTGCTTGCGTCAGGTGTGAATGGGAAGCTTCTGTTCCAAGTCCCACGAACACTTAACTGCAGTGCAGAGACCTGCAGAGCACGACATTCTGCAGGGCCACAGTGCTGACTGTAAGGATCCACACATCTGAAACCTCAGTATATACCAAATAATTTACGTACATTATAAACTTAAAAATCTGGGGCCATGGAGATAGCATAGTAGGTAAATGTGGCCAAACACAAAGACATGAGTTCTATCCTGAAACACAGCATGTGGCGGAGAGAGGTGACTCCACTCAGTTCTCCTGTCCCTCAGATATGCATAAAGGCAAACGTACATACCACACCCACACACCTGTATACATACATGCACATACCACACACACACACATACACACCACATACATACATAACCACTCACTCGATGTCAGAGTGAGGACTTTGGGTAAAGGTGCTTGTTGACCACAGAACATGGTAATAGGTCGGGTGTCCTTTGACCACCACATGCATTGCTGATACATATATAATGTACATACATAATGTTAATAATTAAAAAGGGGGGGCCGATAAAATAAAGGTACTTGCCACCGACCCTGACAACCAGAGTTGTCTCAGAACTCCATGGTATTGAAGGAGAAGCAATTCAAGCCAGATGTTTTCTGACTGCCACACCACATTGTGGCAAGTGAGACATGAGACAGGTACAGTTTTTTAAAAAGATTTTTAAAAATTTTTATATTGTTGGGAACTTCACATCATTTGCCCCAATCCCACTCATTTCTTCCCTATCCCCTCATACTTGCCTGCCACCCTTACAAGCTGTGCTGGAAGCTGTGGTGTTAGTGTGTCCCACACGTACTCTGTCCAGACGTTGTTTGCAAATGTTTATTGCAATGACCATGGGTCTGGTGCAAGGCCTCTGGTGGCTTCTGTTACCGTGTGGAAGAAGAGTCTCTCTCTCATCAGTGCCACTGCCCAGCAGACAAGAAGCAGAGCTGGCTGGCTCTCTTGTGACACTACCCTTGGGTCCAGCCCCCCACATCCAGGGCCAGCTCCACTATCCTGCTCAGGCGAGGGGCAGGACTAGCTCTCCTGTTCTCACTGTCCCAGTGCCGGCTCTCCCACCTGCCTTAGGTGTCAAGGGGTGGGGGTGGGAGACACTGCTGCATGGCAGACAAGAGATGCTTTCCCCCACACAATGCCTTCTAGGCCGGCTTATCCACAACCCCCACACACCTAGGGCCATCTCTACCGTGCTGCCCGGGTGAGGTGCAGGGCCTCCTGAGTGCTGCAGCAAGTGAGGGACATGACAAGCTCTCCCAGGAGGCCTAGGTGAGGGGTAGGACCAGTTCGCACAGCCTCAGACATCAACATGTCCCTGGGCTTTGGTGGTAACAGACCCCTGCTGCTGCAGGGCCACAGACCCAGATGTGGCTCCCAGTGTCAGCACTGGCCAGGACCCCACCATGGTCCCAGGTGGCATCACCGGCTACTCACATCGGGGTGTTCTCCACTACCCTCGGGCCTCCAGTTCTGCCTCTCTTCGTTGTGCCACACCGTCTGCTTCTCTTTCTCTCTCTTCCATTTCTCCACACTTACTTGCTCCTCTTGGTGGCTCTCCAGGGTTTCCGAGTGTTTGGGATCCTCTCAGGAGTGATGGCATGAGTGGGACCCCCATTCATGCTTTATGGTGCCCACCCATCCCCGAGGCCTGGGGGGGATAGGGGAGGTGCCACACTGATGTTCATCTCAGGTTAGCTCCCTGTCTGGGCCCCATGGCACTAGTTTGGTGGTCATTTCAGGCTGGCTCCTCTCCTAGCCCACCCAAGTGGCTATCTGTCTAGAGTTCACTCCTGCTGGGAAGTGTGGTCCCAGCTGGGGCTCTTCTAGACTTGGGCTTCTAGTCCTGGGAGTCCGTCCAGGCCTGCTTGGCCCCACAGTGGTGGTCGTCCCAGGCTCACCTTTTCTCAGGGAATGCTAGGCTCTAATCATTCAGAGATATTCATGGATCAGAATACTGAGCAAAGACATAGTCCCTCCCCTGCCACCTACTGACGCACACGTGAAGTAGCAGCTCCTCCTGCAAAGCCTGGGCCTCCCCGGCAGGAGAGCTGGGTAAGATTTTCAGGGCCGTCTTACGCTTGGAAGCCTACAACGTGTCACGCCTAACAAGTAAGGAATTGTTTCACTGCAGAGGAGAAAACTGAGCAGTTTTTCCCATTTCCTTAGGGTTACACAGAGATAGCAAGAAAGACCCCAGAGCCTGCGACTCTTCCAGTGTTACAGGGCCTCACGATTAAAACACCTCAAGGACAGGACAAAGGACCACAACGAACAGAGCAGTGCAGGAAGGTGGGCACTGGGTCCTCACAATCTCCTCAGCTCTCAGACAGCCACTAGGAAGAATTTTTGTATTCATGTGGGACTTGACTTCATTTACAGGAACATTTTACTTTCCATGTTTTGGGAAGAGTCTTATAAATTCAGGAATGTTGAATGGGACACACAAATGGTCCATGTAGAGAATCTGGTAGAACACCCAAGACCCCTCTACAGACTAAGAAACCCACATCCTCATCGAGACCCTGTGCACACGTGAGAGCAAGCGCATACCCTGTCAAGTCATGGCCAACACTCACAGTGCCCCGACCTTAAAAGAGGTTTGCCCAAAAGACGTGTGCATGCTGCCAGCATTTCTAGCTACTGGGACTTTTAATATGGTTAAAAATTTCTATAAATGGAAAAAAGTCTTGACAGGAAGAAAGCAAGCCACAGGAAGACGGTAGTGAGGCAAAGCCTTTACTTGACCGAATAAAATCCAAGAAGTTTCCTGGAAGCTGCTTTCTTTTTCTTTTTTTTTTCAATTTGACACCTCAGATCATACCAATAAGAGCGAATAAAAAATGTATTTAAAGTTCTTTAAAACCACAAAGAAAAAGAACTCACCCATCAAATACAAATATACTATTTTATTCTAAGGGAATAGCTCTGTGGTTCCTGCGAAGGGAGAATCCAGAGACAGTTAAAGGACGGGAAGAGCTCAGGCGCTAGTTCTTGGGTTTTTTTCCCTCGCTCCCCCAGAGGGAGGAGGGAGTAAGTATGGTTTTACACAATTTAAACAAAATAGAAAAAGTAAATAATTTGACACAGCAAACAGCTACACTCACGAGGAATGACTGATGATCAACCAGTTTTTAAACTCAGTCTAGGGTCTGAAAGCCCTGTACTGACATGCAGCTCAGGCCCTGGCACGTCATTTATCCGGGTAGCAGTTGTCCTCTTAACAGATATATTTTTTCCTTTTTGGTATTTTATAACAATTTATCTACTAAGCTAACAGTGTTTGTTTTCCATACAACTATAGGTGGGAAATGTCAGTGTTTACACAAATCAAACTGATACAGCAGGACTGGACACCTGGTGTTTCTGATGGTTTATTGGTGACTTATCGACAGGCCAACCGCCTTCCTCCAACCAATCGAGGTCTGGAAGGAAGACGTTTCCCCATCAGAAACGACAACACAGATGGAATTAATCATACAGACTAGGGCAGATTTACTTCTTTCACACAATTTTAGTAACAAAAAGGATATTTGTTACAAGCAGAGGGACGGAACCACAAGTACACAATGTCAAAGGCCCATCTTAAAGTTCTGTTGTATTTAAATGACTTTTATTTGTTTAAAAAAAACAAAACAAACAAGTTGCTACTCCCACCTATAACATGGGACATACTGAAGTTTTAAGATGACACTTTGGAGAAGCTTATGACTTCTCTCAGTTCTGCTGTAAGCTCAGATTAACTTCAATTAAAGAAGCTAAGTAATTATCCAACATTATTAAAAGCTTGATTCAAAATTTTGTAGGAAAGAAACTGAGAATGGAGATGCGGGAGACAGCCTGGTAATGTCACATACACCTAGGCCTTGCAATCCTCATGAACTAAGACAGCTAGAATCTGAAATAATGCAGCGAGAAGACTGCATGGATGTGTAAGGTCAACCATCTCGTGCTCCAGCCCCAGCATTCCTAACTTTCAAGTTTCTTGGGGCAATAAGGTCAACTTCCAAATGCTTGTACACGGAAACCTATGACGACTTTCCCTACCGTAACTCGGACAGCTACATAATACTGTGTCTTTGTGGGATCACCCACACATTTGTCAGAATTATGGAGACAGATTATTCCTTTTGAAATGACAAGGGCCTCCAGAGGCTGGTACGAAGGACAAGCAGCGTCATTTGGGAACAGAAAAGTAAGACAGGGAAGAAAGGCTGCCATGGGGCAAACTGGACACAAAGGGAGGCCCCACTTCTGCACAGCTGAGGCCACGGGACAGCAGCACCCAGAGAAGTGGGCATTTTAGTGGGTTCTCTTTAAATACTTCAAGACACCAGGGTCTAATGGGCTCCACAGAGTTTCTGTGTACAGTTAGCTTCTGGAATATCATCCTTCTTACCTTAAATTACCCACAGCTGAGAAAGCAGGACCCTAGTGAAAAGGGGCTCACTGACAGTAATGAAGGGCGTGTCCTCTGATGTGAGGGGCCTTCAGTTAAAAGACTAAAGGCTTCTACCCTTCACATAAGTAGGGTGGCAGTGAAAATCAATCCAGACCACTATCTTTTCATAACAACGTGAGTATTTTTATTGGCTCTTCCAGGCTGAGCCCCACTGTCCTCATCTGACGCACTCTCAGCTCTGCTCTGCTCTCTCCTGCCTTTCATGGACAGCTTGCTCAAGTAGCTACTGCAGCGGCCAGGGTCTCACTGCAAAGCTACCCCCTTCTAACTAAGGTTACCATGGTAGAATTTTATACAACAGTTTTCCTTAAAAATATTCCATAATTTCTTATTCCCAAAGAAAATAAGACTATGCACCACTCAGAAACTGGTTAGTCTTTCATGATGTCTGTGAACTCTCCCTGCCAATTCACCCACACTTCTCCCCTCAGGTTTCATTTGCAGCAACACCACGGCTCAGAAGCCGTCTGTTTTCCCACCAAATAAGCAAGTCAAGAGAACTTGGATTTTAACATCTTTCCACCTGCTGAGTGCATTCACAGCTTGGTGCCTACCAGTGTGCATGAAAGCAGGAAGCTTCCCTCCATCTTAATCTGATAATTCCACGTCAGAGTCTTCAGACTTGGCTTTGGCAAGTTCTTCATGTACCTCCCTCACCATGAGAATGCGCGTCAACATGGTGTCCAGGGTCCCAGGGTCTATGGGGAACGTGGAGTACCACATGGGACTGTTAGGAACGCACGAGCGCTCGGGCTGAAGGTAGAACACGTCGGTCCTCTGCTTCACACTCTCAGAGCTGTCCGCAGGAAGACACGAGCACAGGACAGAAAAGAAAGCTGCGGTCAGAACACACATCACCCCTCCTTAGCTAATGGTTCGCGACGGCTCCCCATCTGGTCTCACTCTGTAAGTGGCACCAGAGCCACAGGGACAGCGGGTAACAGGCCTCAGGAGGAAGAGGAGGCTGTGATAAAGAGGGCGCACGGCTGGGGTGCTGCGGTGGGCGGGGCAGACACACGGTGGAGGAATGAGGATCAGGAAGTTCAGGGGTCATCCTCGACTACAAATCAAGTCTTAGAATAGCCTGGGAACCATGAGACCCTGCCCCAGCCCCCAAAAAGCATAAGCACTTTAAATGGGCCAATTTACAGAGGCCACTTAATACTACTATTTTTTTGACCAAAACTCTGGACTTTGACTGTGGATAAGGGGAGAAGTGTGCCACCCTCTGCATGGGGATGGGCCTGTTTTGATGCTGGCTCTTTAAAATATAAAACTCAATTTCTTCAAAGCTTTCCCCTCCTTGAAGGTTTAGCCAAAAAACCAGCCTCAGAATTTGTTTTCTGTACAAAAAAATAAATCACTATAGATAAGACCCTACAAAACAGTGCTTCAGAAGGTCAAATGAAATGTGATGTTTTTCCCCTTTGGAGAAATTTTGGGAGAAAAACATTAAGATAACAAGGCTGACTTCTTAGTTCTAAATCCACGCGGATAAAGGATGGAGAAACTATGAAAGCAGAGGCTGGCCCTGTGCCACAGTCAACTGTGCTTCTGGTTCCCAGTCCCTGAGGTTCACACTGTGCTGGGCGGGGGACGCTCTGTGCTCAAAGCACAGAAGCCCCTTACCATTTAGACAGGTAAAACTCGTAAAGCCGGACAGGGCACCTCAGTGGATTGTCCGTGTTCTCTGCCATCTCCACACCCACTGGAGCCTCCTCATCTTCATTTCGTTTCCTCTTGCCAATAGTTAGTTTATCTTGAGACAGGAAAAAAATCAAAGATTTGTATAAGTGCCAACATACCTCATAATCAATCTCTGCTTCACATCCAGACTGTAACTCCTGCTCTTCCATTTATCCAACAATATTTGTTAAGCAACTATGTGCCAAGTGTTTTGTTTACATGCTAATCACTAGGCCTGTCCTGTAACATGTATGTTCTCTTAAACAAAGAAGAAGCCTTGTGACAAAAGTGACTAGGCTGGGGTATGTTCTCATCTGGAGTTTGGCTTTCTCAGGAGACTGGATCAGGGACAGGGCTCATAAACGGAAGCATCTACATGGATCTATATGGATCTATAAGGATCTACATGAACCTATATGGATCTCTCCTCAGAGCACTAGCACAGACTGTGTTCTCGCTCTAGTCCCCCTGACTTGTGGATTCTAAGAAACGGATCAGAGTTTTCATTTGCTGGGACAGGACTCTACAGGGCTAGGCTGTCAGACCACACAGGCAGGCACCAGAAGGAGGCTGCTGTTTCTCACCTCTACATTCAGCAATCTAAACCGAACTCTGCTGTGAGGATGTAAGATCCCAAGACGCGAGCGTGCATCATTCAATCTAAGCACTGTGTACACACGTGGAGTCAGAAAATAACTCTGTAGCACCAACTCCCTCCTTCTGGCTTTACATGGGTTCCAGGGATCGACTTAGGTCATCGGGGCTAAGAAACAACCACTGTCACCTGCTGAGCCATCGTGTTGCCCCTCCATTTTCTTCTTGAGGCAGGTTCTCCCTCTCACTATCCTGCAGTTTAGTTAGAGGCTACACTGGCCGGCCAGCAAGCCTTTAGCTATCCACCTGCCTCAGCCCTTCAGTACTGAGGTAAGACATGTGCATCATCACTGCGGGTTTCAAAGGGAGCTGGGGATCCTAATCCAGGTTCTCGTGCTTGCACGGTAAACACTTTTATCCACTGAGCCAGAGCCCCAACCCATTTTTTTAAAAGATGTTTCTGTTTATATTTGTGTGTGGGGTGTTTTGTTTGCATGTATGTCTGTGCACCAGCTTCATGCAGTGCCCAGAGGCCAGAAGAAGGCACCAGTTCCCTCTGGAAGCAGAGGCCCAAGCAGCTGTTGTTAAGCTGCCCCGTGGGTGCTGGGAGTAGAACAGAGACGGCCCAGTGCTCTAACCCGAGCCCTCCAGGCCCTTCCAGGCCCATTTTTACAGTTACTCCCAACAAATGGCTTAGGGCTCTCTCTCCAGCTATGAGCATTATTGCTCTAAGACAACTCACTCCAGCTTCCGACACAGAAAGTAACATGCAAGTTACTTTAAAGACAAGTTGAACTTATTATCAACATTGTCAAGTACTCAATCAAAAGTGGAAATAACCAACTGCCTCTCCCTCCTTCGCTAATATTACCTAAGAGACAAAGCAGACCTTCAGGAGGAGAACCAGGCCTGCAACCCCAGCCCACAGGAAGCCGAGAGGGATGTGTGGCTTCACAACTCTGAGGCCACTTTAGGAAATACAGCTGAGTTTAGGCCAGCCTCGGATACAAAGTGAGATGTCTCAAAAAGCAAGAACCAAAACAAAACTACAAAGTGGATGACATAAGCACTATGCAACGGCCAGACACAGACACCGGGGGACAGGGTGAGGCAGCTGTGTTTCCCCAGCTAAAGGAGCAACTGCAAACAAGCTAATATGTACAGGACAACGTGACAACTGCTCACAGGGTTTAGATTCAGAAAATTTAAGTCTTCACATTTTGAGTATGTAATTTATTCTTAAAGTAATTATCCAACAGGGAGAACGGAATATTGGTGTAAATTAAGAACTTCTCGTGTGTACATATGCTGTATGTACATGACGGCATAGAGCTGTAATTGCAACTCTCAGGAAGGCTGATTTAAGAGGGTTATGAGGTCAAGGATAGCCTGAGCTACTATATACTAAGGCAAGGCCTAAAAAGACCAGAACCAAACACGGACCAAAAGTTTAATTTTAGTTCTACGATAGCAGTATTTTTCAGACGTTGAAGACACAGAGTCACTTAGTCTGTTTCTGAAACGCATGATCTCGATCCACTTAGTGAAGCCGCAGCAGCAGCCTGCTTTAGGCCAGCTTCTGGGTTCTTTAGAACTTGAGAACTGACTAAAAGATGCTAACTAAAGCGAGAGGTCAAAAACAAAGAGCCCACCAGATTAAAAGCCAGGCATGTTCTTTTAACTGTTAACTGCTGACTGGCACCTGGAAGCGGTGACCTCATCGCCATGGTTACAGATTTAAACACCTTGGTAAGTTTTAAATGTTGACTATTTGTGATCTACCCAACTAAATTAGGGGGCACTACACAATTAAGTCAGCATTTCTAACTTAAGTTAATAAAATTACAACAAACCAAGAGTCCTCTCATTTTGAGAACTTGTACATACTCAGAAACAGAAAAACATTCAAGTGTTAAAAGCAAATTTCGGGCCTGGAGAAATGGCTCAGCGGTTAAGAGCACTGACTGCTCTTCCAGAGGTCCTGAGTTCAAATCCCAGCAACCACATGGTGGCTCACAACCATCTGTAATGAAATCCGACGCCCTCTTCTGGTGTGTCTGAAGACAGCTACAGTGGACTTATATATAATAAATAAATAAATCTTAAAAAAAAAAAAAAAGCAAGTTTCCGCATGCCGTCCATGACCTTCAGTGACGGCCGCATCAGCACTCCAAGCACACACCTGGCTCCGACTCTTGCTTCTGTGGCGGCGGCGGGAAGAACCTCAGGTACGTCATCTTGGTACTGTACTTCAGAGTCCTGGTCCGCCTCATCACGTGGGCAAAGGAGAGCTTCAAGTGCTCGGTGACATTCTTCAGTTGGAAGTATTTGGTATTGAAAAACAGGAGGGTGTTCAACAGGACAATGGGCGAGTAGGCACCCAGCTGCTTACACTCCCACAGGTGCTCTTCTTCGATGCGGGAGAACATGTAACCTAGCGGGGTGGACAACAGCAGCCATATAATCCCCGCTTCCACAGAGGAGCACAGGAGGACAACGAGTCCTGCTCTCCCACCCCTTCTCTGTGGGTACACAGAAGCAGCCCAGGAGAACAGCACTCTAGCTAGACAGACCCAGCCCTCCATGGCAGTTTTTAGTCGTTCCTGAGAAGGCCACTTTCTTTGAACAACTTTTTGTTGAAGAAAGCAAAGAGCCATAGACAGTAAGGCTTATTTATAGACGTACTTGAATTTCATGCAATTTTCATGTTTCATAAGTTTCATAAATGGGGAGGTGAGAGGGAGGGACTAGAAGGAGGAAGATATTAGGATAAAAAAGTAAATAAAAATAATAAAAACAATTTTTTTTTATTAGCTCAGACAGAACCAGGACAAAGCCAGATTTGGTCCACAGGGAGTTAAGCAGCTACTGGCCAGCCCATCAGATTCATGTTTAGTCAGTTCCTTCTGTTTAGCCACAGTCACTGGGGAGCACATGTACCTCTCTCCTGCCCACCCATTCTTAACTTGCACTAACAGCCATGCACCTCAGGACTGATTGGAATTCGTATTGAAAAGGCCAAGGTCTTAACAAACTGTATTGTTCCTTGTAGAGGATTCTCCATGTCCCTCAGTTCAGGTCTAACCCAATGCTCTCTCAATTCTCTCTGTTGCTGCTTCTATATTCTATTCTTGGGAGACCATCCATGAACATGACTTTATTACTTCTAAATCTATGTTGCCAGCTGCCTCTCTGTTAAATTCATCAAAACAGCACGTGGCTTAGAATGCTTCACAGGTTCTCCAGAACTTAACAGCAAGGACACATTCATGTTATTACCCTAACTTCTCCAGTCACAGCAGCCCGAGAGTGCGAGTGAACTTTTCTAACAAGGGGTAAAACAAGTACAGATCACCAAGACTCTGAAAAGATCACCTGTGCATGATGGAATGCACTGGGTAAATCCGTAGTGACTAGTATTCAGCTTTCATGATGCTATCAGACAAAACGCTCTAATCCCCACTGTACATTAGTTTCATAACCAACTGTTGACAGTAAGTGCTCGGCGATAAATCTAAGACTCCGTCCTTAAAAGCGGAACTGAATTACTCAAAACAGATTATATTGCAACATAGGAAATATTTAGAAATCAATTTATACAAGTATATCAGAAAATAATTATAAACAATCCCCTTACCATTAGGAAGTATTGTAGGCTCCCATATTTTCAAGAGTTTGGTAAGTTCAATCATAAATCTGGAATAGGGCTCCGTAAAAATGTTATCTATTCTACCATTTTCAAACAGGTACTAAAAGATAAAAGAAGGAACACATACCGGTATAAAGAAAGTTCAAGTTTAGCAAACATTTTAAAAAATGGTTTTGTCTTTTAAGGACAGCCTCTTCTACTCCTGTCTGTCCTGCATAGCTTCTAAGCCTATACTGCAGGTTAGAACACCAGGGTTCAAGTCCAAGGCTCTTGCATGGAAACTGGAACCATACTTGGCACTGAATTTGCAAAATAAAGTTCATATGCAAGATTCAAGATAAGCACTGACCACTGAACTCAACCCCTAGCCTCTGTTTCTGTCCTTTTAACAAAGTCATTTCCCACGTTTCAAAAACAGAAGACAGACTAAAACTCAGCCAACAAAGCCAACCAGCAGGAAAATGCAGGGTATTTTAATCTTACGAAATGCACATTTGTAAATACAGTAATATATAAAAGATGCACAGTTTTAAAGAGGTCTCCATCCTGGGTAAGGAATGAGATATGAATGTTAGTCCTTGCCACTCCCATTCAACACTGTGTTGAAAGCCCTAACCAGAACTATGCCAGAGAAAAATATCAACCATTCACACAGGAAATAGAGTCAAACACCACCTCTCCCTTCAGATGACAGGTTCACGTATATGCGCTTACAACGAACAAGTGGTCAGAGCCAACGTGAGCTCAGTAGGTTGTGGGACATGGACAACAAAGTCCTTTTTCTCCAAAATGGCACTGGACCACCCAAGTAGGAAGTTAAAAAACCATCATAAAGGTTAAAACACTTGGACTAGACAACAGCCCAGCGCTTACAAAAGGAGTAAGTTTGGCTTCGCCCCTCTACCATGTGAGCAGATGGCCTGTGCATGCCACATAGTAAACTCATTTTTAAACATATTTTTTAAAACATATTTCATGCAAATTAAATATAGTAGTACAAAACAAATGGACATGATTCTCTATACTGCTGGTAAGGCAACAAATCACTCAAGATCAAATAAATGACCTCAAAATATCCCTGTAAAGGCTGAGGAGACGGACGGCTCAGCCCTCACTGCCCTTGTGGAGGATCCAGGTTCAATTCCATTCACAACCACCTGCAACTCCAGTTTCAGGATGCCCTGATCATCCTGCACATCCAGATCAGATGTCATTGTTGGATGAGTTTCCTCATTCACTTCTACATTTTATTTGGTGGGGGAAAAAAAAAAAGAGCTCTTATGGACTCTGATCACGTTCTGTATGTCAGAGTCTGCCTCCCCAGTGCTGAGGTACAGGCAGACACCATGCCAGCTCTACATGGGTTCTGAGAATCTAAACTCAAGCTTATGCAGCAGACACTTTCATGACTGAGTCTTCTCTCCAGCCTTCTGTTAGAACTCTAGGTTCACTCCAATATTACCCACAACTCAAATATGAAGTCAACCAGTGTGTGTTGTCTGAATGTGAAATGGTCCCATATACTTGTGTGTTTGGAAACATGGTCTACAGCTGATGGGTACTGTTTTGGGAGGTTGTGAAACACTTTGAGACATGGGGCCTACCAGGCAGACCTTTTGTTGTTAACAGCCCACGCTCAGCTTCTGGCTGGAGCTGTCTAAGTGGTCAGGGTAAGAAGAAGCCATAAGGGGGCTGGAGAGATAGCTCAGAGGTTAAGAGCACTGGCTATTCTTCCAGAGGTCCTGAGTTCAATTCCCAGCAACCACATGGTGGCTCACAACCATCTGTAAAGAGATCCGATGCCCTCTTCTGGTGTGTCTGAAGACAGCTACAGTGTACATATAATAAATGAATAAATCTTTAAAAAGAAAGCCAAAAGCTCCCACCACCACACTTTAGCTATTACAGTGACTGCAGACTCCGAACTGTGCCAATATAAACCTTCCTGCAGAGTTACTGCTGTCAACTATGTTGTCACAGAGATGAGAAAAATTAATATAATGTACATAAACAGATGAAACAAAAGGAGGTACCCATGTACAGTACAATACCATCAGCCTTTAAAATTAGAGACTGTGGCCATTTTTTTAAAAAGATTTATTCACTTATTATATATAAGTAGCTGTCTTCAGACACAGCAGAAGAGGGCATTAGATCCTGTTACAGATGGTTGCGAGCTACCATGTGGTTGCTGGGAATTGAACTTAGGACCTCTGGAAGAACAGTCGGGGCACTTTTTTTTTTTTTTTAAGATTTATTTATTTTATTTATATAAGTACACTGTTGCTGTCTTCAGACACACCAGAAGAGGGCACCAGATCCCATCACAGATGGTTGTGAGCCACCATGCGGTTGCTGGGAACTGAACTCAGGACCTCTGGAAGAGCAGTCAGTGCTCTTAACCACTGAGTCATCTCTCCAGCCTGAATGTGGTCATTTTAAGTAAATAACATGACTAGGCTTAGAAAATATTATGCTGACTGAAAAATGCTTAGTACAGGAAGAAAAACACAAAATGTTCTCATTTTTTGTGGCTTTCAAACTGTGAATGTTCAGCTAGTTAGAAGCAGATTTTCTGGAGTGTTGTGACATAGAAGGGAGTACAGATGATAGTAATATGCTGTACATTTCAAAAGATGAAGAAAAAACAAGACAAACCAGGAAGATTGCTCAGGAGGTAAAGGCCCTAGTTGTCAAACTAATGACCTCAGTTTAACTCTCAGGACCCACACAGTAGGAGAGAACAGATCCCCACAAATTGTTCTTTGGCCTTTACAAAATGCATTGTAACACACCTGTCACAAAATAAATGAATAAAGTTCTTTTCAAAAAGTGGGGGAGAGAATTTTAACATTTGTACCATAAGGAAATTATAAAGGCTCAAAGAGATAATTATACTTGATCTGCAATATGAATTTGTAGATATTGCCATTTAGGTGCTGGGAACTGAGTCCAGGTCTATTGCAAGAATATCAATTACTCTTAACTACCGAACCATCTCTCCAGCGCCTCATTAACCATTTTTTACTTTGCTTTGCTGCGTGTGTCTATGCCTCTCTCTATCTGAGAGAAAATGAGGGAGACTGATACTGCATTAATATATAAGTTTTATGTTTCCCTGTTTTGAAAAATAAATTTAGAGGACCGAGATGCTGTTTTTAAAGCATCTGCTATGCAAGCAATTCCTGAGGTTTGGTCACTAGGAGCCCAGCAGTCTTGAAGCTAAATTATACATACCAGGCTGGCCTCAAACTTCCCATGATCCTTTCTGCTCTCTTTGAAAGGAAGGAAGGAAGGAAGGAAGGAAGGAAGGAAGGAAGGAAGGAAGGAAGGGAGGGAGGGAGGGAGGGAAGAAGGGAGGGGGCTAGAGAGATGGCTGAGATGGCTCAGAGATCAAGAGCACTGACTCCTCTTCCAGGGGTCCTGAGTTCAAATCCCAGCAACCACATGGTGGCTCACAACCATCTGTAATGAGATCTGATGCCCTCTTCTGGTGTGTCTGAAGATAGCTACAGTGTACTTATATATAATAAAATAAATAAATCAATCTTTGAGAGAGAGAGAGAGAGAGAGAGAGAGAGAGAGAGAGAGAGAGAGAGATTAAAACTAATCTAAAGGATATCCTTCACTGAAAGAAACAACTAAGTACCCTATTGTGCTAAATAAGAACTAAGTGAAGCAGGATGGGGGGTGGGGGGAGGTGGGCGCAGGGAAGATATGGCTTAGTGGATGGATAAAACACTTGCTGAACAAGCATAAGTTTGAATCCCCCACACCGCAGCAGTCCAAGAGAGGCGTGGCCAGACAGGCCTGTGGAGACATGCAGCCCCTGGAATTGGATGGTAAAGTCAGTCTAATTCAAACATCACAATTTGGTGAGATCCTCTGTCTCAAGGGAATAAAGCCGAGTAATGCAGGGAGATACCTGACATCCAGGGCATGTATGTGCACCCCCACGCGTGTGCACACATGTACACATACATACCCCCCTCTCGCATTCTCTCTCAGACAGACAGAGGCATAGATACACACAGCAAAGCAAAGCAAAAATAATTAATGAGGAGCTGGAGAGATGGTTCAGCAGTTAAGAGCACCTAAATGGCAGCTCACAACCGTCTGTAACTTCGGTTGCAGGGGATTTACCAGACCTCTTCTGATCCCTGAGGGCAAAAGGCATGCACATGTGCCTGGGAAGAAGTTAGGACCTGTAGAAGAGCAGTGGTGTTCTTAACTGCTAAGCCATCTCTCCAGATTGCAAGCTCCCTACTTTTGGTTTTGAGATAGGTCTGTGTAGTACTGATTATCCTAGAGCTACACAAACTCAGAGATCCTTTGCCCCTGCGTCCTCAGTTATGGGGTAATAGATGTGGGCTACCCAACTTGGCATTTACTTTTGTAATTAAAAACAAAACAGGGGTTGGGGATTTAGCTCAGTGGTAGAGCGCTTGCCTAGCAAGCGCAAGGCCCTGGGTTTGGTCCCCAGCTCCAAAAAAAAGAAAAACCAGACCAAAATATCCACTTGTTTAAGAAAGTCAGATTTATATCACACAGAGACAATTACCACTGCATACATTTTTACTTCCTGTTGTAAATTTGTACCACTACGTCATTACATAGTACACAGATGACTTGTACTTTTGTTTACTGACTGTGTCACTGGACGTTACTTTGTTTGAAATGAAGTCTCACTATGTGGCCGTCGTGAACTTGCAGTTGTGCTGCTCCATCCTCCTAAGATGAGATTGCAGGCATACGCTACTGTACCCACATTCTAACTTATAAGTAAACTGACGGTTAAACCATATGCTCAGTGCTATGATTACCTCTATCTACTTACCTCTCACACTTGGTGAGCACCGTCTATATCTAGTAACTGACAAACAGTTCAAACTTAACTGGAACGGGTGGTTTAGATTTGTGACTATGTAATTGCTCCCAAACTTGTAATCCCACTATCTCAGTATCTCCAGTACTAGAATTATAGAAGCATGAACCAAACCAGTCTAGCCATATACAAATGTTGAAGAAATACTGAATAAAAATTTCTTAAATAAAAATTAGGGGAAATAGGAGGAAACATTCCTAAATCCTATACTCAAAATTGCTGTGGAAAGTGTGCATTGCCTGTCGCTGCTAAACTCTTCTCTTGGACAACTGATTGTTGCAGATGGAAGGGTTCCTCTATCTGTTATGTACTCTGTACGTCGAAAGAGCATTTAGACAGCCATAGCTACTTCTAGGTAGACTGCTATTTACACACTTTTTCTTCGTTTACCTGTAAAATACACAACCCCTTCTTTCTGATTTCTCAATTTAGATTATGAAGGGCTATATGTTTAGACTTTTAAATTGGGGCAGTTGTTCCCTAAAAAAAGTTTACAGCAAACTAAATGACAGTATACATTTGTTTTCAACTTAGTTCAGAAGTTATCTCAGGGGATGAAACCACAATCAAACGTGTAATTATAGAAACTGGTACCTGCTGAATTCCAAGGCACAGGTATAAGATGCTGTCTGGGTCATACTTTTCACCATTGGGTCTCCGCACCTCTTGGATAAACTGGCATAAGCCCAGACTCAGCTCAGAAAAAGTGCAGGACAGAATATCTTCCTTCAGTTTCATAGAGCGGACTGTGGAAAGGGAAAAAACACATCTGAAACATTAACTTAAAAGTCTACTGTTTACTGCGTCAACATCAGCACCATCAAGCCCCAAACACTGTACTGGATCACAAAGACATTGTAAACAAATCATGACAGCACACACCCGTTGTCTGAGTTCTTAAGATGCGGAAGCAGGAGGATTCTGAGGTTTAGACTAGCCTGGGCTACACAGAAAAAGACTGTGCAGAGTCAAAAAAACAAAGAACAGATTCTGTTTTTCCAGTAGAGAAATGAAGACGGTTTACTGCTCACGGTAGTGTACCAGGTACTATGCATGACTGAAGTCTTGATTAACTAGGACTTTATGAAAGTAAACAAAAGAAGTTGGGTGTAATGGTGTATGCTTTTAATCCCAGCGCTCAAGAGGGAGAAGCAGGGGGTTGGGGATTTAGCTCAGTGGTAGAGTGCTTGCTAGCAAGTGCAAGGCCCTGGGTTTGGTCCCCAGCTCCGAAAAAAAAGAAAAGAAAAGAAAAAAAAAAAGAGGGAGAAGCAGGCAGATGTCTTTTAAGTTTGAGTTCAGTTTCTTGTGTCTTGTGTACACAGCAAATTCTGGACAGCCAGGGATACATAGTGAGGAGAGGGAGACAGACAGAAACAGAGACACATAGAGAGAAACAAAGATACAGAGAGACAGAAAGAGAGATCTAACAGGGAAGAGTCCAGTTAAGAGTCTGAAGGAAGCAACATAGGGATACAGCACAAAAAGTGAAGATTTAAAAGGCAGCCAGGTAAAGAATGCCAATTTGAAGATGCAAAAGATTTCCCAGAAAACAACATTCAGTAACACTTTTCCTGGATTGGGGCTTCACTGCAGCAGTGAGAGAGCTTGCTTGTATGCACAAGGCCCTAAGTTCAATCCCAAGCCCAAAAATAAACTGTCATGGTGGCACATGACTGCAATCCCAGCACAGGCAGGAGGATCAGGAGTTTGAGGACACACACACACACCACACACACACACACACACACACACACACACACACAGAGAGAGAGAGAGAGAGAGAGAGAGAGAGAGAGAGAGAGAGAGAGAGAGAGAACGAACAAGAACACATGCTCAAGACCAGCTTCAGATATGTGAAATATGGTTCTATATGGGAATTGGAGAAAACTGGGTTTCTACTAAGACCAAGTAAATTTGAAAAACCTAACACTGTACCTACTTCTGAAGAAGTCAAAGTATTCCCAGGCTTACTGAGTATTAAAGGCACTGGTGAGATCTGCAGAGAAGTGCTGCACAGCTTCCCCTCTCTCAGAATTTATTAGTACAGGGTATTTCAAATGACACAGAACACCATCATGCTCCTAGAAACACAGCTAGAATACAGTACTGCTGCTGCTAGGTCATTAAGTGAAATGGTCAGATAAACTGGGGAACAGGAAGAAAATATAAACAAATTAGGGCCAAGCCTGAGTTTCATGTGCTACACTAAGATGAAAATCACCGTTTCCAGCAGAAGTTACGCTGTCTGTACAGGGCCCACTGGAACACGCTGCTTTCTGCATCCCAACAGGCTGACACTTCCCAAAGATACACCTGGGATTCTTTCACGCTGGCTCTGACAAGGGAAGGGAGGACCCTAAGACCGTCCCTGTACGCAGCATATCTGGAGAGTAACAGATATTCTGCAGATTCTGTGGAAAAGTAAGTAGAAACAGCTGGACAGTTCCTGTGCCTATCAACTGAGACCAGGTAATCTCCAACAATATTACCAGTCTGGGTATCTGTGTCACCACCCCCACCCCCACCCCTCGTGTGTGTCTCTTTTTTTTTAGTTTTTTGAGACAGGGTTTCTCTGTCTAACTCAGAGATCCGCCTGCCTCTCTCTACCTCCCAAGTTCAGCCACTTTATTTATTCTTTCACTCCTACCATTTTTCCACCCACATTTTGTTTTAAGTTTGGGTCTGACTAAGTTGCCAAGTATTGAACTTGCAAACTCAAATAATGGTCATTCCTTTGCCTCCAAATAGCTGAAGATATAGGAACTACAGATATATTGCAGCTGGGTCTCTGTTTTCTCAATGAAGAATGCTATACAACAGGGAAACGGTACAGGCACAAGCTCCCAAGAGGACATTTACAGACCCTTTAGAGCACAAAGGTTAACATCTGATTGACACAGACTGTGAATCATCACAGCACAAAGTAGCAACGGCCTCCTCTGATCAGAACTGGTGAACTCCAAGACCAGCAAACAGGCCACCAAAATAAAAGTCAAAACCCGATAGTCACCTACTTGTAAGAGAGAAGGTATAGTTGGAAAATCTCAAGCCCAAACCACAATATCTGACAGACAGACAGCACTGAGTGAAAGCAAAGGTGACTCAAGGGGCCCAGCCCCACCCAAGCAAACAGCAGGCTTTGGCGGTGTTGTTCATGTGGTCCTGGCTTTGGTCGTGAAGGATACAGGAGTGACTGTGATGTCAGTCTTCCTCTGCTGTTAAGGAGAGACACTTAGGTCAGGCATGTGGCAGAGGAGTCCCTTCCTGGAGGACCAGAGAGGCTATTTGTACAGTTATGGGAGTAAAGCCTGACTGCAGTGGAAAGGCCCCAGATGTTCGAGATGCCGGAGCCATCAGAGATGCAGACAGGAAATGAGATCAGCCCAGGAGAGAAGTTGGCATCAACAAAGCTGGAAGAGTGGAGCTGTCTAAACCATCTGAAATCAGACACAAAACTACAGGATTCAAGTTTGCCCTGCTGGGTTTTGGTCTAGCTTTGGTCCAGTATTTCATCAGTATGCCTTCTTTCCTTCCTTTTGAAACCTTAACAAATATTCTGTGTCAGTGTACATTACAAGTACATAATTTGCTTTTTAATCAAAAATGCTTTGGGAAGCATTAGAGGGTGCAGTCTTGTTGGACAAGGTATGTAACTGGGAACAGGCTTTCTGAACACTCATGCCTGCCTGCCACCATACTGCCTACTGTGACAGTCATGGACTCTAATACTCTGAAATGGTAAGCCCTAAGTTAAACTCTCTTTTACTAAAAAAAGAAAAAGCAAAAATCACCTCACATCATTCATACTGAATCTATTGGTATACAACACAGTAATAAAAAACAAAATACAAAAACAGTCTAGATTAGCATATCAAATCCAATGACAAGTGAAAACTTGTGAAAGTCTAAAAGAAAAAGTCATAGTACATGAGTGCTATATTTGAACTCCTTGACTCCAAATGGTGAGGCACTGAAGGCAAACATTAAAAGGCACTACGGGGGGCTGGGGATTTAGCTCAGTGGTAGAGCGCTTACCTAGGAAGCGCAAGGCCCTGGGTTCGGTCCCCAGCTCCGGGGGGGGAAAAAAAAGAAAAAAGAAAAAAAAAAAAAAAGGCACTACGGGCCTTGAGGCTGGGGCGATGGATGACTCAGCAGATAAGCACAACTGTTGCTCTGCAGACGAAGAGGGCCCGGGCTTGATTTTCCAGCGCCTACGTGGTAACTCAAAGCATCTCTAAATCTAGTTTAGGGCATCTGACCTTCTCTTCTGCCCTCCTCAGCCACCAGGCACGCATGTATGCGTGAATGCAGGTGAAACACGAATACACATAAATATATCCTAACATTTTCTAAAGTCACAGGCATCTGAACAGCAGGGATTATTTCTACAGAGCAGCAAGTCTTTTTTGATTTTTTTTATCCAAAGTATTATAAAATCCTTACAGTTTAATACAGTATATTATATAGACACATTAGATTACTTGGAATTATTTATAAGCTTAAAAATAAAATTAATGGGGTTGGGGATTTAGCTCAGTGGTAGAGCGCTTGCCTAGCAAGCGCAAGGCCCTGGGTTCGGTCCCCAGCTCCGAAAAAAAAAAAGAAAAAAAATAAAATTAATTAAACATGCTTTATAAACTCAATATCAGTTGCATACATAGTAACATCTCTACAACTGGGGATAGAAAATCACTCTTAGGACTCAAAATCTCAAATTTTAAAACTCAATTCAGCACCCTTTCTCTTTTGGGGGGGGGGGGGGGTCTTGACATCATTGTGCAGGTGAAAATTACCCTGAACTCTTGATCCTCTTTCCTTTAAATCAACATTATTATTAGGGGCTGGAGAGATGGTTCAGTGGTTAAGAGCACTGACTGCTCTTCTAGAGGACCCAGGTTCTTGTCTGAGCACCCACATGACAGTTCATAACTGCCTGTAGCTCTATTTCTAGGGGATCCAATGCCCTCTTCTGGCTTCTGCATGCACCGGGCATGCACATGCAACCCAGATACACAGATACACATACATGCAAAATATTCACACACACAAAAGTTTAAACCCCAATAGTATAAACAACTATAGCAAAGAGACAGAGCAAACTTTACCTTTACAGCCTTGCTCTGAGGATTCTTGAGAGAGAGCCTGGTCCTGGGCACTTCCTAAGGAGTCAGAACAGGGACTAGCAGAGGCATGTTCACCTCCTGATGAGAAAAATAAGACAGGTAAATAACAATAATCAAGTGGACTCTGTAGAATCAAGGTCCAATCATCTTTGATTCCATTTCTTATATCCACACATCCGAACACAATGTACAGTGAGCACTTACCCCCACACTTCAGATCTCCTTGTTCATCCTTGGCATTTTTCCATTGAACCCAGTTCTTCCAGGCATTTACCCCATACATATACTTCAGTGTCATCCCAGACACAGAACAGCCTTGCAGGGCTCCTTGGATAAGACTCCTGGGCTCCACAGGTACGACAGACTTCTTCCTCCCCTGTGAGAATTCCAAAAATTAAACCAACTTATTTTTAAATTTTAAAAGTCTAAGTTCCCAGAGAAGAAAAGAAAATAATCCTAATTGAGAAAAAATATTTTATGTCATATAAAGATTTAGAATTCAGGGATGAAATGTTTTTTAAAACAATCCTGTTCATTTAGGCGTGGCGATGCACACCTGTTCCAATCCCGAGGAAGCAGAGGGAAGAGGACCAGGAAAGTACAAGGTCATTCTGAGCCCCACAAAAAGCTCAAGGCCAGTCTAAATGATGTAGGACCCTTTCTGAAAACTCCAGGAAACCACTACAGGAATTACCAACGTTCAAGAAACTAAGATATAACCATTACCACTGTTCTATCATTAGCTCACTTGAATAGGTTATAACCCAAGCTATAAAATAAGCCTCTGGAAATCATTCACACAAGAATAAAACTTAAAGCCAATACTGAAAGAATGTCAAGAAAACTCTTCCCAAACCATAAACAGTAACCTGTAAATATTGCATAGATCAAGGAAGAAATTACAGCTACAATTAGATATCCTATAATTTGACATGAAAATCATAAAACCCTGTGAGGAGGTATGTTCAAAGTACTGACAAGTTTTTGCAAAAGTGAAAGAGCTCTGTTGTCCAACTCAGACATGGCATGGGTGAAACTCAGGATACTGGCCCCAGTAAAGTAGTAAGGAAGGGAGGGAGGGAGGGAGGGAGAAAACAAGAATTAAAAGCCTAAGATCTACAACTTACAGTTTCTGTGTTAAAATATTGAAGACCGGCCATGACCCCACACGCCTGTGATCTTAGCCCTTGGAAGGCAGAGGCCGGTGGATTCTTGCAATTTTGAGGCCAGCCTGATCTACTTCGCCATGGCTACACAGTTGTTACCCTGTCTCCAAAAGGTCAAAGCGAAGGGGTAAGATTAAGAGAAAGGCTGATGTAGGCCCACACCTCTTCAGGAGATTATGTATTGTGAACAATTTATGAGTGGGAAAGGCTACTACTCCTGTGGGTGAACTTAATGTAGTGACCCATCAGTCACTAGAAACAATGAAACAAGAGGAGTCAGCTGACAAGAGGAAGAGAACTATTGCAATGAGGACCAGAAAGGGTACTGGGGGAGAGAGGGAAAGAAGAGAGGGGGAGAGGGGGAGAGGGAGTGAGGGAGAGGGGGAGAGAGGGAGAGAGAAGGGAAGAGAGGGGGAGAGGGATAGAGGGAGAGGGAGGGAGAGGGAGGGAGAGGGAGAGAATGTCATCTAAATACACAATGTGCTTGTATCAAAATATGATAATGGAATCCATTGTTATATATAATTAATGTGTGCCAGCAAAAACATTAAACAAGGAAATAAAAAATAGGGAAAAACCAATGTGATAAAAAGATTTAAAAAAACTGATAGGGGTTGGGGATTTAGCTCAGTGGTAGAGCGCTTGCCTAGGAAGCGCAAGGCCCTGGGTTCGATCCCCAGCTCCGGAAAAAAAAAACAAAAAACAAAACCTGATAAAATGGAAGTTGGCCCTTTAAAAAACTGTTTAAACAATGGCAATTCTTTAGCTAAAATAACTAGGAAAAATAAGAATTTAAAATACCAAGAACACTGTCATTGTAGAGATAAAAAGAAACATCACTGCTGATTTTAACTTGTGAATTGATGCTTAAAATCTAAATAGAATCCTGGTGACTGGATTGACGGCAGTGAAAGTGCTGGCTGCTCTTCCAAAGGCCATGGCAATTCAACTGCCTGCAGCTTGAGGTTCAAAGACTCCAATGCCCTCTTCTGGAATTTCTGGGTACCAAGCATACATGTGGTACAAAGATCAACACTTATATACCAAAATAACTTAAATTAAAAACAAATTTATATAGAACACTTACATCAGTAAATCTGGCAAGTTACATACAAAGACTTAACTCACTAAATGTTGTGCATGAAAAGTACAAGACTCAGAAGAATCTCAAAGTAAAAGTTTGGTTAATCTACACAGTGAACTTAATGGTGGTCTGGGCAACGAATTGACCACCTGTCTCAAAACAAAAATAATTAAAAGTGCTGGGTATGTAGCTCAAATGATGAAGCACTTGTTTCACGTGGCATGCCTGAGTTCAATGCCCAGCATATGCATATGCATATATACATATAGAGATATAGATATATGGAAAAGACCAGATAATCTAAATCCAAAGCCATCATCAGGTGTATAATTTAAACCTTCTCACAAGGTAAGCTGTGGTGGTGGCACATGTCCCAACACTTGAGGAGGCAGCGGCAATAAGGAACTTAAAACCCTAATAAACCATCAAACCTAATCCAGCATTACATAAAAAGAGTATATTAGGAAAAAGTAAGTCATTTAAAGGAAAATTAATGTATTTCACCAGTTTATACAGACTAAAAACAACAACACAAAGCAGACATCATATCACAAACAAAATGTTCACCTGATAAAGTCCATTATCTAACCAGGGTCACACTGTGAAGAAAAATTAGAAGAACGCCTACAAGGAATAATAAATAAAAGGTTGCAAGCCACTCAGGTAGGTGTACACTATACACTGGCACATGAAATAAGTAAATAAACTGGGGAGATGGTATTTTTTTTAAAGATTTATTTATTTATTATATGTAAGTACACTGTAGTTGTCTTCAGACACAACAGAAAAGAGAATCATCCCATTATAGACGGTGGTGAGCCACCATGTGGTTGCTGGGATTTGAACTCAGGACTTTTGGAAGAGCAGCCAGTGCTCTTAACCACTGAGCCGTTACTAAAGCTGTCAATTCTATGAACTATATGGATCCAGGATAACTCTGAGACTCAACTGTAAAGCTACAATTTTAAAAACTGGTATCGGGGGCTATAGAGAGAGATAACTCAGTGGCTAAGAGCAAGTAGTGCTATTGCAGAGGACCCACGTTTAGGCCTCAGTACCTATATAACCCAGCTCACAAACACATGCAACTCCAGCTTGACAGGGATCTAGTATCTCCAGCTTCCTCAGAAAATTGCTCACAAATGCATATACAAAGACAAACATAATTAAAAAAAAAAATCTTTCTGAAAAAAAAAACATGCTAATGATATAAAAAATTTTTTTAAAAAAATCAATACAACAGAATGGAGACTTCAAAACTGGACTTACATGCTTAGTGTACTGTTAAAGAAGAGTGAACTAGAGTTTGAAGAGGTAAAAGCCAACGTGTGATGCTGTAGCGATTGGATAGCCATGTGGGAAGAATCCAGCCTTGACCTCCACTTGAATTCATGCAGAAAAATTAAGTCAAAATGTACCAGGAAAATCAAAGATAAAACCATAGTATTTAAAGAACAAAAAACAACAACAACAACAACAACAAAAAAAAAAAACCCCGAAAACAACAACAAAAAAACCCCTAAGATTATTTTAGAGACCACTTGGGAAGTAATAACTTCTGGAAAAATATTTTAAAGCATGAATTATCAAAAATCAAAACTAGAAAAGCAGAATTTCTCAAAACTAAAATTTATTTTTAAGAAAACAAAGAAAAGACAGTGTTTGGGTTGGTTTTTTGGTCAAGGTGACAGAAGCTAGAGTCACCTGTGGGGCATTTTCTTTGTGAGTGACTGGTGTGGGAGGGACCACCCCCTGGGACGGTGCACCCTCGGCAGTGATCTTGAGTTGAGAAAAGCTACCTGAGCACGCAATGAAGAGCAGAGCACTAAGCAGCATTCGCCTGCGGCCTCTGCATCAGGTCTTCCCTGAGCTCCTGCCTTGCGTCCCTGCCCTGGCCCACCTCCATGACAGGCTATGACATGTCAGTGTAAAGTACTTACTCTTCCTCCAAAGTTGCTTTTGGTCAGAATGTTTTATATCACAGCAGGAGAAAGCAGACTAAGACAAACGGTGAAGGCAGAAGGATCAGAAGTTCAAGACTGCCCTCTGCTATGTGGAACAGTTGGGGTTAACCTGGGTTCTATGAGACCTTGTCTCAAAAAAGGAAAGAGAAAGGGAAACAGGAGTGCAGCCTACTGACAGAACTCGTGCCTAGCGTGCACACAGCCTTGGGTTCAACTACAAACCCTCCAATAAAATCGATGATGGAATCAAGGAAATGAGTCACACGAGAAAATCCCTGATTAAACAAAGAAATTATGCCCATATTAAAAAATATACAGGTTTGTCATTGAGATCACACATTAACTCAGCTTCTGGAAGTCAGAAGCAGAAATACAGTTGTTTTCAGGGCAACCACCCAACAAAAGAACAATAAAATAATATCCTATTCTTAAAAACACACACAAACAAAACTAATACAAAATGAAAGGAGTGTAAGTCATTGACAACCACCATTCACCATGCATCCCAAAATGGGTGTGTGCAAAAATTGAGGTATCCTGCCAAAGATGGTTCACCAATATGCCTATGAAAACATGTTTGCCAATCTATTATCACCAGGAGCAAACAATCCCACAATCTACTAGACAAGCTACTGTTAGCAAAAATCATGGCGCTTATAGACTATATTATACTGCTTGTGGGAATGTAAGATATACTTAACATAAAACCTAGTAATTTTATTTCTAAATATTATTCCTCAAGAAAAATGAAAGCATAGATAATCCAAAATTTGCATCACCTCTTAAGAAGGCAGTGACACAAATTTTGCTGTTTTAACAATACATGCGGCTCAGAAACAAAAAGGATGATGGATGAACCTCAAAGGCCCTCTGATGTCAGAAAAGCTAAACTAGGAAGATAATTCGGTACGATGCTACTCATCTGCAACTTCAATGATGGCAAACATTACCATTCTCCATCCATTTATGGAGCAGACTGGTTACTGTCGACATCTGGAGAGAAGGCTGATTACAAAAAACTAAGAAACCTTTATATAATTTAGCTGTTCATGGTTAGCAGTGGTTGCACAGTGATCATCTGTCAAAACCCAGCAAACAGTACTTAGACCTTATGAGCTTAAATACAACTGAAACCCGATTTTAAGACCTTGAGGCTGCTTTTAAAGAGGTTATTCTTTTTAAACATAAGAGGCACAAGTGATGGATGAGTCCAAGGAAGCATGGTCTTGCAGACACAACAGGACAACCAGGAGCTGGCAGAGACTGGAGCAAGCTACCCAATACCTGTACAGGGTCAAGCCAGATGGGGGTTCCAGCCGTGAGAGGAAGAAGTATACCCAGGATCCCACCACTACGAAGGTATTCTGCAATTAAAACCCATTGGTGGGGTTGGGAATTTGGCTCAGTGGTAGAGCACTTGCCTAGCAAGCGCAAGGTCCTGGGTTCGGTCTCCAGCTCCGAGAAAAAAAAAAAAAAAAAAAACCCATTGGCAAAGCAAAAGTTGGTTTGCTCCAATGGAGTCTCCCTGGATATATCATCCATAGTTTAGGGCAGGCTGTATGCTCAGGGGCATTTGGCCAACACAAAACAAACTCAATAGTATTTTTGTAGGCTTTTAAAAATTTTGTTTTATTTTTGTCTTTTGCTTGTTTTAATTTTTCTTTTATTGTTTTTTTTTTTGTTTGTGAACTTTCATTCTCTTCTGTGGCTGAGAGGTGGGGAGGACTTCATGAGCGATAGGAAGGGGAAACATGATCAAAATATATCGAGTTCGATAAAAAAAAGGATGTGTGTGTGTTCAGAATTATTGGTAACAGAAAGAAGGAAGGACTGAACGTGGCTAGGCAGCAAGTGCCTTAACTCACTGAGCCATCTCACTGGTTCTTCCCCTTTTATAGTTTTGGGAAAAAAACTTTTAACATGAAAAACAGCCTATATGAATATAATTAGTAATCTTACCATATAAAAGTTAACTTTTGGCTAGAGAGATAGCTTAGCAGTTAAGAGCACTGACTGCTATTCCAAAGGTCCTGAGTTCAAACTGCAGCAGCCGCAAACATCTGTAATGGGATCAGATGCCTTCTTCTGGTGTGTCTGAAAACCAGGTGTACTCATATACATAAATAAAAAGTTAACTTTTTATTAGAACTTGCAAAATTAGCCAAATTTAAACTTCACACAGAAAATTTAGATTTTTTGAGATAGAGATTTTCTGGGTAATCTTAGTTGTCCTGGAAGTTAATTTGTAATTTTTTTTAAACATTTATTTATTTATTATGTATATATATATCATACAGCTTTCTGCCTGTGTGTATGCACCTGCAGGCCAGAAGAGGGCACCAGACCTGATTATAGATGGTTGTAAGCCACCATGTGGTTGCTGGGAATTGAACTCAGGACCTCTGGAAGAGCAGCCAGTGCTCTTAACCACTGAGCCATCTCTCCAGCCCATAATTTTTTTTTTAAAGATTTATTTATTTTATTTATATGAGTACACTGTCGTTGTCTTCAGACACACCAGAAGAGGGCATCAGATCCCATTACAGATGGTTGTGAGCCACCATGTGGTTACTGGGATTTGATCCAGTTGGGTTAACCGTTGAGTCATCTCTCCAGCCTGGAACTGGATTTATAAATCAGGGTAGCCTTAAACTCAGAGATCCTCTTACCTTTGACTGCCAAGTGCTGGGACTAAAAACTTTAAATTACTTTTAATAATGTGTATGTGGGGACTAGAGAGATGGCTCAGTGGCTAAGAGCTCCGACTGCTCTTCCAGAGGTCCTGAGTTCAAATCCCAGCAACCACATGGTGGCTCACAACCATCTGTAATGCGATCTGATGCCCTCTTCTGGTGTGTCTGAGGATGCCTACAGTGCACTCACATACAATAAATATTTTAAAAAAGTTAAAAAAAATACAATGTGTACATGTAGCTAAGTTCAGGTTTATGAAGGTGTCCTGGGAATCCAGACATGTTGGATCTACTGGGGTAGCATGTTCTCTGCAAGAACAATAGAAGTTCTTAACTGCTGAGTCATTTCTCCAGTCTCTGGATTATTAATCTACCTTAAATTTACTTACTTTTATTATGTGTGCATGAATGTACCCATATACATGTGGACAAATATGGGCCTGCACATGCTATGATCTAAATGTGTGTAGGTCCAGAAGACAACTTAAAGGAGTCATAATTCTCCTTTCACTATGTGAGTCTCAAGGTTCAAACTCATATGGGTATTCTGCCTGCATGTATGTTTATGCAATGCCTGTAGAGACCAGATGATGACACCCAGATCTTCTGGGCTTGGAGTAGCAGACAGTTGTGAACTGTCATCTGGGTGCTGGCAATCAAACCTTGGGTCTTCTGTGAGAGTAACCAGTGCTCTTTAACACTGACCTATATCTCCAGGCCCCTATAAAAGTTTTTTAAAGGAATAAATCAAAGACTATAAGTTTAAAAACCAAAGAAAACGTCCTGATTGAAAGAAATATGTAATAAATGGTATGGTTCTTTTTTACTCTAAGAAACAAAAGCAAAAAAAAAAAACAAAACTAAAAAAAAAAAAGAGTAATGAATGAAAATAGTTAATTTGGGCTGCTACAAAGCTTTGTAAACAGATAAACTAATAAATACTGTTAAAAACAGAATACAAGTTATAAAACTGCTTACTCGTCGTCTGGGCTGGGGGAAGCCATCTCTGTGTCTTCGTCTTGTTCGAGAACGCGCCTGGATTCCCTGTCCTTTATTAAGTGGGTCAAAAGATTCTGTAAAAACCAGCAGAAAGCACAATGTGAGTTATGCAACACACAGGCGTAAAGAGAAACCAGAAGACAAGTATTATTAATCCTCACTCTAGTCATTGTGATAAAAGAACTTCTCTTATATATTTAAGATACACAAACAAAGGATTTTAACATACGAATGAAACGGTCTTTAGCAAGGAAACATCCATAAACTGATGCTGTTGAAAAGGTCTTTAAAAATTACAAACAATCAAATTCACCACTTACAATAACCTTGTAATAGATATTCTCATCTATAAAGGGAGAAAACTCTTGTGCCCTAAATAAACCCTAACACTTCACAACTGCCTAATAATTCAAACTTGGAGCACCCCCAATCCTCTGAAATAGATGACCCTCAGTGGTCTAAGCTATACAAACCTGATGGAAAATCTGCCTCCAGATCCTGTTCTGTTTCCCCTTTGGAGAACTGTTTCAGTTCTGAATCAGCATCTTGCACAGCATTCGACTTTAAGGCGTAATGATTCAGTTCTTCTTCCCAGCTATGTGGGGTTGATACTGCCTCGGACTCGAGGTCACCACTATACGTACTTCCTTGGTCTGCAAGTGAAGAAACCAAACATGCTCTCCTGACATATTAGACTCTCCTGAACTGACATATTAGACACTCTCCTGAACTGACAGACACTCTCCTGAACTCCTAGATCCTAAAACCAAAATACGGTTACAAGACAACTATTAGGACACAGCTGATAAAGCAACTGTGGCTGGAGAGAACTTCATCAGAAGAGTACTTCCTATGTAAGTCAGAGGATCTGAGATTGATCCCCACAACCCATTTAAAAAAGAGGCATGATGTCAGGATGTAATCCCAGTACCTAGAACAGGTGAATTCCTGGAGCTTGCTGGACATCCAGACTGCCCTACTTGGCTAATTCCAGGCCAGTGAGAAAAAAAATCTTTTTTTTTTTCCAAGCGGATGGTGCCTGAGGAAAGATACCCAAGTATGTCTAATACACGCTGACCACATACATGTATAGCTACATTTACTTGTGCAGTTTTCTGATCTGGATGCTTCCTTAAGGAAGCAACACACACACACGCACGCATGCATGCACGCACGCACACACAATCAAGTAACTTCTTTAATGCTTCACAGAATTAGATTCATATTCTCAGTAAACACTACAATGCATTATCTCAAATGTTAAAATATTGAGGTAGTTTTTGTTATTTGTATTACAGATCAGCATGACAGTCAATTCGTGTCCCTCACACGCTAGCTAAAATTATAATACTAAGCCCAAGGATACTGTTATGAGTTTCTATTGTTAGCAGAGAATGTTATTTTCTAAAAACTAAAATATATTAATAACTACAAACCTTTTTCAAATATTTTGGTGTCTAGAAAGAGTTCTTGTTCAGAAGTTTGGGATTCTAAAAAAAAAAACAAACAAAACACATCTCAAATGGAACGACTTCTTGGTAAGTACTACTTCATCGAGGCTTCTAGGTGAACAAACTTCTCTACACAGGCCTGCTTCATCATATACTGAAACACGGTGACAGAAGCAGCTCAGTCACCCACAGTCAGCAGTGTCTACCTTTCTGGACATCATGAGAAGTCACAGTGAAAAGGACTTTACTTTTCATGCTGTGCTGTTTGCCTTTGAAAATCCTTTCATATTGTTACACATCCATGCAAAAATGACAAACTGTTCCACTCAAGTATGCCTTTTCCACTTGCCTCTGAAGGCTCCCAGACTTAGAAGTATTTGTTACGTGAGCATTAGGCACACAGAGCTGATGGCAACACAAGTCAACGTTGAACGCGATATTTGAAACGAAGTTCAGAAAGTCAACACAGAAAAGGATGTTTCTTAGCTTACTTAAGAAAAGCTTTGGCTTTCCCTTTTTCAATAAAGATCAAAGAAAAATTAGTAAGACATTCAGTAGCAAATGAGTTAGAATTGTAAGATAATACATTAAAGAGAAAGTACATAAGAAAACTGATAATCATAACTAAGGTTTTAGTGATTACAAATTACAAATGTGCTGGTTGGTTAAGAGCACATCATGTTCTTGCAGATGATCTGATGAATTAATCCCAGCACCCACACGAGGCAGCTCACAGATGCCTGTATCACCACATCCAGGGGATGCTCCGGACCTCTCCAGGCACTGCAGCTAAGTGCACAGGGGCAGTGCGTAGTACACGTACACCTGCACAGAATCCAAACCAATATAAATCCTAAAAGACCCAAACCTAATGGCAACGTAACAGCAAAGTTCACACTGTTTCTTGATATGCAATAATAGTGACAATCTTTTTCTATTATCTATTATGCAAAATCAAACCTGCCAGCTGGCTGGACACGCTGGTCCATGATGATAATCATTAGCAGTGGGGAGAGCGGGGATTGGAAGAATCAGCAGTTCAAGACCAGTTTGGGCCACATGAAATACTAATTCTAAAAAATAAAAACAAAAAACCTCAAAACCTCATGAGTTGTTAAAAATGTAACAAACTCAATAAAAGGGGGAAAATGGCATTTGGCTCAAAAACACAAAGAACATTCTTAGTTCACTCATGACATATGAAAGCAATTTTGTTTCACATTTTGACAACTATATTTTTTCTACTTCTTCCTGCAATCACAAGTTAAGAAGGTACAATCAAGGTTAGACAGCTTCCTGGAGTATAGATCAGTAAAGTTCTGTTTAATTAGGTTTTCAATTTTTTTTTTTTTTTTTGGTTCTTTTTTTCGGAGCTGGGGACTGAACCCAGGGCCTTGTGCTTCCTAGGCAAGCGCTCTACCACTGAGCTAAATCCCCAACCCGTTTAATTAGGTTTTATGGGGCCAAATTCTGCTTCTATCATTTCCTGTACAAAACTAACATTTAAGATGAGAAATATAAGGTAAGCAATACTCCCTTCACAGGCTGGTTATGAAGACTAAATGTATCAAAACACACAATACATTAGGACTTTGTCTAGACTGTGAGAAACACACCTGAATATGCACCATCTATTATCACCAACCGTATTCCAAACTAACAGACTCAGACTTCTCTATGGGCAACTGAGACAACAGGTCTTCTGTCCTATGCTTCTGTTTAGCCAACATCAGCATGCAGTTGATTATATATTAAGGATTCTTTTGCATGGAACATAGATTTGAATGTAATGATAAAATACTAAAGTAATATGAAACTTAATGTTACTTCTGATACAAGAAAATTATAGAATTGTAAGTGAGCTCAAAAAAATTATTTTAAAGATTGCACCAACCTCCCTGGGATAAAGTCTTTTCCTTCTCTTCATCTTCTGCAATCATTTCTGCCATCTCAAGGAGATCTGCCTCAAATGGATGTGTGGCAAGTTTCTCTTTAATGTCTTCAATGCCCTCAGAGGCTTTCTCTTCATTGTTCATAGAGGATGGAATAAACATGGGAACAGGCATCTGAAAGAACAAGGACTGAAGGTTTCTTATGTTTCCTGTGGGGGGTGTGTGCGTGCATGTGCATGTGCATGCATGTGTGTGTCACAGAGGTCCACAGCGGGTATCTTCTTCAACACAGAAACTGCAGACTGGCTAAACTGGCTGGCCAGCAAACTCCAACAATCTTCCTGTCTCTGACATTCAGACACGGGGATTATAGGTGTCGCAGTATGCCTGATTCTTATATCAATCCTGGACAATGAATTCAGAGCTTGATGTTTGCACAGTAATTTTTTTTAAATACGGTAAAGCACTTTATTTTTTTTTAAGGTTTTTTTTATTTATTATATTTAAGTATACTGTAGCTGTCTTCAGACACACCAGAAGAGGGCATCAGATCTCATTACAGATGGTTGTGAGCCACTGTGTGGTTGCTGGGATTTGAACTCAGGACCTCTGGAAGAACAGTCAGTGCTCTTTTTTTAAAAAAAAAAAAAAAAGATTTATTATGTATACATGTACACGTGCAGGCCAGAAGAGGGCATCAGATCCCATTACAGATGGCTGTGAGTCACCATGTGGTTGCTGGGAATTGAACTCATGACCTCTGGAAGAGCAGACAGTGCTCTTAACCACTGAGCATCTCTCCAGCCCTGCACAGTAAGTATTATGCTAAGTATGCCATCTCCCTGGCCTGAGGGTTTCTTACACAATAGATTTCTTGTCAGAATCTGTATAATGATATACAAGTGCTAAAATAATGTGTGTGTGTGTGGGGGGGAATATTCTCATTGATAAAATTATGAGTCTTGGTAGTTCGTTTTCATTAGACCTGAATGATTAAAATAAAAATCTAAGCCAGGTGTCATGGTACACATCTTTAATACCAGCACATTAAAGGCAGAGGCAGGTGGAACTCTGTGAGTTCAAGGCCAACCTGGTCTACAGAGAGAGTTCCAGGATACCCAGGGATACACAAAGAAACCCTGCCTCAAAAAACAACAAAACAAAACAAACAAACAAACAAAAAACCCAAAAAACAAGAAGGAAGGAAGGAAGGAAGGAAGGGAGGGAAGGAGGGAGGGAGGAAGGAAGGAAGGAAGGAGATTAGTAAGCAAGTTGCACATGGTGGCACATGCCTTAAAACCAACAGACAGAAGGGAGAGGCAGGTGGACCTCTACAAGTTTGAAGTCAATCTGGTCTATAGAGTACATTCTGCAACCAGCCAGGGCTACCTAGTGACACTGTCTGAAAACCAAAAATAATTAAAAAAAAAAAAAAACCACAACACAACTACTAATTACTTTTCTAGACACTTAACAAAGAGCTTCTGAATCCTTCAAAAGAATAATCCTACAACATAAATTGTCAATATATTTAAAAGAAAGTATGACAGGAATCTTCTTTTACTTCTGCTACAGGTAGGGATTCTCTTTTTTTTAAAATAAGATTTATTTATTCATTTATTATATATAAATACACTGTAGCTGTCTTCAGACACAGCAGAAGAGGGCATCGGATCTCTTTACAGATGGTTGTGAGCCACCATGTGGTTGCTGGGAATTGAACTCAGGACCTCTGGAAGAACAATCGGGTGCTCTTAAACGCTGAGCCATCTCTCCAGCCCACAGGTAGGGATTCTTAATATTTGTTTTGTCATTATTATTAGCAGTAGTACTATTATTAGTAGTGTTATTGCATTTTAGTATGTTCTTTGGGTGGATATATTTGCCATAGTCAGAGGACAATGTATGAAGTCACTTTGATCCTTCTATCTTTATGTAGGTCCTAGGGACTGAATTCAGATCATCAGGCTAGCAAGCAAGCACCATTACCATCTTGCTGGCCCAGAATTCAGAATTCTAACATGTAGTTTTGATTTTTTATTTTCTATTTGAGTGATCTCAAAACTAACTTTTTCTTTAACTTTCAGACTTCAGTGTTTCCCCTACATGTATGTATGTCTGTGTACCACATGCATGTCTGGTAACCACAGAAGTCAGAGGAAGGCAGCAGATCTCCTAGAACTGGAGTTACAAACAGGAGAGCCACTGTATATGTATGTATGTCTGTGTACCACATGCATGTCTGGTAACCACAGAAGTCAGAGGAAGGCAGCAGATCTCCTAGAACTGGAGTTACAAACAGGAGAGCCACTGTATGGGTGCTATGACTCAAACCCAGGTCCTCTGACTCTCCAGTCCTTGTTTGTGTTTTGTTGAGGCAAAGTCTCACTGCAGTCAAGACTGGCTGGAGCACACAGGAGCCCAGCCTAACCTTCGACTGGCCGAAATCCTCCTTCCTCACAAGTACTGGGATTACAGGTGTGAGCCACTGTGCTTTATCAACACTCTTTCAGAAGATAAGGTGTGAGCAAAGGAAAATGTCTACATTCTCTGAAATAAATAACAAAGGCAATGTAACAGCAGCCAATCAGGAACAGGTATACTTTCACCAACAATTATGACATCTTATTACACAGCTGTAAAATTTAAAATGAGAAAACACAAGCTGCATTAGATTTAACCTCTCAATGATTACTCACGGGAACTGGAATCCCAAAGGGGACAGGAGTGTACTGGGTGTAAAGATGAAGAGGTATGGGAACAAACACTGGCACAGGGACTGGCACCACCATAACCTGGGGCTCACTTGGAGTGTCTTCTAATGAAAAAAGCACAGACAGAAGAAATGGGTTAGAAACAACTTAGTGAAATTCCATCTCAAAAGAGGAGAATTTGGGCCAAGCAGTGGTGATACATCTTTAATCCCAGCACTTGGGGGGCAGAGGCAAATGGATCTCCAGGTTTGAGGCATGTGTTGGTCTACATAGTGAGTTTCAGGAACACACAGAGCTAAACAGAGAAACCCTATCTCAAAAAACTAAATTTGGGAGAAAAAAAAGACAAGACAAAAAAAAGGAGAAAAAAAAATCCAAGTAAATCAGAAATTTTAAAGCAAAGCAAGCAAAATAATTAAAGTATTAGATAATAAAAAAATTCAATATATTGCTCTGAGAAAAAAAGTTTTTATTTTAAAGGTATGATCCCAAGAATAAAAACAACAAAATATATCTGGCCAGAGAAACTACAAATTAAAAATGTTATATACAAAAGCAATCCAGGAGCTAAGAGAAAAATTACAGAATGGCAAAAAATATTTGCAAACTATCTATCTAACAAAGGGTTATTATCTAGAATACAGAAGAAACAAGTAAACGGCAAGAAAACTAAATAAACTGACTTATAAGTGGCCAATGGTCTCACTTTGTCCACATGGTGTGGCTGGTTAATGGTACAATGTTTAGAAGAACCTTAGGTCAAGGAGAGGAAGGACCATACTCTCATTAGGAAGTCTAGGGTATTAGCTGATATGTTCTTGGTAAAGGAGTCAATTGCTTGTTCCCAAAGATTTTCACATCTATGTTACCCACACTACAGGGTAACAAGAGCCAAGAAATTGCATCTCCAAACATTGTGTGACAACCTCCAAAACTAGGTGCTAAACAAACTTTTTCTGTTTAAATTATCTGCCTTGGGTATTTTATTATAATGACAAACAGTGACTCTGCCAATAAAAATATTCAATGTTAATAATGATCACCAGAGAAATACCTATCAAAATTATAATGACAGGGCTAGAGAAGACGGCTCGGCAGAGAAGTACACTTGCTGCTCTTACAAAAGACCTGGGTTTAGTTCCCAGCACCTATATTAGGGGGTTCAAAAATACCTGTAAGTTGAGTTACAGAGAACTCAATGCCTTCTTCTGGTTTCTGTGGACACTTGCATGTACCTGGTGTACATATGGGCAAAAAGGCACACATACATATAAATAAAAATAAATTTGAAAAAATAAAATATTATCTCATCCCTTTGAGAATGATTACTATCAAAAAAGAAGGGGAAAAATCCCGGTAAGCACAGAGAAAGGGGACTTTCTAACATTCCTGGTGGGCACCATGAATTACTATAGCCATTGTAGAAAATAATAAGAAGGTACTTCAAAAAATATGATGAGAATTCCCAGGAACCAACTAAGTTGTCATCCTCTGACGTCGATATGCTCACCACGACACATGCATGCCCATACTGTAAGACAAAGACTGAGTCTTCAACTCCAGCTCCTACGTAGATCACAGGTAATTTGTGTACATGTTATTCAGGGTCAACAGCATCAGGATGACAGCTTTGCGTCTAGGATTCTTTTCTAGTTTAAGAATCCTGGAACTTATGGTTGGCAGCAAAAAAACTAAATACAAGCAAACAAAGGAGATGAAGACTGTGAAAGAGCGATTCTTGGGCAACTGCCTTGAGTGTGAGAACAAATAGAAATATTTCTTCAAAACCACTATTTCTACCTGCTCTAGCACTTACGCTCAGCTTAGCACAATTTGAAAAATTCTGAGTGGCTGTGTCAAGAATGAATGGACTTCTCTGTCCTCTCAACTCCCAATTAGAGCTTTTAAAACTCACTAGGAAGGGCCGGAGAGAAGGTTTAGCAGTTAAACACACTTGTTGCTCAGATTTAAATCACAATACCCACATGACTCTAATTCCTTTCAGAGAGGATCCAAAGCCGTTTTGACTTCCATGCACACCAGGTATGTGAACACATTAAACATATATACATGTAAGCAAGGTACTCACACACATAAAGTATTAAAAAGTAACAAAAACTCTGAAAGAGGGGTAGGTCCTGAACATTTCTCACTCGAGGTAAATTCCTGATGTGTGTGGCCAAGAAGAAGCTCATGCTCCAATCAGCTTTCATTCACAAGATGGAGGTTGTACCCAAAAACTGACAGGCGAAGAGCACTGGGATCCTTATCACCCTACCTCAGATAATTTATAGAGCAGCTGTAGACTAGGCTGGCCTCAAACTCGGAGCTCTGCCTGCTTCCTCATAAATGCTAAGACTGAAGGTATGCACCACCACCTTTAGTGCAACTAACTTTTTTGGGGGGGGGGGGGGGGGACAGGGTTTCTCTGTGTAGTCCTGGCTGTCCTGGAACTCAGTCTGTAGACCAGGCCAGCCTCAAACTTAGAGATGCACCTGCCTCTGCCCCGAGTGCTGGGATTAAAGATGTGTCCTGCCACCACCACCAATGCAAGTGACTTTCTAAAACAATAGGGGACAGGGATAGGTGTCACATGTAGGAAGCACAGAGCTATAGACATACCACTAAGTGAACACATACACAAAGGAGAAAATAAGATAATATCCATTTACAGAAACGTAATAGCACATTAAAAACTAATGCATCTCTGACTTCAAATCCTGTCTGCATTATTCTAAAGCTTATACTAAGCCTACAACATTAGTTACTAACAAACGTTAACTGTGTTCACAGTATGATATGAATTAACTTTTATTTGAGCTAACTTATTAAAAGCCTCAGATAGAGAAATACCTTATATTCACAGACAAACTGTACAAACTGCACTGGACAAGCCATATAAGCAGGAAACAGTGTACTCGAAGTAATCAGATGCTCCATTCCCTTGCCCTAAATAAAGTACCATACCTGTCTGGCATTCTTTGTTTTGAGTATGTGGTTTGCATGAGGTGGCTTTAGTCTGTGTGATGGGTTTGCACAATAAAGCTTTGTTCTTCAAAAGCCTTGGAGGCTGGGAAGGTGGAAGTTTCAGGGCATCTGTTTGAGTACTTGCCTAGTTTTAAAAAAAAAAAAAAAATCAGAAACCAAAGGATTTTCAAAATGTTTTGAATAATTATAAAAATTTCAACTTTAAAAGACATATCATTGGAATTACATAGAACCAACATGAAAATATGCTAATAAATAAACCAGATATGTCATATGCCTCAAATATTGAAAGTAACCAAAGAATATTTTAATAACTATCAACTGACTGAATGTACTTACTATATTTGCTTATCAAGAAAAATACCAATAAGCTTATTATAAAACACCGATAATCAGTACAATGGGGAATTTTAAATGATATCTGTTACTTCCTGATGACTTAGAGGCTAACACAGTCTTAGAGGATGTAACCAACATTAATGGAATCACTTATGACCACCCAAAGTAACTTGAAATGCTGAAACTACAGTTCAGGGACACAGAGTTTGCCACCATCAAAAAAAATTAAAAAGTAACTCAGACATAAAAATTATTCCAGAGGCTAGGAACATTTTCAGGAAATATCACTGTTTCAGTATATGCTTTGTTCATTATTTTCTCTCTTTATTCTTCATTTAAGAGACAACATAGACATTATCGAGTGGAAAAAAAAATTATATGTAGAATGACGAGCATGGAATGAGAGTGAGGAGGCCTAAGTGTTGGTGTTAGCCCCAGAACAGCCTCTAAGATCACATGACCAGCCTCTAAGGTCACATGACCAGCCTCGGGACATTTACTTTATGTTTACCTTTAAAACCTCCAGTCATTAATTACATAAAGGTCCCTACCAAACATTCAAAGAAAAAAGGTATATAAAAGATCTGATTAGATAACAGGAACTGTATTCATCAACAATTCTACTCAACAGAGTATATTAGCTCAGACCTATATGTAATACATACACATGAAAAATATAGTAACACAAATTAACTTACATCCCCGATGATTTTCGCTGTTACTGTTGGAACTGCACCTTAATAGAAATTCAAACATAAATTTAGGATTTAAATTTAAACATCAGTATTAAAGCCAATTATCAGCCCATAAACACTAGTCACGATGATATATAGCTTTCCACTTAATTCAGTAAGAGCAAGCAGTGAACTTGAAAGTATAAAACAAGAAAAAAAGATGGGGAACTTGTAAAGACACCATGATACACATGGGTGATGCTGCCAGGAGCCACACATACAGTTTGGTTTGAGACCCTGGGACAAGGGATTAAGATGTGTATTTTATATCTCAAAGCAGAACTGAAGAACTGGTCTCCAGGTTCTCCCAGCATCCCTCAGTCCCTACCTGGCCTATACTCTGTCCCTAACACTGAACTTCCCAGTCCCAGGAATGGGCTGTCTTTCCTCCAGAAGCTCTTCCCTACATAATCCAGACATTCTGGATCTCTACCTCACCACACACGAGTGCCCTTTCTCTCTTCTCCCCACCCCTTGCCCACCCCCATGTTGACTTCCTTGGCCTTGGTCCTTGGGTGTCAGTGAATCCACCTAAGAGCAGCTTCCCAATTGACCTGCCTTTAATATATTCAAATCTGGCTTAGATTGGCTCATTTTCCCAGTGGAGAAATAACCTATCTCACACACACTATTTAACTCAAGTAGTGAGGAAGGCAGTTCAGACGCAGCTGTACCTTGTAAGACGCTGTTAGCGTTTGCTGTGGGCTGTGCAGCAGGAGCACTTGCTAGAGAGACCACATTAGCAATAACGGGAGTCGAGTCCTTTCTGAGGGACGGGGGGCCCGCAGAAGCAGCTTGAACCATGGAAATACTTGCTAGTTAAAAGAGAAACAAAGAAGAAAGCTCATATAATTTACGTATGTTTTACAGAGAAAGCAACAGCTCAAAGGAGACCAATGTTTCCAGGATTGAGTAAGTTGCTACGGGGCAGAGAAACTTCAGAAATGAAGGGGCTTGTTTTATCATTTCTTGGCCTTTCGGTAAGATCAAGTGTAATGGTTTTTCTTTCTCACTAAATCACTGCATTGTTTGCTAGTTTTTGATTAATGAAATTTGAAAGTCTCTCAACAAAAATGTCCAAAGACACAATTCCAACTACTGACAAGACAAAGTAGATTTAATGAGAATATAAAACAAAGATGTTTCTGAAATCTTACCTTCATATGTGAAGGACTTTGTAAGGAGCTTCTAGAGTAGGCCCTTGTTTAGATTCTTCTGGGTTTCATTCAGAGCGGCACTAATTTGTGCTCCAAATCATAAAGCTTCTAAGATTTTTATGCCCTAAATATGTATACAGTTGGTTGTTGATTGACACAGGTCTCACTCACTATGTAACCCACTATATGGCTGCTCATGCTCTCCTAGAAGTCTTGATCACCTCCCTGAGTAAAACTAGAGACAATTTCCACCATGCCTGACTATATACATGTGGTATATTTAAAGGCCCATGGGATCTGAAATCTTCTCATTATGGAAGTCAACGTGTATACAGAATTTAAAAACTGTAAATGTCACTCTTTTCCAGAAAATTGAGTAGGGCTAAGTCAGTATTCTGAGAAAAAGCAACAATAAAATTTATTTGCCTGCCTGGTATAGTAGTACAAGGTTTTAGTCCCAGCACTCGGAGGGACCAGGATCTCTTAAGAGTTTAAGACCAGCATAGTCCACGACAGCTAGGACTCTCTTACACAGAGAAATCCTGTCTCAATAAACAAACAAACAAAATCATTTGCTTTCAGGTACTCAATAAATCATCTAAATGTTAATGATATTTGTTTAGTTTTATTGTTGTGGCTGCTGCTGTTTTGGCACAGGGTCTCTCTATGCAGTCCTAGCTGTCCTTGAACTCAAGAGATCTGCCTGCCTCTGTTTTCCAAATGCAGGATTAAAGGCGTGCACCAATATGCCCAGCTTGTTAACAGCATTTGAACATAATAAGATTTGTATTTCATAAAATTACTGACAATTTATATATTCTAATCTGCAGAAGTAAAATAGTTAGCTCCTTGTCCTGATAAGAGTTCACATATTCCTCACTGCATTTTACCTGTATTGTTTTGTAAAGGTGGGTCACATACAGTTTGCTGATGACAGAACATCAAGATGCAAAGCAGGTTACAAAAGTGTTTTATGTCACCTCGCCATTTCAAAGACTCACTGAGTTTACCCTGTCTCTTGCAACCATCACATTTGGCCATCTGAAACACATTGAAGAGAGCAAAGAAGAAACAAATTATTAGGGGCTACAGAGGTGGCTCAGTGTGAGGAGCATTTGGCTGCTCTTCCAGAGGACCTGAGTTCAATTCCCAGCTCCTACATGGTGCTTGTAACCATCTCCAGTTCCAGGGTATCTGATGCCCTTTTCTGGACTCTGAAGGAACCAGGCACAAACATGATGCACAGACATACATGCAGGCAGGAAAACCCATATACACATATAAAAATAAATAGTTAAAAAACAAAATATCTCTAGTCTGATGGAATAAAATCAGGATAACAAGAAATGAACTTTAGAACTTAACTTACAAATTTTTTAAATTTGAAATTAATATATCTCTTGATGTATTTGTAATTTGACAAGATAGCATATTTGCTTTTACTTATAGAACCCAAATCATCAAGTCAAAGGTGATTATCCTAAATTGGTAAATATTCATATACTAATGATTAAAAAAGTGTGTCTGTGTGTGTCTAGTACGTGTGCTTCAACATTTTATCATCTATCTAAAGAAACATGGGACGGCCCAAGATTGACTCAGACAGGGCAATCTTTCCTCAATCACTATCTTATTCACTAAAGGAATATCTGTCAGTTGAACTTAGAGCTCATCGACTGCACTCTAGCTGTCTAGCTTACTCTCTGGGGCTCTACAGCCAAGCACTGGAATTACATGTGGAATTTTATGAGAGTGCTGGAGATTCAAAATCCAGTCCTCACACTTGTACAGCAACTACTTTACCCACTGAGACATCACACCAATTCTACCAATGACATCATAAAAAATAAATCTCCTTTTAAAATCCAACTCATTAAGCAGCAATTGAAAAACAAAGTTCTGGGCCTGTAGGAAGGCTCAGTAGTAAAGGCACTTACGGCCAAGCCTGATAACCTGACGTCAATCTTCAGACCCACATGGAAGAAAGACAGTCAATACCCACAAGCTCTCATCTGAACTCTTTCCCACACGTGAGTCATGGCATGCATGCACCACACTCATATGTATGCATTCCTCTGCATATAAAATAAGTTAACAAAAAGTAACAAAAGATGTTTTTCAAAATTAATTTAAACGAGTTTTTTCAGAATTCAGAAGACAGAATCATGTATTTAAGTAAGTGAATAAAATAATTATTAAACTATTTTAACACAGGCCGTCTGTATCTTCTATAAGAAGTTAAAAACAAAAGGAGTAAATATAAGTCCCCCCATATATGTTGTACTAACTGTGAAGAAACAAAACACTTAATATTAAAGGAACTTTAATCATTAAATTATTATTCTTGGTACATGAATTAAGAAAAAGAACCTAATGCTAATTCTCTCCAAACCCAGGAATGTGAATATTCTTTTTTACCTGGTAAAACAGAACTGTATACTTAGACATGCATTCTTCACAACAGAAGTCTTCCACCTTTCCACCCAAATTATTCTGTATTAGTTTGGGAGAGGTCTGTAAACAGTAACTGCACATTTTACAATGACTTCCCCAGCGTTTTCCCAAGTCATGTTTATAAAGCAATTTGCAACCTAAGAAATCAGAAAAGATAAAATTAAAAATGAGCTGAATAATAATCATATTTTCATACGTGGGACTTAACCAACTGACAGGCAAGAAATCAGTTACAGGATCAACACTAGCTGTGTGTGTGTTGACTGAAATGTTATATATAGTAAGTTTTATGTCATAAAGGTTTTGTTTCATTTGGAATGTGAAAATATACTAGGTGCACAGTAGGATACAACGTGAAATGCAATTATTTTGTATAACAGTCAAATAATTTGAAAGCCACTGCTCAAGAAGGATAACACTGCCATTTTGGAATCAAGTAAAATTTCTTAACATATATATTATCTGAAAAAAGAGAATCACTTCACTTTGATATCCCTATTCAGAAACACAAACTTAGGTGCTACTAGAACTTAAAACCTTCCGTCTAGAAACGCAAACAGGGCTTAAAGGCCTGAGTTCTCCATCAAGCTAATGGGGTCAACCATCTCATGTACTGTACTTCAGAGGACCTTTGACTTCATTTTAATATCTACATAAAATTAAGAACTAGATAAAATAGCAAGTTATCTGTCAATGAATCAAAAGACGTTGTGGGTCTGTACAAAGGATAAATTAGACTGCCACAGTAATGCCTTTAATCAATAACTACTTTAGAAACCACCGCCAAGCTCAAGAGTAAGATTGTGATTTGTCTTTTACCTTCACTACAAAATGACTTGTCAGCACCTGAGAACCTCACAGTCTCCTTTATAATTTTCTCAATTTTACAGTATTCACACATTGCCATTACATTATTGATTTTCTTATATTCATCAGAACAATTCTTGCCACAGAACTGAAACATTTTACCCTGTAAAGAAATATTGAGTAGTAGTTAGACATTTGGTTTATATTATAGGAATTTCCATTCTTCTTACTTCAAAAATACATGGAAAGCAGCTAGGCAATGGCACATCTGTAATCTTGGCACTCAGGAGGCAGAGACAGACAAGATCTATTTGAGTTCAAAACCAACCTGTCTACATCCTGAGTTCCAGGCCAGCCAGAGTTACACAGTAAGCCCCTATCTAAAAATGGAAACCCAAATGGTGCAACTTTGAGACAGAAAATAAAAAATACATTGACAGAATGTATTTGAGTTTATCCTCAAACTCTGCCGTGAACCTGTACTTTGTTTCTTGCCTGTGTTTTGTGCTCACGTTCTCAGTGAGTAGCCACAGCTAACCACACACTCGCAATCCTATGCACACGCATTTGCACAGCAGCGAGGAGCCACTCTTACCTTGTAGTCAAGAAGCTCTGGCTTTGTGGCAAAGAGACGGTTACAATGTTGACACCTAAGCTTCACCACACTTCGTGCAAAGCCAACATGCTGGGACTGGGCAGCCAGCCTCTGGAGCCCAGCAGCCGCAGAGGAGCTGTGGACAGAGGTGGGGGAGGCAGCTGGGGTACTCCCTCCCCCTGCGGATGCTGATGAACCAGTGGGGATGCTCACGATCACCTGGCCCTGAGACAAGGGCACTACTGAAGAATTCATTCCAGTTGGTTTGTTAAACAAGTTCTGAAAAAAGTAAGACAATAAGAATAGGTCTGTTTAATCATTTGTTCTAAGACTAGAAATTGTTCCCCTCTGTATGCCAAGAAAGATTCTAGTAATGCAACAAGCTAGGTACCTTGTCTTTGAATACCTTAAAACTGAATGAGGCAAGTCTCATTCATGTGGAAAAAAACCATCCAATAATCATCAAAACTAGTACTCTCTCAACAGTGTCGTTAAATTTCATGGATGACGACTGTACAGGCTGAACTACTAATCTAACTGAAAAGCTCTAAGAGAAACAAGTAGCCTGGCACAAGGAAACAGTAAGTGTGTATGAGCACAGCAGGTGACTCCCTGACTGAGGAAGAGGAAGACCCCAAGGTCCTACCTGGAAAGCTAGCACACAACTGTAGCTGCAGAAGTTGCGTATGCTCCCGTCTGACATGGCTAGATGGTACTGAGGGATTGCTGAGGTTTTACAACTGTTACACTGAACTTGGACACCTTAGCAAATGAAAGTAAAAGCTAATGAGTCACACGTGAACCTAGGAAGAATTAACGTATCAGACAAAATTTCAATTTTCAGGTTAAACTATAGGAACTGAAGCTAACCTCAATCATGCCACATCTATCATAAACTAACTGAACATTTAAAAAGTTTAAAAATTTTAAATAGTCATAATCTACCCTAAAATTATAAAATAAATGGATCTTGAAATATATTGGATGTGGATAAAGAAAATACATTAAGGAAAGTTATTTGTAATCCATTCAGTAAGGGGGATGCATAAATAGGCAAACAAGTAAATGAGGTTAACAGGTAATATTTTACAACAAGTGTGAAATATGTTTGTACTAAAAATCGATTAAATTTAGACAAAAAATTGGGCCAGCAAAAAAGTAGTAACTAATTTTCCAACGATTACATTTTATAGTTTATGAAAGCAGTATTACCTGCAGAAGTAACCATTTTAACTCTGTAAGCAGATAAGCAATTAACAGAACAGAAAAGCTCTGTCTTCCCCAAGCTATTGGTATTCTCAATCATTTCTGCTGAGGATCTCAATGATTTGCAAAGCGCACATGGTGTTATTTTGGCTGATTTCTATTAACAGAATAAAACAACATTCATTTTTACCAAATTCATAAAGCATAATTCTTTGAAATGTTTAACTTAACTCTGTTGAAATATTACTACTTTTTATGTGTGGTGGCAGGAGTCAATCCCAGGGTCCTGCATGGTACATTTTTTCCCCTTACTCATGAAGTATTTGAAACAGCAGTTTTCAAATGACCATTATTACAATCCTCAGAAAGACTTCACAAAGGAAACTTGTATGTTATTCTGAAATTCTGAGTATGCATAGTACATATGTATGCATACGAAAGTGAAAAGTACTTCACTGAGCAACACACCATGGAACCATGTGAGACTTCCATATTTCTATTGTATCTCATTAGGAAACAGTGTTAGGTATAACCTAGTAGTTAATTTAAGACCTATTAACTGATAAACATTGCTTTTACAAAGTTGTTTTATACATAACACAACTGGCTCTCTTTTATATATTAGCCAAAAGCGTAAAGAGATTCCTATGAGAGATACTATTTAAAGCACCAAAATTCTAATTTAAGGAAATCAGTAAACTTAGGAAACTCAGTTTCAATCCTCTCCTTTACCATGCATATTGTAAGCAACAAGATGAGAGCAGAAAACAGTGATTCTGACAGAGCAATCGTCACTCAACTAGGGACTCAACAGAAAATAAGGTCAAGTACTATTACCCTGTCACACACTTAAGAAAACACTGCTCAAGCTACAACTAAAGACTTGAAGATCTTCCCTTTCTGTGATAAACTGTAAACGTGACACTGAAATGCGTGTATATTAGGATAAGCCTGATCTGGAACATCTTCTAACTCCCAGATCAGAACTGTAAACACTAACTTAAAAGACTTGAATCAGGGGCTGGGGATTTAGCTCAGTGGTAGAGCGCTTACCTAGGAAGCGCAAGGCCCTGGGTTTAGTCCCCAGCTCCGAAAAAAAGAACCAAAAAAAAAAAAAAAAAGACTTGAATCAAAACATAACTTTGTAAACTTTGCTGACACACCTACTCCTATCAGCTATGCTTTCTTTGTGATACACAGAACCTCATTATACCTCCATCACACCATCTTTTCATTTATTTATATATCAGAAGTATGTCTTCCCACAAAACAGAAAGTGGATGCAATGTTTGCTTGAACAATTTAGAATTAAAGAAAGAAAAGCAGAAGTACTAACCATCTACAATGTGCTGGCTGTGTATTAGTGCTTTTGGTCTTACTTTATACAGCCTAGTTTTCACAGCCATTATCAGGTTAAAAAAAAAACAAAAACCTAGAATCCATGTAGTCTAAGAAGAGTTTTACCCATGTAAAACTGTACGTAAACATATTAGATTGTCTTATTCATTATATTAAAGTTCTATAGTTTGGACGATTTTGTTGGGGTAAGGATTGTTTGTGTTTTTGCTTTGAAGAAAGCATCTTACTACGTAGTTCTAAATGGCTTAAAACTACCTATGTAAACCAAACTGGCCTCCAACTCAGGGATCTGCCTTCCTCTAATTCCCAAATTCTTAGAGCCAAAGGTGTGCACCACCATGTGAGGCCCTTGTACTTTTGGAAGATTTAGAGTGGGGAACAGAGAACCATGTCCCTAACACAGCATATTTTAATACATAAAAAGTAAACTTTCAAAATTAAAATAAAAAACAATCTAAAATTAAGATGCTTTATTCTATTTTTCCTTTTATAAAGTATGACTCAACTTTTTTTTTTTTTTTTTTTTTTTTTTAATGACTCAACTTTTTGTACCTGATATACTATCAGGAAAAGAACAGCCTTCAGAAAATATTACATTTCTTTCATTTGTGAGAGAAAAACATGAATATATACTATACAATAAGGCTAAACACTTTAAAAAATTAGATTTAAACTGAAATCACCAATAATTTTAAAAATGCTAAATTTCTACACCGAGTTCCAGGCCACCCAGTGCTATATAGTAAGAGCCTAACTCTCAGAACAGAGCAAAAATACCCTCCCACAACAGCAAAAGAACTGAACGTAATTATAGTAAAACCTGACTGTAAAATCACTGTTCACTAATTTTAGTGGCCTGTACACAAATTCACTATGTATTAAAGGGGAAAAAAAGTCAGATCAGCAAATGAAATAAATTAGGAAGTCACTGCAAAATATAAAAAGTTTTTACCATCCTCCAGGACAATGGTTCCCACCTTTCCCAATGCCACAACCCTTTATACAATTCCTCATGATGTGGTGACCCTCGACCATAAAATTACTTCATTTCTACCTCAGAACTGTAATATGCTACTGCTGTGACAAATCAACATGCAGTCATCTGTGTCTGCCATGGTATTAGACTACCGCTGTGAGTTACTCCACTCCCAAATGGGTCGTGCCCCATAGGTTGAGGGTAACCTATTATGAAACTAATATTTAACCAAAATTTACGGTGAAAAATATGGAACAAAAAAACAAGACAGTATAGACAATCCTTATCATAGAGTTTGTCTAGTTTATTCTCTGCAAATTTCTAATTTTCAAATAAATACTTGTGTTTAAGGTAGAAAATTCTCTTCAATCTACTAAGATTTTTTATTTTCTGGTTTACAACTGTAATTATGTGGTTCCATTTGCAATAAAATTTATGTAAACATACACATGCACAGACATACATGGAATCTGGACCTTTTTTCTGAAGAGCAAGTATAAATAAAACCAAAAATATATTTGAAAGATCAGAAAGCTGGGGCTGGAGAGATGGCTCAGCGGTTAAGAGCGCCCGACTGCTCTTCCAGAGGTCATGAGTTCAATTCCCAGCAACCACATGGTGGCTCACAACCATCTGTAAAGAGATCTGATGCCCTCTTCTGGTGTATCTGAAGACAGCTACAGTGTACTTATATATAATAAATAAATAAAAAAAAAAAAAAAAAAAAAAAAAAGATCAGAAAGCTACACACTAAAAAGAATAGATATTCCCTAGGAGATATAATTCTACTTCACGTCTGTTTCACTTAAAAATTACTATTCAAAAACACAAACCATATCTGAAATAAGTGTCATACCCTAGCCAGGTATGACAGTAAATGCAGATGATTCCTGCACTTGGTAAGCAAAGGCAAGAGGACTACAAGTTCGAGATTAGCCTGGGTCATCTGACAAATTCCAGGAAGCCATGGCTCCATAGTGAGACCTTGTGTCAACAAAACAAAGCCGTATCCTAAAAAGATGCATTTCTTACTGTGTTTTTTTCTGGGGGGGAGGGGGGTGTCCTGTGTAACTCTGGCTGTAATGGACCTTGCACTGTAGACCAGGCTGGCCTCAAAGAAACTTGCAGAGATCTGCCTACCTCTGTCTCCTGTGTGCTGGGATTAATGGTGTGCACCACCACTACCCAGTTAAAATAAAAGATGCATTTCTTAATGCAGGTACAGAAACTAGGACATATAGAACTCTATTTCAGAACATTTAATAGATATGCATTTGGCAAATAACCATTTGCATGTAAAAGTTTAACCGAATACTTATCTCATTATTTTAAACTGTTTCAAAAATAATCCTACCCAAAGATTTCAACTCCCCTGAAACGAAGAAAGATCAAGATTAAAAAGATCAAATACCTGCTTGTATGAGGTGACACACATTGAACTACAAAACTTCTTAGACTGTCCCTCAATCTGAAGCACATGGCACTGTCCAGAGCCACTATAGCAGTAACCCCCACAGTTCTCACAACAGTTCATAGTGAGGTTGTTAGCAGAGCGGAACTTAGAGAAACAGGCATCACTGCAGAGCTTATGAACCACGTTCTGGTAATTAACTTCATGTCGAATCTAAGAAGCACAAAATAAAGCCAAAATATCAAACACAAAGAATCAAACACTGTTCTTTAAGCATAAACATTAAACTTACTCATTCAAGCAAAGCAAGAAAGTTGACTTACAACAGCGTTCTTCTGACACATGCTGCACTTGGTTGAAATGCTATTTGTATTTATGGTAACAATGGGCTTTTTTTTCAGTTCATATGTTGACAAGCATGACTGACTGCAAAAATCCTTACTGGTGGTGCTATTTTCAAATTGGGCACTGATCACATCCTTTGGATTTAAAATGTCTCTAAAATGACAACAGAGATAAAATAAGTCACAGAATATTACATTTACCACCCTCTTGGTGTGTTAGAGCAACCAAATAAAACCAAGCTTACAATAAAGGGCATTGCAACTTTTTTAAATTAATACACTTTTAATTTTATGTATATGAGTGCTTTGCATACATGAATGCCTGTGTACCACACCACTTGGGTTTCCATTCAAGGAACAGAAAAGGGAGTTGAACTGGAATTAGCCAGCTGTAAGCTACCTCAAGAGTCCTAGGAATGAAAGCTGGGTTCTCTGAAAGACTAATCAATGCTCTCAACCGCTAAATCTCTCCAGCCCCCAAGGGCATAACTTAAAATTGTGGGTATACATGTATACATCCATGGTGTATATGTGTTGTGTGTGTGGGTCTGCGCACGCACACGCATGCAATCTGATACTGTGCACGTGGAGACCAGTCCTTTATGTCTATGTTTGCTGTCTTCTTCAGTCCATTTCCACTTACTTTCTCAGTTTTGAACTCACAGACTGCCAGCAAGCTCTACAGATCAGCACCGCAACCACCCTGTAGCACTGAGGCTGGAAAACCCTGCTGCCCAAACAGCTTCCCACCAACACGGAGGATCTGCACAGCACTCACTGAGCCAATTCCTCCGCCCGGAACTTAAACTGTGAAGTCTGAGTTCTCTCACCTACTACACGTATCAAAACAATAATGTTTTTAAAATTAAAAAATATGTTGAATGGAGCCATGCCTGGTGGTTCTTGCCAGTTATCATATTCAGGAGGCTGAGGCAGAAAGACTGCACATTCAAGCCTAGACTTGGGCTACACGAGGCACAGAGGGAGTTGAGTTCTAGACTAGGCTTGGTTTTGAGACCCAAATTGGAAAGAGTGGAAAGATGGGATGGAAGGGGAAGCATTCATTGTAGATGACACTGAAGATTTTAATTTTCTTCTTTAAAACTATCCCTATTTTCAAAGTATTTTTCAAATTACATATAAAACTTTTTCAGCTCTTTCCGCCATCTTGGCGTCTTTGGAGGCCTGCTGGGAACAGGACTTCTAAAAAAAACAAAACAAAACAAAACAAAACAAAAAAAACCCAGTATGTCTGGAAGGCTGTGGTGCAAGGCCATTTTTGCTGGCTATAAGTCAGGCCTCCGGAACCAAAGAGAGCATACGGTTCTTCTTAAAATTGAAGGTGTTTATGCCCAAGGTGAAACTGAGTTCTACTTAGGCAAGAGGTGTGCTTATGTGACAAAGCAAAAAACAATACAGTGACTCCTGGAGGCAAACCAAACAAAACCAGAGTGATCTGGGGGAAAGTAACTCGGGCTCATGGAAACAGTGGCATGGTTCGTGCCAAATTCCGAAGCAACCTTCCTGCAAAGGCCATTGGACACAGAATCCGTGTGATGCTGTACCCATCCCGGATTTAAACTAATGGAGAGTAAATAAATAAAAGTAAAAAAAAAACAAAAAACGGGGCTGGGGATTTAGCTCAGTGGTAGAGCGCTTACCTAGGAAGCGCAAGGCCCTGGGTTCGGTCCCCAGCTCCGAAAAAAAGAACCAAAAAAAAAAAAAAAACAAAAACAAAAAACAAAAAACAAAACTTTTTCAAACATTATATGTGGAACTCTCAGTGTATGTCCCTGTGTGTGCTGATCCTGCCTTTTTTCTATTTCATGTTTATATTTTTCTATTTCACGTGTCTGTATGTCTGTATGTCAGAGGACAACTTGTGGCTTCTAGGAATGAATTTAGGTACGAAGTCTTTACTCACTGAACCATCTTACTAACCTCTAAGACAGGGTCTCTCACTGATCCAGGAATTCAAAGATTCAACTAGACTGGCTGCCCATTGAGCTACAGGACTCTTCACGTTCCCAGTACTGAGGACTTGAACTCACATCCTCAAAAGGCAACCTTTTTTTTTTCTTTTCTTTTCTTTTTTTTGGAGCTGGGGACCGAACCCAGGGCCTTGCGCTTGTTAGGCAAGCGCTCTACCACTGAGCTAAATCCCCAACCCCAAGGCAACCATTTTTATAAATAAGTTATTTACTCAGTCCTATGTGATACATATTTAAGCATCACTATATAAAATCTAGATGTCCACATCTAAAAATGCAATATGTAAGCATCAGTAATGAAGACAGAGAAGAATGAATCCCCAAGGATTAGGTTCCCAACATAGATCAAGGCAATGGAAGCAACATTCCTCATTGATCTCAATAAATTTATACACCAATTAAATTGTATCTCATGGCAGAATAAGAGGAAACAATTACATTTCTGTTAGCATATAATCAGAAAAGCTACAGGAAAATTTAAAAATTCTTTTAATGTAATAAGAATGTGATCTAACAGAAATAACAAAATTATACTCCTAAATTATGTATTTTATATAGGATTTGAAACCATTTAAAACATGTACGTCCCTCCTATTAAAAAGAACGAGATGTTCAATGATGATAAAAATATGCTCAGCGGGTTGGGGATTTAGCTCAGTGGTAGAGCATTTGCCTAGCAAGCACAAGGCTCTGGGTTCGGTCCCCAAATCCTAAAAAAAAGAAGAAAAAAGTATGATCAGCATGATAACCCTAAGGGTGCACTACGCAGGCATTGGTGGCAACCGTCAGCTTTCTAATTGGACTTAAAGGCTCTAAGTGGACCAAGAGGAAAACAACTCTTGGCACTGGGGACAAGAGACTGGATGATGTCCAGTACCAAGTGATACATCTACAACACAATCCCTAAATCTAAGGCTCAGAGACCCTGCAGAAAAGGTGGCATTACTGTTCTAATAAATATGTACATTAGCAGAGAATGGGCAAGAAGGGCAAGTGGCAAATAAGAAATGAAAGCTTTTCAATAAAGCAAAACCAGGTAAAAAAAATCAAGTATAATGAAAAATGAGAGAAAAAGAAGACATAAAAATGAGAAAGCCCTCTCTCCTCCAGCCCAGCAAGATGCCCAAAGGAAAGAAGGCCAAGGGGAAGAAGGTGGCCCCAGCCCCCGCCGTGGTCAAGAAACAGGAGACCAAAAATGTGGTCAATCCTTTGTTTGAGAAAAGGTCTAAGAACTTCGGCATTGGGCAGGACATCCAGCCCAAAAGAGATCTCACACGCTTCGTCAAATGGCCCCACTACATCAGGCTGCAGTGGCAAAGAGCCATCCTCTATAAGCAGGTCAAAGTACCTCCTGCCATCAACCAGTTCCTCCAGGCCCTGGTCAGGCAAACAGTGACTCAGCTGCTTAAGCTCGCCCACAAGTACAGGCCAGAGACAAAGCAGGAGAAGAAGCAAAGGCTGCTGGCCCATGCTGAGAAGAAAGCTGCTGGTAAAGGGGACGTCCCAACTGAGAGACCACCTGTCCTCCGAGCAGGGGTCAATACAGTCACCACTTTGGTGGAGAACAAGAAGGCTCAACTGGTGGTGACTGCCCATGATGTAGACCCCATTGAGCTGGTGGTTTTCCTGCCTGCCCTGTGTCGAAAGATGGGGGTGCCCTACTGCATCATCAAGGGAAAGGCCAGGCTGGGGCGCCTGGTCCACAGGAAGACGTGCACCACTGTTGCCTTCACACAGGTTAACTCGGAAGACAAGGGTGCACTGGCTAAGCTGGTGGAAGCTATTAGGACCAATTATAATGACAGATATGACGAGATCCGCTGCCATTGGGGAGGCAATGTCCTGGGTCCTAAGTCTGTGGCTCGCATTGCCAAGCTGGAGAAGGTGAAGGCTAAAGAATTTGCCACTAAGCTGGGATAAATGTACACTAAGTTTTCTGTACATAAATATAATTACAAAATTTTAAAAAAATGAGAAAGTCTGAGGAGACAAGCAGGTAAATAAACATTGCTACAAAGTAACAGAAAGAGGGAAACAGAGGAGTAAAGAATAAAAATGGATTAAAAGAATAAATGAATGAGGGGATAAAAGAGTGAGAACAGGTAAAACTGGAAACCTTGATGGATAAAGAAAAAACACAAACATTGTATTTCAGGTATTCTTTTAAAGATTTATTTATCTTAATTTATGTATAGGAACATCTGTTTCCGTGTACGTTTGTACACTATATGCATGCCTGGTGCCTTAGGAAGCAGGAAAGCACTGGATTCCCAGGAACTGAAGTTACAAATGGCTATGATTCATCATGTGGGTCCTCAGAACTAAAGCAGGGGTCTCTGCAAGAGCAAGTGTCCCTGACTACTGAGTGACCACTCCAGCCCCTCAAACAGTTATTCCTGACATGTAATGAAAAATAATCGGTCTTCAGATACCTCAGTAATAACCACCAAAGAACAGAGAAATATAAGAAATGTAGATAAAATTAACATGTATAAAATGTAAAAAATATAGATATAAATATAGATATATCCATCCATTCAAAAGGTGTAGCTGGGGCAATAGTTCAGCCAGTAAAAGCATAACCTTGAAAGCATGAGGACCTATGTTCAAATACCTAGAACCCAAATAAAAAAACCAGGCATGGTGATAAACACTTGCAATACCAATGCTAGAAAAGACCAGACAGGAGGGTCCCTGAGAGAGACAGGAGGATGCCTAAGGCAAATCCTGTCAACTAGAATACGTGCTAAGTTCAAGTCAATAAATCAGTGATGCCCTGTCTTGAAAAAGGCATATAGCATTCCTGAGATTCCTGAGGATCAGGTTATCCTGTCTTTCAATCCATGTGCATATATGCACATATACCAGTACACATATGTACACATGCACACACATGACCTCCCCTATCTGAATAAGTACTAAAATATATGCATAAAAGGTGATACACTTCTGTACAATTATGTGTTTATATTGTTAAAAATAAATGGTAAATCTTTTTAGAAGTATCTATGGTTCTCATAGGAAAAAATGTATCATTGATATATTGGAAATTACTGATCCCGAAGATGGTTAAAGATGAACAAGTAAAGCTATTACATAAACCAATCAAACTATTTCATAATAAAACAGCACACAAGAAAGTTAAAATAATTACAGTCTTCAATCTAACTCAATCATAAAATAACCTAACAGTGCACGTACTAGAATATAAAAGTTTTGACAGTACATCTGAGTATTCGTTTTTAACACCACACAATGACAGAAATAAAGAACTCTGCTTTGGGTAAATTAATTTAGCCAGAAATAATAAGGGAAAGTCAATTTAACAGTCACCTTACCGAAGGCATAACTATAATACTAATAGCTTTTCTCTAAACTTAAGGTCATTAAATAATTCACTCAATAATATTAGGTATCCACTAGACTATTAGTTGTAAACCTAACAAAGTAAACACTGCTACATTATTTTTATTTAATACTGACAGGTTAATACTGCATATTCACTGTATATGATGCTTTAAAATATATCTTCATGGTGAAATGCTAAAGTGATCAACATATTACTCAGTTGTCACTTTTTGTTATAAGAATACTTTATATAAACTCTTTGCAGGGGCCGGGGAGGGTGTCCTTTGGTTTAGTTCCCCACCCTACCCCCACCCCAAGAAGGTTTCTCCGTGCAGCCCTAGCTGTCCTGGAACTCACTCTGTGAACCTCCTAACTCAGAGCTTCCTACTGAAGCCTGCCTCTGCTTCACAGGTGTACATTACCACCCCTGCCTATTTTTTTTCCAAGATTCATTTATTTATTATATGTATATAAGTACACTGTAGCTGTCTTCAGACACACCAGAAGAGGGCATCGGATCCCATTACAATGGTTGTGAGCCACCATATGGTTGCTGGGAATCAAACTCAAGACCTCTGGAAGAGCAGTCAGTGCTCTTTAACTGCTGAGCCATCTCTCCAGCCCCACATACCTGGCTTTGTAACTTAGAATTTTTAAATATACTAGCTACAGGCATTACATTTTTAAATAGGTTTCTTGAGTTTATTCTTAACTTCTAAGTTACCAAAACACCATTATTATTATTAAATTAATTTTAACTCTGAACAGAACTAGATGAAATTTCCTAATCTAGTTCTTAACCAACACCCACAACTCTATATCACTTTCAGCCACACACAGACATTAGAGAAACATCCACTACATCAAACTTTAGTAGCAGAAAGCTCACACACTAACTGCTCCAAACTGAATACACCCTTTCTTTTTTTTTTTTTTTCTTTTTTTTTTTTTTTTTTTTTCCGGAGCTGGGGACAGAACCCAGGGCCTTGTGCTTGCTAGGCAAGCGCTCTACCACTGAGCTAAATCCCCAACCCCGAATACACCCTTTCTTAAATCCTCAGTACAATTGTTTCAATTTTCACTCCCCCCCCCACCCCCAGATTTTGGAATCCATGCACAGATTTTACTAACTAAGCATCCCTGATCTGAAAATCTTGGAATGCTCAAATTCAAAAAATTTTGTATTATTTTATTGCTAAAAAGTTTTTAAATGTTAGATTTTTGTGTTTGTGATTCTAAAACTGGATAACCTTAAAAGAAAATCCCCAACCCCCCCCCCCCAAAAAAAAAGCACTGTGGTATTTGTGTCTTTTCGTTTAAGGAATAGCAAGGTTACAAATAAAGAGAAGAACTCCTGAAGGAAACTAAAGTCTAATCTACACTGGGATACATGAAATACAGTAATTTACATTGCAAGAGAACTGAATTTAACTCTTTCTGTTATTCCTGAGAAATGAACACAAACAGATATGCATAAGGACTGGGGAGATAGCGTAGAGATTAAAAGCACTGGCTGTTCTTCCCGAGGAAGCTGATTTCAATTCAATGGCAGCTCACAATGGTCTGCTATTCCAGTTATACTCTCTCTTCTGACCTATGAGGGCACCAAGCACACATCCGGTACAGAGATATACACGCAGAGCCAGATGGCAGTGGTGCACACCTTTAATCCCAGCACTCAGAAGGCAGAGGCAGGATGATCTAGATGAGTTCAAGGTCAGTCTGGTACACACAGTAAATTACAGGACAGCCAGTGCTACATAGAAAACCCTTGAAAAAGTGCTTCAGTGCTAGAATACTAGAATGTAAGAAATCTTCACTAAAGATGATGAAAAGACTGGTTTAAAAATCACTTGTTGAGCGAAAGAGATTGAGTGCTTCCCAGAAGAGCAGGAAGCAGCAGCATGGCGGCACTGAGTAAGTTGTATTGTTGCTGCTGTTGTTGTTTTAGTTTTTTTTGTTGTTGTTGTTAACAAGAAAAACCTACAGCAAAATTGAAATGCAATAACAACAACACACATGTCAAGAAACAAGTATTAAGAAAAATAAAGAAACAAAAGATAATTTAGAACTCTGCTATACTTTGAGCAACTGGAACAAGTCTTCTTGGTGAGAGGCGGCGGTGGGCGGGCAGGTGGCACTGTGTATCCCGTGAGGCACAGGGTGGAGCAGAAAAGCTGAGTTGACCCTTTCCTCTGATAAGCCGTCTGTCCCTTCTGGAGGATTTTTTTACAACCAGAGCAGGAAACTCGAATAGCTGTGGCTGGAACTGCAGGAAGCATTTTATTCATGCCAGGTGATGCCAGAGAAGGCTGAAAGCCAGTAGTCAACTGTGGAGCTTTAAAAAAAAAGGAAAAGAACATTCAAAGCAAAAAAAAAAAATTTTTTTTACTTTTTAATCTTCTATTTTATGCACTGTTACTTTCTCTTTTATAGCTAGTTTGGAACCTAATAGTAATTATAGAATATACAATATAAAGGATTCTAAAACAGAGGACATCTAGTTTATTAACACAAGTAGAAATGGCCTCTCATTGATACTGGCTGGAATAAATACAATTGATTTATTCAGGTCTGATTCTTACCCAGAGGACTGCCACTGACTGAAAACACAGCACTAATTTTCAGTTCCCCCTCTTGAGTTTTTTGCTGTTGGCCATGACCATACTCCTTTAAAAAAGGAAAAATAAATAAATACAGAGAAAAAAATAAATTCTTCAAGAAATCAGGACATTGCATTATTGCTAAATAGAGGTAGAAAATGTTTACTGTGTTAACATTAATGAGAAGTAATGAAATACAAGACAGTAAACAAGCTAAACTTAACAACAAGGACAAAGTGGGCTAGTGTATGCTAGGAGGAAAGAAGAGTAAAACCATGAATGTTAGCACAAAACCGCCTGGCCAGTCACCAGATATTCTAAGTTGTTTCTGAAATTCTTCATCAATAGTACAATATTTTAAATTTGTTTATTATAAAAGTAATATACAATCACAAAGGAACATTTAAATAAGTAGAAGTAAACAAAATCTACTCTGCCCTCCGTCACCTCGAATGGGTCTTTGGACTGCAGGGTATTTCTCTCCAGTCTTTTCCTTTCTCTAGTCAAAGAAAAGTTAGTTTCTTTACAGTTATAATAATTCTAAACAAAATTTTCTTATAAATTCATGTTCTGCTCATTTAAATTATTATGCATTCTTGCATATTACTCCAAAATAGCATCTAGTGGCTAAATACCAGCACATGGTGGCACATGCCTTAACACCAACAGAGGAGTTCAAGAACCAGATAACTGGGTAGTCTGAGAATCCAGACACTTGAAAAACCGTATTAAATGATTTACAAGGAAAAAAATTTCAGATTTATTTATGTATGTATATGAGTTTTTGCTTACTAAATTGTGTGTGTGTGTGTGTGTGTGTGTGCATGTGTGTGTGTGCGCACGCGCGCGTGGAGTTCAAAAGAGGACACTGGGATTGGAGTTATATATGGTTGCAAACACCACTATGAATGTAGGTGCTGAGAAACAAGCACGGGTCCTCTCAAATATGCTCTTCACCACTGAGCCGACTCTGAGCCTTAAGTGAGATTTAAATACAGTAACAACTTTAAGTAAGACGCAGCCACCACACACCAGAGTTCCAGTATGTATTTTTCAGGGCTGCTTTTTATCTGTATGATTATATTGTTCAACTCTAACTGCAGTAAGTAATAGGTGGCTTTTTAAATTTTATTTATCACAACAGAGCTTGCAAAATACTACAGAGACCAATTATTCTTAGAATTCTGGACGTCTCAAACATAGTCCCTTTTGGTGGTAGGAATATCAATACACCATATAACCTTGAGCAATACTTTATTTATTATATATGTGTAGTGACATATCAAATTAAGCAGCTGAAGCTGATACGCAATATATACACTTGACTCAGGCACAAAAGGAAAACTGCCCAAAGCTTCTGCAATTATAATAGGATTTTAACACGATAAAATTCTTTTTTTGTTGTTTTGTTTCTGTTTTTGAGACAGAGTTTCAATGTACAGCCCTAAATAGACCAGTCGAAGCCCAAACTTAGAGTAATCCTGCTGCCTCTGAAGTACTGGGATTACAGGTGAGTACTACTAAAATGACTAATTCAAATATTTTAAGTGAGGACTTACGTAAATCTTGATGGCTAACACCACCAAAACTGTAACTAAAGGCAGCATGTGCACTATTCGGATATATACTGTCACTGTCTTAAGACACACCAGAAGAGGGCATCGGGTTCCATTACAGATGGTTGTGAGCCACCATGTGGTTGCTGGGAATTGAACTCAGGACCTCTGAAAGAGAAGTCAGTACTCCAACCACTGAGCCATCTCTCCAGCCCCTCTTTTGGTTTTTTTGAGACAGGGTTTCTGTGTGTAGCTCTGGCTGTCCTGGAACTACTTCTGTGGACCAGAAGATCCCCCCAACCCCCGCCCAACAGCTGGCATTAAAGGTATACGACACCATGCTCGGTTCTCAAACAAAACTATTCTCAATTAAAAATGTTTTCCTAGTTGCTTTAACTTGCACGTATCTTTAATGTTTGCTTACAAGTGCATTATGATGACAATGTTAACCTCAGTAGCATTTAACATTTCTTTAGATTTCAATTTTTTATGTACTAAAGTTTCCACTTATGCCAAAATTCTGACAAGCTTTACCTTTGTGATTTCTTCTATCTCTTACAAAGTTTTACTTCCATAAAAAAATAATAAGAAAGTGGTTTCACTGTTTATAATATAGTCCTTTAATCCAGGGATCAGCAAACTTTATCTGCAAAGGGGCAGATAGTAAATATTTTTGACTTTGGAAGCCATATGGTCTGATCTCTGTCACAACTGCTGAACTCTGCCCTGGTAGCGCGAAAGCACTCACAGATAACACGTAAATAAATGAGCATTTGGGACTGGGAAGTTTTCTTTCACTAAATACAAAGTTTTTTTCTTCTTACCATGAATACACCAAATTGTGGGAAAATATCTCATGAGTTATCTACTCTACATCATGATCAGCCTGATTAATCTTGTATCACAATATTCTGATGAAGCTATACAATGTTTAACCAAATTGTTTTCCACAGAACTTCTCCATATACGTTTAAAAGTATGTATAGTATGTATGTATGTATGTATGTATGTATGTATGTATGTATGCATGCATGCACGCATGCATGTATGTTTATGTATACTCCTCAAAATATCGGAACCTAATCACCACTGTGTTTATCAAACCTGTATCGTACTTTAGGAATAACTGACATTAACACTTCTCACATTTTTAAAAAACCACTGGTCTCATCATTCATTCCAGCCATCTTTTATTTTACAATTACGTTTTAGTTGCTACTGGGAATAGTGGCTCTCAAATGGGAAACTGTCTCATAGAATTAGTACTATTATTTCTATAAATATTATTTTATCTATATTTCTACTCAACAATAACAAGTTTTATTAATTCTCTAATAAAGTGATTATTTCCCATTTCTATTATCTTATCTTCTTTATTTCCTATAAAATAAATTAGCATGTTTTGGGCCAAAAATCCAGCAATAGTTAAGTACTAATGCTGTATTAATAAATAATGTAATAATCTGTATGTTAGCAACTACACAAGGTTCCCATAATTTTGTTTTCAAATTCAGAATTTGGTCCAGCATAGTTATTTCCTTGACACATGAACAGAATATATATAAGAAATCTATCATCGATTATGTGACATATCATGTGGAATCTAATAATGATACTCATAATCAGTAACAGCATTGGTGATACATACATTTATTTTAAAGGCGGAATTTCAATGCATAGCCCTGGATGGGTCTTATTATGCAAATCATGCTGCCCTCTAACTCACAGAGATCTGCCTGCCTGTTCCTGAGTGTTGAGATTAAAAGTATGCACTACCATACCCGGCAGATCTCTAGTCTACTTTTCTAATTCCCAGACTTTTGAGCCTTATTTAAGCCTCTGGTATGTATTACTCATGGTAGCAGGGAGAGAAGATTCTAAGTATTCTGTATAAGATGCTTACAATATCTTCAAGACAGAAATGCTTACTTAGTTTGTCTATTTCCTACAATGACCATTAAATCATGATTTATGAGAAATAAACACCTGATGACCCCAAAGCTTTCAAAAGTAAAACAAAATAAAACTAACTAAAAATCAGAGGTAAAAATAGAAAGTACATCATTTTTCCCTTGCTGAACACAAAGGAAGGTCTTATAAACACCACAGGCCAACAATGTTGCAAACAAACATCTTCTATGGCCAAATAAACACTGTAACTAAAATTAAATCCAACATCGCAGGGCGGCATTACTTCAGAGAGTCTAGGAATCATTACTAGACTAATTAGGCAATTTGCTTTCATTTTCATTTATTCCAACAGAAGACTACGAATTAGTTTTTTTTACTACGATGAGCAGAAAGAAGAAAAAAAAAAGCAAAGGTTTCAACATTAGTGACATCTAATTTTCAGATCCCATGGAAAAGATAGAAAAAAAGAACTTTGGCTGTCCTAAAGAGTTTCAATTTGAAAACTCTACCCAAGTTTTTAAAAACAAAAAACAAAAACAAAAAAAAAACAAATAATTACAGAAAGACAATCTAACAAAAATAATAGCTAGATTATAAACCTAGACTGATTCTTTCCTGGCCATATACTCTTGAATCTATGAAATTTAGCTTATTACTTTAGACCACACAAACATACATGCACACACGCACGCATGCACGCGCGCGCGCGCACACACACACACACACACACACACACACACACACACACACGAAACCAAACCACATGGTACATTAAAACAGCAACAACTGTTTACTAAACTGTAGAAACACTGTAGTGAAGTGCAATGGGATTAAAATGAATGAAACTCAAAAGCCAGAGAACATTCTGCCAGTTAACAGAAGGTGACAGACAAGTGACTAAAAACAACAAATTAGCAGCAGTGAGACACAGACACAGACAATTCAGCTTCCTGGCCTTTTGGATGAAGACCATCTTAAACTGTAAAAGCACACCGAAAGCAATACTACAAAGTTAAGCACAAAGAGAAGTCACCATTAACTGATGACAAAAGTCATGAAGTGTCAGTACTTTATAAGTACAGTTTGGTAGATCAAATAAATAATACTTTATAACTCTTACTTCTGGTCTATAGAGAGAGTAAAATTAATAAAGTATTACACAGAACTAAAAAAGTAAGAAATCTACATTTCCAGTGATCAGGGAGAAGTACAAAAAAACATGGAGCTAGACAGTAGGGAGTAGAATGTAGGAAGGAAGGGGAAAAAGAAGGGAAAGGGAAAGAACCAGACTCCTCCCTCCGAGGATTTCTAGACCCACCAAATGTTTGATACTGCAGAGAATAGGATCGGTATGACCGACAACAGAACGCTGCCTCTAGCCACTCATGTGCTAAGATTGCTGTACTGTGGGGACAGGATGAAGGCTGCTCTGTGACCCTATACTTACCAGGACCTACCCACAGCGCTGTCTACTCAGGAGACCAAACATAACATACGCTTCTAAGGAAGTTCTTCATGATAAACATTACAAACTTGCTATTTAGCATTTTATAACATGTTTTGTAATTTTCAGGAAGTGTATAAAACACAGGCCAATCTGTTCCATCCTATTGATCCTCTAGCACTGAAAGCTCTGCTTTAAAAACAACACCAGGGGCTGGGGATTCAGCTCAGTGGTAGAGCGCTTACCTAGGAAGCGCAAGGCCCTGGGTTCGGTCCCCAGCTCCGAAAAAAAGAACCAAAAAAAAAAAAAAAAAAAAAAAAAAAAAAAACAACACCACTAGTAACTTTCCCAATGTTTTCTAAACCCCACTTACCAAGCCTTGTCCTTTATCATGAGGAAAGGTCAATGGGTTATACAGAAAAGAAAGAGAAGTCTTTAGTGCTCTCCAAGCAAAATGGTTTCTTCGGGATTTTCCATGTTCATAGAGGGAGTATAGAGAGATTAGAGATCTCCCCTGAACAAAGACATATAATCTTCATAGGAACACATGGCCACATGAATCTTCCCTGGTAATCAGGCCATTACCTTAATTCACACAGACAAGATTTCTACTTCTCCTCTTTCTACAAACTACACCTATTATCTCTTGACATATTTTCATATTCCTTCTTTGTTGAACCAACTGCACTCATATTTATCCAATTTCTGCAGGTCTACCAACACCCTAATTCATCTATCTTTTCCTTAGTATTGTCAAATTTTTGCTTGAATTGTCAACTATGTGTGACTGTGGGTCTACCCTTTAACTTAACAGTCACTCTCCACTCTCAGAGTCAAATCCCATAGCCAAAGAAATAAATAGGACATACCTCACAGGACTATCTTTCTCTCTCTCTCTTCTCTTCTCTGCCCCCTTACCCCCCACATATATGCTATGCTGAACTAAATCCTATAGTATGAAACTTCCTGTCGCACCACTAAAGATATAAACCCACAGATTTCCCTTTGCTGGGGTATTTCTCTGAAGGTCCTTTTCCCTAAGTTCTCCTTTATCATACCACAGCAGCTATTTCTGTCACTCCTACTTTTACATTATCCTTCCCTAATGAAGCTCCTCCCTGGATTTCAAAGGAAGTCTTTCTTTTCCTTTAAGGCCCTGTCATGCTGTTTCTGATACACTGTGTTATTACTTTTGAATGGCTTCCAACCTCACGTGGCTCCGTGGTTACAATGCTCTCTTCCAATAAACACCATCTCTGAAAGGTAATTAGGTATCAGCTCCTTTCACAAACCACCAGCTTTTCTCTCTCCTCTCTCTCTCTCTCTCTAGTCAATAGTCGCCTACAGTAGTTCTCTCTAGTATATGATTTTGCTCCCCAGGAAGACCTGGTAGTGTTTGAAGATATTTTTGACTGTTATCATGGAGAAAGAGAGAGCTGCACCCAGTACCGAGTACAGAAAGTAGAAACCAAGGACGCTAGAGAGCCTGTGATAAGCAGAACAGGGCTCCATAACAAAGAATGGTCTTGCTTTAAATATCAGTGGTGCTAATGCTGAGAAACCCTGCTTGAAGACGCCGAAATAAAATTTCTCTTCCATACATGCCCTCATTCACAAACTCCCTACAATTTAAAAAAAACTAATAATAAACTTCCTAAGATTAGATATTATTTCCTAGAAACGGATAATTTGTGTTAACTTTATTTTTCACTCTCTAAATTCATGACATATGAACAAAATACAGACTACCTTCAAAAAATTACTGCTATTATGTATTCACTGTTTAAATCCCTTCCTACATTTCACAATACCTCCAGCCCATGGTGCAGCTTCTTTTTTCCAATCCACATACTGCAATGCCATCAAGTGCATGGGGAACTTAACGGAGTGTAGGACTTCTGTGGCAGAATTCCTGACTGACTTCCAGAGCAGACCTGAAACAGCACAGCTATACCCTTGCTCTTACTACCCAAATATCTCAAACGTGGAATAATCAATCACTCACCAAGGCCTCCTTTCCAATAAACTGATTCTTCAATCAATTAGCCCTTTCAAAGATAATTATGTCCATTAGCCCTCCTGAAAGACAAATTCATACCTAACCCATACTTCAGTAGTAGTACCTGTAAAGGCTTAAGTTGCTCCACAAACCCATGGCCACCCTCTTACTAGGTCTTCAACTTCATCTGCTGAAACCTCAAAGACTCACCAGCCTCTCTCTCAATCCTGTACTAAAAAGCCCACAAAAGCCACACTGCCATTAAAAGCCTTAACTCCCCTTCAGAAACATTTTCATGTAATTCTTGCTACAGCCTTGCAAAACAATTCAAGTTGCTTCCATCAGAGATTCTTTTCATCCTGTCAAACTATTTATTTCACTTTAGGCACTTCCTGTCTCAAATGAGTAAGCTCATTGTGAACAGAAGGAGGCGGGGTGAGGTGTTTACTTGAGCATTGTCAGGTTCGTCTTTAACTCTGTCTAGTAGTCCCTGCTGAGGCGCCACTGCTTTGTCATACTCATCATCCAAAGGTTCTTCTTTAATTCTAATATTTGATGCAAACGAATTCCCCAGTTCCGAACCAATGGATTCTTTATTGGCAAATGGGTAGCTGGAGTCCTAAAACACAATATAAAGGATTAATAAATATTCAAATTTAAAAATTATTCCTCTTCAGGGTTAATACCCAAAGTAAAGCTCACTGGAAATGAACTCTATGGACGGACATATGTTAGTGTCCCTGTGCCTAAAACCTGATGTCTGAATAATGCAAACAAAGAACCTAAGACGCAAGGCTCCTTAGAATATCTCTCAAGATGTCGTTACGCAAATAATACTTTTTTAAAAAAAGTCAGTGCTCTGTCTAACACAAGCAGAATTTTGAAAAGTGACATTAAAAAAAAAAAACAACAACAAACTTTTGACACTTGCCACAGTTAACAGCAATCTACATATACACTGAAAACTTACCCTAAAGTTTGTTTCTGGGTTTTGTGGTAAATGAGTATGTAATGTTTCTTCAACTTGATTAGCTATTGAAAGAAAACAAACAAACAAACACATGCATATGAATAACAAGTCTCATAAAGAATGACCTAAAAGGCTATTATTTGAAATCATCTCTCTATCCCAAAAAAAGATGCTGTTAAGAGTGAACTAGGTTCCAAAGAACCCAAAAAAGTTTCACTCAAAGTTCTACACAACTTGGTCTCCCCTACCGTTCAGCCTTACCACACACCTTTCCTCGGTCATAAAGGGTGCTGACTTCACTCTGAAAACTGTGTTTGTTGTCCTTTGCTGTTCTACTAAGTTCACCAGGTCTCTGCTGTCTATCTCAGTATTTATAGTTTCCAGACTCTGCTCAGTTCAAAACCCACCTCTGCAGAAAAACATTCCTTGTTCACTAAGGCTCTCCTAAGAATTTCCTGTGAGTTAGGAATGTGGCTCAGTGGCAGGGGACTTGTCTAGCATGCACAAAGGTCCAGAGTCTAATACAAAGCACTCTGGAGGGGGAGGGACATGGCAGATTAGGGTAGGTATGGTGGCTCACCTGTTAGTTAAAGCATTTAAGAGACAAAGCAGAACTATAGTGAGCTCCAGGCCAGTTTACCCCTCTCAAATATGAAAAAAGCAATCACTGTAACACTCAAGTTACTTAAATATTACAGTGTTCCATGACAAACTCTTCTACCACTATCTTATCTTACACATTCAATCTTAGGCTACTCGACTCATTGTTAGCACCTCTGCTATCTACCTTGTCTTGTCCTTTATGTTCCTTCAGTTTTTCCTAAAACTTCAATATCCATTAGTAGCCACTAAACTATATATACCTAGTTACACATGTTAGAAATAAGTACGCCCTTGTACACCCTTGTATATAATATATACTCAAAACAGTCGCTATACTTCACTATTCTGGTTCTTTCTTTCTAAAATACACTTTCCTAGGATTTTCTGAAGAGAAATACATGGATTGACATAGTGTACCTGCTTTCCTAAACATCAATTTAACATTTGGGAGAGGATTACAATCTTCTTGTAAAAGCCTAGATCCCAAGAATACAAAGAGTAAGATACAATCTGGCTGTCAAGAAACAGAAACAAAATAATGCAATAAATACTATAAATAATAAGGCATAAAATAAAATTCTGTGAAAATATAAGAAGAACATCCTTAGGAATAACTAGAAAGTAGGAAAGATTCATGAATTATGCTCCACTAGATAAGAAATAATTTTACAAGTGTATATATATACAGAGAAAAAAATGGCATACCAATGAAACAGCAAGAAAGGCAAGCACACAGCAATGTGTGATATACTCAAGAACAGAACTGAAGCTAAGTACAGGGTGCACTGTATAAAGAGAATCAAAAGGAACGTCAATGAACTCCTAAAACAGGGTGTGGGGTGGGGGTGGAGGGATTTGCTTTAACTCCCTGGTTTAGACTAAGAGGTGGGATAGCAATTTAAACCAGTGCTTCCAGCACAAAGATGCTAATTCCAACGTCAGATTCTAATGTTGAACCAAAGAAACTGAATAGGCGATTCAAGTATCTTGCCTTCTCATCAAAATATTGCAAGCCAAGAAGAAGAAAAAAATATGATTTAGAGATATTTTCAACCACTTACACGACAATGAAATGTTATGAGGAAAAATTCAATCACTTTGTAGAATAAGAGAAAGTAAATCTGAGAGCTTAGAAGAAGCTTAAAACTGTTCATATTTCACTTTAACATAAAGAGTAATAAAAGCTCTATTATTGATATTTGTTATTACATTTTATAATTCTATTCCAATAATTATTACCTGCTTTATCAAAAAAACTGCTTTTCAACCTTGAATCCAAACCTTTATGGGGTTTATCCAATCGTTTTTCGCGTTCATGATAAGTTAGGTCTCTATTTTTCTCCTTTCCAGAAAATGTCTCTTTGCTGTTTTCTCTCACTAAACAAAAATCTTTTCGTATTGATTTAAAGACAGAAACCTGATCAAACTGTTTAGGAAAGTCTTTTTTTAATTGACTTTGAATTTGTATTTCATTTTCATTGTCTGATTCATGATGAGAAGCTCTTCTCTCTATCTCCAAACTACCATCAGTATGAGCTGAAGAAACAAGATTGTCCTTTGAACTAAAATCCTGTTCATCCTCATTGTCACTACTAACGACTGGAATTCCTGCAAGATCCCCAGAGTTCAAAAAATAATCATCTTCATCCAGCAATGAATTTTCAGATCCTGTTTGACTCGGCATTCCATAAGACATGCTGGCAAGGGTGGGAGTTAAGTTGTGGTCTGTGTCTTCAGACATTTCTGTATCCATGACACCACCTTAAAAAGTAAGAAACTGTTTAGACAAGTTAACAGTGCTGAGGATGACCAGTTATAAGGTCTGTCTTCCATTTAATCAGATTTATTTCCTCATTGTCAAACAAAATATAGGCAATATTACAATAGTATTCACTTAACATTTCTGATGAGATTATCCCTATCAGGAGCCTAAACTAGAAAGGCTACTTCGGGTTAGAAAGGAGACAAGATGACAAAGAGAAAGAGCCCAACTTCACAATCTGACCTATCTGTGTTAAAATTACAAAGCACAAAATTCTTGGTCTATATAAAAAAACAATCTAATACTCACCTTTGAAATTAATTTGTGGTGAGGCTTAGTGACAGTTATGTATAAAGAGACACTCACAAATTAATAAACAAAAAATTATGAAAATGCTGATTATAATTTTTACAGTGTGCGTCCTGCAGAGTTAAGACCAAAACACTCACTCTAACGTAATAGGTCTTTAGTCCCAGAATCCCAATTTCTCTACACTAACACTAACACAGATCTAATAAAGTTAAGGTTTTCTAAGTTAAATATGTAAACATAAAGATGACTTTAGCTTTCCTGCTATCCTTCATATCTATATGCTGAAACCTGACCTATTATAAAACAAAGATTCACCTTTCCTTCACAAATTTGTTTCTAAAAAGCCTCACCTACTTCGTTCTTCTTTAGCTATGCCCAAACCTTATCTTCCTCTTTTCTTCCAAGATAGATTTAGTGGGGCTAGAGAGACGGCTCAGTGGTTAAGAGCACTGATTTTTCTAGAAGGGATGGATGGACTCCCAGCACCCACGAGGTAGCTAACAGCCCTCTGTAACTCTAGATCCAAGGGGAACTGACATTCTATTCTGAATGCACAGATATACATGTGGACAAAAACAAAACAAAACCCATGCACATAAAATAAATAAATGAACCCCAAGGTAGATTTAGATACCCACTTTTCACAGCTCCCCTTACCTAAGAAACTCCACCATAGATAGTATCTCTAAGCTCAAAACTATTTCCTTACTACAGTTCCTATGTTTCCTTCACTTGGTTAAATAATTGACCAACCAGCAATTAAAAAAAAAAAAGAAAAGAAAAGAAGAATTATTTCAACTCTCCCATGAATAAATCCTATGAACTATATCATTTCATCTCTTTACACCCATTTCTTCTATTCAGCACCTAATTCTAACTATCCAAACCTCTACCTGTACATTTCGGTGCACTAAATCTATATAACTAAATACAAAGTAACTATATCCTAACAAATCCTATGCCTAAACCACACTTAATTGGTTCAAGAGCAGGTCAATACTTACAAAGACAGAAAATAGTAATAACGTACTTGTCTAATCAGCTCAAAAAGTTTCTGTGGCTAGCTATTTAACCTGGATCTACAATCTAATGTTGAATATATGTATGTATATTTTTTCAAGACTTAATTATCCAGATTCCAAGTAAAAGTTTCCTTCAAGTTCCCCTCTCCAAAGATATCGTTTTTAATTATAAGTTATTCCATATCCTGTGAGACCTTCCACAGTCTCAAGTCTCTGAAGGGAAATGTTTCTACTCACACCATCATCTGTGATAAATAAGTACAACCCGCTGGTTTATATGGACAAAATGGTGATAACTCTGATAATGGCTGTTGTGACTTACAGAGCTACAAAAGTGGTGGTGGTGGACACAGTAGTAAACAAACCTACAAACAGTAAGACAATAAAAAATAACATTGGAGCTAATAATGAAATCAAACCAGGAAGGAGAAAAAGACCCTATATTTTTTCATCAGTATAACGCTTGCTGATTAATGTGAAAAAAGAAAGTTGGAAAATCCATCTTGCATGCTTTCCAAAATAGTTCCCGCAGGGCTACAGAGACTGCTCGGCAGTTCAGAGCACTCAGGGCTCTGGCAGAGGACGTATGTTCAGTTTCCAGGACACATATGATGACTCGCATTCCAGTTCCAGAATCTGATGCCTGATTCTAGCCTCTGCAGGCACTAGGCACTCATATGCACATACACACATGAACCCAAGTTTGAAAACTAAATCTTAAGGTCAGGAAGGATCTGGGAGTTTGAGGCCAGCCTGGCCTACATACAGTGTTCCAGAATAACCAGGCCTACATAGAGACACCCTGTTTTGTTTTTTGTTTTTCTTTTTTTTTAATAGTAAAAAAAATTAAAAGCGAAATGACATAATACATGGTAAAACATGCTAAAATCTTTTCTTTTTTTTTCTTCTTGTTTCTTTGGGGTTTGGTTTGTTTGTTTTTTGGAGACAGGTTTTTCCGTGTGTGGCCCAGGCTATCCCAGAACTAGCTCTGTAGACCAAGATAGCGTGGAACTCAAAAGATCTGCCATGTCTCTGCCTCCCAAATGCTGAGATAAAAGGCATGCACCTGATTCGGATGCTGAAATCTTAGACAAAATGCACACTTGAGAGTGCGCATGCCTACTTTCTCATGGTATACAGTAAAGACAGGAAGGGACTGAAAGACTGCACAAGATGAGCAACACTACAGACATTTCCAATTACTTAAAATTCATATTAAAAGATGTATAAGGTACACAACACAGCATTCTACCAGCCTGTAAACAGCCTATAAGCCTCAGTCGTCATCTCTATTCAGCATTTAATCATTAGGAAGCCCCGTACTATCTACTTGGCAACTGCTGCATGTGAAATGTACATTATGACATCACAACTTAAGTTCTATAGATTAAAAAACAATACTAACAAACTGTACTGCAAGCAACTTTCATTATTTATTTACATTAATAGTCAAGGATTTTGATGGAAAGAAGCAGCCATTCAGAAAAACCTGACACACAACTCACATGGAAATAACCTCAGGTATATCTAAGTTCAAACATTAAAAGAAAAATAAGAGAAACCATGGTACAATTATTAAGTCAGAAGGTAAAAAACAGTATTTTTTAATGACAAAAAATTCAGTATAAAAATACAAAAAGAACAAAAAAAATCTAAATGTGCACACTAATAAAGAAAACCAAATCAAAAAACAAAGGATAAACTGGTTAAAATGTCTTCACTGCACTATGTCATTACGGGTAATAAAGAAACAACCAAGTACATATAAAAGCAAGAATTTTAACAAACATTCACAGACAGGAAGAGACCAATAGTCAATAAAGGAAATGTCAATTAGTGATAAAATGAGCTACATACAGATTGGCAGTAAAACAAGAATGCTCAGGACCAGGTTGGCACACTATGACCAACGCCATGAAATACAGACAGCAGAGGGTTGTGCAGAGGTCATATGTGGGGCTTGGAAAGCCCAAAGTATGTACTGTGTAATTCTTAGCAAAGAATGCTTCCCAACCCTTACAGTGAAATACTGTGATAAGAATGAATGTAGGGGTTGGGGATTTGGCTCAGTGGTAGAGCACTTGCCTAGCAAGCGCAAGGCCCTGGGTTCGGTCCCCAGTTCTGGAAAAAAGAAAAGAAAAAGAAAAAAGAATGGGGGCTGGGGATTTAGCTCAGTGGTAGAGCGCTTACCTAGGAAGCGCAAGGCCCTGGGTTCGGTCCCCAGCTCCGAAAAAAAGAACCAAAAAAAAAAAAAAAAAAAAAAAAAAGAATGGATGTAAACTAAAACAAAGTTAGTTTAAGGCCAGAGAGTCTTTGTCAATAAATGGGTGGGTGGACAGACAGAAAGATACTGTAGACAGTGTTTCTTTTCACCAGTGAAGCAAATTATAGTACTTATACCAAAAATTGATATTATGTAGCTACTTTAAACCGGGGTGGCCAGATGTGGTGACAGACATCTCTCAGCCCATAGTAGGTAGATTTCCTTTGAGTTTTAGGCCAGCCAAGGATATGGTGTGAACCTTTTCTTTTCTGTTTTTCCCCCTATTGGTTTTCCAGGGTTTTTCTGTGTAGCCTAGGTTATCCTAGAACTCACTTTTTAGACCAGGTTGGCCTTGAACTCAGATATCCGACTGCCTCTGCATTCCAAGTACTGGCATTTAGAAGAATGTGCCACCACCATCCAGCTGAATGAACCTTTTCAAGGGGGTTGAGGGTGGGGAGTGACATGTTTTGTTTTTTTTCAAATTCCCAAGTCCTATTGAAAAATGAAAAAAAAAATAAAAAGTTTGAATGCAGAGTCAGCAAAATTGTGTAGCGGGTAATACACAACACAAGGTGAAAACACACTCCCAAAATTTGTCCTCTGATCTGCACATGCACAAAATGGAACATGAACATCTATACACACTGTCAAATACAAAGCAGCCCCGAAATGGCAGTCCTGAATAGAAAGACTACTGTTATTGGGTAAACAGTAACATAAAGGTTCTGTCCTCCAGGAACCTCCCTAATCCACTCTCAAAGGTCAACAACCTTCCCAAAGGCATCTAGTTCTCAGTCAATCCAAAGAGCCTGTATCAACTCAAGATCACTCTGCTGACTGTTACATAAAATCTACTTGCATGCACATACACACGAGGGGGGATGACACCCCCAATAAACTCTTCTTTCTACCCATGTAATGGTCCAAGTTTTGTGGTTTCTCTGTGCCCTTGCTTACATTTGGTTCTAAAACCTGAGAAAGACAATGCCACTACTACCATACCAGCATCCCCCACCAAAAGACCTGTCTCTTCTAACCAAACCAAACTGTCAATATGACCCTCCTGGGAACTGACCATTTGTTTCTGCCGGCTCCTGCTACACACCTATTTATTCGACTTTAAATTTTAGAGTCTGCCTTTTCAGCTGTCTCTCTCCTACCCCACCTATCCTCTCCTCAGCTCCTCAGCCAAGTGTCTTCCCAGCTCTGCCGAATTTGTCTCTCTGGTTTGCTGGATGGAGCCTTGCTCTGCCTCTCTGTAACCTTCTACAAGTCAAGTACACACAGTAGATACTTCTCACTCATTCTTGTTTCACTTACTTGTGGGAGCCTGAACTAACTGTGGACTTTTATTAGACTCATCAACTTTTGCCTGCTTTGTCAAACCTCTTTTCTTCCTCAGACTCAAAGACTCCATTAAGCCTTAAGGTTTGGCCTCAGCTCAAACTAATTAATCAGTCCCATTGGCTAGAAAATGGCGCACTTGATTTCCAAATTCTCAGACTGTGACAACTTCTGCCACCACACAAGCAAATGATCTGAAAAATCCCTAACTACTAAGCTTTCTTTACTCTCCACTTTCAAAACAACCCATCCCTAAGCCTTCTTTGCTCTTCAATGTCTCTGGTCCCTCCTTCTTATCATTAGATCAGTCTTAAAGAAATTCAAATGCTCTCTGGGTATGGATAGTATTGGGGAGATTGGCATGTGTTGTACTACTCTATTAAAAAAGCTGACTGTGAAGGTGGGATTTGGCCTACCTACTACCTGCATACATACTTAAGAGCTTCCTCCAAATACTGTCCTGGGTCAAGTGCCACCTGATACCATGGCAGGGAAAAGGAAAACAAAACAGAAAGGCTCAGAAAAGACACTACATGCTTGAGAACAGCTAAGAGGGAATAAATTCCAATAGAGGTTACTAATAGTTAACAGATGTTTGACCCTCTGAAATGCACCCCCCCACACACACACCCTTTTCCTTGGTTTTGTTTGCAGACTTTGAAGCTTTTATTGAAATTTAAACTTTCTCTCAGGATTTGTAAAACCATTAGGTAGTGGTTCAAAGAACCTATAGGGCCCTACAAGTTGTAGTAAACGTTGGCTCACCACTTGTAACATAAAGGAGTAACAGTGGGGCTGGAGAGATGGACCTGCGTTCAGTTCCCAGCAACCACAGGTGGCTCACAACCATCTCTAATGGGATCTGATGCCCTCTTCTGGTTTATCTGAAGACAGCTACAGTGTACTCATACATAAAATAAATAACTTTTTAAAAAAAGGATTAATAGTAAAAGAAAAAATAAATGTATAAGTAATCTTAATTTGCTATAGCAATATGTATAACTTGGATTCAACTCTTGTTTAGAAAAATTGGTTTTTCAAGATAGTTTATGTCCCCTAGACTAAGAAAACAATACTAGGCCTCTAAATTATTTTAGATATGGATAAATTCCTAAGGTGATAATAGACTATTCAGGCTAACAGAAACTGCCGTAAAGATATATGCATAACCACCCATGTCTATGCTAACTTTATTAGACTATAGCTGTTTGAAGAAACTAAGTCCTATATACTGTGTATGAAAAGGATCAGGAAGACGAGGCTCCTAGTTTCTGTGTTGATTATGTATTTTAACGTTCTGATGCTAAAGGGCCTTCAGCTCAAAATTACAAACTTTAAGGCTCAAACTTATCATGAATAAAATTATAAAATCCTAATCTTATTTAAACTGTCAAAAATAACCAAGATGTACAAGCTAATGAGTCACATTATAAACGGTCAAGCTAAGAGCAAGTATCTGTTACCCCTAACAAGTGCAAACTCACTCTTGAATGTGTAGTCCTTCACACCTCCCCACCTTCAAGGGAGAGCTTCTCTCCTTCCTTGTTGCGGTGATGGAGTACCTCAGAACCTAGATTCCGACTTTGTTCTTCTTGTGTGATTTTAGGTCTAAAGAACATAAAAGCTAGTCTGGGGAAACGTGTAGGCAGGTAGAAGCACATGATGGGTAAAAGGCTTGTCACCATGTCCAACAGCCTGAGTTCCCTCCCTGAAACCAACACGGTAGAAGAACCAACTCCTTTTAAACGTTGTCCTTTGACCTCCACACATACACACTCACACACACAACACACACACACACACACAACACACACACACACACAACACACACACACTCACACACACAACACACACACAACACACACACGTGTGCATGTAATTTAATAAAATATCTTGTGAGCTGGAGAGATGGCTCAGTGTTTAAGAGCATTCACTGACTGCTCTTCTAGAGGTCCTGAGTTTAATTCCCAGCAACCACATGGTGGCTCACGACCATCTGTAATGGGATCCAATGCCCTCTTCTGGTGTGTCTGAAGACAGTGACAGGGTATTCACATACATAAAACAAATGTACAAATCTTTAAAAAAGAAAATTTCTTGCTATGCCAATTATGATTATATATTCAGACTTTACGCTCCTGTGACAGTCCCTATATAGGTGTAACTATTAAACCTTAGTCATAAATGATAGTACACATCTATAATCATTTGGCAAATGGAAACAGAATAAGGAATATGAGGAAACTCCCACTATATAATAAGTTTATCACCAATCTGATAATAAGACCCTGCTTTCAATCTTTCATATCCACTCCCACCCCTCTAAAAAGAGGAGGCGGGGAACAGAACAGGTTACCTACTGCAATAATGCATAGGAAAATTGGTAATTATGACCAGTGCAACAACAGTAGGCGGAAGGGTCCAGAAACATGGAAACAGCAGATGGTAGGTATGCAGGAACCCAAGAATACAAGATGTCATTTCTTAAGATTGGGGTGGGGGGATCAAACAAAACAGAGGATAAATAATGTTTTATTTTTATGTCTTTCTTAAATCTTCAAATGGAGATATCAAGAAGGTAGCTGAATACATTCGTCCATAATTAAAGATGAAATACTTGCCCAGTATTTGAGACTAAGTACAACTAACTCCAAAAAAATTTGGGAGATGATACTTACAATTCAGGAAACTAGGTAAAATTACCCAGTAAGTTTATTTATTACGGATTAAAAGGGAAAGATCCTGGGTTATTTCATCATTTACAAATCTAACAGAAAGAAATCAGAAAAGGCATTAAGCTGAAACAGTTACAGGCTGGCTACTCAGGTTAGCATGTAAAACCAGGTTGCTCAATTTCTAGTGTGGAATACCCAATAAGGAGAAAAATGACATAACAAATAGCAATATAACTAATCAAATGAAGACTGAAGACTGGTAAACAGCATTGGTAGACTGATTTGACTATGGTTGGACCAGAGAATGCCACTATCAGGAGGTGTAGCCTTGCTGGAGCTGGTGTGACCTTACTAAAGGAACTGTGTCACTGTGGGAGTGAACTTTGAGAGCCCTCTCCTAGCTGTCTGAAAGTCCGTCTCTTCTCTTGGCTGTCACTGGATCAAGATGCTGAAAGAACTCTCATCTCCTTCTACAGTACCACATCTTGGATGCTTCCTGCCATGATAATGGACAGAACCTCTGAATCTGTAAACCAACCAATTAAATGTTTGCCTTTATAAGAGTTGCCTTGGTCATGGTGTCTCTTCACAGCAATAAAGCTTAAACTAAGAAAATTAGCAAAGCTACAAATTACTACCATACCGAAATCTGTTATTAGTGGAAAAATAAGTGTTCAAGCTAGTGATCCCGAAACAGACTAAAAGAGAGACCTTGAGAACTCTGAGTATAGATAACTCTTCAAGGTACGTTAAGAAAACCAGGCTAGATTCAACACATACACAAGACACTCATTATTTGAAAATTGTCAAGATTTAGGTTTATCTCTATTTTCTATATGACTGTTGTGCGTGCGTGCGTGCGTGTGTGTGTGTATGTATGTTTGTATGTATGTATTGCATGCATGTATACCCTGTGAGTCGGAAGGCATCAATTGATCCTCCAAAACTAGAGTTATGGATGGCTGTGAGCCACAGTGTAGATGCTTGATGCCAAGAGAGGTCAAAAGAGAGCATCGATCAGAACCCCTGCCACTAGAGTTTACTAAGTTTACTGGCTACTTCTTTCGAGTCCCTGGAAAAGTACACATCAATTAACAGTGAAAATATTCAGGATGGGTATTAGTAACTAGATTAGTATATCATGGGATCTGTTAATAATACAAATATATAATAAAAACACTGATTCAATTGCTGAGATATAGCTCAGCTGGTAGAGTTCTCACCAAACAAGCATGAAGTCTGGGTTTGATCCCCAGAAACAAACAAAACCAGGTTCTCTAGCATAGACTTGTAATCCTAGCACACAGGAAGTATAGGCAGGGTCAGCAGTTCGAGATCATCCTCAGCTACATAGCAAGTTCAAGGCTTCCTTAAGGAAACATGAGACCCTACTCAAAAACATAAATGAGGGCCTGAAGAGATGGTTCAGAGGCTAAGAGCACTGGCTGTTCTTCCAGAGATCCTAGGTTTAATTCCCAAAAACCACATGGTGGATCACAACCATCTACACGGGAATCTGGTGCCATCTTCTGGTGTGCAGGTACACACGTGAGTAGAACACTTATATAGTATATACAGTAAATAAATGAATCTTTAAAAAGAAAAATATATAAATGAAACCATAGACTCTCAAGAAGAATTACAATTTTTATTTTCTTTCATTACTGCATACCCAAGCCAGTGTCTCAGGGGGCTAGGCAACCACTTTAGCGTTCAGAATTTATACTCCCACTGTGACAGTTTTTGGAAACTGTACAAAATCATGTTAAAATGTAGTATATTGGGGCTGGGGATTTAGCTCAGTGGTAGAGCGCTTGCCTAGCAAGCACAAGGCCCTGGGTTCGGTCCCCAGCTCTGAAAAAAAGAAAAAAAAATGTAGTATATTAATAGCCTCAAAATAAAAAAGAATGAGAAAAAAAGATACTCAGCATGTATGAAGCCCCAATTTACTCAAGTTACCAAGTTAGGGAGATTACTTGAGGGTTTGAGGTCAGCCTTGGTAACATGGACTTTGTCTTAAAAACAAAAGGGCTCAGGAGATACATACTTCAGTGCATACAAATTCTTAGTGTAAGCAGCAAGCGGACCTGAGTTCAAATCCCTAACACAGTGTTAAAAGCCAAACATAGGATGAGCACAGCATAGAAACAGGGAGACAGGCAGATCCCAGAAGCTTGCTGGAAAAACAGACTAGCTAAAGTATAAAGCTTAAGGTTCAGTGAGAGACTCTGTCTCACAATTAAGGTTGAGAGCTACAGAGAAAATACCCAAAGTTTTCCCTGATCTTTGCCCACTTGTATATGCACACATGAGCAACCCCTCCATACCTGTGTACAGATGCCACATACAAGCATACTAAAACAAAACAAACTTTTTAAAGGAGTAACATCTTGCCTCAGGAAGTAAACATCTGCCTAACATAATAAATCTACTTAAAATATAGTAATAAAAATTTCCTACAAGGCATGGAAACCAGGTCTATATTCTTAGCACTTGGGAAATGTGGATAGAAAGATTAAGTCATTATGATCCTGGGCCACATCAAACCTTGTCTCAAAAATACAAAAATAAATAAGTAAATAAATAAAACACCTGCTTTGTGCACACCAGACCCTAAGTTGATTTTTGCCACCACTAATTACACACACACACACACACACACACACACACACACACACACACACACACACACAGAAAAAATTATTTAGAAGAGAACTATACTGCACTGGATCTGATCTGCTTACCACCCCACAACTCAAGGCTTTGGGGAAGCTGGAGAGAAGAAAATAGGTTGACTTGGTTCTAGCCACTTGGCTGAAACTTGAATTCACCTTAAGCCGGAGGACTTAAAGCCAGGACCCTTGCTGGCTGAAAGTTAGGTTCCTTGGATGACCAGGTTGCCAAGAGTTCCACCCACTATGGAGTGTTTTTATAGCTGCCTAAACGTTCTGCTCTTCTCGTTACACTGAGCGTTCAGTGGTTTCTGCCTGTTCATCAAGAGTCCTTCAGAGCTATTAGCAACCTACATTTATCAACTTTGTGGCACTTTGTGGTACACTTGCACCCTGCCGTCACATCCTGGGTGTCTTCCTATGCTATCACTTCTCTTGACACTTAAAAAAAAAAAGTTGAAATTCTAGCAATAAATACAATTGATAATACAAAAAAAAAAAAAAAAGAAGAGAACTATATATATTTACATCAAAAACTATCAGCTGGTAGGCTGACAGGAAGACTTGACCCAAGCTGAAGGCCAGAATGAGCTACAGAGTGAAACTTGCCTCAAAAGGCCAAAACTTAGGGCTGGAAAGGTGACTAGTAGATGACTAGTAGATGACTAGTAGTGCCTGCTTTACTGAACAGCTAGGTTGTACCCCAGCACCTACAACCATCTGTTGTTACATTACTTCCAGGAGACCCACACTCTTACCACTGTGGACACTACGGGCATGTGATTCAGGCAAAACATTCATACACGGAAAATTTTTAAAAACTAAAAAAAGTGAGTATTACTGAAACTCTTTATAGAATTATATTTTTTACTGCAAGGCATCATATTTAGGAAAACTGAAAGATTTTCAAAGTTTATGGAAAAAGATTCAGATATTCATGTGCTTAAGACAAATCGAATCAAATCCTACTTCATTCTTATTGTTTTATGGTTTTGTTTTGCTAAGAACACAGCAAGAGGAATACAAACAATAAAGGGGAAATGCGAACCACAAAGGAAACTAATAATGCATTTATTATCATTCAACTCCATTAAAATTATATTCTACATATGCAAAGTACATCAAATGGAGAAATCACTAACACAGTAACTACAAAGTTCAGTGTTCCAAATATTTGAAGAAATATAACTCATAACTCAGGAAAGACAGCAACAACAACAACAAAAAAAAAAATCATGCAATAGATTTAATAGTCATCTCAAAAAATTTTTAAACGGCCAATAAACTTGAAAACTGTTCAGCCGAATTACTATTAATGATTATTAATCAGGAAGATACACATTGAAGGAAACTCAAGAACCAGCAGAATGGTACCTGACTCCAAACCAAGCCTGGTGACCTGAGTTTGATTCCCTAACAAAAAGAGTGGAAGGAAAGATTCCTGCAAGCTGTAAAATATTCTGTGTGTACAATGTGGCACAACCACACACATACACAAGAATGCATGCATGCATGCATGCGTACATACATACATAGAGTTTCATATTGTAACTCCCATTCTGTTAGTATTTTTAAAGTTTAGTAGATGAACTGGGAGCCAGATTTGAGGTAACTACAAGACTGATTCACCAATGCTGAAAGTGTAAATAAATGATATTCTCAGGAATAATTTTCTGTGTTAGTTTTTTAGAGAGGGTTTCTCTGTGTAGCCCTAGCTGTCCTGGAACTCACTCTGTAGTTCAGGCTGACCTCAAGGTCACAGGATGCACTGGCCTGTCTCTGCTGGACATGCGCGCCACTGCCCCATAGGAACTGAATTTTGTATTCCTATAAGACCTGAGAATTTCTACTCCTTACCCATAAGCAATCACCTACGAGGGTATGTAAACTATGTATCAAACCTCAAGGGCCACCTCTGAGTCTCATACTCACCATTTTCACATTTCAAGTGGGGAGGGGGAGATGAACATTTCCTGACACAAGAAAATTATATGAAATTGAAAGTATCCATAAACTTTTGTTGGAAACAAACACACTAACTCATCCACACACTGACTGTGACACTTCAGCTAAGTCATATCACAGCTTTACTGCTGCGACAGAGACAGACATCTAAAGTCTAAAATGTTTACTATGTTCTATTTTTTTTAAAAATGTAGCAACCCTGCCATAGGGCAATGAATTTTAAAATTGTTTCAGACCAAGGCTCACTCTAAGAAAACAGAAATCTACACTTGTATTCTTTTCCTTAAGGTCTGGGTGCTTTGCCTATGTTTATGTTTGCCTCTATACACTATGTGCATGCAATGCCTTATGGGGCCAGAAGAAGGCAATACGTCCCCTGGAACTGTGGTAGTAGTTACAGACTGCTGTGAATTGCCATATGGGTGTGAGCCATCTCTCCATCCCTATTTTTACTACTGGTCAATGTGAATATGGGGTAAGAAGAGCACACATATACTGGGCATACAGTCTCTATAGAGAGATCTAGTGGCAGATCCTGAGGCAGGAGAATTATTATGAGTTAGAAGCCAGTCTAGACTATGTATTAAATTTTAGGCCAGCCTATGCTAGAGTGAAATCTTGATTCAAAAAAACAGCATGTACCTGTGCCTGGATGAGCATGTGTTTCTATATTAAAAATACCTCTGGGCTGGAGAGATGGCTCAGGGGTTAAGAGCACTAACTGCTCTTCCAGAGGTCCCCGAGTTCAATTCCCAGCAACCACATGGTGGCTCACAACCATCTGTAATGGGATCTGATGCCCTCTTCTGGTGTGTCTGAAGACAGCTACAGTGTACTCATATAAATAAAATAAATCTTTAAAAAAAAAACAAAACCCTCTATCAATAGAAACAATCACGGGGGAAAACAATAGAATCTGAATTTTCTGCAAACCATGTATCTGAAAAGGATTAATATTCAGAATATATGAAATTTTTTTATTAAACAAAAGACCCTAGATAATCTGACTATAACCCAGAGAAAAGACTTAAAGATTGAGATTTCCTCAAAGACAAGATAGCCAATCAAGGCAGATCAGAACATGTTTACCTAACAAGTTGTGGTGCCAGCAGCCACCAAGCCTTTGGGAAGGAAGATCCATTGTAAGATTTTAAAACCCAAGCCCTCAAGGATCGTGGATTTCTAGCTCCTGATTGTCCGCTCTTCTTTGTAGGGTCTGTGTGTGCTTACTGTACATGTGCCCACATATTTTCTCGTCTCTAAATTCTTTCTTTGCTGGTTTGCTTTATTTAAGAATTTCCCTGTTGCTACCTGAGATGCTAGTGACTTTTCTGACCTTTTAATTCTTTAACTGGCATAGAAAATGTACTAATCAAGACCTCTACTCACTAACAATATTACATATTAATTATAACAAATACTATCACAAATACAGAAAATAGCATAGGGGTTTGGGGTTGTATAGATAATAAAATCTGGTATAGTTCGTACTAAAATATAATATCAACAATTTACAAGAATTCCAGTTTTAAAAAGTCGAAATAAAACAGCCATATTATCTAAGAAAACCATTTCAAGAATACATTGAGAAGTATCCATTCATCAGCCAATTTATTGAACAGATGATGCAGTTTTTGTTTGTGTTGTTTTGGTGTTTGATTTTTACAGTTCTCTATATAGTTAGTAAATATCAATTTCCCTCACTTTCAATTTCACTGTAATCCCTGTCAATTCTTGGTACTGTAGCCCTGGATGTCCTGGAACTAGGCACTGTAGACCAGGTCAACCTTGAATGTATCTGCTGAGTGCTAAGGGTCAAAGGTGTGCACCACAACAACCTGGCCTGTCCCATATTCTTAAAGTGTTTTTCCTGTTTTTCTCTGGCAATGTCAAAGATTCTGACATTAAAGTTTTTAATCAATTGTTAATGCTGTGTAATGTGAAAGACATGGATATTGCGTTATTCTTCTGTATGTAGAAATCCAGTTTTCCCAGCACTATGTTAGTAGGCTCTTTTTTTAAGCCTCGTCAAAGAAAAGTAGGTGGTTACAGCACTATGGATTTGTTTTCATGGTCCTCAAGTTTATTGCATTGGTCTACATGGTTGTTTTTGGGCCAATACCATTCTGGTTTCCTTACTAGGCTCTGGAATATGATTTGAGACTATCATACCTCCAGCACTGTTTTTTTCTGCATAAAATTGCCTTAGCTATTTATGGTATTTATGCTACAATATTATTATTTTTTTCTAATTCTGTTAAGAATATCACTGGGATTTTGATGGGAAATACACTAAATTTGCAGATCACTTTTGCTAATATAGTCGTTTTTTATATTACTTTTGCCAATTCATGATTATGTGAGTTCTTTCCAAACCTCCTTCCCTGCCTTCGTTTTCCAGTGTTCAGTTTGTTTTCTTTTTTTGGGGGGGTGGGGGGTTATTTATTTTACATATGTGAGTACACTGTAGCTGTCCTCATACACACCAGAAGAGGGCATCGGATCCCATTACAGATGGTTGTGAGCCACCATGTGGTTGCTGGGAATTGAACTCAGGACCTGCATGGTGGGTCACAACCATCTGTAATGAGATCCAATACCCTCTTCTGGTGTGTATGAAGACAGCTACAGTATACTTATGTATAATAAATAAATCTTTAAAAGAAAAAAAAAAAAAAAAAGAAGTTACTGAACTTCCTAGTCACTTCAGGACTTTTTACCATGAAGGGACACTGAACTTCTTATGAAGGCTTTCAGCATCATCTGAGACCATGTGGTTTCTGTCCTTAAGTATATTTTAATGCGGGGCTGGGGATTTAGCTCAGTGGTAGAGCGCTTGCCTAGGAAGCGCAAGGCCCTGGGTTCGGTCCCCAGCTCCGAAAAAAAGAACCAAAAAAAAAAGTATATTTTAATGCAGAATTATACTTCCTGTCATCAAGAAGCAGGGTATCAACACCTGATGAAAGAAATAAAAAGGAAAGTAATGACTGCTGCTAGGTATGGAGTCTTGAGAAAGTTTAATGTAAATAAAAGGGAGAGCACTGCCAGAGGCAGGGACATCTGGGAGATTCCAAAATGAGCCTGACCCTGAGAGCCAGGTGTGAGGAGGGAGAAAGAGGCAGGAGATTAAAAGACAGACAAAAGGGCCAAGTGAACAAAATAGCTCAATTAGACAGGGAGGGTCCACTGGAGAAAGGGCAACCCAACTCAGGGCTGGAGAAGTTTAGAGTAGAGGGAGTATGCTAGCCATACCCTGTAACAGTTAGAAACTGAGAGATGCTGGGAGAACCTGGAGGTCATGTCCACTAAGTTATGTTAAACAGGCACCTCAGCTAGCCATTTTCCTCGGGTTTGAGACCTAATACCATACCTGTAATAAAAATAAACTTGTTCATGATATATGAACTACTTAATGTGTTCTTGATCCAGTTTGCAAAAATGTTAATAGAATTTGACTCTCACTGGAATAATTAATATATTATTGGGTGGGTGGGTCTGGGTGTGCCTCTGTGTGCGCACCTGCACACGCACTGTGCATGCATCCTTCCTTATCCAGTCCTCAACAGGAGGAGTTTGGTGGTGTTCCTTCCATTTCTATTTTACAGAGAAGACTGAGGAACACTAGTGTAAGTTGTTCACTTAAGATTTAGTAAAATCGGGGCTGGGGATTTAGCTCAGTGGTAGAGTGCTTGCCTAGGAAGCGCAAGGCCCTGGGTTCGGTCCCCAGCTCCGAAAAAAAGAACAAAAAAAAAAAAAAAAAAAAAAAAGATTTAGTAAAATCAGAAGTGAATGTGTCCAGTCTTGGGCTGAGCTCTGTTAGGACACATTTTATTACCATTTCAGTTCTGTTGACTGGTCTGGATCTGTGCTGTTTAGTTTGGGGAGTCCTAGTGTCTAGGAACTTATCCATTTCCTCTACAGCAGTTCAAAGCTTTCTGAAACATAGCTTTAAAAAGTACTCCTTAGTGAATCTCGTTTTCTCTAGAATTTGTAGTAACCTCTCTTTTTCATCTTATTTTATTAATTTGGTACTTCTCTCTTTTTTCATGTTAGCATGGCTGGGGAATTCTCAATATCTGTCTTTTTCTCTCAGAGAATCAACACAGATTATATGTACTGTTCTTTGAGCTTCTATTTCATTATGTTTTTGCTTTGATCTTTATTATTTTTTAATGTTTACTAGTTTGATTTTTTTTCTCAAACCTTGAAATTTATATTAGGTTATTTATTTGAGATACTTCTGGATTTTTGCTTTTTTTTTAAAGATTTATTTTATTTATGAGTACACCGTGTCTTCAGACACACCAGAAGAAAGCATGCGATCCCATTACAGATGTGAGCCACCATGTGGTTGCTGGGATTTGAACTCAGGTCCTCTGGAAGAGCAGTCGTGCTCTTACCAACTGAGCCATCTCTCCAGCCCTCGCTTTTTGTTTTTTCAAGATTCTCATTATGTAGCCCTGGCTGGCCTGTAACATTATATAGATCAAGCAGACCTTAAGCTCACAGAGATGTCCCGACTCCAACCCCGAAACCCTGGGATTAAGGTATTAACATGCCTGACCTTTACATTTAAAAATTTATTTTTAATTGTGTATTTTATTATGTCTGTGTAGGGTATATACACATGAATACAAATTTACAATAAAAGGGTATTGGTCTCCCCTGAAGCTGAAGTTAGTGATTGTGAACTGCACATGTAGATGCTAGGAACTGAACTCAGGTAAATATGCGAAAACAGTGCTCTGCAAGAACAGTGTGTTCTTTTAACTACTGAGCCTCAAGCTCGATATTTTTTTTTAATGTAAGTTACTTTAATAATGTATTAGTGAGGTTTCTAGCATTTATCTCACTATTGACTTCTAGTTTTATTGTACTTTAATCTGAAAAGATAGATTCCTTTTGTATAAGAAGTTTTGTGTCTGAAATGTGTAAAGAAAGTCCCATATGCTGCTAAGAAGATTGTGTACTCTGCTTCTGTTATATCAAGTCCTCTCGAACTGTAATACAGTTTAACTATTTAATATACTAAAAGGATATAGACAATTGTTTTCTCTTTCAGATAATAACATCTCAGTTTTCTACCAATATTATATCCCTAAATAAATTTAAAGCTTTAGTTTCACCATTTCCTTGCAAACACACACACACACACTCACACACACACGCACGCACACGCACGCACACGCACACACACACTTATGTGTTATGTTTATTATTATTATGTGGTTTTAAAATCATTTACTTCCAGCCAGGCAGTGGTAGCTCATACCTTTAATCCCAGCATTCAGGAGGCAGAAGCAGACCAATCTACGAGTTTGTAGCCAGCCTGAAAGTTCCACCCAGTGTTACACACACACACAAAATACCTAACTTGAAAAATCAAAAGCATTTATTTCCTCAACTATATGTTTACAGGTTATTTGCCTATGTGCATGTATGTGTGCTGTGCATATGCATTTGCCTGTAGATGCCAGAAGAAGGTTCTGGGAACCAAACCCAACTCCTCTGCAAACTATCAAGTTCTCATAACAGCCGAGCCGTGTCTCCAGCCCCATTCTGTCTTCTTTGAGATAGTTTATTCAGACTGTAGCTCCAGTTGAGACAGTTTATTCAGACTGTAGCTCCAGTTGAGATAGTTTATTCAGACTGTAGCTCCAGTTGAGACAGTTTATTCAGACTGTAGCTCCAGTTGAGATAGTTTATTCAGACTGTAGCTCCAGATGAGACAGTTTATTCAGACTGTAGCTCCAGTTGGCCTGCAGCACACTATGTAGTAGACAGACAGACATAACTTATAGTCCTCTTGCTTCAGCATCCAAAATACTGACCTAGCATTTTCCACCTATTCCTGAATTGCAAAAAAAATTGCAATTTGCAGAAACAAAGAAATAAGATGAGCTAAGCAATGGCCAGTGGTTAAGTGCATTTGCTACTCTTCCGAAGGACCAGAGTTTAGTTCCCAGTACCTAAGTCCGGCGGCTCACACGGTCTGTAAATACAGCTGCAGGGATCTAAGTATCTGACATCTCTGGGAACCTATACTCACAATGCATATACCCCATACACATACAGTAGGCAGAGGCAGGGGGATCTCTATGAGTCTGAGGCCAGCCAAGTACGAACGGTGACTTCTCAGACATTCAGGACTAGGTAGACATAACTAGTCTGCAAAAAAATAATATAATAGTAGTAAAAAATATACTTTTAAAGAAACAGAATATAACTTGAATAACAATTACTGAATAGAAATAAAAATTAGGTTACTATGAAACTTTTTTTTTGTATGCCTTTTGGTTTTTTGAGACAGAGTTTTCTCTGTGTACCCTTGGTTATTCTGGAATTTGCTCTGTAGACCAAGGCTGGCCTTGAAGGACTGAAAGTGTGCATCTCACCACTCAGCCTACTATGAGGTATTTAAGAGTATTATTGTGTAACAATGCCCTAAGAGAAAACATTCAGCCCCACTCTTTAAATTCCAGAGTGAGTAGGGAGGGTCCACTGGAGTTTAAGTACCCATGGAGACTAGAGGCACTGGATATCTTAATTAGAGAACATTTCTCTGGTCTCTACAAGAAAGTGAAGACTCGAGATGTTCTAGATGGAGTCTGTGTACTCGGGAAGCTAACAACTCAAGAGCTTCAAGTCCCTGAGCACAACAGATAGACCCCGCTTCTCCTTCACAGAGCTTGTGTGAACATAAGGACTACTCTCGGACTGAAGACAGACAACACTGAGCTGTCCAGAGGAGACATCAGCCAAGTTAAGTAGAAGCAGAAACCAGCCAGGGTGCCTGGAAAAAAAAAAAAAAAAAATCACTGTCCACCTACGGAGCTGCCTGCTTACAAGCACTGCAGTGAGGTCCAAATTGTTACCTTGTGAGTGTCACATGCCAGGGTAGGATGTTGGTGATACTGTTTCTGCCAGGCAGAAAGGAAGGAAGGAAAGAAGACAATTCCTTCCTTAGGGGGATGGGTGGGTGGATAGGTAGGTAGGTAGGTAGGTATGTAGGTAGGTGGTAGGTAGTAGGTAGGTCGGTCGATGGGATAAATTCTCTAAATTCAGACTTTGGTGGTATCTGTATGCAAACTATCCCCAGTTCTCTATCTGGGGTGAGTAGACCTTTATTCAGTAGTGGTAGATAACCATTAACAATTATCAATTTCTGGCTGGAGAGATGGCTCAGTGATTCAGAGCACTGACTGTTCTTCCAGAGGTCCTAAGTTCAAATCCCAGCAAGCACATGGTGGCTCACAACCATCTGTAACAGGATCCGATGCACTGTTCTGACAGCTACAGTGTACTTACATATAATAAGTAAATCTTTACAAAAAACAAAACAACAATTATCAACTTCTGTAGTTGTTGACAAGTATCAGTATTAATTTAAATTTTAATAGGTCTGCCCTATCAATACAGCTCTTTCTGTTTTCTTTAATTTTTTTTTTCTATTTTACAAGACAGGGTTTTACTGTGTAGCCCTGGCTATCCTGAAATTCATTTTGTAAACCAGCCTGGCCTCAAACTCACTAAGATCTGCCTAATTCTGCCTCTCATGTGCTGGGATCAAAGGAGTGTATGCCTGGCTAGCATAGCTCAATTTTAAGAAAAAAATACAATTTTAAAACATTTTCTAAGGTTGTGTATGTAGCTTAATGATAAAGTGATTGGCATGTGTGCAGGCTTAGATTTGATCTTCACTATAAAAAATGAATGAAATTAATTTCTGAAATGGGCTGAAGACACTGACTTGGCGCAACAGGTAAAAACACTTGAAGAATATGCCTAACAACCTAATTTCAACCCCTGGAACCCACAATGGAAGGAGAAGCGACCCAGACCTCCCGTGTGCAGTGTGGCATGGGTGCTCTGGCTTTCTCTTGTGTGCAGCACCTCCCTTTCTCCCTCATCCCAACACAAATAAACAGTCATTTCTATAACTTTCTAGATGAAAGGAAACAATAGCTTATTATTGGATTGGCTCACTTAAGGTCCATTACTGTACATTCTTTGGATTGGGTATTTTCATTCATGAAATGCCAAAACTAAGCGAGATGTGGTGGCTCATGCTCCTAGACACGGGAGGTAAGGGCAGGACGAACAACATCCATCCAGGAACAGCTCAGCTACACAGAGACCATGACTCAAAAGAGCTAAGCACAAAAAATAGACATGCCTGGAATCCCAGCATGAGAGGTCAGAAGCCCAAGGTCATACAAGACACCACACAGAAGTATGTGTCAACTAGTCTCAAGAAGGAACAAAATACAGAAATGAATGATGGAGGGTTTAATAGAGACTCAAGATTTAGGTAAACATTCATTATCACTTAAAAGCTAAACTGTAGAGGACAGAGAGATGGGTCATTGATTAAGAACACTGACTGCTCTTCCAGAGTACTCTATTCCAAGGACTTACATGGTAGCTCAAAACCGTATGTAACTCTAGTCCCAGGACGCCCTCTTCTGACCTCCACAGGCACCAAATACTGATGTGGTGCACATACATGCATGCAGCCAAATCACTCATACATATAAATAATAAAACTTGAAAAATAAAAAGTAGGGGGAAGGGGGAAAAAAGTAAATAAACCATATTATCAGGCCTTGGTTTTTTTCTAAGTAAAAATATAATCAGAGTACATTATTTTCAGCCAGGTGACCATTACAGCAAATAATAATAATAACAATTTCCTTCCATTCCTTACTAAAGGATCTTCAGTTTTATTCTAAAGCAAAAATAGACTCAACAATGGAACTATGATTTCCAGGATTCTTTGAAGCTACTTTGTCAAATAAGAGGTAAATCTAATTATTCAGGTTGCATTTCCAGACTAGTGCTTTAAGACTGATTAAAACTGGGTGTGGTGGCACACATCTGTAATCCCTACACAAGGAGTCTGTGCTGACTCCTTAATTAGTGATTGATGGAGGAGGGCCTATCCCACTGTGAGCAGTACCATCCCCAGGCTGGAGGTCCTGGCTTCTAGCTATAAAAAAGCACACCAAGGGCTGGAGAGATGGCTCAGTGATTAAGAGCACTGAGGTCCTGAGTTCAATTCCCAGCAACCACATGGTGGCTCACAACCATCTGTAATGGGATCTGATGCCCTCTTCTGGTGTGTCTGAAGACAGCGACAGTGTACTCATACATAAAAACAAAACAAAAAAAGCTGACTGAGCAACCCATGGTGGGCACGCAGTAATCAACACACCTCCATGGGTCTCCTGCCTCCAGAGCCATCCCCTGTTAAGAGTTCAAGTTCCTGCTCTGGCTTCCTTCAATCATGAACTACAATGTGGAAGTGTAATTCCCCAACTTGCTTTTGGTCATGGTGTTTCATCACAGCAATAGAAACCCTAAGTCAGAAGCTTAGGCTAAAGGATTCCATACTCAAGGCCAGCCTGAGCTACACAGCGCATCCTGACACCTCCAGTGCCTGCATCTGTTTAAAGTCTGCTTTTTTGTTCTTCTCCATATCTTACCTCAGTCTGAAAAAACCCAGCAGTCATCCCAGAATACTAGACTTCCACATATAAACCATGTCATACAGAAAGCTGAACACCCTGGATTTCTGCAACCATAATGCCATCTTATCACCTGTGCTTATATACATCTGAAAAATGGATGTCTGCTAGGAATGATGGCTCAAGTCTAATGCCAGCACCTGAGGAACTAAGGCAGAATGCAAGATTAAGACCAGCCTCAATTATATACAGTGTTCACTATTGTTGTTCTCCCCGTCCACCACTGTCCACCACTGTTCACTACTGTTGTCCACCACTGTCCAGTACTGTCCAATACTGTCCACTACTGTTGTCCACCATTGGCCAACACTGTTGTCTACCACTGTCCACTACTGTTGTCCACCATTGACCAGTACTGACCAACACTGTTGTCTACCACTGTCCACTACTGTTGTCCACCATTGACCAGTACTGACCAACACTGTTGTCTACCACTGTCCACTACTGTTGTCCACCATTGACCAGTACTGACCAACACTGTTGTCTACCACTGTCCACTACTGTTGTCCACCATTGACCAGTACTGACCAACACTGTTGTCTACCACTGTCCACTACTGTTGTTCACCACTGTCTACCACTGATGCCCACTACTGTCCACTACTGTTGTCCACTGCTGTCTACCAGTCCACCACTGTCCACTACTATTGTACTGTTGTTCACTACTGTCCACCACTGATCACTGACCAGCACTGTCCACAGCTGTTGTCCACCACTGATGTCCACCACTGTCCACTACTATTGTCCACTATTGCCCCCTACTTTCCACCACTGCCCACCACTATTGTCCACTACCGTCCATCACTGCCCACCACAGAGGTCAGCCTTGGCTACAGAGTGAGATCCTGTTTCAAAGACAAGAGAAAAGCAGTTGGGTACTGGGGGGGGGGGGGGGTGCACGTTGTCCTGCACATTTGCTGAGCAAGTCTGCAAACATGAATTAATCTCTGGAACCCACCACATAAGGTGAACAGAAAGCCCCAAACTGAAAGTTGTCCCCTGACCTTCCCAAGTGTAGACACCTGGCAACCACTCTGGAAATACAATAATAAATTTAAATCACAACTAAAATTAGATGAGAGAAAAGTATTAACAGGAGTGGAACTCATTGTTTTCCTAATTAATAAAACTGATAGAATTTTTAAAAGAATGAGGTGTATGTGAGTAAAATCCAAGACAGCAGGATATTTCTGACCCTTTTATAATTTAACCAAGGTGTATGATCTTCATTTTTCTAATATAAACGGTTCTTTACCATTCAAAAGAGAAAAATATACATATGACTTTTCATGAACTAGTATAAGTAAACAAAACAAGTGTTCTGAATCTAAGGGACTAATTCATGAACAAATGAGCGATTGTCTCATTTTCCCATTGAAACTGTTAAGTTCATTCTCAATTAACTTTATCAGTGGTGTTAACTTTTACTTAATACAAATCTCTGATGGAAGCTGGGCATGATAGGACTTGTCTTTAATCTCAGACCTGGGAGTTAGAGCCAGGCAGATCTCTTGGGAGTTGGAAGTCAACCAGGGCTACATAGTGAAACTGTCTAAAAATAATAATAATATAAAATAATGAATGTTAAAAAGAGAAAATCATTTAGCTCACTTCTATTAATAATACACAGAACTGAGCAAAGGTATGTTACGGCAGGTATTTAAAAATTATTTGGTTTTAAAAAATACAGTGAAAGCAGCGGCACGCCTTTAGTCCCAGCACTCAGGAGGTAGAGGCAAGGAAATCTTTGAGTTCAAGGCCAGTTTGGTCTACAAATCAAGTCCAAGGCAGCCAGGGATCTGTTATACAGAGAAACCCATCTCAAAAAAAATAAAAATAAAAAAATAATAGATGAGCAAAGAAATCAAGTTGGTCCCCAATCATAATCTTTCTATATTAACTTGCAATTTTAAATATACATATAAGAAAATAAAAAGATAAACATCTCTTCTAGAATTCAATTCACACTACTCTAATATGTACAAATATTCTTTTATTGAAACTGACAGTAGTATCAAATCAGTTTACAAAATTCATTCCTTCCCGTTTGCTGACTGAACTATTCAAATTGAAAGGACTATTCAATGTTTTGACTTAAGCTTATTTTTTTCAGTATGTGATTTTAAACACAATTAGATAAAAGTAATCTAGAACTCCAAAAGGACAAACTTCCAGAGGATAGAGTGCTCAGTGTGTAGTTAAAGCACTGGCTGCTCTTCCAAAGATCTGTGTTTGATTGCACACACATGACAACTTACAACCAGCCATAACTCTAGGGGATCCAACACATAACAGACATGGATATAGTACACAGATATACATGTAGGCCAAATACCCATATATATAAAATGAAATGAAAAAATTAAGTCCGTCAAGAGTTTAGATAGCTCAGCAGTTAAGAGCATAAATTGTTCTTGCAGAAAACCTGAGTTCAGGGGTTGGGGATTTAGCTCAGTGGTAGAGCACTTGCCTAGAAAGCGCAAGACCCTGGGTTCGGTCCCCAGCTCCAAAAAAAAGAAAAAAAAAAAAAGAAAATGAAAACCTGAGTTCAATTCCAGCATCTATGTTAGACCATTTGTAAACACCAACATCAAGAGAATCTGATGTTTCTGACCTCCTCCAAGTCTTGCACCCATATACATATACAAAGACATACACAGACACAAAATTTTAAAAGATTTTTTAAAGTCAATCAAGGTAGGAGGCATAGTGGTAAATGTCTTCATTCCCAACACTCAGAAGGTAAAGGCAGACAAGTATCTCTGAGTTCAAGACCAGCCTTATCTACAAATACTGAGTTCCAGACTAGCTTGGACTGCATAGTGGGGCCCCACCAGCCAAAAAAACCCTTCCTTTTTGGAAGCACTACAAAGATAAGAGGCCTGTGATCTTTTGCTGAAGACTGTGATATTTTGCCCTTTACTTTGTCACTACTACTGTGAAATACTTTGTTGTACATCTAAAATGTTTCTTCTGAGGATAGAGTAATTTGTTTAGCTTATATGAAGCCCTGAACTTAAAACTCAGGAGCACAATCAATAAATCAATGTATGTTTCTTCTAGCTAGACAAGCTAGAAGCAAGGACATTCAGTAGCTAAATCCACTGAAGAGTAGAATTAGTTATTATTAGTTATCATTAAAAAAAAGTTACCAAGGCCCTGGGTTCGGTCCCCAGCTCCGAAAAAAAGAACCAAAAAAAAAAAAAAAAAAAAGTTACCAAATTAATTACAAAGGAACATACTCATAGATCTGTAAATGGAGATAAATGTAAAGAAAAAAACATTTTAGATCGACAGCCAGGAAGTAGTGGCACACGCCTTTAATCCCATCACTTAGGAGGCAGAGGCAGGTGGATCTCTCTGAGTTCAAACCCAGCCTGATGTACAGAGCAAGTTCCAGGACAGCCACCAGTAATACACAGAGAAACCCTGTCTAGGGGGCAAAAAAAGAAAAAGAAGAAAAAAAAAGGTAAAAAAAAAAAATTTCTAGACGACAAAACTTACCATACTTACACAAGTACAGAAACATCCTATAAAACTCATCAACTCTTAGTACTTATTTCACAAAAACACTTGAAAAAGTAAACAATATAGTTAGCAAAAGATATTCACTATTGTTTATAAAAAATTAAAATTCTCTGTATATTTATAAAAGGAAAGTTGGTTACAGATTAGCCCTGTAATAAAATACCCAAGAGCAATTAAAAAGACATACACTAGATCTATAGTCATTGATGCAGAAAGATGTCTATATATATATATATATGAATTTTAAAAAGAAGAAATAATATTCATGTGATTCCTAAACATAAATCTCATATACTGTATAATGAATATTTATATACTGTATAATGAATACATTTATAGAAAAAGTCTGGAAAGATAATGTATATTAGTCTTAAAGCTCATTAACTTTCAAAAATAATAATAGATATTTACTTTCTACTTTATTCATTCTGTACTGTAATTGAATGTATTACTTTTATAATCTATCATACAGCATCTAAAACTAAGAAAAAATTATGAAAAATGTTAAGTACAATCTACAGCATTCATACTAATACAAAACTGCTATATTTTAACATAATAACTGAAAGAATATTTACTTTAAAAAAACTAAACACCTCCGGGCTGGGGATTTAGCTCAGTGGTAGAGCGCTTACCTAGGAAGCGCAAGGCCCTGGGTTCGGTCCCCAGCTCCGAAAAAAAAGAACCAAAAAAAAAAAAAAAAACCACCTCAACTTAATGACACTGAGGCTAAATCAAACTGGACCATCACACAATTCAATACCAACTAAACACTCTAATGGTTAGTAAGTGCTAAATCCAGATTTAACCTATCTAAAAACAAACTTTTTTTCCCTCAAATAGTACTTACAGTTTTCTACAATTTCATCAAAAACTGCATCACTTTTCTGTTCAAACTGAAAAAGAGAGAGGGAGAAAAAAATAACATTACTCTCAAATATTTCAATCTTATTTTTGGAGTCCCCTTCTCCTATAGCAGAATTCGTGCTGATGTTACAATCAAAAGTCAACTGTGTTACAGTGATGACTCCTGTGGAGTATGTAGGGCCAAGTATGAAGTAATTCTACACCTTTAAAACAGCAAGCAGAGGGCTGGAGGGATGGCTCAGTGGTTAAACACACTTACTGCTACACTGACTGCTCTTCCAGAGGTCCTGAGTTCAATTCCCAGCAACCACATGGTGGCTCACAACCATCTGTCATGGGTTCGGATGCCCTCTTCTGGTGTGTCTGAAGTCAGTAACAGTGTACTCTCATATATAAAAAATAAATAAATCTTTAAAAAAAAACAGCAAGCAGAAATAAAGCAGAGGCCACTCCTGGAATTCATGAAAGTCTTCTTTGCTTCCGCCTTCCAAGTGTTGGGATTCCACAAGCCACAACAGCCCGCAAACATTTCCCAGAGACAATTAGTGATACAAGATTTTTAAAAGATAACACTAACACAACTTAGAATCACACTAGGAACGGATACTGATGTCAAAAGGCTCACCTTTGTAATTCAATAAAGCCAATGCTAAATAACTATGCCACTTGACAATTCCAGTATTTTTCTATGAGTTTAACAAGTACATATAGAACACAATATATTTAGTATGCTAGGATCTTCAAATTTAATAAAAATATTAAAAACAGGAAATATTTGGCTGTACCTGCCCCTTACTACTTCTTCTCATCATTGATCAGTCTCAGTACTCTTAGCCACAAAATATAGATGTTAAAACTCCAGACATCCATTAGCAATTAACTGAAGTTGGCAAGGAACACCAATTACTTATCTAATTATTATTATAATGGTAATATGATTACCAATTATTACAAATGATTGCCAAATTTGTCTTGTTTTAAAACTACTAGTTGATACAATAAAACTAAAATAATATAAAGTGTAAAACAAGCATCAACGGGCTGGAGAGATGACTCAGTGGTTAAGAGCACTGACTGTTCTTCCAGAGGTCCTGAGTTCAATTCCCAGCACCCACATGGTAGCTCACAACCATCTGTAATGAGATCTGATGCCCTCTTCTGGTGTGTCTGAAGATAGCGACATATAAATAAAATAAGTAAATCTTAAAAGAAAAGAAGAAAAAAGTCAATAGCAGGGACTAGAGAGATAGCAGTTGCTGCTCTTCCAAGTCTGTGTGTGTGTACATAAATATTTTTGAATCAAACTATGGTTGACTGAACATACATAAATCAATGTGATATACCATAAAAAACTCAATTACTTCCACTGAAACTGAAAAAGAATTTGACAAAGTTTTGGAGTCTTTTAGAGCTGGGTATGGTAGCATACTCCTTTAATCCAAGCACTCAGGAAGCAGAGGCAAGCTGATCTGTGAGTTCCAGGCTAGCCAGAACTACATAGTAAGACCTTGTCTCAAAATGATGTGTGGGGGGAAGAGGGGAAACAAGGCACTGGAGAGATGGCTCAATGGTTAAGAGCACTGGCTGCTCTTCCAAACACCTGAACTGAGTTCCCAGCACCCACGTGATGGCTAACAACTATCTGTGACTCCAGTTCCAGGTGATGAGTGCCTTCTTTTGGCCTCTACAAGCACATGGTATACAGACATGCAAACGGAACACCTATACAAATAAAAAACAATAACAAAAATAAATTTTAAAAGGCCTTGAAGACTTTGGGGTATGAATAGATGACACATACCCCAAATTCATAAACAATAAAAGTCATATACAACAAACCTATAGACACTATATTAAGGGAAAAACTGAGAGCACTTCCTCTGAAATCAGACGAGGATGCCCACTATACAGTGTTCAAAGTCTTAACTAGATCAATTAAGAGGAAAGCACAAACGGTATAAAATGAAATAAATCAAACTATCCCTATTTGTAGATGATACAATTCTTTAAAGACTGAATCAAATAAAGAACTCTTGGATCTAATAAAAATAATAAAATTACAGGATACAAAGTCATTATTTAAAGAATAAATAAAAAATAGCTTTCATTTATAACAACAGTCTACTCTCAAGAAAAGAAATTAGGAAAAATATTCCACTCAAAATGACCCTCACCTACACACAAAAGTATTTAGGAGTATATCTAACCAAAGAGTTGAAAGACTTCTAAAATAAAAAGTTCAAAACACTGAGAAAGAAAAACACAGAAGATACTAGGTAATGAAAGATATTCCATGCACCAAGATTGGTAGAATTAATACTGTGAAAATGGCTATACTACCAAAATTAATCTATAGGTTTAATAAATGAAACCTATAATGAAATACCCCCACCCCCAGAGCTGAGGCCCAAATCCAGGGCCTTGCACTTGCTAGGCAAGCACTCTACCACTGAGCTAAATCACCAAACCCATCGAGCAAAAATTCTGATGTGGTATTTCACAGGTTTAAATACAAGAATTCGTATAGAACCATGAAATAGCCAAAGTGATCTTAAATTGTAAGAATATCACCGCAGGTGATACCTGACCTCAAATTATTCTACAGAAGTCAGGGGGCAGTGGTGATGTATACATTTAACCCCACTCAGCACTCAGGAGGCAGAGACAAATAGCTATCTCCGAGTTCGAGGCTATTTGGTTTACAGAGCCAGGACAGTAGGCTACACAGACAAACCCTATCTTGAAAAAACAAAACAAATTATGCTACAGAACTACAATAATACACTACCTGGTACTGACAAAAAGTAAACAGGTAGACCAATGGAATAAAGGATCCCTATTTAAAACAGCAACACTGAGGGGCTAGAGAGATGGGTTGGCGGTGTCTGAAAACAGCAACAGTGCACTCACATACAAACAAGCAATCCTGCTGGGCATGGTGGCTCATATCTTTAGTATCAGTTTTTAGGAGGCAAAGGTGAATCTCTGTGAATTCGAGGACAGACTGGTCTACGTGGTGAGATCCAGGACAACCAGGGTTATGTAGAAAGACCTGTCTCAAAACAAGACAAAATAAAAGCTATGCCCACTTAATATTTTTAAAAAAGTCAAATGATGCTTACAAAATTGGGATTTCTAACTGCAAAAGGGATTAGATTTGTATCTTTCACCTTGTACAAAAGTCAATTTAAAGCAGAGAATATATACTGCTCATGTTTTTTCTTTGCTTTTTGGTTTTTGTTTTGTTTGTTTTTTAATTCTGGCTTGTTTTATTTGCCTGTTTTGTTAAAAACAAAGAACTAAGACATGGAGCTGGATGGGTAGGGAAGACGAAAGATTCTAAGAGGAAATGAGAGGTGAAACCATGGTAAGAATATACTGTATGAAAAAAAGTATTTTCATTAAAAAAAAAAAAAAAACAAGTGGTGTTGAAGAGGCACCTCAGCAGTTAAGTACTTGTGACCTCTGCTTTTCTAGAGGTCATGAGTTCAATCTCCAGCAACCACATGGTGGCTCTCAATCATCTATTCTGGGATCTGATGCCATCTTATATCATCAGATCACAGTACACTTCTGTCCTGCAGGCTTGCATGCAACAGAGAACTCATATATAAAAGCCACATAAATAAATCTTTTTTTCTAAAAGTCACATGTGGCAGCAGAAGAGAACCAACTCTTGCAATCTGCTTTCTGATCTCTACATGTGAGTGCATGTGTTCAGACACAAATGCACATAGGCACATAGGCACATAAAAACACACACACACACACACACACACACACACACACACACACACACACGATAAAATCCTTAAGTTAAAAAGAAAGCTGAGTGATACAGCTCAGAACATTTGCCTAATATATGTGAAGCACTAGGTCCAAACCCCAGTACCCCAACCCCTACAAAATCCTGATTCACAAAAACACATACAAAAGGTCGTGGGGGGCTGTAATTGTTACTAAGTTGTTAAATATTTACCTGGCTTGTTTGGCAAGGCTCTGGATATGAGCCTCAGAACCACCCAAATTGGGAGGATAATTGGAAATAAATTTAAAAAATGTAAAAGTCATGAAAAATTATGAAAAACAAAGATTATTATTTATGTGTGGATGCATGCATGTGTATGCATGGCCAAAGAAGCCAGAGAGAGCACTGGCTCCCCTGGAGCTGGAGTTACAGGAGGCTCTAAGCCTCCCTCCATGGGTACTGGAAACTAACTTGAATCCTATGCAATAATACTCCATCTTATCTGCTGAGCCATCTTTCCAAGCCCTCTTAGTATCTTAAATCTTAAAGATCATGGGTACTCTTTCCCACCTATTTATTTATTATTAGCATACAAGGGCTTGTGTACACTGTGTGTGGCAGTCAGAGGACAACTCTCGGGAGCTGGGAATCTCCCCTTCTACCATGCTTACTGCTGCTCTGTGTACTCCAGGATAACTGGCTGCTGGGTTTCCAAACGATTCTCTTGTATCTAGCTCCCATGTTACCACTGAAGTGCTGGGATTACAGATGCACATAACCACATCTGGCTTTTTATATGGAAGAGATTTTTTTACACACTGACCAATCTCATGAACTTCTACCACCAAATTTTGTTAGTTTTGTCTTAAAAAACTAACATGTTTTTATTTATGGGAAAGGTGGGGAATCAAAGTACAATTTCCAAGAACTGGTTCTCTCTCTTCGCCAGGTGGGTTCTAGGAACTGAGCTTAGGCTGTGGCACTTCCACACACTCGGCTAACATGCCAACCCAGTGTAATATAAGATTTTTTTAACATTATTTGGCATAACCATTGCATTTATGAACTCACTACAGCTATAGTTACCTGTTCAAGATCAAGCCAATAAAATCAGTCTGTATCCCAATTACATTAGACTCAGTAAATTCCAAAAAAAGAAGAGTGGCCATGAGTGGTGAAGAAGTGGGAATGGGGAACTAGGGGTGGGTATGATCAAAATGTTATTTAGGGGCTGAAGTGTTGGCTCAGTAATTAAGATCTCCTTCAAAGAGCATGGCTTTGGGGGCTGGGGATTTAGCTCAGTGGTAGAGCGCTTACCTAGGAAGCGCAAGCGCAAGGCCCTGGGTTCGGTCCCCAGCTCCGAAAAAAAGAACCAAAAAAAAAAAAAAAAAAAAAAAAAAAAAGAGCATGGCTTTGACTCTCGGAACCCACGAGGCACCTGACAACCGATTAATTGTTATGGACACTATTACAGGTATCTCTTTGATGCTTGTGCAATAAATTTATAGAAGTGCAATAACTGCATTAAAAGTTCTGGTAGTTATAATTCCACAGATATTTGCCAACTTGCTCCCCAAAATAGCTGTCCTAACTTCAACCTACATTGAGGGCTCCTTTCCTTAGTCTCACTCATACTGATATTATCAGTATTTTCACCACTGATCATCTGAGACCTGCATAAAGCTTTACACTCTTTGGCTTCTGTTTAATAGTTACTTCTACTCTCCAATCCTCTCACAACTGTCATATTAATATAAATTATTCTCAAAGAAATCTTCACAAAATAAATTGTAGTTCACAGATTTTCAATTGTATGTTATGAAAAATTTAAAGATGAATAAAAATGTACTTAATTTTTTCATTATGATTTATACATTTTAAATATTGTAAGAATGGGAGGACTACTTCCAGGTTCTCTACATGACAGAAGATGAAACTTCAATTTGTATCTTACAAATAATTTTTCATCCATCAATCAATTCCAAGAGAATGGTATCAATGAGCATGCGAGTTTTACCAATTTATTTAGGCCTTTTTTTCCTCTAAGAACTGGTGCATAGGTTTTAACGCCCACAGCTTACCATTATTTTGTAAATCGTTCATGTTTTTGTTTCCTATTACAATCTACATAACTGAAAAACAGCATTTCACTTCAATCCCTTGCTACTGGTATATAAAGTGTGTAACTGAATTTTTTACTTTGATGCTTTCACTTGTAATCTTGAAATTCCTTCATTTTAAAAGCACTTTGGATCCTTGGCAATGATAGTGCGCACCTTTAGTCCCAGCATTCAGGAGGCAGATAGACCTCTTGAGCTCAAAGTCAGCATGGTCTACAGAGTGAGTAGCAAAACAGCCAAATTGGGGGTTGGGGAGTGTGGGGTGGATATATGATACCTTGGGGTTGTATATAAAACTACATTGTTTATAAATAAAAACACCGTGACTTCTTTATGATTACTATGCCTTTTCTATGTATTGAATTAACTGTGTCCTGTAATAGTAACGTGGTTAAAGTGGACAGACATCCTTATTTCTAATTTAGAGTAAAAGTATTCATTTTTTTTACCAAGGATTGTAACTGTGGGCTTCACTGGACCGGATAACTATAATACAAAGCTAAGTCAGTCAATGGTGTTTAAAGAGCCACTGAAAGCCATGGAACCCTAAGCACTTGGCTTGGGTGACCAGCAGTTATTGTGCCACACATATACTAAGTGCTACATTACCTATGAGAGTCCAGACGCCTTTTGTCCCAGCACTGTCCTTCCCATTACATGTCTATAAACACGTATTTGTGCTCTTAACCTCAGATAAAGCCTAGGCCTAGCTCTAGACAAACTGACTCTAATGGCCCAAACTCCCAAGTTCTATTTGTTAACACAGATTCAAACCCCTGACATACACTAAATATAATACAAGCCAAACATCATCCCTAATGCCCTTTCACACTAGGATATGGCATCTGAAAGGCCTTTTCTCTCCCAGCATCTGCCTAGGGTGCAGAAATCAGTAGCTGGAAACCTGCCTAAGGCAGGCAAATGGAATCAAGGTTAAGGGTAAAACCCAAGCCTTAACTGACTGTCCTGGAACTTACTCTATAGACCAGGCTGGCCTTGAACTCACAGAGACCTGCCCCTGCCTCTGCCTCTGCCTCTGCCTCTGCCTCTCTGCCTCTCTGCCTCTCTCTGCCTCTCTGCCTCTCTCTGCCTCTCTGCCTCTCTCTGCCTCTCTCTGCCTCTCTGCCTCTCTCTGCCTCTCTGCCTCTCTCTGCCTCTCTGCCTCTCTCTGCCTCTCTGCCTCTCTCTGCCTCTCTGCCTCTCTCTGCCTCTCTGCCTCTCTCTGCCTCTCTCTGCCTCTCTGCTTCTCTCTGCCTCTCTGCCTCTCTCTGCCTCTCTCTGCCTCTCTGCCTCTCTCTGCCTCTCTGCCTCTCTCTGCCTCTCTGCCTCTCTCTGCCTCTCTGCCTCTCTCTGCCTCTCTCTGCCTCTCTGCCTCTCTCTGCCTCTCTCTGCCTCTCTGCCTCTCTCTGCCTCTCTCTGCCTCTCTCTGCCTCTCTCTGCCTCTCTCTGCCTCTCTCTGCCTCTCTCTGCCTCTCTCTGCCTCTCTCTGCCTCTCTCTGCCTCTCTCTGCCTCTCTCTGCCTCTCTCTGCGCCTCTGCACCTCTGCGCCTCTGCACCTCTGCGCCTCTGCCTCTGCCTCCTAAGCGCTGGGATTAAAAGCATGCACCACCACTGCCCTGCTCCCTATTTTCATTTCTAATAAAGCAACTGTGCCTTTATTTCCTTTTCTTCAATCAGTCTAGTTAGAACATGTTTTTATGTTGACCTTAATTTCACGCAAGCTCTTTTATCCAATGACCCATCTGGCTGCTTTATGTTGCTGTTTGAGACAGCCTTGATCTGTAGCCAGGGTTGTTGAGCTCATGTAATGCTGCTGCCTTGGCCGTGCAAGTGCTGGAATGACAAGGGCGAGCTACCACGTGACTGTCTTGCAGCTCTATTATTTCCTTCACTTCCTTTGGTTTACTATACTTTATTTGCCTAGATTCCTTTGTTTCTTTTTAATTTATTGGGACAGGTCTCATGAAGCACAGTCTAGCCTGGAACCTTCCATGGCACCAAATCCACACCATCTTTGATAAGTCTGTATATTAATGTCAGATAAAGTAGACTTAAAGAAAGAAAGCTTTTGGCAGGCATACAATTATTTAGTATAGTCATCAGTAAGACATAATTCTATAACATGAAGTTTTTAACACAACCTTGTAATGCACGAAAACAAGCAAAATCTGCAACTATATTTACTAGATATATAATACTTGCCAGTAACTCTTTTCTTTTCTTTTTTTTTCCTCAGAACTGAGGACTAAACCCAGGGCCTTGCACTTGCTAGGCAAGTGCTCTACCACTGAGCTAAATCCCCAACCTGCCAGTAACTCTTCTTTTTTTTTTTTTTTTTTTTTTTTTTTTGGTTCTTTTTTTTCGGAGCTGGGGACCGAACCCAGGGCCTTGCGCTTGCGCTTCCTAGGTAAGCGCTCTACCACTGAGCTAAATCCCCAGCCCCGCCAGTAACTCTTCTAATACCCTGATGGGAGGTCTCATGCTTGCAACAAAAGTATGCAAAATCTCAAACCTCTCCAGCCAGCATCCACTGGACCTCACACTCTCCAATAAGACCTGAATCTCAGACTTAAATAAGGCTGGGGAGTCAGGCATTGTCCAAATGCACTCCAGCTTTCCTATTCTATCTCAGCCCTAGCCAGAGCAGTAGCTGTTCCCTGTAATCTTTTTATTTAGGGTTTTATTTATATCTTGAAGTTACTTGTCCATTGCTGTTTCCTAATTTTACAACTTTGTTGGAGGTGGAATATTAAGACAGTCTTACACAGTCCATGCTAACTTTGAACTCATGTAGCTCAGATCTCCCTCCACCTCCCAAATGCTGAGACCACAGGTGTGTATCAAATACTGTATGCATTTTGTCCTCTGACTGTAATCACAAAAGACAGGCACATTGTAACTATGAACTAATTGGGTTGTATCCTTGGGCTGTAGTATAGGACTCAACCAGAATTGTGACAATGCCTGACATGTAGTGCCATTACAGTTGGCCTCACTGTCACCTGTAATTGGGTATGATTACATGTCAAGTGAAGCAAGCACTCAGAACTACACTTCATTGTTAAAGCACTAATGATGGCTACAAAGTCTATTACTTGAGAAGGGTTCACTATGTACTCTTGAACAGTTGCAGAAGAAAATAAATGTAGGTACATTAGCTCAATTCAAACAACATTCAAGAAGAACAGAAGAATACTTGCCATAAACTTATAAACAAACAGTCTTATGCAAACCTTTAATCCCAGCACTTGGGAGGCAGGGAGAGCTCTAAGTCTGAAGCCAACTTGGTCTACATAGTTCCAGGACAGTTACAAATTACAAATCAGGATAATTTAGTCACTGGGTTTTTGCTTTTTTTTTTTTAACCCAAGTAACAGCAATTACTCAGAAAAAATATGAATCAGAAACAGAACAAGTGATTACACCAGAATGAAACTAACAATTTCAACCCTTCAGTGAAAATGACGTATCCTTCACATAAGAACTAGCATCCTTTTGTTGAAAACCCTGTGTTGTTTATCTTTATGTGAAATAAATGCCTTGCTGTAAGATTTTCATTTACCTCAAAACTGATACCAATCTCTTTGATATTGTCACCAGATCACCAGTTCTCAACCTTCCTCATGCTGTGGTAACCCCCAACCATAAAATTATTTCCATTGCTACTTTATAATTGGGATGATGGTGTTATGAAATCATAATGTATATATCTGGTATGCAGGATCCCTAATATTCAACCCCCGTAAGAGTCATTCGACCTCCAAAAGGGGTCATGACCCACAGGCTGAGAATTGCTGCACTAGATCTACAACCACAACCAAGATCAACTGCATCTACAAGGTAAATTCAAGGCCACCCTGAAATAGGTAGAGAAATGCTATCTATTTCTCTATCTTTAAAAAGGGAGCAAGGGGGCTGGGGGTTCCCCTGGAGAGATGGCTCAGTGGTCAAGAGCACTGATGCTCTTCCAGAGGTCCTGAGTTCAATTCCCAGCAAGCTTGGTCTACAGAGCAAGTTCTAGAACAGCCAAAGCTGCACAAAAAACAAAAACAAAACAAAACAAAACAAAACAAAACAAAAGAAGGGAGCTAGAAACCTTAGAAACTACATGCAAAAATAGTCAATGATAACAGTTTACTTGATTGCTGGTGGAAATTTAAGACAAGTATAGTTGTATTTTTAATAAAGTTGAATCATTACAGTCTCACTAGTCCTATACTGAAGATGAAAAAGATCACAGGCTTAAGGAGACAAAAGCAATGGAGTGGACTTATCCTCTACAATCTGCAGACCTACTACAGAACAATATTTTCCCTGCAAATGCCTAAACGGCCCACTGTTGTAGAAATGGGGCTTCTGAGGAAACAGCCATCTTCAGATCAGCTGTGCCTGCTTGTATACATCCATCACAATCAAGCTTAAATGGACTGTCCACATTTCTTCACAGGAAGAAAAGGTAGAGAGTCACTGAACCTTCACCTGAGATTCTAGACACTCCTCCCAGCCATTTGTACTCAACCCTAATTGCAAAATGGCCTCGAGGTCTCCAGGTGCTGGAGTGTATAGCGTAGGGTTACCTAAAAGGGTTCCATTTATGATTCAGAGGAGAAAGCCACTAACATAGGCTGGGTGAAGACTTTCAGTATGGCTGCTTTGGGGGTCCATGTTCCAGCAAGAAACTTCTGCATCCATGCTCTGTAAGTAAGCAAGCCTAATACCCAGGATAAACTGTGACAAAATGGTACTTTTGAGTTTTAGAAACAAAAGCAAAGAAAGGGTAAAGAAATCACAATGTATTTTTTAAGTACTATTATAAGGAAGATGGTTCAGTCAGTAAAGTGCTTGTTTTACAAGCAAGACAATCTGAATTGGAGCCCCAGGACCTACAAATTAAAAAAAAAAAAAAAAAGGCAGGTATGATGGCATGCACCAGCAATGGGGAGGCAGAGCCTAGGTCCCTAGGACACTTGGCTCACCGGACACATGCTGATCAGCAAAGGTCCAGGCCAATTAAAGACCCTGCCTCAAAAAACAAGGTGAACAGCTTCTGAGGGAGCAGCGCTCTATTATCTCTGGTCTCCACACACAAGCATACATGTACACCTAACTGCAGCACTCACACACACACAAGACTACCACAAAAGAAACTGTGCAAGAAAACAACAGGCTAAGGAACAACCTCCGCTGGAGAGCAAGGAAGGCTACAAAGCAGCAAGGCTCTCAGGTAAGCCATTAGGATGCCATCAGACAAAACAACCGACCTCAAATGTCAAACAGGAAGACCACTTGCCTGAAGGTGGCAGCACACGCCTTTAATCCCAGCACTTGGGAAGCAGAGGTAAGCAGATCTCAGAGTTCAAGGCCAGCATGGTCTACAGAGCATGTTCCAGGATAACCAGGGATACACAGAGAAACCCTGCCTCAACAAACCAAAGCCAACAAAAACCTCTGCAAATCAAGTACAGGGTTGGTGATCATTAGATTTTTTTAGGGTTTTGTTTTGTTATAATTTTATGTATATGGTTGTTTTGCCTTCACATATATAATAAGCATCATATATGCCAGGTAATCGGCCAAAGAGAGTGTCAGATTCCCTAGAACTGGATTCCCAGGCAGATGTGAGACACCATGTGGGTTCTGGGAATTGAATCTGGGTCTTCCTAAAAGAGCAACCAGTGTTCGGAGCCACTTAACCATCTCTCCACTCCCATTCTAAGTGATCTTATAGAGGAAACTTTTTTAGCTAAGCATCATGGCACGAAAACAAAAACTACTCCCTTGAAGTAAGGAAAGGAAAAATAACAACATACAGACACCAAGGGGATAGGAATAATCAACAGACTATCTCAGACTGTAACCTACAGCTTCTTTGGGAACCAGGAAGTAAACGTAAGCACTTGAATCCCTGAACTCAGTCCTGGAATCCCGCCACAGAAGAACACCAACATCTGAAAGTTGTCCTTTGACCTTCATGTGTACCCTATGCATGTATGCTCACTCAAAACACTAAGACACACACACACACACACACACACACACACACACACACACACACATTTTTAAAAATGAGGAAAAGGTTTCTCTTGAACATAGACTCTTGTCTCTAAACACCATTTGAAAATAAAAAGTACAAGGAATTCTTCAAGAACTGGTTCATACTAACAGAGCAGTGGTTGCCTTTAATCCCAGCACTGAGTTCCAGGATAGCCATGCCTACACAGAGAAAGCCTGTCTCCAGAAAAACAAAACAAAACAGTAACAACAACACCAGTGGTTCTTTTTTTTTTTTTTTAAGATTTTATTTATCTCTGGGAATACACTATAGCTATCTTCAAAAACATCAGAAGATGGTGTCGAATCCCATTACAAATGGTTGTGAGCCACCATTTGGCTGCTGGGAATTGAACTCAGGTCCTCTGGAAGAGCAGTCAGTGCTCTTAACCACTGAGCCATCTCTACAGCCTGAATTGGTTATTTCTAAGGTTAGCATAGTAGATAAATCTTTCAGGCCAGAAAGAAAAACAACCTTTCAAGTACTACTAAAGGTAAGGATTCCCTTGGGGACACACAAACACACATGTAATTTATTTAAAAATTAGATGGTTTATTTTCATGTGATATATATATACAAGTTTTGCCTGCAGGTATGCATGCATGTATGTACATATGTACGTATGTATGTTTGTATGTATAAAATGATATAACTGGTGCCCACAGAGGGAAGAAGAGGGCATCGGATCCCTTGGAACCTCAATTATAAGGACTCGAAGCCACCACATGGTGCTGGAAATCAAACTCTTGCTTCTCTTCAAGAGCAACAAGTATTTTTAACCAGAATCCCAAATAAATCCAACTTAAAAACAATTTTGGGAGGTCTGGAGAAATGCCTCACTGGTTAAGAACACAGGCTGGGGCTGGAGAGATGGCTCAGTGGTTAAGAGCACCGACTGCTCTTCCAGAGGTCCTGAGTTCAAATCCCAGCAACCACATGGTGGCTCACAACCATCTGTAATGATATCTGATGCCCTCTTCTGGTGTGTCTGAAGGCAGCTACAGTGTACTCATATATAATAAATAAATAAAATATTGAAAAAAAAACAAACAAAAAAAAAAAAAAAAACCACAGGCTGTTCTTCCTCGGGTTCAATTCCCAGCAACAACATGGCAGTTCAGGAACATCTGTAGTTCCAGTGACAGGGAATCTGACACCTTCCTCTGGCTTCCAGGAGCACTGCACGCATGTAGTGTACAGACTCAGACCAACATTCATATGTATCTTATAAAATTTTTAAAATCTAAAAACTCATTTAAGAAAATAAAAACCTAGGTGGTAGCACATGCCTTTAATTTCAGCATTCAGAAGAAGGCGGCAAATCCCTGAGTTAAAGACCACCCTGGTCTACAGAACGAGTTCTAAGACAGCCAGGGTTAAACAATAGAGAAACCCTGTCTCAAAAAAAAAGGGTGGGGCTGGAGAGATGGCTCAGTGGTTAAGAGCACTAGTTGCTCTTTCAGGGGTCCTGAGTTCAATTCCCAGCAACCACCTGGTGGCTCACAACCATCTGTAATGGGATGCTCTCTTCTGATGTGTCTGAAGACAGCTACAGTGTACTCATATAAATAAATTTAATAAATTTTAAAAAAAGGAGGGTGGGGAAGGAAAAAGAAACATTAAGCACGAAGATGAAGCCTGTTGTGGTGGTACATGCCTTTAATCTCAGCACTCAAAAGGCAGAGGAAGAAGAATCTATTTAAGTGAGACCAACCTGAAAGGGAGAGGGAGCAAAATTGAGAAGGGAGAAAAGGGAGGAGGGAAAGAAGGGGGAAAGCAAATGCTAGGAAGGAATTAAATTCTTATAGGAAAATCTAAGTAAACTTGGACTTGGTGATTTCATGAATGAAATAAAAAGTACATGCTATACAAAAGAGAAACAAAAATTCTAAACTTCTATATATCAAAAGATATGTTCACAAGTATGAAAATATAGCCCTGGGATGGGAGAAAATATGTGCACATCTCCTGTGAAGAGTTCAATAGCCAGAAACTAGGTGTAATGGTAGCACATACCTGTAATCCTAGCACTTGGAAAGTTAAGGAACTCTCAAATTCCAGGTGAGCTTAAGCAACACAAGTTCCAAGCCAGCCCATGCTATATAGCATGGTCCTATCTCAAGGAAGTTTAGTATGGAGAACACATATATAAAAATTTCCACAACTCAGCAAAAAAAAAAAAAAAGACAAAGTCAGTTAAGGACCAGACAAAGGACAAAGACTATACATTTTACCAAAGAGGATATGGTATATCAATGGCCAATATACACATACAAAGATACTCAACATCACCACCAATCATTATCAACAACGACATCATTGTCATTGAGAGATGGCCCTGTCCCTGACCTGCTGCAGCACTCAGAGAGCAAGACCTGCCCCTCACCTGGGCAGAATAGTAGAGCTGACCATGGATGTGGAGTTATCAAGTAAGCAGGTCCCCAAAGACATGAGTGTTAGGAGAGCCAGCCCTGCCTCTTGTCTGCTGTATAGTGGTGTTAGCGAGGGAAATCCCCTCCCTCCCTTTTGCCCTTGCCACCAGCAGTGGGTGGAAGAGATGGCCCTGACAGGGTTATGAAAGCAGGAGAGCTGGCCTTGCCCCTCACTTGGGCAGCACAGTAGAGATGAACGACCCTGATGGTAGGCCCCGCAACTTGTCTGCTGTGCAGCAACATGGGCAAGGGAGGGATGGCCTTCCCCACTCTTGCCCCTGCCACCTATTGCAGGCAGGAGAGCTGTTCCTGCTCCTGACCTAGGCAATAGGATAGAACTTTTCCTGGATAGTGAATTGGTGGTAAGCCAGCCCCGAGGGTGTGAAGAGCAGGAAAGTTGAGAGCTGACAAGCTCAGATACCTCTCAGACCCAGATTTAGGGCTTTGAATTGTTCCACCCCACCATCTAACCCACCAATAAACTGCTGGAGTGCATGAAGGGGCCCGGTCCCATAGATTCAAAACTACAGGCTCTCCATGACACAAGGCAGTAACAAAATATCCGAGGAGTCCCAGTGAGGTTCCAGTATGGGCAGAGTAGCAGAAGCCAGAGGCCTTGTACCAGACTAATGAGTCACTGCAATGAACATTTGCAAGCAAAGAAGTGTGGACAAAGAGAATACTATGGGACATACTGTGATACAGTATAGCTTCCACGAGATACTTTTTTCCTGTGTTTGGGGGGGAGGGGGTGGCACCAAGGGTTGCAAAGTAGAGGTCGGGTATGAAGGGAGGGGGAGATGAGTAGATTGTGGTACATGATGTAGAATTCATAAACCAATAAAGTTAAAGAAAAAAAAGAAGAAAAGTGCAAATCCAGACCAGCCAGCTGATTCCATAGGTTAACATGTCATACAAGCTTTATGTCCTAAATTAAATCACCAGAACCCAAATCCCTACAGGTAATATAGGAGCCACAGGCTCATGGCCTGATATATACATACCAGCTAGCCTAGAGACCATACCTAAAAATGAAGGCGAATACGGATTCCTGAAAGTTGTCCTCTAACCTCCACTTTGTACCAGGCACACATACATACAGTCAGTCAACACCCCTTCCCCACCCCCTCTCATACAGAGTAAATTAAGTGAAAAACGTAAGAGCCAGCAAACGGCTCAGTGGTAAAGACCATGTCACCAAGCAGTACAGCATGAGTTCAGTCCCTAACATCTACCAAGTGGGAACAGAGAACCAGCTGCTGAAAAGTTGTCCTCTTATCTTCACATGTGTAAAAGGGTATGTTTGAGCAAACACACACAATAAATGCAATAAAAACAAATTACATAATCTTTTTTTTTTTTTTTTGGTTCTTTTTTTCGGAGCTGGGGACCGAACCCAGGGCCTTGCGCTTCCTAGGCAAGCGCTCTACCACTGAGCTAAATCCCCAGCCCAATAAAAACAAATTAAAGGGAAGCAAGGTTCAGATCCCAACACCCATACTGAGGCAACTCACAACCACATGCTCCTAGAGGATCTAAGGCCTCTGGTCTCGTCAGGCACATGCATATACCCACACACACACTGTCTCAGGGTTACTATTGCTGGATGAAACACCATGACCAAAGCAACTTTGGGAAAAAAGGGTTTACTTGGCTTGCGTGTCATCATTACTGTATCTAAAGGAAGAAATTAAGGACAGGAACTCAAACAGGGCAGGAACTGTGTGGTGGTTTGAATAGGTATGGCCCTCAGAGATTCATGTGTTTGAATGCTTGGCCTGTAGGGAGTGGCACTATTAGAAGATATGGTCCTGTTGGAGTAGGTGTGGCCTTGTTGGAGGAAGCAGGTTTTAACTTCAATTTTTTTCAAGGTCTACTTCTAATGATGGTTCTTAAACACTTTAACCTCCCTTGTAGCCCACCTCCTACCAGAGGTAGTATAGAAGAAAGGATATGGAGGAAGTGGACCTGTTTAGAAAGACTTCTTTGGAGCAAATCCTATTAAGTTGTCAGGAAATCAGCAGTTCAGTTCACAGGAGTCAGCAGCGGAAGTGATCCACTCTCAAACACTTTAACACCAGCAGTCTAGTTAGCAACTGTGCTAGCACGACATAGCAGAGACAGCCAGGCCTCAGCTTCAACACAAGTCAGCAGGAGGGACCAGGAGGAATGCTAGGAAGTCCTTAGCTGTGATCCTCTCAGCAAAGTGAAGATCAGCGAAGATGAAAGACCCAGAAGCATTGCACAGCTAGCTCTGTAAACAAGCCTAGCTCAGCCTCACACTGTCCATTGAGTTCTTTCTATTTATGCTCTCTCCAAACATCACGTGTCCTCTTGCCTCAGCATGTGTCTTGCTCAGCTGACATCACTCTGCCAATCAGCCCGAATCCTCGCAAGCAGCAAGAAACTGAAGTAAGCCGCAGCAGCATAAAAAAGAGTTTTTTGGTGCGTTTCTCTCTACAAAGTCCTGACAAAAGCAGCTCAACTACACAATGTAAGGCAGGCCAATCCATTCTTGTCGTTAGCAAAGAACCCCTATCACATGTTCTTTCATGTGCTTGTTTAAGCAGACAGAACATCCTTTCTCCTGTGTCTGCTTCAGTGAAACGTTCCTTCACAAGTCTGCCTTAGCCTTTCATCCGTGTTCACTTCAGGAAAACACCCCTTCAAGTGTTTCCCCAGCAAAACACCATGCAACACAACTGACTTTCCAAAGAACGCTTTTAAGTTTCCACTTCAATGTGTCATTGTGGGGATGGACTTTTAGGTGTCCTATGTTCAATCTACACCCAGTGTGATTCCTCTGTCTGCAGATCAAGAGGTAGAACTCTCATCTCCTTCTCCAGCACCATGTCTGCCTGCAATCCACCATGCTCCCCGCCATGATGATAATAGACTAAATCTCTGAAACTGTAAGCCAGTCCCTGAAATGCTGTCCTTTGTAAGAGCTGGCCTGGTCATAGTGTCTCTTCACAGCAATAAAACTCTAACTAAAACAAACTCTAACAGGTCCCAAGACCTTAGGAGAACTGATGTCACCAAGGCATCAATCATTCTGACAAAGAGCCCAGTACAGATTCCAAAATTTGCCTAAATAATAACAAAGACTTAATCTATCATAGTCTATAATTCCGGAAAAGTCTCTAAATATACTAACCTTGCCTCCTGGCTTCTGTAGCTCTGCTTATTGCTAACTGTTCTTGCTAAATGAAGTGTGTCAATCAGAATATGGGTTTTGTGCACAAAAAGCCAAGATCAGTAAGGATTGTGGCTACGTTAATTTGTGTGACCTAGAGGCAAAAGCTGATGGACAAGCCACAGAAAAATGCTGCTCACTGGCTTATTCTCCATGGTTTGCTCAGCCTGCTTTCTCAACCCAGGACCACTGGCCCAGGGTAGCCCCACTCTTAATGAGGTAGGCCCTTCCTCATTGACCACTAATTAAGAAAATGCCCAACAGGCTTACCTACAGCCCAATCTTATGGAATCATTTTCTCAATTGAGGCTCCCTCCTCTTGAAGACTCTTAGCTTGTGTCAAGTTGACATGCAAATAAGCAGCATACATACAAATAATGAAGAATACATTTTTAAAAATTAGAAAAAAGGATGCCTTTTCAAAATTAAAACAGCAAGTAAGCAAATCTAAATCACAGTAAGATGTTATACCATACTCACTAGTGTGATTATTGCCAAAAAACAAAAGAAAAGAAGAGGTACCCATGCAGACATGGAGATTGCAGATTCCATGCATCCCTTATGGGTGCAAAACATTAAAGCAAGTAAGTCCAATAGTCTTATGGTGCCTGAAACAATAAACAGAACCCCCATGTAACCTACCAAGTCCATAGTCAAGTATGTATCCAAAACAATGAAGGACCGGGACTCATACTTTACAACAGACAAACCTAAATAACCGATTGATGAATGAGAAAATAAAATCTGGTATAAATAATGGGATTATGTCTTCAGGCATATGAGAGAATGAGAAATTCTGATACATATGAGGTCTGGTCAAACCTTGAAAATGTGCTGAGTAACTTATCAGACTCCACAGGAAAAATACATAAGATATCCATCGTATGACACATTCATCATAGGCAACCTACAGAAGTAGGTTAGAATCTACGGGGGATGAGAAGAGGAACTGGAGAATCACTACTTAGTGTGTAAGTTTTCTATCTAGGCTAAAATAATTGGTGATAGTTGCATTAAACCATGAATATACTTATAAAGCCATCTTAAATTCTTAAAATGAGGCTGGGCATGGTTGCAAATGCCTTTAATTCTAGCGCTCAGGAGGTAGACAGATGAATCTATGAGTAGCAGGACAGCCTGATCTACATAGTGTGTTCCAGGACATCCAGAGGTACAAAGACAATTCCTGTCTCAAAAGAGAGAAAGAAAGAAGGAAGAAAATAAAAAAGAGAGAAAAGGAAAGAAAAAAGAAAAGGTTAAAATGGTTAACATTTGGGGCTGGAGAGATAGGGGTTAAGAGCACTGGCTGCTGCTCTTTCAGAGGCCCTGAGTTCCCAGCACATGATGGCTCACAACCATCTGTAATGGGATCCAAGCCATCCTCTGGTGGTCCAAAGACATTGTATTCATATACATAAAATAAGTAGATCTTTTCAAAAATGGTTAAGATTTTTATATATTCTTCTTTTTGCTTTCTGTCCATTATAATTACATATAATTATTGGTTATATAATGATGTCTGATGTATACAGGGTGGAACAACTAAATCAAGTGGATTAACAGACCCAAAGGGGATAGTGGCCATGAAAGACAGGTATAAAAATAAATCCTCTCATGGGCTGGAGAGATGGCTCAGAGGTTAAGAGCACTGGCTGCTCTTCCGGAGGTCCTGAGTTCAATTTCCAGCAACTACATGGTGGCTCACAACCATCTGTAATGAGATCTGGTGCTCTCTTCTGGTGTGTCTGAAGACAGCTACAGTGGACTCACATAAATAAAAATTAATTTAAAAAATTAAAAAAAATAATAAGTCCTCTCTTACAACCAAGAATTCACTGTTCTGCATAAGTTTAGGCATAATCAAAGCTATGATTATGCTAAAATTGAGGCTGGTCCTAAGAATAGTTTATAATTTAAAAGGACAGATGAGGGGTTGGGGATTTAGCTCAGTGGTAGAGCTCTTGCCTAGGAAGCACAAGGCCCTGGGTTCGGTCCCCAGCTCCGAAAAAAAAGAACCAAAAAAAAAAGACAGATGAATAAACTAAGGTTTATCTGATCAACATTCTAATTTTCATGTGATAATTACCCCTTTTCCATATGTGTTGTCCTGAATGTGCAATCATGAGGTGGAGAGTTAAAGGTACCTAATTTACTGCAAGTCAATGTATGTTTCAATGTAGTAATATACTGTCAATTTAAATTTTCATTTTAAGAGTTGTTCATTTCCAGCACAATGGTAGTGTCACACACTTTCAATCCCTAGCACTCAGCAGACAAGCAGGCAGATCTCTTGTGAGTTCAAGACCAGGTTAGTCTATAGAATGAGTTCCAGGACAGCCAAGGTTACACTGAGAAACCCCCCAAAAAAGTTAATTGCCCAACTGTGATACTAAAACTTCCAAAAACAAACCAAACAAAAGCAGCCATAAATTGAAAAAAGGAAGGGTTTATTCTTATAATTACAACACTCAGAAAGTTTAGAAATCAGATCTCTGTGAATTCAAAGTGAAGACAAAAGAAGGGAGAGAAAGGGAAAGGAAAAGAAAGAAGGGAAGGGAAGGGGGAGAAAAAAAGTCTCTTAACTCTTTGGTCCAAGAAGATGGCTCAGCAGATAAGGATGCTGCTAAGCCTGGACACCTGAGTTTGATCCCTGAAAGAAGAGCACTGATTCTCAAAAGTTGTCCTCTGACCTCCATGTGTGCACACATGCACATACATACAGTAAGATGAAAAACCCTTAATTAGCATATCCATCACTAAAAATATCACTTGTTGCTCCTATCTAACTGCAACTTCCTATCCTTTGATCAAGATCTCCCACCTCCCAGGATCTGAAAACTTCCGTAAATTCAATTGTTTTTGGATTCTCCATTAAGTGAGATGTGATTTTTGACTTATTGTAACTAGCTTAACTCATTATATATAATGAATATATGTATTCATTATATTGAACTATTCAATATTCATTTCATCCTATTCAATTTCATTACAGTGAAATATATATGTATATCCATTATATGTGTCTATATAGCCATATATTAGATTTATTATATATTTGTACTAATTATAAATTATTTAAGTATGTAGACATATAATGAACACACAAATATATATTCGCATATAAAGTTTGTGTGTATATATCTGGCCTCCACAGACACTAAACACACACATGCGCACATGTGCACACCTCTCACTCAAAAATAAACTTTTAAAAAAATTCAGAATGTAGTTTTCTGCAAAAAAAAATGTTTTTTGAAGATGTAGTTAATGTAAAGATCTGGAAATAAGATCATTCTAGAATCCGGTAGGCCCTAAATCCAAGGAAGAGTGTCCCTTAAAGAAACACAAAAGGGGGTTGGGGATTTAGCTCAGTGGTAGAGCGCTTGCCTAGGAAGCGCAAGGCCCTGGGTTCAGTCCCCAGCTCCGGGGAGAAAAAAAAAAAAAAAAAAAGAAACACAAAAGATGAGAGGGATAGAAAGAAGGTAACCTTCTGAAGACAGAGGCCATGAGAGAAGTGCAAACACCAGTAGTATAAAGGCCTTCAGAGAACACAGGGCCTGCTTGACATTGTGATTTCTTTGGAATTTTAATTTTTTGATTTATTTTATATGTGTAAGTGTTTTTCCTTCATGTATGTATATATAAGTCTTCCCAAAGAAGACCACTTAACTCTTAATCACTGAGTCATCTCTCCAGCATAACACCTTGATTTCTTATTTGTATTCTCCAAAACTGTGAGCCAATACATTGTGGTAATAATTTCTTTTTTTCTTTCTTTTTTTTTTTTTCAGAGCTGGGGACCGAACCCAGGGCCTTGTGCTTGCTAGGCAAGCGCTCTACCACTGAGCTAAATCCCCAACCCCGTGGTAATAATTTATTATAGGAAACCTAGGAAACTAAGACAGAGACTGGTATGTGAAAGCACAGATTTACCCTAACAAAAACGGAGCAAGACTTAGTGTCATACCCAAACAGAAAGGAAAACAACAGGAAGTTTTCTCGCTCTATGTATCAAGTTCCAGAACACCCAGATATATATATGACCTTGATTCAAACAAGATTTAGGGGGGGGAAAAAGGGGGGGAATACAGACTGCTCCAAATAGATGTTGTTAAATAGATGTTGTTTAAGGCCATTTTGGGGAGAGTTCTAGAGGTTGGGAGGAGAAACAAGAAAAAAGTTCCAGGTGAACCTGGTGGTCCATGTCTGTATCCCACTGCTAGACAAGCAGAGACAGAAGAGTCCATTAGGAGTCTGGGGCCAGCCAGTGTAGCTATATGTAAAGCAAGACCCTTGTCTAAAAAAGCAAGTGAAAACTTTTATTTTTATCATAAAATATTAAAACAAGTCTGTAATCCAATAAAAAGTTATCTACCTATTCCTGTGATTTCTTATACCTGCCTACATGCATTTCAATGTTTATAAATTATTATAATACTACCGACCACACTTATAAGTTTCATTTTTATTTATGTTTATGTGTGTGATTATTTAAGTTCATGTGTACCACATGCCCAAAGAGAAAAGAGGGCACTGGATACCCTGGAACCAGAAAGTTACAAATGGCTGTGAACTATCTGATATAGATACTAGAATTGAACCCAGGCCCTGTGGAAGAGCAGTAAACACCATCTAGCAGCTGAACCATCCATCTAGCCAAGAGATCTATTTATCTATCTTTTTATCTTTATGTATAGAGGTGTTCTGCATGTATTGTCTAGGAACCTAATGTGCCTGCCACTTGCAGAGGATAGAAGTCGGCATTGGGTCTCCTGGAACTGGAAATACAAATGGTTGTGAGACTATGTGGGTACCAGGTCAAACTCTGAAACAGCCAGTGCTCTTTACTGTGGGAGCACCTCTCTAGTCTAACATACTATTGCACTCTCTTTCTATCTCTGTCTCCTAAAGCCTGACAAGTGCTACCCACAACTTTCTCTAAGTTCAGATATAAGCAAGCATCCTGACACATATGTGGAAACAAGGTAAGTGCATTTTACAAATACATAAACATACTGTTTATGTATATGCTTTCTATATTTAAGCATACTGAATATTTCAAATTTAATATATAGAAATTAGGGCTGGAGAGATGGCTCAGAGGTTAAGAGCACTGTCTGCTCTTCCAGAGGTCCTGAGTTCAATTCCCAGCAACCACATGGTGGCTCACAACCATCTATAATGAGATCTGATGCCCTCTTCTGGCCTGCGGTTGTACATGCAGGCAGAATGTTGTAAACATAATAAATAAATCTATCTTAAATATATATATATATATATAGAAATTAGGCGTTAAAATAAATATAACTACAAGTTATCTTGAAACTCTAAAGTAGTAATTTTACAATGAAATATGGCAGATTTAGACTTGTTATTTCATAATACAATTGAGTCATATGAAAACTATTTATAAGCTTGATCAATCTACAAACCTATCTTAGAAGACAAAAAAATATAATTTTAAAATAATTCAAAAAAAATTCCCAAAATATTCTAGTATTAAAGTGTGAGACAAAGAGAGCAAATGCTGACCTTTACCCATACACAGAAAGGTGTAAACTTGGTTCTCTGCGTAACGCAGAGGGTAATGGTACTACTCATCCATCTGCATACTCCTCTCCCCTAGTTCACAAACTAGAGACTGGCATTCATATGTAATCTGACTAAATATCAAGTCAATATAGTCTAACTGCTATCTGTTTTTCTAACTGCACACAAATAGGAAAATGAGACACCTATACACAATGTATGGTTGTCAACACAACTATTTTAAAATAATCACTGCTGGGATTAAAGATGTATGACTCCATCATAAGATTCCAGTAAGAATCTTTTGCATGCTTTTTTTTTTTCCCGGAGCTGGGGACCGAACCCAGGGCCTTAAGCGCTCTACCGCTGAGCTAAATCCCCAACCCCTCCAGTAAGAATCTTATATCCCATTTCATCCATGAAATTTCAGATTTACTAACCTCCTGGTACAATCTAGGTCTATGCAGATAACAACAAAGCACAATCATTTTTTTTTTTTGGTTCTTTTTTTTTTTTTTCAGAGCTGGGGACCGAACCCAGGGCCTTGCGCTTCCTAGGCAAGCGCTCTACCACTGAGCTAAATCCCCAACTCCCAAAGCGCAATCATTTATCTGTATTAAATGTCAGGCCTGCAGGCACATGCCTGTAATACCAGCTCTTGGAAAGTAGAAGCAAGAGGCAGATCAAGGTAAACTGGATACAAAGCTAATTCAAAGGGGCTGGGGATTTAGCTCAGTGGTAGAGCGCTTACCTAGGAAGCGCAAGGCCCTGGGTTCGGTCCCCAGCTCCGGAAAAAAAAAAAAAAAAAAAAAAAAAGAACCAAAAAGCTAATTCAAGGCCAGCCTAGGCTACATGAGACGTTTTCAAAATAATTAAGAGAAAAGAAAAAGAAAACTGTACTAAACAACTCCCATCAATCTGCCTATAATGGATTTAACATTTTGGAAGGGAGAAAAGGCATTTGTATCACAGAAACCAACTCTCTTGAACATTTTAACAATGATAAAATGGATTATGGATGCAAAAGCTATTGAAAATATTGGATGTGGAGCTAGAGAAATGGCCCAGAGGTTAAGAGCACTGGCTCTTCTTCCAGAGGACTCAAGTTCAAAACCCAGTGCCCACTGGCAGTTCTTGTCTGAAACTTCATTCTCAAGGGATCCCCTTCTTGACTCCACAGGCACTGTAATGTGGTACAGACAACACCCATACACATTAAAGTTTTAATTAAGATAAATATATATTGAATGTAGAAGCTGGAGAGTAGGAAGCACATAGGCTGCTCTTGCAGAGGACCTGGATTCAGTTACCAACACCCATATGGTACCTCATATCCATCTATAATTCTAATTCTAGGTTATCTAAAGCCCCCTTCTGGCCTCCAAAAGCACCAGACATGGACATAGCACATACATACATGTAAGCAAGCACTCAAACATACAAAATAATAAATGAACACTGACTGCTCTTCCAAAGGACCTGGGTGTGGTTCTCAGCACCCTGTGGCTCCCAACCATCTATAATTCCAGTTCCAGAGTGTCTAACTTCTTCTGACCATGCATGTGGACAATGCATGTATGTAATACACACATATAAGCTGAAGACTCATGCACATTAAAAAAACCTAATCCAGGGTTGGGGATTTAGCTCAGTGGTAGAGCGCTTACCTAGGAAGCGCAAGGCCCTGGGTTCGGTCCCCAGCTCCGGAAAAAAAAAAAAAAAAAACCTAATCCATATATATATATTACAAACATCCTCCACAATTTATTATGTAAAACCTGTACAAGTGCTCCATGTGCTTCATGGTATCAAATATGTTTGAAAGCGGGGCTGTGGCTCAATGGTAAAGCATGCATGAAGCCCTGAGTTCAATTCCCAGCACGGAAAAGAAAAAAGGTTTCCTTTTTAGAAAGGGTCTCACCATTCAGCCCTGACTACCATGAAACTTGCTGTGTAGAGCAAGGTGCCCTCACAAAGACCCACTGCGTTTGCTTTCTGAGTGCTACTATTAAAAGTATGACCATTGGCTGCTTTAAAAAAGAAAAATTTCCCTGCAATCCCTTTTCCACCTAACATACATACATGAAAAAGAATATACTTAAATAATTTAATCTGTCAGCAAAGTGCTCAGACTTTTCTAAGACATTCTATAAAGCAAATGACAACAGCATTACTAGTAAATGAGCATCTCTGAATTTACACTATAGTTAATTTGTTCTTTATATTTAAGTTAGTAGACATGTCACATGCATTCACTCAAGAGAGTTTACTACTAACCAGAAATTGGAAAACAACTAAGAATTTCAAAACATATATATTCTATATCAGTATTTATGGTAAATGACCTATTGGATATATATTATACATCTAACCTGTCCTATGATTAATATATGAAGAGAACCTAACATTTTGCAAATCTAAGACTACCAACATTAAATTTTAATTGTTAAAAATGCTAAAATGCGGTGTGGGTGTACCTAAAAGACTAACGACTGGGTAAAGAGATGGCTAGGGGGTTGGAGATTTAGCTCAGCGGTAGAGCACTTGCCTAGCAAGCGCAAGGCCCTGGGTTCGGTCCCCAGCTCCGAAAAAAAGAAAAAAAAGAAGAAAAAAAAAGAAAAAAAAAAGAGATGGCTAGATGAAATAACTACGTAGTAAACAGGTATCTAGGTATACTGTCACTAGTAGAATCTAGGGGTTTGGGAATGCAGTTGCACCCTGAATTTAAAATGCATTTTTACTTTTCTTGACAGTTATAAACAGTTTCTTAATGAACTGTTAGGAACATCTGCTAAGGCATCTTTTACATTTTTAAAAAGAGAAACTCCTCAAGCTAGGAATGCACCTCAGTGGTACAGGCTTGTCAAGCAGATGTAAGGCCCAGGATCCAAGGCCAGGACTGGAAGAATTAAAAACAAAACAAAGCAAAAAAAAAGAAAAAAAATCTTACATGCAACCAACACAAGCTTGCAAATCCATATTCAAATCTCAGATCAAAACTCTGGACTTTTAGATAGGAAATAAGTCTACATTTCAGCCACAAACAGGCAGCATAGTTACTGAGGTTGAACTCTTTACAAAGCACTTCACACAATGTCAGGCACATGGTCAGGACTCAGTATGTTAACAGTATGTATCTCTGAATAGACATCGATGCTGAATGGAAAAAGCATTTTTGGTTGAGAGTCAGTAATAAAGTTTTAACCACTCATCATTTGGAGACCATTTCCAAAAGGAAGACTCTTGATAGAAAACTTGACAAACTTGATACTTAACATGCTGGTGGAGGAGAGTTTAAAAAAAAAGAAAAAGACTTGAAAAAAACATTACTCAATGGATAGTATTGTTCTCCATCTTTAGAAAATTACTCACAATTAAATTTTTAAAAAAAGTTTCAAGACAAACTTTTATAAGGCTTACAACTCCTGTGTAGACAAGGCTTCACCTAGGCAGGCAAGGCTGGCTGGGAACATTCTAACGACAAAACTTGTCACTCTTCCACGTCCCTAACTGCAGGTAAAGAAGCTAGACTACAACACATCCGTAGCTATCAAAAACGGTTCCCCAAGCCCCAAGACCATAACCCCACTTCTTCTAAGGTGTAGAGTACCACGTCCACTTTGGAGCTTGATAACGGTCAAGGGGGAGGGGAGTGGAGGCAGGAAGATGAATCGGCTTCGGTGTTCCCGCAGCACCCTCCCGGTTACTCCTCAAGAGACAACCAATCCTCCACGACTTCTTCCCGCCACCGCTACCCCCACCTGACCTCTCCCCAGAGAAACTTCCACAGACTCCGTTTACCTCGAGGATGCAGAATCGGAGTCTGACACCTTGCGTCCCCGAGGCTCCCCGCATACGCACCACCACCCACACGCCGGGGAAGGGAGGGGACCCAAGCGGACCACGGTCCCAGCCCCTCCCCCTCCCCGCCGGCCACCGAGCTTTGTCCCACCTGCCGAGAGGACCCCGGTGCCGCCTCCGGCCGCCCCTCCCTCAGGCCGTCGACCACTGCGCCACCCATGAGCTCCGGGCTGGTCGGGGCCGACCGCGCCCCGCCCCCCGCCCGCCCGCAGCCCGCAGCCCGCCCGCGGCCTCACCTCACCTACCCTCTTTCGGGGGCCGGTCTCCACCTCCCGCTCCGCCATGTTGGGCCCCGCTCGGAACCGCGGCAGCTCCCGGCGCGGCAGCCCCGGCCCCTCTCGGCCCCCGCCCACACTGCAGACACGGCGCTTCACTCGCTGCGGTCCGGTCCCCTTGGCCCCCGCCGGGCCTGGCGCGGGAGTGACGAGGGGGCGGAGGCCCGCGCGCTGGCCGCAGATCCTGGGGTCCCACGGGCGGGCGCGTGGGCACGAGGGCCTGCCGGGGCAGGGGGGCCGGGACTCGGGGGGTTAATGGCCTCCAAGGGGCCCCGTGAGTAGGATTATTTTCTCTCAGAGAAATTCCTCCGCCTGTGGTTTCTTAAAGGGATCTCCAAACCAGCCCCTTGCGCGCGCCCCTGATGCGCAGGCGCGCTACAAGCCCCTCCTCCCTTTCCCACCAAGCCCCCGGTCCTGAGCGTGCGCGGTGAGTGGCCCAGGCTAGGCCTAATCCTGTTAGTCTCTTTGCTGCCAGCAGCTGCTCCCACCACTCAACTATGGCCGCTCCCTTAAAGGGACCATGACGAAGGGATGATGTCAGAATGAAAGATCTTAATGAGAGGACTATTTGGAGGACTGGGTGAAATGTCAATGAGGGGTTCACATCACCACTCTACACCTGACTACAGAGATAGTGCTAAAAGGAGAAAATGCTGATGACCTGAAGTTCTCAGTGAACCTCTGAACGTGAAGAATCCCAACCAAGAAGAAAACAAGACTACTGTCTCAAGGAGAAACCAACAGCTTGTCAAGTAAAGGGCGTATACCATCAAGAACAACTTCCAACCTTAAAGTCAGATCCACTGGTGGTTTTGAAGACAGAACCAACAACTAAAGATAATTTCTTCAATAACTGTTTGTCATTAGAATGCCAAAATGGGGAAGGATCTTAGAAACCATCTACTTACTCCATTGCTCTCAAAGTTAACATTTCAGTATGGTCATTTGAAGTAAATTAATTTACCTCAAGATATCGAATGGCTGGTGAGGAACTAGAACCCAGTCTGGAATTGCATTCCTCCAGGATACTAAACACACAAAACTGTCCTCGGGGGAAGAGAACATAAAATGTAAAGAGCCTTGATAATTCAACAACATGGCTGCTCTCCTGGGAAGTCACATGGTGATGATCTACAACTGCTGTGTGCCATCATTTGTCTCCACTGAAGAAACTTGAGGATCTGACTTGAAGGATAGGAGTTGAACTGTCAAGGCAGAAAATCCAAGGTTAGGGGCACTTTCTTCCCTGAAGAAAGCCAGAGAGAATGAGAGCTGAAGTCCTCACGTGGGATTCTTAAGGAAGGATTAGGCGCAACGGACAGATGTGTAGTAAAAAATACAAGGAAATTAGTTAGGGTTGGTTGGGGTTGGGTTGGGTTGGTCTAGGTTGCTATTGTAATCCAGGGTGGCCTGGAACTGGTGGTCCTCCTGCCTTGACCAAGTGCTTGGAGTGCTGGGATACTAGAAATCCCCAAAGAACTAATTAGAAGAAAAAAAAATTAAGTCTCTGGTTGAAGAGTTGTCCTTCTCCATGGAAATACTTACTCAAAGGGAACCTAGAAGCTCCTATTCTTACAGGATGAGACTCACTCTACAACTATACTTCTGTGTGTTGGGCAGTAGCTCTTTGAACCCAGGAACTTTGGCTGAACACTGGAAAGGCTGAAAGTTTCCATGCTGGTCCTTGGTTCTCACCTAGGCCTGTTATCTTTTGTTTCACTTATGGGCAGAACAAAAAGAAACATTCATTTCTGCCAGATAATTTTTTAAAATATTTTATTTATTTATTATATCTGAGTACACTGTAGCTGTCTTCAGACACACCAGAAGAGGGCATCAGATCTCATTACAGATGGTTATGAGCCACCATGTGGTTGCTGGGATTTGAACTCAGGACCTTTGGAAGAATAGTCGGTGCTCTTAACCACTGAGCCATCTCTCCAGCCCCAGATAATTTTTTTAATATCTTAGACTCTTTATTTGCACATCCAAGGCAAAAAGCAAATAGAAAGATCAAGAAAAGATGTTTTCAGGGATCGCAGTTAAATACAAGGTTGGATGGTTTCCACCTTTTTATTGACTGTAGAATACTCCCTTCTAATAAAATCCAACAGCTTAAAATGGAACTTCTGAAGGGAACACTTCAAAGGCAGATAGCAGCCTGGTCTACATAGACAGTCTAAAATAAGAAAAGGGGGGAAAAAAACAGTAAAGTGGAACTTCTGATATTCAGCTGAAAATGGGGAACCCAGCCTCAGCCTTGCTCTCTCTTCCTCTACTCATGTGTCCTATCCTTGGAAACTGGGCTTTTTTTTTTTTTTTTAATGGTTTAAGTGCATTGATTTAGTTTGAGTACACCATATTTTCTTCTGCAGTGCTGGGGACCTCCCTCACATAGCTAAGAAAGCATTCACGCAGTGAGACTCACCCCAACGCCCATTTCCACAGTTTAAGGTGAAATCAAAACCCAGATAAGAAGTGAATAGCACAAGATTACACAAAGGATTAGTCACAGCATCAGGACTGACAGGCATCCGGACTCTCAGCCTAAGGCTCTCCGTTACAACAGGAAGTTTCTTGAGGTCTAATAAGTTGGGTCTTGAATAATAGGTGTGATTTGCACATTCCAGATAATGTCTAAGCAAACCGGGGGGGAGGGGGGGGATATTTGGTATAATTATTTATATAGAAGGAGAAAAGAGAAAGCATGGAGGGAACACCACAGAGCTAACCAAAATTTACAAAGAAGTTCATAGAGATCAAGAGGTCATTAAAAGCAAGACCAAGACAAAATGCAAAGATAGGTCCTCCCTGGGACATTTGAAATTTCCTAAGAGCTGTAAATTGATGGCCTTGTGGCCAAATCTGTCTGACAGACAGATACATATCTGATTTGTCTGAATACAGTTATATAGTGTTGATAATGTTTATTTTGTGACTTGACTTTCTCATTTGGAAATGGGTCACTGGAAGGATTAAATTAGTAAATACCCGCAAATCTCTTAGAACACTCTTGGTTCCTGATATGGCACCTGAATCACTGTTCTGTTGCTATGAAGAGACATCACGACCAAGGCAAGTGTTACAAAAGAAAGCATTTAATTGAGAGCTTAAAGCTGGGTGTGGTAGTGTACACCTTGAATCCCAGCACTCAGGAGGCAGAGGCAGACAGATCTCTGAGTTCGGAAGCCAGCCTGGTCTATGGAACAAGTTCCAGGACAGCCAGGACTACATAGAAAAACTCTGTTTTGAGAAACTAATAATTAGGGGCTGGAGAGATGGCTCAGCAGTTTGGAGCACTGACTGCTCTTCCACAGGTCCTGAGTTCAAATCCCAGCACCCACATGGTGGCTCACAACCATCTGTAACGGGATTTGATGCCCTCTTTGATGTGTCTGAAGACAGCTACAGTGTGCTTATATATAATAAATAAATAAATCTTTTTTAAAAAAGAGAGAAACTAATAATTAGCATTGTTATTATCACTGTTTAAGATTAATATGTATTATTACTAACGAAATGTATCATCTTAATTTATCGGGGGCTTGCTTACAGTTTCAGAAGTTCAGCCCTTTATCAACATGGCAGGGAATACCTTGCAAAGCTGTAGCCTGGGCCTGGCATGGGCTTTTTAAAACCTCAAAGTCCGGGCTGGAGAGATGGCTCAGCGGTTAAGAGCACCCGACTGCTCTTCCAGAGGTCCTGAGTTCAATTCCCAGCAACCACATGGTGGCTCACAACCATCTGTAAAGAGATCCGATGCCCTCTTCTGGTGTATCTGAAGACAGCTACAGTGTACTTATATCTAATAAATGAATAAATCTTAAAAAAAAAAAAAAGCATTAAAAAAAAAAAAAACCTCAAAGTCCACAAGAACAAACTTCATAATCACTAAGCATTTAAATTATGAGCCTATGGGGGCTGTACCACATACCATATCAACATTGATATTTTTTAAATTATTTATTTTATGTGTATGAGTACACTAGCTGCTTTCAGATACACCAGAAGAGAGTGTTGGGTCCCATTACAGATGATTGTGAGCCATCATGTGGTTGCTGGGAGTTGAACTCAGGACTTGTGAAAGAGCAGTCAGTGCTCTTAACCACTGAGCCATCTCTACCCCACCATTATTATTTTTAAAGTGTTTTTTTGGTTGGTTGATTGGTGATTGATTGGTTGCTTGGTTGCTTGGTTGGTTTGGTTTTTCAAGACGTGTTTTCTCTGTGTAGTCCTGACTGTCCTGGAACTTTGTTCTATAGACGAGGCTGGCCTCAAACTCAAGAGATCCTTCTACCTCTGCCTCCTGAGTGCTGGGATTAAAGGTGTGCAATACCACTACTCAACTAAAGTATATTTAGATTATTTGTTGGCGTGTACATGCGTGTGTGTGTGTGTGTGTGTGTGTGTGTGTTTCTGTGTCTATGTGTGTGTCTGTGTGTCTGTGTCTGTGTGTGTCTGTGTGTGTGCCTGTGTGTGTGTGTGTGTCTGTGTGCATGTGTCTGTGTGTGTATGTCTGTATGTGTGTGTGTGTGTGTGTGATGGGTTGGGGGAGGAGCGAATGTAGCACGTGTGTGGAGATCAGACGCCATCTTTCAGGAACTGGCTCTTCCTGTCCACTATGGTATTCAAAGCCCCAAGTCAGATGATCATCTGGTCTCTACACTCAGTGCTTTTACCCATCTCAGAAGGCCAAGTTCTTGTATTATTTATTCATCTTATCTTTCTACGTTTTAAAAGTATATTCCAGCATTTTAAATGTGATAACTCACCTACAAATCCACTTTTCTGACACCTAAAGTAAAGTAATATAAATCTTGAATATAACGGGGAAGGGTGGTACTTTGCAAATATCAAGTCAATTCAATTTCAACATCTGAAGTCAGGCTCTTCTCTGCAGGATAGACCTAAGAAGAATTTCTCCAATCGGAAGATATTAAAATAGGCTTTCAAGGGGTAAAAAAAATAACTTGCTGGATTGCCTTCATTGCATCTAATCTACTTAGTTGTGCAAATTTTACCCAGAGTTCTCTCACACTCCAGAGAACACACTTCTTCCATTTAGAACAACTAAACCATGAGGGTGTGACACAGCCTGGCATTTAACAACAGGGTAAAAGGAAGAAGAAGAAAGGGGCATGGTCATCCATCAGGAGGCCCAAGCACAGTCTCCCCACTCGAACTCTTCAATATAGAAAGGCTTCCTTCGGGGTTGGGGATTTAGCTCAGTGGTAGAGCGCTTGCCTAGCAAGCGCAAGGCCCTGGGTTCGGTCCCCAGCTCTGGAAAAAAAAAAAAAGGCTTCCTTCTTGCTCTGAGAAACAGACACCTTGCAGACTCGGGCTGCATGACAAACACTGGCCACACATGTGAAAGTGATGTCAACGTGTACACAAGAAAAGAGAAGGCTCGCATCCAGCTCAGAGATTCACTCAAGCCAGATAAACCCAGGTTTGATACACAAGAATTATATTCACATCATTACTGGAAGAACCCTGCAAAAAAAAAAAAATGGTCCTTTAATCCTAGATCATACAGAATCTATCCAGAAGTTCCTACAGATCCTAGAGAAGACTCAGGAAGCCAAGAATGTCATGGTTTGAATATGGTTGGCCCAGAGAGTGGCACTATTAGAAGTGTGGCCTTGTTGGAAGAAGTGTGTCACTGTTGGGATGGGCTTGGAGACCCTCCTCCTAGCTGCCTGAAGATGCCCAGTCTGTTCCTGGCTTCCTTCAGATGAAGATATAGAACTCTCAGCTCCTCCTGCATCATGCCTGCCTGGACGCTGCCATGCTCCCCTCCTTGATGATACCAGACTGAACCTCTGAACCTGAAAGCCAGCCCCAAGTAAATGTTGTCCTTTATAAAACTTGAATTAGTTATGGTGTCTGTTCACAGCAATAAAACCCTAACTAAGACACAAGAATCATGGCTGGGGGGGGCTGGAGAGATGGCTCAGCGGTTAAGAGCACTGACTGTTCTTCCAGAGGTCCTGAGTTCAATTCCCAGCAACCACATGGTGGCTCACAACCATCTGTACAGAATCTGATGCCCTCTTCTGGTGTGTCTGAAGACAGCTACAGTGTACTTATATATAATAATTAAATCTTTAAAAAAAAAAAAAAAGAATCATGGCTGGCAAGTTGAAGGGCAGCCAGTCAGTGGCTCTGTAAATCACATAGATCTAAGACAAAGTAACAGACCTCAGAAAGTGTTGTTTGCCTAGGCTCTGCAAAGACTCCTCAGGGCCAGGATAGGAGATGTACTACTCACTACTGACCAGCAGGTTGCTGAACATCAGAAGAAGAAAGGAAATTGGAACCCAAGATCTCAGGTTTTTCCACCTGCAATGCCTCCCTCTAAACGGAGATACCATTTTTAAAATAGGGCATTTACATGGGCCAGACTTCTAGCCATTTCACTGAACTATGTTCTAATGGGAACTGACAGGTACATAGATGAGGTACACTCCAGAGACCCCTAAGAAGATAAACAATACTGAGATACAAAGAGGAGGGAAGTTACTTCAGATAAGCTAGTCAGAGACTGTGTTTCTTGGGGTGAATTTGTCACCCATTACTTAAATAATGACCAAGAGCCTACTGTACCAAGTACCTGATAGAAAGCATTCCAAACAAAGGGAACAGCAAGAATAAAACCTGACAGACCCAGACGATGGCAACACTCCAGAGGCAGCGGTAGTGAGTTCAAGGCCAGCCTGGTCGCCATAGAAAGTTCTAGGCCAGCCAGGCCTACAAAGTGAGACCTTCTCTTAGAAAAGAGAGGGAAGGGGTTGGGGATTTAGCTCAGTAGTAGAGTGCTTGCCTAGGAAGCACAAGGCCCTGGGTTCAGTCCCCAGCTCCAAAAAAAAGAACAAAAAAAAAAAAAAAAAAAAAAAGAAAAGAGTGGGAAAAAAAGAAGCCTTTCCACAGAAAGGAACCTGAAGTGTTCGGGGACAGCCAGCGTCCCTAGAACCTAGCAGTCCTCAGTCCCAGGAACAGAACATGAAGTCAGAAGGAAAGGCAACAGACGAAAGACTGACTTTTTTTTTTGAGACAGTTTTATATATACCAAACTGGTCTTTACTTTGCCATGTGGCTAAGGGTGACCTTGGATTTCTGATCCTCCCAGCCTTCACCCTTCCGAGCACAGAATTCACAGGTATGCATGCTTGCTTCAAGGGTGGGGTTTTTTGTTTAAGCGCTGGACTTTACTTTGCATACGAGAAGAAGCCATTGTAGACCTTGTGGGAAAGTCCTGTAATCTCTAGAAATCATTAGGGGACAAGGGTGGATATAAATGAAGAAACTCTGTGGCAGTCAGGAAGACAATAACAGTCAAAAATACTAGCAAGGGAGGCAATCGGAGTTAGTTGAACTCAGATGCCTTTTTTTTTTTTTTTTTTTTTTGGAGATTTAACCAATAAAATTGCTTAGGGGGCAAGAAGAGACAGGACTGGCTTAATTGATTTCTTGTTAACCTTAACAACTGCACGGTAGGTATAGGGCAATTATTTGAAATGAAATAGAGTAGATTTGAAGGACTGGGAAGAAAAAAGAGGAATGTCTCTGGCATGTTGAATTTGAAGTGTGTCTTACACATCCCAGCAAAAGTGTTCAATAGGCAGCTGGATATTGGAGCCTGAGCTTCAGGAGAGACAACAGAGCTAGACAGAGAAGAGAGGAAGTCATCAGTATAAACCTTAGACAGGGGCTGGGGATTTAGCTCAGTGGTAGAGCGCTTACCTAGGAAGCGCAAGGTCCTGGGTTCGGTCCCCAGCTCCGGAAAAAAAGAACCAAAAAAAAAAAAAAAAAAAAAAAAAAAACCTTAGACAGAGAGGCTTTCCCAGAGACTATAAAGCGCTCTATGCCCTGAGGCAGACTGACATTTATAGCACAGGAAGAGAAAAAGACTCCATACTAGGTGAGGAAAGACAGAAGAATGTGAGGTCTAGAGAGCCAATAGAAGTCTTTCAGTGGGGCTGGGGATTTAGCTCAGTGGTAGAGTGCTTGCCTAGGAAGCACAAGGCCCTGGGTTCGGTCCCCAGCTCAAAAAAAAAAAAAAAAAAGAAGTCTTTCAGTGTGACTGCTGAGATGGCCCAGGGGTAAAGGCACTTGAACTTAAACCTGGAAAACCTCATGGTGGAAGGAGAGAACTGACTCTTGGACGTTGTCCTGGTCAGAGCACAACACAGTAAACAATTTTTTTTTTTTTTTACAGAACAGAAATACAATCCATGGGCATGGACCGCTGATTCATAAAGTTTCACTGTAAGAACAGAGGGACGGACGACCGTGGTGCTGCATGCCTTTAACCCCAGTCCTCAGGATACCGGCAGGTGAGTTATAGGCTAGCCTCATCTACAGAATAAGTTGCAAGGCAGCCTGGGCAATATATGTAATGGCTATTCTTGGTCATCAACTTGACTACATCTGGAATTAACTAAACCCCAAGTGGCCGGGCACACCTGTGAGGGAACGTTTTCTTGACTAAAGTATTTAACGTTTAAGGCGGGAAGACCCACCTGAAATCTGGGCCGCAACTTCTCATGGCCACCTACGTGCAGGACAAGGAAGAAGGAAGCATTTGTTCTCTGCCTGCTTGCCCTCCCTCTGACTGGCCCATTCCTTCAGTGACACTGGAGCCTACCTCTTCAGGATTCTGACATACACTGAAGACCAGCTAAGACACCCAGCCTTCTGGGCTGAACGACTACTGGATTCTTGACCTTTCGATTGGTAGACAGCCATCGTTGGACTAGCTAGACCACAACCAGACTGGACCTTTACATTTGAGGCCTTACTGAGTGAGTTCCAGGGGAGCCAGGGATACACAGAGAAACCACTTCTCAAAGGGGAAAAAAAGTGACTGTCATTATGCTTCTATGGGTCTTGTTTTTCAAGCCCTAGTGAGTAAAACAAAAACTTAGTGCTTAGGGTTGGGGATTTAGCTCAGTGGTAGAGTGCTTGCCTAGCAAGTACAAGGCCCTGGGTTCAGTCCCCAGCTCCCAAAAAAAGAAAAAAAAATGACTTTCATCCTACAAAAACTTAGTGCTTATATGTTAAAGATAGAAACATTTAGCTCCAGTAAGTTAAGGTCCTTTAGATATGGCCTGGCCAAGTGACCGTAAATGGTTACAAGCCCAGTCAATAATCGTGAGATCTTTTTATATTCTAAAATAGTGACAATGACCACACCAACCACTGATTTCAGTGGAACAGAAATCCTTTTTTTTTTCAAAATTAAGGTTTTCATGGGGGTGGAGAGAAGGTTCAGTGTGTAAGGAGAGCACCAGCTGCTTTTCCAGAGGACAAGAGTTTAGTCCTAGCACCCGCACTATGACTTACAACTCCAGTTCCATAGGATCTGATGCCCCCTTCTGGCCTCCTTGGTTACCACATGAACCTGAGGCACAGGTCTACATGAAGGCAAACCACTGCATAAAAGCATACGAATAAAGTAAAATGGGCTGGAGAGATGGCTTAAGAGCACTGGCTGTTCTTCCAGAGGTCCTGAGTTCAATTCCCAGCAACACATGGTGGCTCACAACCATCGGTAATGGGATCAGAATGCCCTTTTCTGGTGTTTCTGAATACAGATACAGTGTACCCACATACATAAAATAAGTAAATAAATCTTTAAATAAAATAAAGCCAAACTTAGTGGCACACCTTTTTAGTCACAGCATTCAGGAGGCAGGGGATGGAGGACTTCTGTGGGTTCAAAGCCAGCCTGGTCTAAATCACGATACCCTAACTTAAAGAAAAAAGGACACACATGACCACTTGTCAATCACTTATTAGTGATTCAAATACTAAAAATAGGCTTCATTTTTGGAAATGTAGGAACAAGAACCAGAATTTGGCTTTTCTGACTTTTATTTCTGGTTTTCCCCTAGATGTCTAAATTTCTTACTTTTCCCATAGAAACAAACTGTCCTATTACCACCCATTGCCTAGGCTGTAAACTTGTGCTGTCAAGAACAGTGCTTTAAAGCTTTGAATTGGTTTTGTTTCTTTGCTTTGTTTTTGTGTCTCGAGACAGGGTCTTACCATTTAGCTCCAGCTAAGCACACTGGTCTTTCTGCCTCTGCCTCCAGAAAGCTAAAACTAAGAGTATGCACCTCAGCTTTAAGAGCTGGAGAGATGGGGTTGGGGATTTAGCTCAGTGGTAGAGTGCTTGCCTAGCAAGCGCAAGGCCCTGGGTTCGGTCCCCAGCTCTGAAAAAAAAAAAAAAGAAAAAAAGAAGAAAAAAAAAAAGAGCTGGAGAGATAGTGCAGTGGTTAAGAATGCCGGCTACGGGCTGGAGAGATGGCTCAGTGGTTAAGAGCACCCGACTGCTCTTCCAGAGGTCCTGAGTTCAATTCCCAGCAACCACATGGTGGCTCACAACCATCTATAAAGAGATCCGATGCCCTCTTCTGGTGTGTCTGAAGACAGCTACAGTGTACTTATATATAATAAATGAATAAATCTTAAAAAAAAAAAAAAAGAACGCCGGCTACTCTTGCAGAGGACCTGAGTCCACACGGTGGCTCACAACTACCAGCACCGCCTGTTCTGGAGGATCAGATACCGTTATGTGGTCTCCGTGAACTCTAGGCGTGCACACTGTGAGTTCACACACATGCGTGAAAAGACTCATGCACGTAAAAATAAACTAATCGTGCTGGAGAGATGGTTCATGGTCCGGAGTTCTCTTCCCAGCAACCACGTGGTGGCTCATGACCACCTGTAATGCAATCTGATGACCTCTTCTGGTATGTCTGTCACATAGCTACGGTGTATTTATAAATCTTTTTTTTTAAAAATGAATAAAAAGTAAAATAAAAAATGAAATCTGGGGGCTGGGGATTTAGCTCAGTGGTAGAGCACTTACCTAGGAAGCGCAAGGCCCTGGGTTCGGTCCCCAGCTCTGAAAAAAAGAACCCAAAAAAAAAAAAAATGAAATCTGTAAAATCCACAGACATAGTCATAGGAAGCTCAAAACAGCATATCTCAGTGGCGATGGTGCACCCTGGTATCTTCACATCCTCACACATCTGGATCCTTCTAGATCCATGGGCAGTTTGTGGGTCCACATGGGAGTAGCCACTCCTTTCCTGTTGTTTCTCTCAGGAAGAACAGTCATTTCTTTGCTGTTATTGTTGTTAATTTTTTTTTTCCTTTTTTTTCTTCGGAGCTGGGGACCGAACCCAGGGCCTTGTGCTTGCTAGGCAAGTGCTCTACCGCTGAGCACTTGCCCAACCCAACCACTGTTGTTAATTTTTTTACAGCTTTTTGGAATATTTGTTTGTTTTGGTAGTGGCTTGACAACAAGGCATGTGCTTGAAGGTCAGAGGGCAACTTGCAGGAATTGGTAATCTCCTTCCGCCGCGTGGGATCCATGAGGAAACAAACTCAAGTCGTCAGGATTGGTGGCAAGCACCTTTACCTGCTGAGCCATCTCACTGGCCCCTGTCTCTCTACATCTTCTCATATTTATTCTCTTGCTCGTTCTCTAATTGGACCTCAAAAGCTAGGTATTCTCTTCTAGCCTCTGTTCCCCTCTGCCTGATGTCCCCGTCACTCAATGACTTGTTTGTTTGTCTGTTTGTTTCCTGAGACAGAGTTTCTCTGTGTCGTCCTGGCTGACCTGGAACTCACTCTGTGGACCAGGCTGACCTCACAGAGATCTGCCTGCTTCAGCCTCCTCAGTGATGGGATTAAAGGTGTGCCCCCACCACTACCCAGCTTCACTGACTTTAAAAACAACACCAGGGACTGGAGAGAGGGCCCAGCGATTAAGAGCGCTTGCTCTTCAAGAGGACATGGAGGCTCATGATTGTCTGCAGCTCCAGTTCCAGGGGATCCAATGCCCTCCTCTGACCTTCATGGGCGCCAGGCACACAGTGACGCAAGCCAACACTCATACACATGCAAATAACGTGAAACTAAAACATTTTTTTTTTTTTTGGTTCTTTTTTTTCGGAGCTGGGGACCGAACCCAGGGCCTTGTGCTTCCTAGGTAAGCACTCTACCACTGAGCTAAATCCCCAGCCCCAACATTTTAAAACATAAAACCAACTCCTACATTAATGTAAAAGAAATCGCTAACACTCCCCCCAAAGGACCTATAAGTACCCTCTTCCAGAAACTACTATACACACTTCTGTGACTTTTTAAAAACCTACCAACCCTGAGCTTACACTGTCATCTTCATTCCCTTTGGATATTATAGGAAGTTGGGTGGTTTGTAGAGGAATGGCCCCCATGGACATATATGTTTAAATGCTTAGCCCATAGGGAGTGGCACATCTATAAGGTGGTATAGAAATTTTTAATCCCACACCACGGTTTCTGCCCCTCCTTTAACCATTTAATTCCTGGATAAAAGACACACCCAACCTTTATATTTACAAAAAGCCTAATCGGGACAAGAGCTGGACAGATATCTACCCTCTCTGTTATTAGACACGGTAAGTTTTTTTTTTCTTTTTTTTGGAGCTGGGGACCGAACCCAGGGTCTTGGGCTTGCTAGGCAAGCACTCTACCACTGAGATAAATCCCCAGCCCCCTCTCTGTTATTAGAATCTACTTTCCTATCAATAACCCTGAGTTATTACTTCCTATGTTCATCTGGACTGCTCTTAACATCCAATTGGCCAGTCCTCAGGGCCATATTGTCATGAACTCACCTAATCCATGGCTGTTTCCACTTCCTCCTTTCTTCCTTTCTCCCTGGTCTCTCCTCCTCCCAACCAGGTCACTCCAAACCCACCTACCTCTAATCCCTCCGGTAATTGGCTGTAGCCAATTGTATTTAACCAATAGTTTTAAATCAAGAAACAAGGTTTGCACAACAAAAGCTTATAAACATGAGAGGTTACTCATAGGCCTAGACCTTGTGGTATATAATTTAGCATTACAATACATAACAACAGACCAGACCTCAACAATAAGGTACGGCCTTCTTGGAGGAAGTGAGTCACTTTTGTGGCAGGCTTTGGGGTCTCAGATGCTCAAGCTAGGCCCAGTGTGGCTCACTGTCTACTCTTGCTGCCTGTGGATCAAGATGTAGAACTCTCAGCTCCTTCTCAAGCCACATGTCTGTCTGTGTGCTGCCATGTTTCCCAGCATGATAATGGACTAAATCTCTGAAACTGCAAGCCACCCCCAATTAAATGTGTTCTTTTATAGGAATTGCTGTGGTCATAGTGCCTCTTCCTCCTCTTCCTCTTCTTCCTCCCCTCCCTCCCTCCCCTCCCTCCTCTTCCTCCTCTTCCACTTCTTCCTCCCCTTCCTCCTCCTCCTCGCCCTCCTTCTCCTCCTTCTTTTTTCTTCTGAATGGTTTATTTATTTTATTTCAGACCCACCAGAAGAGGGCATCAGATCCCATTACAGATGGTTGTGAGCCACCATGTGGTTGCTGGGAATTGAACTCAGGACCTCTGGAAGAGCAGTCAGTGCTCTTAACTACTGAGCCATCTCTCCAGCACCTCATGGTGTCTCTTCAAAGCAAGAGAAACCCTGATACAGAGGCCCAAACCTACACTGAGGCCTTCTCTTTCTTCTTTAGGAATTGGTACACCATTATCTATTTAATGCTCACCAGAGAGAGCAGAGTGGAGGAGCAGGGAGGAAGAGAATATGAAACCAACTATTTTTGCATCTTTCTGCCTTACCTTGTTTTGAGACAGTTTTTACTTTGGTACCTTAGTGAGTCTCTAACTTTTTAATTTTTTTTTTTTTTTGGTTCTTTTTTTCGGAGCTGGGGACCGAACCCAGGGCCTTGCGCTTCCTAGGTAAGCGCTCTACCACTGAGCTAAATCCCCAGCCCCAAACTTTTTAATTTTTAAAATTCATTTTTATTATTTTTAATTATACATAGTGTGGTGGTTTGAATATGCTTGCCTCAGAGAGGGGCACTATTAGGAAGTATGACCTTGTTGGAGTAGGTGTGGCCTTGTTGGAGGAAGTGTGTCACTTCGGGGGTGGACTGTGAGCCCTCCCCTAGCAGATCGGGAGGCTGCCTCCTCCTAGTGGCCTTCGGAACAAGATGTAGGACTCTCAGCTCCTCCAGCACCATGCCTACCTAGATAATGCTATGCTTCCTACAGTGATGATAGTGAACCGAACACCAGAACCTGTAAGTCAACCCCAATTAAATGTCCTTTATAAGAGTTGCCTCCGTTATTGTGTCTCCTTACAGCAATGGAAACCCTAACTAAGACACATAGGTCTGTATGCGGGTGTGTGAGTGCAGGAACCCTTGGAGGCCAAAGGCGTCAGATCCTCTGGACCAAGGGTTACAGGTGGTCATGAGCCGCCTGACATGGGTGCTGGGAACTGAACTGTGGTTGTCTTCCAAAGTACCAAGTACTCTTAAGCACCGAACCATCTCTCTAGCTCCATGATCTCCAACCCTTTAGCTTAACTGAGCCCCCATCTCAACCTAAGGAGTGCTGGGGTTATGGGTGTGCCTTATCATGCTAGAATTGTCTTTGAAAAAGATCACCAAAACCACCAATACCGAGGGGTTGGGGCCATAACTTAGTGAAAATATGAAAACTTAGCAGGCACAAGGATCTAAGTTCAATTACCAAAACTAAAAATAAAACAAAAATTCACAAAAAAAAAATAGTAGCTAGATAAGACTAAATAAAAGAGAGAAGACACGGGGTCTGGAGAGATGGCTCAGAGGCTAAGAGCACTGACTGCTCTTCCAGAGGTCCCAAGTTCAATTCCCAGCAACCACATGGTGGTTCACAACCATCTATAATCAGGTCTGGTACCCTCTTCTGGCCTGTAGGCATACATGCAGGCAGAAAAGCTACATGATAAATAAATAAATGTTAAAAGAGAGAAGACACAAATATCTAAAACAATAAATTAAGAGAATCTCGTGTACTGAATAGAAGTGTCACCTGTCGTTAAGAAGCTGACTGGCTACTGAGCTGAGGCAAGATTAGAAGGTGGGACATCTGGCAGGGAGAGAGGAACTGTGAGGTCGAGTAAGGCATAAGGAGTTTCCCCTGGATGCAGAGAAAGATGGTCTCGTGAAACTGAGGACCAGGAGACCAGCCATGTTGCAGAACTAGAATAAATGGGATAAGTTATGAGCTTAAGTTATGAGCTAGCCAGAAACAGGCCCAAGCTTATGGCCTAAGCCTTTATTCATAAATATAATTAGATCTGAGAGTTGGTATTTCAGGGAACAAAGAAGTCAGGTGAAAAACTCACAGTTACAAATAGTGAGCATGTAATCCAAATTTAGCTAAAAATCCAAGTTTAGAAACTGAGAAAGAAATTAGGGGTGGAAAATGGTTCCCCAGACCAGGAGAGGGAAACCACAGAAAGGTCAGGTATTGGCCCCTAACCCCTGTGGCACAGCACAACCAGCGCTGGGGAGAGCAGAGGCCAGTCTGCAGCTCGTAGAAGACAAGCTGCCCCGCAGGCAAACACCTTCCCAGAGCCGGGTCGGATAGGCTTGGCTACCGGCTGCTGTGCACACTCATGAAGCTAGATTTTCACAGAAGGGATCACAGCAGCTTCTGCCCGAAAACAGGAAAGGTCAGCGCGCACATTTTCCCAGAGCTGTGGGGGGACTGAAAAGGCCTAAACTTCTGAACTGCTAAGGTACTGAGTTTGAAAACAATAAAAGAGAAAAGAAACAACATTTTTTAAAAAGCATAGAGATACTTAGTTTGAAAATAAGAAAATAGGGCTGGAGAAATGGCTCAGTGGTTAAGAGCACTGACTGCTCTTCCAAAGGTCCTGAGTTCAATTCCCAGCAACCACATGGTGGCTCACAACCATCTGTAATGAGATCTGATGCCCTCTTCTGATATGTCTGAAGACAGCTACAGTGTACTTATATATAATAAATAAATAAATCTTGGGGGCTGGAGAGATGGCTCAGTGGTTAAGAACACCCGACTGTTCTTCCAGAGGTCATGAGTTCAATTCCCAGCAACCACATGGTGGCTCACAACCATCTGTAATGAGATCTGATGCCCTCTTCTGATATGTCTGAAGACAGCTACAGTGTACTTATATATAATAAATAAATAAATCTTGGGGGCTGGAGAGATGGCTCAGTGGTTAAGAACACCCGACTGTTCTTCCAGAGGTCATGAGTTCAATTCCCAGCAACCACATGGTGGCTCACAACCATCTGTAAAGAGATCCGATGCCCTCTTCTGGTGTGTCTGAAGACAGCTACAGTGTACTTATATATAATAAAATAAATCTTAAAAAAAAAATAAATAAATCTTTAAAAAGATAAGAAAATAAGAAAATAAAGTCCTTAAGGAGTGAGTTAGAGGTTAAAAAGAAAATATTTTCTATGTTAAAAAATGGAGAAAGGGGGCTGGAGAGATGGCTCAGCCATTAAGAGCACTAAATGCTCTTCTATAGGTCCTGAGTTCAATTCCCAGCAACTACATGGTGGCTCACAATCATCTGTAATGGGATCCAATGCCCTCTCTATTGTGTCTGAAGACAGCTACAGTGTACTTATATAAGTAAAATAAATACCAAATATTATACCTTAAGGATTCCTACCAGCTTTTCCTGAGAAGTAGCTTTTATGTGAGGCAAGAAAGAAGTAGGTTGTAGGTAGAATCATTTTCTAGTTCTTTAAATGAGACAATCACTTTGTTTTCTATAGATTTCCAGTGATGATGCCCTGGCTGAATAGGCTTGTCTCTCCTTTAGCCTGTACCTCTTTTCTTCCTCCTTGGTTTCAGTCCCCATGTGCTATAAGTAAAATAAATAAATAATTTTTTCCTTTTTTTTAAGATTTACTTTATGTATATGAGTATGCTGCCTTCAAACACACTAGAAGAGGGCATCGGATCCCATTACAGATGGTTGTGAGCCACCATGTAATTGCTGGGAATTGAACTCAGGACCTCTGGAAGAGCAGTCAGTGCTCTTAACCACTGAGCCATCTCGCCAACCCTAAATAAATCTTTTTAAATAAGAAAAATGCAACGACAGAGGGCACCATAGACCCTATATACTTTTGTTCCAATTATCAAGATAAAAATCATATGTTCAATAATGATTACAATTTTGTATATCCTTGTCTTAGTTAGGGTTTTACTGCTGTGAACAGACACCATGACCAAGGCAAGTCTTATAAAGGACAACATTTACTTGGGACTGGCTTACAGATTCAGAGGTTCAGTCCAGTATTATCCAGGCAGGCATGGTGCAGGAGGAACTGAGAGTTCTACATCTTCATCTGAAGGAAGCCAGGAACAGACTTGGCATCCTCAGGCATCTAGGAGGAGGGTCTCCAAGACCAACCCTACCATAGTGACACACTTCCTCCAACAAAGCTTCACCTTTTAATAGTGCCACTTCCTGGGCCAAGCATATGCAAACCATCACAATCCTCTTTAAGAAAGATCAGAATAGGGTTGGGGATTTAGCTCAGTGGTAGAGCGCTTGCCTAGCAAGCGCAAGGCCCTGGGTTCAGTACCCAGCTCCGGGAAAAAAAAAAAAAAGAAAAAAGAAAAAAGAAAAAAAAAAAGAAAGAAAGAAAGATCAGAATAAAGCAGGTTTAGAGAAAGAAAAAACTGAAAGACGGAATGCTATATTGGAGGACAGAAGAGGGAGGCTAGAGGATGCTTTAAATCAGAGCGAAGAATCTTCAGAAGACTCTAATCTGGAACCTAAAATAACAGCAAACAGGGTAGTTCAGGTGAGAAAAATCCACAAAGACTTGAGGAATTAAAATGGCAACTACAAAGATGCAATACATTGAATCAAGAATACAAATTATGTTTGACATTACTTTAGAATAATGTCATAAAATAATAGACTATATGTTTCATTTTGTAGTGTTTAAAGAATTAAGATGTATGTACTTGTTGACACACCATACTATTGATACATATTCAGAATTTAGACATGCTTTTGCCTTAAGTTCTAGAAAGGCTGTTTACAAACTGTTTAGGATAATTTAGAAATGGAAGTTAATAGTTAATCAAACTTATGGTACGTGAGATACTAGTCTAGTTTGTTATTGAAGTATGTTTGAAAGGTTGATCAGATAGTAAATAAAAACAAGCAATGAAGCAATGTTTGCCAATTCAGATATACGAGAGAGAGAGAGAGAGAGAGAGAGAGAGAGAGAGAGAGTCTTCAAAAACCTCAGAGATCCACAGAATATAGCAGTATAACAATGTTTTCTTGTTAAAAGGCTTTTATGACAATGAGACATGGCATGCTAGCTACTGGGCAAGAAACTGCCCTTGCTACAACTGCTGGCAGGATACTGTCCAAAATGGGCAAACATTTTGGATGGAGGGAAGTCAATTGTTGAGCATTGCCAAGTTAGGGTAAGCAGTCCTTCATAATTCCTGCTTCCAGAAAAGTCTGTCAGACATTCCGGGCCAGAGGGTTGAAGATGGATGCTCCTATAACATGGAGAACTCTTTTTTTTTTTTTTTTTTTTTTTTTTTTTGGAGCTGGGGACCGAACCCAGGGCCTTGCGTTTACTAGGCAAGCGCTCTACCACTGAGCTAAATCCCCAACCCACTCTTGACAGTTTTGTATAATTGCTATTATTGTTTCTAGTTTACTATTGAAAGAAGAAGAGCTTTTCATTGGACTAAAAGGGGGGAATGTAGAAAGACTCTCTTCTACTGAATGGAAGCATCACCTGTCAATAAAAAGCTGGTCGGGGGCTGGAGAGATGGCTCAGTGGTTAAGAGCACTGACTGCTCTTCCAGAGGTCCTGAGTTCAAATCCCAGCAACCACAGGGTGGCTCACAACCATCTGTAATGGGATCCAATCCCCTCTTCTGATGTGTCTGAAGACAGCTACAGTGTACTCATACACATAAAATAAATCATTGGTTGGCCAATGAGGCCAGGCAGGATTAGAAGGTGGAACATCTAAGAGAGATAGAGATAGAGAGAGATAGAGAGAGAGAGAGAGAGAGAGAGAGAGAGAGAGAGAGAGAGAGAGAGAGATTCTGGGATTGAGTCAGACTCGGGGGAGATTCACCTAGACATAGAGGAAGACAGTTGAGTAAAACTGACGACTAGGTAACCAACCTGGTGACAGGACTTAGACTAGAATAAATAAGACAATAAAGTTATAAGGTAGTCAGGGAACAGGTCCAAGCTTATGGCCTGAGCATTTATTCAGAAACATAATTAGGTCTCAGAGTTATTTCTGGGAACAAAGAGGTCAGGTCACAAAGCTCTGCCAGTTTTACAAAACTGAAACTATGAAGCTAGGTGTGGTGGCACTTTCCATTAGTCTCAGCATTTGGGAGGCAGAAGCAAGTGGATCTAAGTGAGTTCAAGGGCAGCCTGGTCCACAAATTGCGTTCCAGGATACCCAGGGCTACATAGAAAAACCCTGTCTTGACAAACAAACAAACAAACAAACAGGAAACGTTGCTGTAAAATTATAAATGACGACACTTGTCCTGGTTCCCGCGAGTTCCCACTCCCGAGGATCCGCACGCTCTTCTCTGTTACCGCTTTCACACACCGTCCCCTTGGTGGTTGTTACCACGCCTGAGGCTCACTTAGCGTTCCGCGGGCCGTGCTAGCATGACCCCACACCATGCTAGCCCCAAGCAGTCTACAGACTAGCACGGCTTCCTGTCACAAACTCTGTTCACACTCCCAGCACTCAGCGATATCGTTAGTCAGCAAACTGAAACCCAAGAACCAGATTTAGGTGTTAAATGTTCAATGTACAAAACATCCACACAATTGACTTACAACTGATTGATAAGATATAATTGTCCACCTAGACACACAAAGCCCTGTACACATCCATCCCTTAAGTATATTCATAACGACCTATAAATGTGCAGAAAGGAACCTTTTTTTTTTTCTTTTTTCGGAGCTGGGGACCGAACCCAGGGCCTTGCGGTTGCTAGGCAAGCGCTCTACCACTGAGCTAAATCCCCAACCCAGAGAGAGGAATCTTAACATCAGCCTCCATGTTCTCTCAGCTGCTTCTCCCGCCTCGTTCCAGTCTCCTCCACGCTCTAAAACTTTTCTCCCGCCCATCCTTCCTTCTCGTCCAATGACAGGCCTCGTTCTATCTTGTACCTGCCTTCGCCTGTGACATCATCCCACAATCCTCTGTGTTTATGCCTGTATACGCACACACGAATACACATACATTTCAACATACAATTCAACCAAGTTCAAAACTACATGTCTTCTCTAGCGAATGTCATAAAACACAGAATTATTACCAACTCTGTTCAAAACTCTTCCAAAAAGTTGATGAGAAAGAACAATTCCCAGGGGCTAGAGAGACGGCTCAGTGGGTAAGAGCACTGACTGCTCTTCCAGAGGTCCTGAGTTCAATTCCCAGCAACCACAGGGTGGCTCACAACCATCTGTAACGGGATCCGAAGCCTTCCTCTGCTGTATCCGAAGACAGCTACAGTGTTCTCATATGTAAAGTAAATAAATAAATCTTCAAAAAAAGAACAGAAAAATGAGGCCGTGTTACCACATTAACAGAAGAAAAGGAAATTCAGTTCCAGGATCTTAATTAATGTATTAAAAATCATTTGGTGAAATTCAATATTCTTTTTTTCTTCTTGTTCTTTTGTTAAAGCTTTTACTTGGAGGCATCATGGGAAACTTAGAGGTACACATGGAGAAGACATGATCACACATGACCACAGAATAGAACAGCTCAGAAGCATCAATGCCTGCGGCTAGTGCTGGAGCTGGAGTTTTGAGTTTGGCATGATACTGGGGCTGAATGAATGAACTAGCATTCCTCTCCTTCTTCCTCACCCTCGCCTTCCACAGAACCCACACCAACCTCCTCATAATCCTTCTCTAGGGCAGCCGTGTCCTCACTGACCTCAGAGAACCACTCCCATGCCCTCACTCACATACCAGTGTACGAAGGCACTCTTGGCATACATCAGATCAAACTTGTGATTCTAGGCGAGCCCAGGCCTCAGTAACGGCTGTAGTATTGCTCAACATGCACTCGGCTCTCTGGACCTTGGCCAGGTCACCAACTTGAAGCCAGTGGGGCACCAGTCCACAAACTGGTTGCTGTGCTTGGTCTTGATGGTAGCAATGGAGGCATTGACATCTTTGGGAATCACATCATCATGGCATAGCAGGCAGCGGGCCATGTATTTACCATGGCAAGAGTCACATCTGGTTGGCTGGCTCAAAGCAGGCATTGGTGATCTCTCTACAGAAAGCTGCTCATGGTAGGCTTTCTCAACAGAGATGGCAGGGGCATAAGTGGCCAGAGGGAAGTGGATACGAGGGTAGGGCACCAGCTTGGTCTGGAATTCTGTCAGATCAACATTCAGGGCCCCATCAAATCTGAGGGAAGCAGTGATGGAAGACACAATCTGGCTAGTAAGGCGGTTAAGGTTAGTGTAGGTTGAGCACTCCAAGTCGAGGTTTCTACGACAGATGTCAGAGATGGCCTCATTGACTACCATGAAGGAACAATCAGAGGGCTCCAGGGTGGTGTGGGTGGTGAGGATGGAATTGTAGGGCTCAACCACAGCAGTGGAAACCCGGGGGGCTGGGTAAATGGAAAACACCAGCTTGGACTCCTTCCTGTAATCGACAGAGAGCCGCTCCATCAGCAGCGAGGTGAACCCAGAGCTGGTTCCCCCACCAAAGCTGTGGAAAACCAAAAAGCCCTGGAGACCTGTGAACTGGCCAGCCAGCTTGCGAATTCTGTCCAAGACAAGGTCAATGATCTCATTGCCAATGGTGTAGTGGCCATGGGCACAGTTATTGGCAGCATCTTCCTTGCCTGTGATGAGCTGCTCTGGGTGGAAGAGCTGGCGTTAGGTGCCAGTGCAAACTTCATCAATAACTGTGGGTTCCAGGTCTAGGAGCACTGCCCGGGGCACGTGCTTGCCAGCTCCTGTCTCACTGAAGAAGGTGTTGAAGGAGTCATCTCCTCCCCCAATGCTTGTCGCTTGGCATCCGGCCATCAGGCTGGATGCCATGTTCCAGGTAGTAGAGTTTCCAGCAGGCATTACTGATCTGGACACCAGCCTGGCCATCATGGTTGGAGATGCACTCACACATGATAGCTACGGGTTAGAAGGCGAGGATGAGAGAAGCAACACCGGGTCCCGGTTGCTGTTCCCGGCAACTAAGAGTTGAGGTAAGAAACACAATGAGGTGTATATATATATATATATACACACACACACACATATATATATACACATATATATACACATATATATACATATATATATATATGAAAACCTTCATGCTTTTTCTTAAGGAACAATACTTTAAGATAAGGCAATGCCATATACTTTTTTAAAAAGATTTATTTATTTAATGTATATAAGTACACCATCGCTGTCTTCAGACACACCAGAAGAGGGCATCAGATCACATTGTAGACGGTTGTGAGCCACCATGGGGTTGCTGAGATTTGAACTCAGGACCTCTGGAAGAGCAGTCAGCATTCTCAACCATTGAGCCATCTCTCCAGCTCAGAAATTCAATATTCTTGATAGAAACATACCCACAGGAGGCTGCAGAGATGGCTTAGCCTTTAAAAGAGCACTGGCCGTTCTTCAAGAGGATCTGGGTTCAGTTCCCAGAATCTGCATTGCAGCTGACAACCATCTGTATCTCAAATTCCAGAGGCTCTATCGCCCTCTTCTGGCCTTTGCAGGCACTGCATGCACTTGGTGTCTGCCTACGAGAGACAAAACACCCATAAATATAAAATAAAAATAAATAATTAAAACTTTGTGTTTTGGGGGTTGGGGATTTAGCTCAGTGGTAGAGCGCTTGCCTAGCAAGCACAAGGCCCTGGGTTCGATCTCCAGATCCAAAAAAAAAAAAAAAAAAGAAAAAAGAAAAAAAAAACTTTGTGTTTTCAAGACAAGGTTTCTCTGTGTAGTTCTGGCTGTCCTGAGCTCTCTGGTCTGTGTAGACCAGGCTGGCCTTGAACTCAGAGATCCACCTGCCTCTGCCGCTTGAGTGCTTGCACCACCACTGCCCAGGCAGCATTTTTGTTTTTCTGTTTTGTTTGTGGAGCGCTGCATCAAAGCCAGGGGCTTGTATATACTAGGTAAGCACCCCACGGCTACACATGCTCAGCCAACCCAAACTTTTTCCCTTAATAAGAGAAACAAGACCAACACGCCTGCTTTCATATATCATAACAATGGAACTATGAGACTGAGCCACTGAGCAAGAAAAATATGGAAAAGCCATCCAAACTGGAGAGGAAGATGTAAAATTATCTCAGCCTTCAACATAATTATATAGGTGGAAATCTAAACCGTCCAGAAGCTACGTAAAGAAACCCTGTCTCAAAAAAGAAGAAGAAGAAAAAGAATTAAACCAATTTCGTAAAGTTGAATACTAAATACCAAATATTAAAAATAATCCATCTTTATATTTCTTTAATGGCAAACAATCCAAAGCAAGGAACGCAACAAAGCAAGATTGTTTATAGTGTCATCAATCAAGCCAGTCATTGGCTCATACCTGCAGTGTCGGAGCTCAGGGTAGAAGCAGGAGGATCCGGAGTTTAAGGCTGATCTCACCCACATAGCAAGTCTGAAGCCAGCTTGAGCTACATGATATCTGTCTCAAACAATAATAAAAAGGAGGCCTGTGGCTGGGGAAATGGTTTAGCAGTTAGAACCCTTACTGCTCTTGGGTAAGACCTGAGTTCGATTCCCATCATCCACATGGTGGGTCACAAACACCCCCACCCCCCCACCCCACCCCCCACCCCAGCCCCCACCCCCCACCCCCCCGACCCCTGCCTCACTCCAACTCCAGCAGATCTGACGCCCTCTTCTTCCCTCTGCAGGCATACACAAATTCACACAGGCACACACATACGCAAATAAATAAGAGTTGTATTTTAAAGGGGAGTGCAGCGAGGAAGTGACTAAAGAAGAGATTTTCAAGTCTACTATACCATGGTAACAACTGAGGTTTTCTTTTTTCTTTTTTTTTTTTTTGGTTCTTTTTTTTCGGAGCTGGGGACACAACTGAGGTTTTCTAAAGACGACATACTACTGAAATGAGACGGAACATGCCCAGTTGATGATCTTGTATGTTTAAAGACAGGGTCTTATATAGCCCAGGAGGGTTTTGAACTCGTGATCCCCACGCCTTTACCTACCAGGTGCTGGGATGGCAAACCATTGTGCCCAGCTGCTCATCAGAAGACTTTTGACAGAGGTGCAAGGAGCACTTGGTGAGAAAAGAAAAGACTAGAAAACAGGACACCCGGTGAATAAGGCCGCGGAGTGTGTTCCTACCTCTCCTTTTCTCAGGCTGCCGGGAAGATGGCGGACATTCAGACAGACCGTGCTTACCAAAAGCAGCCTACAATCTTTCAAAACAAGAAGCGTGTTTTGCTGGGAGAAACTGGCAAGGAAAAACTCCCTCGGTACTACAAAAACATCGGTCTAGGCTTCAAGATGCCCAAGGAGGCCATCGAGGGCACCTACATAGACAAGAAATGCCGGGGTTGGGGATTTAGCTCAGTGGTAGAGCACTTGCCTAGCAAGCGCAAGGCCCTGGGTTCGGTCCCCAGCTCCGAAAGAGAGAAAGACAGAAAGAGAGAAAGAAAGAAATGCCCCTTCACTGGTAATGTCCCCATCCGGCGGACGGATCCTGTCTGGTGTTGTGACGAAGACGAAGATGCAGAGGACCATTGTCATCCGCCGGGACTATCTCCATTACATCCGAAAGTCCAACCGCTTTGAGAAGCGTCACAAGAACATGTCTGTGCACCTGTCCCCCTGTTTCAGGGACGTCCAGATTGGCGACATTGTCACTGTTGGAGAGTGCAGGCCCCTGAGAGCAAGACTGTTCGATTCAATGTGCTCAAGGTCACCAAGGCTGCTGGCACCAAGAAGCAGTTTCAGAAGTTCTGAGGGGACTCTAGCCAATGCCCTAGAACAAATAAAAGTTATTTTCCAACTTACAAAAAAAAAAAAAAAAAAAAAAAAGGACACCCAGGGGCTAACAAGAGAAGCTGGACCCTTACTTTATCCATGTATAAAAATTAAGCCAAGGAAAAGACCTTAATATAAGGTTACTCTATGAGGCTGGAGAGATGGCTCAGCAGTTAAGAGCACTTGTTGCTTTTGCAGAGGACCAGCACCTACCTACATGGTGGTTTACTACACGTAACTCTGGTTTCAGGGGATCTATGTACATGGTACACATGGCACACATGTAGACAATACACTCATGCACATAAAATAAAGTAAATCTTTTCTTCTTGAAATTAAGAGCTGGAGGGTGGTTCAGTAGTTAAGAGTACTGGCTGGGGCTGGAGAGACGGCTCAGTGGTTAAGAGCACTGACTGCTCTTCCAGAGGTCCTGAGTTCAATTCCCAGCAACCACATGGTGGCTCACAACTATCTGTAATGGGATCTGGTGCCCTCTTCTGGTGTTCTGGTGTGTCTGTGTGCTCACATACATTAAATAAATAAATAAATAAATAAATAAATAAATAAATAAATAAATAAATCTTTAGGAAAAATAAGAGTTCTGGTTGCTTTTTCAGAGAAACAAGGTTTGGTTCTCAGCATGAACCTGTTAGCTCATAAGTATCTCTAAGTTCAGTCCCAAAGGATCCAACACCTTCTTCTGACCTCTGTGAACACCAGGCTTCCATGTGGTGCACAGACATAAAGGCAGACAATACACCCATGAACATACCATAAAAAAATACTTAGGGGGTGTTGGGGATTTAGCTCAGTGGTAGAGCACTTGCCTAGCAAGCGCAAGGCCCTGGGTTCGGTCCCCAGCTCCGAAAAAAAAAAATACTTAGGGAAAAACTCTAAAGTTCTTAGAGGAAAAACTACGGATTAAAAACTTCAAAGTATTTGATTTCTCAGTGATTTCCTGTTTACGTTGCCTGAAGCACAGTGAAATAAAAAAAAAAAAATGGATAGACCGAGCTTCCGCAAAATGTAAACTTTTGTGAATCAAAAAACCACTCTTGGGGTTGGAGAGATGGCTCAGCAGCTAAGAGCACTCACTCACTGTTCTTCCAGAGGACCTGGATTAAATCTCAGAACCCACATAGCAAGTCTGTAACTCCAAGACCTGACACCCTCAGACAGTCACACATTGAGGTAAAAAATTAATACACATAAAATAAACAAAACAAGTTAATACAAAACACTGTCAACTAGCCAGGAGCACACATGTATAAAGGTAGAAGATAATATGGAATTGATGTCTAGACTAAATGGAGTCTATACACAAAGCCAGTTGCAGTGTTCACAGTATAACCACAGCAGGAAGAAAGTGGAGGCAAAGCCCTGTGTGGCAGGGTACATCTTTCTTCCCAACACTTGGGAGGCATAGGCAGGAGGAACTCTGAGTTCAAGGCCAGCCTGATCTATGTCAAGAGTCAAGAGAAAGAAAGTGGAGGCAGGAAGACAGTGGTTCTAAACCAGTCTCAGCTACACAGTAAGGCACTGTCTTAAAACAAAGCAAACCAAACCAACCAACCAAACAAACAAACAAAAACAATGAAAGCTTACAATTCTGTAATAAAAAACAAGTCAAGATGAGGGGAGGGGAGGGAAGAGGAGGGAAAGGCTATATAGCCTGGTAGGGGAATACTTGCCTAAGCCTGTCAGTGCCGGCGCACATCTTTGATCCCAGCACGTAAGAGACAGAGAGGCAGATAGAGTCCAAGGCCAACCTGGTCTACAGAGGCAGTTCCAGGGCAACCAAGGCTACAAGAGAAACCTTGACGAGAGAGAGAGAGAGAGAGAGAGAGAGAGAGAGAGAGAGAGAGAGAGAGAGAGAGAGAGAGAGAGAAGACTTCTTAGGTATTCACAAGGTACTACATTCTTTCTTTTTTTTTTTTCCTTTTTTTCGGAGCTGGGGACCGAACCCAGGGCCACTGAGCTAAATCCCCAACCCCGAGGCACTACATTCTTTATGTAGTACCTGAGGAAAAAGGAAAAAGACTTGAATAGATATCTCATCAAACAAACTAAAAGTCAGTAAGGATGCCTGTTACCTAAAAGAACAAAAATAAGGTGGGGCCCACCCGGTGGTGCTTGGAAGGCTGATCCTGGACCGTCATCAATTCAGGCCTGCCTCAGAGCAACTCAAGACCTTGTTTTCTTCTTCCTTCCCTCCCCCTCCCTCCCCTCCTCTCCCCTCCTCTCCCCTGTCTTCCCCTCCTCTCCCTCCCCTACCCTTCCCTTTTTAAAGTGTTCTATCTTTTTCCTTATTGGCCATCTAAAGGCAAGTCAGGTCACCAGCCCCTGTACTGGAGTCACCCAGGGAAGTTCCGCCAGGGTCTTCACTCTTGCCAAGTCTGCTCAAATAGCCATGGTCTAACCTGGAAATACAGGATGAACATGCTCCCGTAGTGTTTCAGTGCACAAGGACACAGGTGTCCTTAAGATGGACTGAGTGCCCTGGAATGGATTTTTCAAAACGGTGTACCTGGTGAAAAGAGATCATTTTTGCCAGACTTTCTACAGACACGCAGGCACGCATGGGCACACGTACACACAAATACACACACATACACACACATACACACATACACACAAATAAATTACAAACAATTTTAAAACCTTCAAAAAAGCATTTATAAAGATACAGAGGAACTGGATGACTCAAGTAGATAGATTTAAAGTTCAAGGCCAGTCTGCGCTACAAAATGTAGTGACATTCTGTATAGCATAAAAAGCAGCAGCTGAGCTAGGCATGGTGGTCAGGCCTTTAAGTCCAATACTGGGAGGGAGGCGGGTGTGTCTCTGTGAGTTGGAGGACAGGATGGTCTATGTAGAGTTTTCTAAGTTACCCAGGTTTACATATGCGGATCCTGTCTAAAGGGAGCAGAGTGAGGTGCATTGAAAATATTCTCAGCAGTTAAGAGCATTTACTGAGGGCTAGAGAGATGGCTCAGTGGCTAAGAGCACTGACTGCTCTACCAGAGGTCCTAAGTTCAATTCCCAGCAACCTCATAGTGGCTCACAACCATCTGTAATGGGATCCGATGCCCTCTTCCGGTGTGTCTGAAGACAGTTACAGTGGCACTCATACACATAAAATAAGTAAATTTTTAAAAATATTTTTTAAGGGGTTGGGGATTTAGCTCAGTGGTAGAGCGCTTGCCTAGCAAGCGTGAAGGCCCTGGGTTCGGTCCTCAGCTCCGGAAAGAAAAAAAAATATTTTTTAAAAAAAGAGCATTTACTGCTTTTCCAGAGATCCGATTCCCAGCACCCATGGCAGGTAGCTTACGACCAACTGTAACTCCAGGTCCAGGGGATGCAACACCTTCTTCTGGTCTTTGAGGATACCCACACACACGGCATACACATATGTGTAAAAATAACTATTCAGTTAATAATTAAATTAATAAAAAGTACAAAGAAAAATGGATGATCTAGCTTAGTGTAGGCTAGCATGAGACAGGTCTTAAATTCTTTTTTTTTTTTCTTTTTTTCGGAGCTGGGGACCGAACCCAGGGCCTTGCGCTTCCTAGGCAAGCGCTCTACCACTGAGCTAAATCCCCAACCCCGACAGGTCTTAAATTCTAACTCCAGTATTGTGAGAAGAATTAAAAAGATCGTCCTGGGACTGTGACTGAGTTTCAGTGATTAAGTGCTTATGTCACATATGTGATGCTCCAGCTTCCATTTTCAATCCCCAGGACTGAAAAACAAGAAAACAAAGGAACAAAAAACCAAACCAAACAAAAACAAACAAAAAAAACCCATCTTGAGCCATCCGTGCAGTGGACCAAGACACTTGTCATTAAGCCAGACAACCTGAGCTGGATCCTTGAAACCCACATAGCACAGGGAGAGGACCAAGTCCCAAAGTTATCCTCTGCCCTCCACACTTAAGCTATGACATACACATGTGTGCCACACACACAATACATAAATAAATATAAAATAATATTTTAAAGACAATTTTACAAGTTTACATTTTGCTTACTGATTATCTGTGTTCACAATTTCTAGGGCTGGGGCTGGAGAGATGGCTCAGCGGTTAAGAGCACTGACTGCTCTTCCAGAGGTCCTGAGTTCAAATCCCAGCAACCACATGGTGGCTCACAACCATCTGTAATGGGATCTGATGCCCTCTTCTGGTGTCTGAAGACAGCTACAGTGTACTTATATATAATAAATAAATCTTAAAAAAAAAAAAAAAAAAGAGCACTGACTGCTCTTCCAGAGGTCCTGAGTTCAATTCCCAGCAGCCACACAGTGTCTCACAACCATCTGTAAAGGAAGTCTCATGAAGTCAGATGACCTCTCGTGGGGTACAGATGAGTGTACACGCACATAAAACATCCACATACATAACATAAATAAATCTTACAAAGATCTGCACTAAAATGTGGAAAACTGAACCACAGAAACACTGAAAAGGTAAAACGTTCTTTTTGTTGTTTGTTTTGATTTAGGGTCTCACTATGTAGCCCTGGCTGTCCTGGAGCTCACACATAGACCGGGCTGGCCTCAAACTCAGAGATCCGCCCGCCTCTGCCTTCTGAGTGCTGGGATTAAAGGCCTGGGACACCACATCAAGCTGAAAAGGAAAACCTTCTTTGATCTTTGTTTTTTTTCTTTTTTTTTTTTTTTCTTTTCTTTTTTTCAGAGCTGGGGACCGAACCCAGGGCCTTGTACTTGCTAGGCAAGTGCTCTACCACTGAGCTAAATCCCCAACCCCTGTTTTGTTTCTTTATGTGGAAAGGAAAGGTATCATGGTCTCACTGCACACCTAAAACTAGCCTGGGCTCTGAATCCTCCTACCTCTGCCTCTTTTTATTTTATTTTAATTTATTTTACTTACTTAATGTATGAGTGTTTTACTGCATATACATCCACAGGCCAGAAGAGGGCATCAGATCCCCTTATAGACGGTTTTGAACCATCCTAGGTTGCAGGGATTTGAACTCAAGACCCCTGGAAGAGCAGCCACTCCTTTTAACCAATGAGGCTTTACATTAGCCTCTGCCCCAGGCTCTTAAGTACTGTGATCAGAACACAAGGTGCCATAGCATGCTAAAAGTGTCCTACCTTCTGTTCCTGTTACCACTACCACAGTTTACGGGGTAATGCACTAACATAATAGGATTATTTTTCTGTTTGTTTGTTTGTTTTGTTTTTTAAAGAGATACAAGAAAGAAAAGCCTCTGGGATTTGTATCTAATTGTAGATTCCATTAATCAAGATTCCTTCTGGGCTGGAGAGATGGCTCAGTGGTTAAGAGCACTGACTGCTCTTCCAGAGGTCCTGAGTTCAATTCCCAGCAACCACATGGTGGCTCATAACCATCTGTAATGGGATCTGATGCCCTCTTCTGGTGTATCTGAAGACAGCTACAGTGTACTTATATATAAGAAATAAAAAAAAAAAAAAAAAAAAGATTCCTTCTGTGGCAGATTTTTAAAGTTCTTCTTCTTTTTTTTTTTTTTTTTTTTGGTTCTTTTTTTTCGGAGCTGGGGACCGAACCCAGGGCCTTGCGCTTCCTAGGCAAGCGCTCTACCACTGAGCTAAATCCCCAACCCCTTTAAAGTTCTTCTAATGCAGTGGTTCTCAACCAGTGGGTCGTGACCCCTGGAAGGTGGCGAATGACCCTTTCACAGGGGTCAAATACCAATATCCTGCATATCCGGTATTTACATTGCAATTCATTTTTAAAATTATGTTTTTCTTGGATATTTTATGTGTTTACATTTCAAATCATAATAGTAGCAAAATTGCAGTTGTGACGTAGCAATGAAATAATTTTATGTTTGTGAGTCACCACGATATGAGACTGTATTAAAGGGTCGCAGCATTTGGAAGGTTGAAACAAGTGTAATGTATTGGTGACACATGTCTCAGAGTAACCCATAGCTTCCTGGCATCATCTTTCTCTCTGTCCCACCACCAGTTCTGACCCTCTTCAGCTCTTCAAAGCCCTCTGCTATGCAGGGACTGGAGAGAGAGCCCAGCAGTTAAGAGTAACTAACTGCTTTTCCAGAGGACCCAGGTTTGAGTCCCAGAACCTACTTGATGGCTCACATCTGTAAACCCCTTCTGTTTACGCTTCACAAAGGAGGTGCATGGACACACATGCAGGCAAAACTCTCACCCGTGAGGACATGAGAGCCAGCCCTAACCTGATGGCGCTGCGGTTTTGCCTGCCCAGAAATGAACTGTTCTATTCCAGTGTTAGAGAGCTCAGACCTGAATAATAATTTACACAGACCCCCTGAGAAGCCCCTTAAGGGGCTTTTTTTTTTTTTTTTTTTTTGCTCTGGAAGGCCTCGAAGGTTTAGTGTCCTGCAGGTAGATAAGAGGACAATGGGCTATGAGGTCCTAACAGCTGCCTTTGCTTCTGAAAAACTTGCTTACGTTATGGGATGGAGATGAAACAGTCTTTTTATTAATATGTAGCCGGGAAGTAAGAAACAACCACAAGAAGTAAAATGCTTTTCCTGTTCAGCTAAGGATTCTACAGATGGTTTGTAATACACACTTTTTATTTATTTTTTTTCTTTTATTGGATTTTTTAAATTTACATTTTAAATGTTATCCCCTTTCCCGGTTTCCCCTCCAGAAACCTGCTCTTCCCCTCCCCCTCCCCCTGCTTCTGAGTGTGTTCCCTCACCCACCCACCCACTCCCACCTCCCCACCCTGACATTCTACTACACTGGGGCAACAAGACTTCACAGGACCAAGGGCCTCTCCTCCCATTGATGTCTGACAAAGCCATCCTCTGCTACATATTTGGATGAGCCATAGGTCCATCCCTGTGCACTCTTGGGTTGGTAGTTTAGTCCCTGGGAGCTCGGGGATGGGGGATGGGGGAACTGGTTGGTTGATATTGTTTTTTGTTTGTTTGTTTGTTTGTTTGTTTGTTTGTTTATGGTGTTGCAAGCCCCTTCAGCTACTTCAGTCCTTTCTTTAACTCCTCCACTGGACTCAGTCCAATGGTTGGCTGCTTACATCCACCTCTATATTTGTCAGGCTGTGGCAGAGCCTCTCAGAAGACAGCTATATCAGGCTCCTGTCAGCACGCACTTCTTGGTATCCTTGACATCCAGAATAGTGTCTGTGTTTGGTGGCTGTATATGGCTTGGATCCCCCAGGAGGGGCAGTCTCTGGATGGCCTCTCCTTCAGTCTCTGCTCCACACTTTGTCTCCATATTTCCTCCATGAATATTTTTGTTCCCCCTCTAAGAAGGTCTAAAGCATCCACACTTTGGCCTTCCTTCTTGAGCTTCATGTGGTCTGTGAATTGTATCTTGGGTATTCTGAGCTTTTAGGCTAATATCTGCTTATCAGTGAGTGCACCATGGGTATTCTTTTGTGATTGGGTTACCTCAGTCAGGATGATATTTTCCAGTTCCATCCATTTGCCTAAGAATTTCATGAAGCCATTGTTTTTAATAGCTGAGTAGTACTCCATTGTGTAAATGTACCACATTTTCTGTATCCATTCCTCTGTTGAAGGGCATCTGGGTTCTTTCCAGCTTCTGGCTATTATAAATAAGGCTGCTATGAACATAGTGGAGCATGTGTCTTTGTTGTGTGTTGGAACATCTTTTGGGTATATGCCCAGGAGTGGTATAGCTGGGACCTCAGGTAGTACTACGTTTAATTTTCTGAGGAACCTACAGACTGATTTCCAGAATGGTTGTACCAGTCTGCAATCCCACCAACAATGGAGGAGTGTTCCTCTTTCTCCACATCCTCACCAGCATCTGCTATTACCTGAGTTTTTGATCTTAGCCATTCTGACTGGTATGAGGTGGAATCTCAGAGTTGTTTTGACTTGCATTTCTCTAATGACTAAGGATGTTGAACATTTCTTTTTTTTAAGATTTATTTATTTATTATATGTAAGTACCCTGTAGCTGTCTTCAGACACCAGAAAAGGGCATCCTTATCTCATTACAGATGGTTGTGAGCCACCATGTGGTTGCTGGGAATTGAACTCAGGACCTCTGGAAGAGCAGTCAGTGCTCTTAACCACTGAGCCATCTCTCCAGCCACGAACATTTCTTTAGGTGCTTCTCGGTCATTCAATATTCCTCAGTTGAGAATTCTTTGTTTAGCTTTGTAGCCTATTTTTTAAAAGGGTTATTTGACTCTCTGGAGTCTAACTTCCCGGGTTCTTTGTATATATTGGATATCAGCGTCTATCGGATATAGGATTGGTAAAGATCTTTTCCCAATTTGTTGGTTGCCATTTTGTCTATTGGCAGTGTCCTTTGTCTTACAGAAGCTTTGCAATATTATGAGTTCCCATTTGTCGATTCTTGATCTTAGAACATAAGGCATTGGTGCTCTGTTCAGGAAATTTTCCCCTGTGCCCATGTGTTCAAGGCTCTTACCCACTCTCTCTTCTATTAGTTTCAGTGTATCTGGTTTTATGTGGAGGTCCTAGGTCCACTTAGACTTGAGTTTCATACATACCTCTCTGATCATGCCTTAAAACTCTACCTTAAGCCCCCTTCTCCACCGCTATTCGGGTCTAAAGTTGCCACCCTTCTGGTAGCAGTAAGAATAAATTCATTGGGGCTGGAGAGATGGCTCAGCAGTTAAAAGCACTGACTGCTCTTCCAGAGGTCCTGTGTTCAAGTCCCATCAACCACATGATGGCTCACAACCATCTGTGATGGGATCTGATGCCCTCTTCTGGTGTGTCTGAACAGTGACTGACGGTGTACTTGTAACATAAAATGAATAAATAAATCTTTAAAAGGAAGAATAAATTCATTTAATCTAAGTTTGAATTAAATTGATCCTAAGTATTTGGTTTCTCTAAGTGGATTTGAATGCTACAACCTCCCCCCCCCCACACTACTACTACTACTACTACTGCTACTACTACTACTACTACTGATAACAATAAAACTTTTAAAACATTACTAGTAATAATAAAATGTTCAAGGAAAAAATTGGGGGGTTGGGGATTTAACTCAGTGGTAGAGCGCTTGCCTAGAAAGCACAAGGCCCTGGGTTTGGTCCTCAGCTCTGGAAAAAAAAAATTGGGATTTTTGAGATAGTATTTCTCTGTATAGCCCTGGCTGTACTGGAACTTGACCAGGCTGGCCTCAAACTCACAGTCATTTGCTTGCCTATGCATTCTGAATGCTGGGATCAGAGGTGAGCCTCCACCACTACTGCTCAGCTAAGAAAATATTTTTTTTAAGGTTTATTTCTTTATTTTACATGAGTGCTTGGTCTGTGTGTATGTTTACACACCAGCAGAGGGCATTGGATTCCATTACAGACGGTTGTGAGCCACCATAGGGTTGCTGGGACTTGAACTTAGACTCTCCAGCAGAACAGATGATCCAGTGCTCTTAACCGCCATGTCACCTCTCCGGCTTCAAGAAAAAATATTTTTAAAGGCCTGCTACCTCTTCCACCAACTCAACAACACTGTTATAGGGAGTGACTCCCCAGAGGTAGGGGATTTAGCTCAGTGGTAGAGCGCTTGCCTAGCAAGTGCAAGGCCCTGGGTTCAGTCCTCAGCTCTGGAAAAAAAAAAAAAGAAAGAAAAAAAGAAAAACAGGGAGTGACTCCCCATTCAGGGTCCATAACTGAGTCCCTATTGTCTGCTACAGTTGCCAAAATCATTACAGTTCCACGCGCACCATTGCTAGCACTGCCAGACTTCCCCTCCCCGATCACACCATTATGATCTCCATATCCTGGTCCATCACCATGGTAGCTTCCTCTTCTAGAACCAGAACCACAACATGTTCAAGCCTCAAAACCGCAATGGTTGGGCTGGAGAGGTGGCTCAGTGGTTAGGAGCACTGACTGCTCTTCCAGAGGTCCTGAGTTCAATTCCCAGCAACCACATGGTGGCTCACAACCATCTGTAATGGGATCCGATGCCCTCTTCTGGTGTGTCTGAAGACAGCGACAGCGTACTTATATATAATAAATTAAATCTTAAAAAAAAAAACAACCCGGGGCTGGGGATTTAGCTCAGTGGTAGAGCACTTGCCTAGGAAGCGCAAGGCCCTGGGTTCGGTCCCCAGCTCCGAAAAAAAGAACCAAAAAAAAAAAAAAAAAAAAAAACCTGCAATGGTTGCGAGCATCACAACCATCTGTTATTACCTCCTTCCTCACCATGGCCTCCTCTTCTACCAAAGTTTCCACCACAACCAAATTATCTCCTCTGTCTCTTCTTTCACAGACCATGAAATCACCATACCTCCACGACCCCTTTGCGATCCTACAAAATTACTTCTTTAGTATAATTATATGTTAATAATGCAATGTAATAACTTGTCATGGTAGCTCACCAATTTAATCCTAGCACTTGGGACAGAGGAGCAAGTGGATCTCTGTGAGTTCCAGGACAGCCAGTGCCATATATATACTACCACTATTACTACTACTACTACTACTACTACTACTACTACTACCAATACTAGTATTTCTACTACTACTACCAATAATAATAATAATAATAATAATAATAATAATAATAGGATTGGGAGTGTAGCTCTGTGAACCAAGTGCTTACCTAACCTATGAAGTCTGAGCTTCGATTCCCAGCACAGCATGTACAGCATGACAGAGCACGACCACTACTCCTCAGCACTAGGAAGGTGGAGGTAGGAGAATCAGATGTTCCAGGTCATCCTCTAATGCATAGGGAGTTTTTTTTTAAAAGATTTATTTATTATATATAAGTACACTGTAGCTGTCTTCAGACACAGCAGAAGAGGGCATCAGATCTCATTACAGATGGTTGTGAGCCACCCTGTGGTTGCTGGGAATTGAACTCAGGACCTCTGGAAGAGCAGACAGTGCTCTTAACCACTGAGCCATCTTTCCAGCCCGGAATTTTTTTTAAAAAGATTTACTTATTTATTATGTATACAGTGTTCTGCTTACAGAGGAGGACACCAGATCTCATTATAGATGCTTGTGAACCTCCATTCATTTGCTGTGAATTGAACTCAGAACTTCAGGAAGAGCAGCCAGTGCTCTTAACCGCTGAGCCATCTCTCCAGCCTCCAGCATAGGGATTTTAATTAAGATTAGTCAAGGCTACTTCAAGCCCCACCTCAAGAAAATGTGTGGTACTTCTGAAAAATAATTTTACCAATTATATCATAATCAGAATTTACAAAAGGGGCAGGGCATTTAAATCCCAGCTCTAAGGAGGAAGAAGTGAGTTCTATAAGTCAGCCTTGTCTACATAGTGAATTTTAGGCCAGTCGGGTCTACATAGTGCAGAGACCATTTCATAAATAAAATAAAATAAAATAAAATAAAATAAAATAAAATAAAAATAAAATAAAATTCCACCTCTCCAACCTCCCCAAAACTAGAAAGATAAGTACTAGATGGGGGATGGTGTCAGGTCCAAAGTGTCCCAAAATGACAGTGCTACGGATACTGTCCTAAAGAGGAGGACTTCGGTCAGGTAAACACTAAGGTCATTATTATGTAAACAAGCCAAAAGGGTTCTGCTTACTAGAAAAATGGTTCTACTGAACACAAAAGGGTGTGGGGCCATGGCCTGGCTGTAGAGTACTTGCTTAGTATTACACACAAGGCACTATATTTCATGTCCAGCACTGGAAAAGGCAAAAGAATTGAATAGATATCTATTCAAAGTATAAACTTTACCTTAAGAGTTGTAAGATCATTGTATACTTTCTGTATCTCAGGATTGGTAAATTTAATGGGTGTGGCTTAAAATATCTATAAAATCTGTAACAAAAAGCTTAAAACTTATAAGGGAAGGGGGGGCTAGAGGGATGGCTCAGCGGTTAAGAGCACTGGCTACTCTTCCAGAGGTCCTGAGTTCAATTCCCAGCAACCACATGGTGGCTCACAACCATTTGTAATGGGATACGATGCTCTCTTCCTCTTCTGGTGTGTCCAAAGACAACTGTAATGTACTCCTATAAGTAAAATAAATCAATCTTTAAAAAACAAAACAAGAAAGTGCTGCCAGGCGGTGTCACATGATTTTAACTTCAGCATTTGGGAGGCAGAGTTCGAGGTATGCCAAGTCTACAGAGTGAGTTCTAGGACAGCCACCTCTATCTACACAGAAAAACCCTGTCTCAAAAATCAAAATAAAATAAAACCACAGAAAGTGTTAATAGTTTAAAAAAAACTATACTTTAGTAATCTTTTTTTTTTTTTTTTTGGTTCTTTTTTTTCGGAGCTGGGGACCGAACCCAGGGCTTTGCGCTTCCTAGGCAAGCGCTCTACCACTGAGCTAAATCCCCAACCCCTACTTTAGTAATCTTAATTGGCTACAGCATGTTTATATGTATCTTGGTTTCAACTTTAGTTTAAGAAAATATTTTTTGACCCAACTGGTAAGATATAATTGCCCACTTGAGCATACAAAGCCCGATACACATCCATCCTTTAAAAACCTTTACAACAACCTATAAAGGTTCAGCATGGAATCTTTTTTTTTCCGGAACCGAGGACCGAACGCAGGGCCTTGTGCTTACTAGGCAAGCGCTCTACCACTGAGCTAAATCCCCAACCCTCAGTGTGGAATCTTTTTTTTTTTTTTAAAGATTTATTATTATATTTATTAAGTACGCTGCAGCTATCTTCAGACACACCAGAAGAGGGCATCAGATCTCCTTACAGATGGTTGTGAGCCACCATGTGGTTGCTGGAAATTGAACTCAGGACCTCTGGAAGAACAGCTGGTGCTCTTAACCGCTGAGCCATCTCTCCAACCCCCTCAGTGTGGAATCTTAACGTCACCTGCCATATTGTCCTGCCACGGCTTCCAGAAAATATTTTTTAAAAGAAAAAGAAAAAACAGGGTGTGTTCCTGGTGGGCTCATCTTACAATAAATGCAGCACCATGTGACTCCGCCGCCATCTTGGTTAAGGTAGCCGCGTGGTAATGAAAGGAAAATTATACAGATTTAAGGTTTAAAAATATGAAGTTAAAAGAGTATGTTTCAACTCAGGACTAAACACTGTGAAAAGCAAGTCCAGGCAGCCCCGCCCTGCCGCTAGAACTAACAGACCATAAAAGGAAAGGAATGCAGAACAGACCAGGAGTACCGGATCTGACTCATAGGCCACCTGGCAGGAAGAGATAAGCCCCCAGCCCCCGACATCCAGGACGCCCCAAACCTGCCAATGTGTGTAGCTATACCTTATTACCTCATCATGTGAAATAGCCAATCATATGTGAACATGTCTATGTGCCTCGTTTGAATCCACCAATCCCCGTAACTATGCATCTGCTTCTGTACGCCCGCTTCTGCTTCCCCAATCCCTATAAAAGCCCCATGCTGGAGCTGCTGGGCGCGCAAGTCCTCCGAAGAGACTGTGTGCCCGCAGGTACCTGTGTTTTCCAATAAACCCTCTTGCTGATTGCATCCGAGTGGACTCGGCTCGGTCATTGGGCGCTTGGGACTCCTCCTGAGGGAAAGGTCCTCTCTGGGGGTCTTTCAGTAAAAACCAACTATGGCAGCACCCATAAAGCTCCTACTGAGCCCTCTGTTTATCACTGCATTGAAACAGGGTGCACACTGGAGAAGACCACGCAGACACAGTCTATACCCAACTGAAAGTCTTTATTCCAGCCAGCTGGAACTACACACAGGTATTGGGCGGCCCAAGAGTGGCACCAAGTGTTTAGAGTGAGGGTTTTTTAAAGACAAAAAAGCACATCGTGGTATCTCACTGCAAGACGCAGATGGTTTTGCGCAAGCAAGCGGTTTAGCAGAAATTAAGATAAGTTACCTGGGTCATCTTGGCCCTGGGTTCCTAGAATAGAGTTGGGTAATTTTCCACACGGGTTCCCATCAAGGAGATGGAATACTAGTTAAACCTAAAATGGCCTCAGCGAGAATTCAAGATGGCAGCAAGAGAGACGGCTCGGAGGTTGAGAGCACTTACTGCTCTTCCAGAGATCCTGAGTTCAATTCCCAGCAACCAACGGTGTCTCACAGCCATCTAGAAGGAGATCTGGTGCCCTCTTCTAGCATGCAGGTATATATGCAGGCAGAACATTGTTCATAAACAAACAAGCAAAGCTTTTAAAAAACAAAAAAGAATCCAAGCTGGAAGAACCTTCACATTGTCGTTCCCTGTTACCTCTTCCAGGAGGGCATAGCTGATCCTAAGGACCAATAGTTTAATTGAGCTTATTTTCTGCTTGATGTAGTTGGCCATAAAGTTGAAGACCTAGGGTCCTACTGTGAGCCCAATCAGGATAAGAATCAATGGTCCAGCTAGTGCTGATAGTAAGGCGGTCGGTCAGCCACCGGGCCAGATAAACAGAGATCGTATTTTTCTTTCAAAAGATAAGTCCCCGGGCTGGAGAGATGGCTCAGTGATTAAGAGCACTGAGGTCCTGAGTTCAAATCCCAGCAACCACATGGTGGCTCACAACCATCTGTAATGGGATCTGATGCCCTCTTCTGGTATGTTTGAAGACAGCAACTTTTATATAATAAATAAATCTTTAAAAAAAAAGAAAAAAAAAGATAAGTCCCCACATAAGTTCCTTTTATGCCCACATCTCTAAAAGTGGACAAAAAAGAACATGATTTATATGGATCATTGTTGCTCATTTATAGTCAGTTGATCATCCCTTCCCTGTGTCTGTTATTCTTAACTCACGAGTCCAGATGAGGGGATGGCAGAGGTTGTAGACGCCTGTCTCCATACAGAGAAAGGAAAATCAGGACCAGAGTATTCTACGTTAATGATTTCAAGTCTGTCTTATCTCTAAGGGTTTGAAGTCCAATCAATGGTCTATCTTTCATAGTCTTTACCAACCTTCTTTTTTTAAAAAAAGATTTATTTATTTTATGTATGGAAGTACACTGTCACTCTCTTCAGACACACCAGAAGAGGGCATCAAATTCCATTACAGATGGTTGTGAGCCATCATGTGGTTGCTGGGAATTGAACTCATGACCTCTGGAAGAGCAGTCAGTGCTCTTAACTGCTGAGCCATCTCTCCAGCACCCACCAACCTTCTTTAATTGGGAGTGATGAATCCAGGAGTGACACCAGCCACTTCCACAGCAGTTTTGGTGAGGAGGATAACTGAGTAGGGTCCCTTCCAGGCTGGTTCCAGAGCCCAGGTAAGGATCCTTTTTATCTAAACCAAGACTCCTGGCTGGAACTGTTAGGTGGGTCAGAAGTGGAAGAGGTCAGGATTCCCTTCACAGTCCAATCAATGGTCTAGTGAGCTTCCTGCAAGGCCTGCAAGAGCTTGAAGAGGGAGTGATTAGACATTTTTGTCAGGAGAATATCTCAGGGGGAGGTCTGGAGGTGGTCTCCCAAACATAATTTCAAAAGGAGCATTTTCCTCCCAGTAAGAAGTATACTGAGGGGTAGAGCAACGGCTCAACAGTTCAGCACACTGTCTGCTGCTCTTCCAGAGGTCCTGAGTTCAGTTCCCAGCAACCACATGGTGGTTCACAACCATCTATATTAGGATTTGATGCCCTCTTCTGGCATGCAGGTGTATATGCAGATAGAGCACACATGTACATTAAATAAATAAATAAGGGGAAAAGAAGAGACACTGAGCCCTAAGCATGTCAAAAGGGAGGAGGTTAGCCCAATTTTTGCCATTTTCCAGGTCCAATTTCCTCAGAGTCTCCTTGAGAGGTTTGGTCATCCCTTCTGACAGACACCTCTGTGGCCTATTCACACAGTATAATTTCCAATTGATATTTAATACTTTTGTCAGATGTTTTAGACATTTGACCATGAAGGCCAGGCCATTGTCAGACCTCAAATCTAGGGGCAGTGAAAATCTAGGAACTATTTCCTGAAAAAGTTGCTTACTACCTATTTGTCCCGACCTGCAGAGCAGTCAGCAGAGGTTGGGGACTACCTAGGAGAGAATGGAGGACAAGAGACTCGAAGAAGGACGACAAGGTAGGAGTCTGGTCAAGGTGACAAATTTTATTTTTTCCCAAGGCTGAATTTATACCATAGCAGGGATAACAGAGGGAGGGGGGAAGTGGGAAATATTTACACAAGCCAAGGGCACTGTGCTCTTGTGGTCAGGTAATTGGCTGATGTCAACAGGATGTTGGTTTCTCAGAAAGGTCACAAGTTTGTCATATCATTAGGCATCCTGACCACCAGATTTGTGTTAGCCTTCTGCAGCTGGCTGGGGATTTTCCATCATCCTGACTTCTTAATGAACCCAGTCATCATATTTTCATTTTAGCACTTTTCCATTTTATCTGACTTAACTCTAACTATAATATTGACACCAATAACGGAGGGTTTTAAGGACATAGCTCCCAACACCTATTGGAGCAGGTTCTGTTCGGGTGGGGTAGACTTCCACCCAACCTGAGAAAGTGTGTACAAATCCAGCAAATTCGTATAGCCAAAACCAGTAGGCCTAATTTCAGCGAAGTCCAACTCCTAATGTTCCCCAGGCCTACTTCCTCCAGCCTGGATCCCATGTGGGATTGCCCTTCCCCTTTGGGGGTTTATCTGAGCACAGGTGCTCACTTCTAAAAGTGGTGTCATTAGTCAGTCTTTCCAATTTTGGAGCGCAATACGGAGGTCTGAGGAGTTCAGCAGGTTCTGTGGTCTCTAGGTGGGTGGTTTGGTGGAGAACAGTAGCAAGTTGCCTTCTCAGCCTGTCTGGCAGCATCCACATCCTTGCTTATTGTGTGAGCAGTTCTTGTTTGGCACTGTGTATTGGCTGGGGTGTATTTTGGGTGGTCCTGTAAGCTGGTTCCTGCTGGGCTACCAAGACCAAGTTACCCTCTCTGTTACCTCTGGCTTTTAGGGAATCTCCTTTTTGATGTCTTTTGCAATGGAACATCTTGGGTAGCTTCCAGTAGGGTTAAGACTCCTTCTCTGTTTTCTTTATTTTCCTCTTTAGAGCAATCCTCTTTCCTGTACATAGCCGTATTGACAATAAGCCACGGTGAAAGCATGTAGGGCTATCAATGTATGGAATAGACTGTCGTTCTCAAAGCTAAAAGCTCAGTTTATTGGGCTAAGGTTCCCCTGCTTAAAGATTGTGCTCAGATAGTATTAGCTTGGGCCCACCGCTGCTCCTGTGTACCTGATCCTGCCTTGGATAAAACTGCTCCCATCGGGGCTGGAGAGATGGCTCAGTGGTTAAGAACACTGACTGCTCTTCCAGAGGTCCTGAGTTCAATTCCCAGCAACTGCATGGTGGCTCACAACCATTTGTAATGAAATCCGATGCCCTCTTCTGGTGAGTCTGAAGACAGCTACAGTGTACTCATATACATGAAATAAATAAATAAATCTTTAAAAAAACTGCTCCCATCTGTGAGCAATACCTCATCTGGTGTCATGCAGGGGTTCTTCAGGGTTATTTTCCCATGGAGACTGGCAGGATTGAGGGTTGACGTCTTGTTGAACCAAGGGCAGTGTTGGTCCAGAAGCAGGACTTGGTATTGGGTCACCTGGGAATCAAGCATCCACCTCTGGGTGCCCCATTCAAGGTAATGATGGATTTACACCAGTTCTTACACTGACCATCAGCAGACAATCACAAGCAATAGCACTCCTCCTCCTCATCCTTCCTCCTTTCTTTTTCTTTTCTTTTTCAAAATATTTATTTATTAATGTTTACATCATACAGCTTTCTGCCTGCATGTATGCCTGAAGGCCAGAAGAGGGCATTGTGAGCCACCATGTGGTTGCTGGGAATTGAACTCAGAATCTCTGGAAGAGCAGACAGTGCTCTTAACCACTGAGCCATCTCTCCGGCCCCCTCCTTCTTTTTTCTCCTTTCCCTTTCTTTCTTCTCCTCTTTCTCCTCCTCCTTTCTTTTTCAGTACCCAGGATTAAACCCAGAACTTTACACAAGGTAGGCATGCGTTCTGCCACAAAGCAATACCTTAAACCTAAAGGAAAAATAAATAGATGATAGGTAGATAGGTAGATAGATAGATAGATAGATAGGTAGATAGATAGATAAGATGATTGATAGATGATAGATAGATAGATATGTAGATAGACAGGTAGATAGACAGACAGATAGACAGACAGATAGTAGTTGTTGATTATTTGATAGGTTTGTTTGGTTTTGGTTTAGTTTTTCAAGACAGGGTATAACAGAGCCCTGGTTGGTCTGGACTCACTCTGTAGTCTAGGCTGGCCTCAAACTCACAGAGTTCTACCAGACTCTGCCTCCAAAGTGCTGGAATTAAAAATAAAAAAAAGTATGGTTGTCTTTTATCTCCCTAGGTTCAGCACCTCAGTGCCCCAAGATATCTGCTAGATGTCTTGGCGAAACACATCACAACTTTGCAGTGGCCCAGTGTCTCCTGCTGCTGCACACTTTCCTACACTCAAACCCTCACATAAAAGAACACACAACACAATAATCTTTGACCCAATTGGTAGGATATAATTGCGCACCTAAACATACAAAGCCCAGTACCATCCATCCCTAGGAACATTAATAACAACCTGTAAATACCCAGAGAGGAATCTTAATGTAAGCTGCCACGGCTTCTCTCTCTCCCTCCTGTCTCTTCTTTCCATTCCAGTCTCCTCCTCTTCCTTCAAGCTTCTCTCCCGGCCATCCTTCCTTCTCCTCCAATGACAGGCCTCCTTCTATCCTGTACCTGCCCCTCACCTGTATTTTACAAATTCAATGGGGAGAAGGTTCTGGTAAAGTCACCTGAGTCCTGAGTGACTAGGCAGCTGTCCTTGGTGCAGCGGAATTAGCATCAAAATACAGAAAACTCCAGGGCAAACCACAACACCCAGCAACAATAATTGATTTTTTTTTTTAAAAAAGATTTATTTATTTACTCTATATAAGTAAACAGAAGGTGTCTTCAGACACACCAGAGGAGGGCATCAGATCCCATTACAGATGGTTGTGAGCCACCATGTGGTTGCTGGGATTTGAACTCAGGACCTCTGGAAGAGCAGTCAGTGCTCTTAACTGCTGAGCCATCTCTCCAGTCCAGGTAACTGACTCTTTTTTTTTTTTTTTGGTTCTTTTTTTCGGAGCTGGGGACCGAACCCAGGGCCTTGCGCTTCCTAGGTAAGCGCTCTACCACTGAGCTAAATCCCCAGCCCCGGTAACTGACTCTTTAACAGGGAATTTCAATGTAAAATCTAACATCACCTCAATGAAATGTTCGGTATTCTGCTACATTTAAATTCATTGGTACATCTTGTATCTCGCTCGAATGGATGTTCTGCCTATCGATTTATTTTGAAAATCATGTGACAGCTATTTAGAAAATATCAGTGGAGTGCTGGGGGTGTAGCTCAGTGGTACAGTGCGCTTGTCTACCGGGTACAGATGCCAGGGTTTGATCTCAGTGGTAGCTTACATGAGGAATGTCCCTCATATGCCCAAGCATTTGAACACTTGGGTCCCAGTGGGGATTGTTTTTGGGAGATTTAGGGGATATAGACCTGAGGGTTGATGTCACTATGCAGGTAAAGGCAGACACAAGATAAAACGAGGCCTGTCATTGGACAAGAAGGAAGGGAGGCGGGAGCAGAGGTTTTAGAAGGAGAGGGAGAAACAGGAAAGAGAAGCAACATGGAGGCAGACCATGCATCTGGCAAGGTGCCATGCTGGAATGGCTCGCAGACCACCAGGGTCAGAGAGTACTTGAGGGCAGCGTGGAGCCGCTGAGATAAAAGAACCTGCAGTGCCATGCGGCCCTATGGGTGCCAGTGCTAGTGTGGGATAAAAAAGCCCATTTTTAATATGTCCCCCACACAGGCTGGCTAGAGGAAGTATGTCACTGGGCATGAGAACTCATAGCCTAACCCTCTTTCCAGTTTGCACTCTGCTTCGCGATTGAGGTTGAAACTTTGATCACTCAGATTCCTGCTTCTGGCATCATGGCTACGGGTTATTGCTATGCCTCCTCATAGCCTAAGAGCCATGATGCGTTCTTAACCCCCTGGAAGCATAGGCCCAAGTAAGCTCGATCTTCTATAAGTTGCCTTGGTCATTGTATTTTATTACAGCAACCTAACAATAACTAATACATTCTCTCTCGAGAAGAAAATGGAAATGGGGAAGGTTGATTCACTAAGAAATGCCAGTCTTCCAGATGGTATATTTATTATAAAGTGGTAAAAGCTAGGGGCTAGAAAGTTCAGGCAGTAAAATGCTTGCCATCATGAAGACTTGAGTTTGAACTCTAGAATCCCATTTTTAAAAAGCTGGGCATGGTACGTGTGCTTACAGTCCCAGTGGTGGGGAGGCAGAGATGAGAGGATCATTAGAGCTTGCTGGTCAACCAGACTGCAGCTTAACTGGCGGGTCAAAAAACAAGGTGATTGCCAGGTATGGTAGGACAGGTCTTGAATCTCAGCGCACTCAGGGCAGAGTAGACAGAAATCTGAGTTTGAACTTAGCCAAGTTCCAGGATAGCCAGAGCTACACAGACAAACCCTGTCTCAAAAAATCCAAACAAGGGGGCTGGAGAGTTGGCTCAGCAGTTTAGAGCACTGACTGCTCTTCCAGAGGTCCTGAGTTCAATTCCCAGCAACCACATGGTGGCTCACAACCACCTGTAATGCGATCCGATGCCCTCTTCTGGTGTGTATGAAGACAGCTACAGTGTACTCACATACATAAAATAAATAAATCAAAACAAACAAAACAGAGTAGATGTCTCCTGAGGAACATGGAATAACATCTAAGGATGTTGTCTGGCCTTCACACAAAGGGCAGGGGGATTTCCTGTTTTTTCTAGAAGAGTTGGGTTAGGATCCCATTACCCATGTCATTCCAGTTCCAGGGGATCCAACGCCATCCTCTTCTGCCCTCCACAGGTGCTCAAACATGGTTGCATACACAGAGACGACCAGAGATGCCTACCCACACACATACAAAATAAAATAAAAATAACAAAATCTGGATATGGAGACTCATATCTGTAATCTAATCCCAACGTATGATAGATTGAGGTGGGAAAATTGCTTCAAGTTAAATACAGGCCTGCTAGGACAGGCAGGGCTGTATCTTGTCTCAAAAAGAAAAAGGAGGAGAGATTCAAGATTCAGGATGGGGCTTCAGAGCCACCCTAAGGAGCCTGAGAGACCTGAGGAGGTCCCAAGGGGAAATGAGGCGATGGGGGAGTGTGTGAGCCTGCAGAGCATGCAGTATCTCTGGATCAACTGAAAAAGACAGGTCTTATAAGAGATGCTTTTTAAAAGTGGTTTCATGGGATGGAAAAAAAAAATTAGAGAGAAGCGGAACCAGTGTGGGAACACAGCATCAACAGACAACAGAGCGCGTTGTTGCCAGGTGAGGTCAGCCCTCCTGCCACTGAGAGGCTCGGGGCCCCAGCGGGCCTGCCTCCCAGCTGCCTGTGGGTTGCAAGCATGATGGTTATTTCCCTGGGTACCAGCAGGGCAGTTGGTGCTGAGAGCAGGGTGGTATGCAGTAGCCTGAAGCTCCCAACCCCGCATCACTATGACTCTCGGCAGCGGGAGGGAGTCCGAGCCAAGATGAAGACTGAGTCTTCTCGAGGAACTTGTGTGGTCGGCGCAGTCACAGGCCATGTTGATGTCTACGTTCCACTGGAGGCAGTGTGGATGTCTGAGATCCTAGCTGCCCCCAGAAACCATGTAGAAGTCCACGATCCCTGCTGCCGCCAGTTGCTATGAGCAAGGGAGCTTCTTCTGCAGAGGATCGATGACTTCAGACTCATAGCTGAGAACGAGAGACACTGAAGGCTGCTTCTGTGAAAACTTCCCCCTGCCTGGAAGGAAACAAACAGTCCAGACAGGAAGCTATTAAAGAGATCTTTAAAAACTGTGACAAAGTTGATGAAGCACAGCTCTTCATGGTTGATAGTTTCAGTGGAGGGGTGGAAAAGAACTCAGTTTTCTTTCTTTCAAGATTTATTTCCTTTATATGTGTGTGAGTACACTGTCACTGTTTTCTGCCACACCAGAAGAGGACATCAGATCCCATTACAGATGGTTGTGAGCCACCATGTGGTTGCTGGGATTTGAACTCAGGACCTCCGGAAGAGCAGTCGGTGCTCTAACCACTGAGCCATCTCTCCAGCTGGGACTCCGTTATCTTTAAGGGGCTGGCTACTGGGAGTCTGACCATGCTCCAGTCAGTATCTGAGCAACACAAATTGAATTTGGTGGGTTTGGTTTTTGTTTTTGTTTTTGCAGGGGGTTCAAAAGTGGTAGGGAGGAACGGGAAGCAAGTGGGACAGAGTGCATTATGTGAAATTCCCAAATAATTAGTAAAATACTACGTTGGGGGATAAAAGGAAAAGGAAAGCAGAGCTTAAGTCCAAACATGGTAGTACACACTTTTAATTCCAAATAACAGAGGCAAGCAGATCTCTGAGTTCAAGGTCAGCCTGGGATAGAGTGAGTTCCAAGCAGAGAAAAGCTTAAGTCTAGGTATACACTCCATTGATCCCAGTATTCAGGAGACAGCCATACAGATCTGAGTTCAAGATCAATTTACAGAGCAACTTCTAGGACAACCAAGCTTAGGCAGTGAAGGAGTTGGAAAACAGAAAGCTAGTCATAGGGCTAGAGAGATGGCTCAGCGGTTAAGAGCACTGACTGCTCTTCCAGAGGTCCTGAGTTCAAATCCCAGCAACCACATGGTGACTCACAACCATCTGTAATGGGCTCTGATGCCCTCTTCTGGTGTGTCTGAAGACAGCCACAGTGTACTCATATACATAAAATAAATCTTTTTAAAAAGGGGAAAGGGGTTGGGGATTTAGCTCAGTGGTAGAGCGCTTGCCTAGCATGCGCAAGGCCCCGAGTTCGGTCCCCAGCTCCGAAAAAAAAAAAGAAAAAAGAAAAAACAAACAAATAAAAAGGGGAAAGGAGTCATGAAGAGCAACGGGATTGGCACTGTGAGAGGCCATGGAAGGCCATTGGTGAAGGTACAGCCTTAGATGCAGTTGATGGTCCCGGACCGAGGGGGTCATGCAAAGAAGTTGAGGTTTGGCACCTCAACTATGACTATGAGAGCCTATGAGAGGCTGTTGGTGAAGCCTACTTGCAGCAGAAGACCCCTGTGTACCAGAGATGCCAGTACCGTGGCATGATCATCACGAACGGCAGCAGCAGTGGAGTGGAGTCAAGCAGAGCCTAGAGTGCTACAGTGGACAGAGCTGGAGTCGTTACCCAAGCCCTTTGGGGGAGCCCAGAAGATCATGTGTGGATCCCATACACTGGAGCAAGAAGACGTAATGTTGAAGTTGCCTTGGAGACCCCAAGATGTTCGAGATGCCAGAGCCATGGGCTGTCTGCTGAGGAGAGCTGCTCACAGGGGGTGGAGCCGGCCAGAGAGAACTGTGCGTCTACAAAGATGGAAACAGGACTTTCACATCGGACAGGGAGATGCAGAACTCGGAGTCTGCCTGGGTGGTTTTTGGTCTCGTTTGCTGTGTTTACCCACAATGACATGTTGGAGTTGTAGTGTATGTACCCCGTGGTGTCTAAGGTATGTGATATGCTTTTTGATTTTGACTTTAATAGGGAAGTATAGTTAAGTGATTGAATGAGTCCCAGAAAAGAATTTGAACTTTGGACTTTTATGCTATGTGTGGATATGGCCACCATAGACTCGTATGTTCGAACAAGCCTATGGAGGCTAGGGAGTGGAATGTGGTGGTTTGAATTTGCTTGGCATGGGAGTGGCCCTCTTTGGAGGTGTGGTCTTGTGGAGCAGGCATGGCATTGTTGAAGGAAGTGTGTCACCTTGGGGGTGGGCTTTGAGAGTTTCCCCCTAGGTGCCTGAGGAAGCCAGTGTTCTCCTAGGAGCCTTCAGATGAAGATGTAGAACTCGCAGCATCTCCTGCACCTGGACGCTGCCTTGCTTCTGTCTTGATAATGGACTGAACCTCTGAACCTCTAAGCCAGCCCCAATGAACTGTTGTCCTTATAAGAGTTGCTTTGGGGGGCTGGGGATTTAGCTCAGTGGTAGAGCCCTTACCTAGGAAGCGCAAGGTTCGGTCCCCAGCTCCGAAAAAAAAGAACCACAAAAAAAAAAAAAAAAAAAAAGAGTTGCTTTGGGGGTTGGGGATTTAGCTCAGTGGTAGAGCACTTGCCTAGCAAGTGCAAGGCCCTGGGTTCGGTCCCCAGCTCCGAAAAAAAGAAAAAAGAAAAAAAAAAAAAGAGTTGCTTTGGTCATGGTGTCTGTTCACAGCAGTAAAACCCTAAGACAGAAGTTGGTACCAGGGACTGGGGTATTGCTGTGATAGGCCTGACCATGCTCTTGTTTAGAAGAATGTGTATTGGGGGACTTTGGATTTGAAAAGCCATGGTATGCTTTAAATGGGGCTTAATGAGCCATCCTAATAGGAATGTGGAAGCTGGTGGTGCTGAGAGTAATTTGAACTGTGTAGGACTGTTGGCCCAAGAGGTTTCAATGGAGAAGACTGGGGAAGAATGTGCCTGCCCTGAGGCAGGAGGATCAGAAGTTCAAGCTCATCATCCTTCCTTAGCTCTATAGTAAGGGCTACATGAGACACTGTTTGGAAGAGGCGTGAAAAAGGACAAGGAATCAGAAAGCAAATAGAATAAGGTCCAATTGCCTTTCCTTGAAATAACATTTGACTGTACAGCACAGAGTAATGCTATGTGCCCAATACCCCCAGTTAGACACATAAAGTATTAAAAAGGACTGCGGTTAAGGATTGAGATTTTATCAAATTAAGACAGATAGCTGTTAAACTTCACCAAGAGCAGTGAGAAAGGATGGTTTGGGCCAAGCATTCAAACACATGAGTCTATCCTGGCCATATCTATTCAAACCACTACACCCTGTTTTGAAAGAAAAGAAGAAAATTAATCTCTTTCTTAGTGTTTATCATTTATGTAGGTATATACTCAATATCCTGGCTAGTTTTTGTCAACTTGACAAGCTAGAGTCATCTGAGAGGAGGGAACTTCAACTTAGAAAATGTCCCCACGGGGCTGGGGATTTAGCTCAGTGGTAGAGCCCTTACCTAGGAAGCACAAGGCCCTGGGTTTGGTCCCCAGCTCCGAAAAAAAGAACCAAAAAAAAAAAAAAATGTCCCCATGAGGGGTTGGGGATTTAGCTCAGCGGTAGAGCGTAGAGTTCTTGCCTAGCAAGCACAAGGCCCTGGGTTTGGTCCCCAGCTCCGAAAAAAAAAAAATAAATAAAAAATTAAAAAAAAAAAAAAAAAAAAAGAAAATGTCCCCATGGTTCCAGTAAACCTACCCAAAAGCCCTAGGATTTCCGTTGGTTGTTGTAAAATGTCGAAAGCTGGTTCTCTGTGTTCTAAGTCACACACGATGTTGTGTAGGATATCCAAAACCAAAGCACAAAAATTGGGCAAGCCTTAAGGAGCAAGCCATAAATAGCACCACCTGGATGTCCTGGGAATGGATTCCTGCCTCCTGGTTCCTGTCCTGGTTTGAGATCCTAAAGCTTTTGATGATACACTGTTACATGGAAGTGAGACAAATCCTTCCCTCTACAAGGTTGGCCACAGTGTTTCATCACAGCAGTAAACACCCTAAGACACTCAGCAGGATCCTCTGAGTAATACAGGAGAAATGCCCTTTTTTTTTTTTTTTTTTTCTTTTCTTCGGAGCTGGGGACTGAACCCATGGCCTTGTGCTTGCTAGGCAAGCGCTCTACCACCGAGCTAAATCCCCAACCCCGAGAAATGCCCTTTGCACGCGCTGAGTTAATTGCTGCAAAACAGAGAAAAAGAAAAAAGAAAAAGAAAAAGAAAAACTTGCTTTTCGAGCCCAGCTGCAGCAAATACAGACACTGTGTGAACCTTTCATTCCTCGAAGCTCCCCCAGAATGAATGAGGCAGACCCACTTCCTCTGCTCCTATACCTTGCCAGCAATGGGGTTCACAGTCTTGTGCATAAATGCTGAAGCCAGCCAACACCAAAGGGCACTAGAACAAAGATTAGCACTGTGCCCTATTAAGAAAAGAGGAGCCGGATTTACATAAAGTTAATTAAGCTTGGATTCCAGATGCCCCCCCCCCCCCCCCCCGCGCGCGCACTTGCGAGTGCCCTGGGGAGAGGTGAGAGCTACAGAGCAGTTGTAGCCGGCTATAGATCAGAGAAGAAAAGGGATTTGTGATCAAGAAGCATTTGGGGGCTGCCGGCAGTACCTTAGTTACTGCTCAGCCTGCTGCCCTTGCAGAATGCTCAATGAATTTTCCTTTCAAGTGGTAGTAGTGGGAGTAACAGGAGGAGGAGAAAGAAGAACGGTGCTGAATTATTTTGTAAAAATTGCCTAAAGATCTTAGAAGAGTCAGGTGTAGTAGCTCACACCCATAATCCTAGCACATGGGAGGTTAAGGCAGAAGGATGGCTTTTGAGTTTGAGGCTAGCCTGGGCTCATAATGAGTTGTAGGCTAGCCCATGTGGCAGAGTAAATTTCTGTCTTAAAAAAAAAAATAGTAATAAGGCTTTGGAGAGATGGCCCAGAGGCTAAGAGCACTTGTTGTTCTTGCAGGGGACCCGGATTTAGTTCCCAGCACATACATGGCATCTGTTAGCATGTTAGCATGTTAGCAATCCTTCTAGGCTCTGCCCAACAGTTACCTAGCAACAGCCAGGTAGGTCTGGCTTGCTATAAAAAGGACTGTTTGGCCTCTCTTCACCCTCTCTAACCCCACCCTCCTACCCCTTTCTCCCCCTATCTCCTGAAGTGGAAACTTAAGGGTTCTTTGGAAAATTGATTGGTATTTTGCTGAGGTATACAGGTGAAGGAATGTTTTGTTAAAGTGGACACAGGTGCGAAAGGCTATGGCCGACTTGTGAAGAAACATTTCGCTGAAGCAGACACAGGAATAAGCATGTGAAAGGACAAGCAACAGAGGGGTGTACCTGAGAAGCTGGTAAAGGAAGCAACATGTCCGTGTTAGTAGGTTGGCTGGCTAGAAGGAGCAGAAGAGCGGAAAGTGAGCTTGAGTTTAGGCAAATGGGTGGAGCAAAATAGAGGCTCCCAGCTTAGCTCAAAGATCCCTTCCCAATAAGGGGACAGGGTATATTGGCACTACCAAAAAGGAATGGGTGAGAGGTGCACCCCTAAAAATGTAACTAAGCAGTGGGGCTTGGTGAGGAGGGTAAGGTTGTGAGTCCAGGGCAGTAGCTGGGGCTGGTCAGACAGCCTTTGCCGGAATATGGTATTTTAGTCTACGAACCTTCTCATCTCTCCCATGGTGCACTTTAAAGGCCAGCACCAAAACTTCTGCCTATGGAATTCAGGGCCCCCCTCTCTACTTTTTAAGTTTGTCTTTTAGGTTGTAGCTCTGGGAAAAGAAATTGGTCATCAGAAGTTGCTTACCTTATGGGTTTTCAGGGTCTAGATTAGTATATGGCAATAAAGCCTTGGTAAGGTGTTCTAAAAAGTTGGGATGGGTTTTCCCAGAAGGTTTTTTGTTTTTTGGTTTTTGTTTTAAATTCACTGGTTTTAAGGCTGCCCTGTGGAGACTGGCCAGGAGACAGATCACGAATCTATCTCTGGCTAAAATACCACCTGTGGAATTGTAATTCCATCAGGGATCTTGGTCAGGTACTGCCTCAGACCCAATTGGGCACGGTCATCTGCATGTATTTTCTTTTTCTTTTTTTCTCGGAGCTGGGGACCGAACCCAGGGCCTTGCGCATGCTAGGCAAGCACTCTACCGCTGAGCTAAATCCCCAACCCCATCTGCATGTATTCTTACCTGCGCCCAAGCTTGCCGGTGTTCCTCAGGAAGTAAATTATTAATAAGGATCATATGTCAAGACAGGGTAGGAATGAAATATCTGCAGAGCAAGGGAGAGGTGTGAGCGTGTGTGCACAGGCGTGCAAAGCCGAGGCACTGGCTCGTGGGTGGCGGTGTGAGCATGCTGGAAAAGACAATGTGAAAGTTGTTTTTCTCGAGGCTGTGGCGGGCTGAGCACAGGAGCAAAGTCCCGGGCAGAAAGAGAGAGCTCACTTGCACGCGGGTGTCTGGTAGCAGGAAAAGTGGAACTGTGTGACTGGGGAGGGCCTGTCTAAGCAGCAAGAGCTGGCACCACGTGGTGAACCACGGAGGGCAGTGGTTCACCCAGAAGTCTGCATGTGCGTCAGCTACTGCAGTAACTCACGTGGTGGAAGTCCTGAGTTCCAGCCAGCAGGTGGCAGTGTCCAATGGCGCAGTGGAGGCCTAGAAGACCCGGCAATCCAATTTGGGTGGTGCGTGCTGGGGCGGTGGATATAATGGCAGGATGCGGCAGCAATCGGGTGGTGTGCACGGAAGCAGTTCGTGTTTTCATCCCTCCTCGCCATAGCCCAGCGTGAGCGCTTGACCCATGGTGAGTGACAGCGCCCTGGGCCCAGGGTGGGCTTGGGGCAGCAGTGGGCGGCGGAGGCACGCAATGGGAAGGGCCTATCCTCCACCCCGCATACGGGTCACCAATGTTGGGGTTTAGATCTCAGCTGGCGTCCAGACAGAACACACCAAACCAACATTGTTCCATGTGGAGAGGTTTAGTGAGAGAAGAAGAGTAAAAGAGGGGAGAAGTAAAGATCAGCCATTAGCACGTGGAGGGAAGGAGGGGCGGGGATGAAGGGACAGGGACAAAGAGGACATGAGAGCAGAGAAGAGAAGAGCAAGAGAGCAGGAGGAAGAGGAGGGGCAAGCAGCCCCCTTTATAGTCAGGCACAGCTGGCTGTTGCCAGGCAACTGTGGGGCGGAGCATACCTGGCTATTGCCAGGTATCTGTGGAGGTGGAGCTTAGACAGAATATCAACAGATATGATGGATGTTTCTCACCTCCGCAGGCACCAAGCATGCACACAGAGCACATGAACACACAGGTAAAATCATACATACACATAAGATAGTTTTCCCCCCTCCCAATACAGGGTTTCTCTGTGTAGCATGGCTGTCTTGGAACTCACTCTGTAGGCCAGGCTGGCCTTGAATTCAGAGAGACCCGTTCTGCCTCCTAAGTGCTGGGACTCAAGGTGTACACCACAATGAATCAGGCTAACAAATATGTCTTTTAAAAATACAATAAAAACAAACAAATAATAAAGGCTGGAAAGATGTCTCAGGTACCAATCGAGACAACCTGCGTTCACTCCTTGGAACCTACATGGTGGAAAAAGATAACCAAATGTGGAAAGTTGTCATCTTATCTTCACAATCCTAGCCCTTGGGAGGCTAAAATACAAGGAGTGACTCAAGTTCAAACCCAGCCTAGGCTTCATAATGAACTTCTGGGCTATTGTTAATCCTACGATTTGCCAGAAAAACCAATTCCACCATTGGTCAGAACCATTCCCAGGAATTTCCCAGCTGGAAGGACCTTAAGCTACATGTCACAGGGGCTTAGAAGGACAAACCTATATAGGTCACTGTACTTTCCCATGAGGCTTTGGTATTTTCCAAGAACTACAACTCCCAGCATTCCAGGAAGTTACTGAGTTCCTGGGTAGGTGGGGTTTACAAGTTAATTTTGGGCATTGCAGTATCTTGGGCTTCAGAATAAATTTTTGTCTTAACATCTATAATTTATTTCGGTCGTAATTTATGGGTTTGTTGTTTGCTTGTGAAAAGGTCTCCAGAACTACCTTGTATCCCTTCCCAGCAAGGTCAAGAGGGAGTGCTGATGTCGCCTCCTGTAACAGGAGAAATGACTCTTTGGTTTTCTATGCTAAACCAGCATATCTTGGCATACTCTGGACCTATAAGAAGATAGGCAGACGTAACATAATTTCTATGGAATTTCAGATAATTGCAGTTTTCTTTTAGGGACACTCAGAGTCTGAGTGATCCAACATTCCTCAAAGCGAAGTTCTTCCTTTATTGTTTTGTTTTCCCCTCAAACAGAATCTTGTAGGAGAAATTACTTCAATCCCAGCCCCAGGTTTCTACCCCACCTTTGGTTATTGAGTTCCTGGATTAAAAAAGAAAGAAACACACTCACAACTTTTAAATTTACAGTAAGCCTTAAGCAGCACAAAAGCTGGGCAGCTGCCTACCCTCCATGCTGTTCGAGTCTACTTTCCTATCGATAACCCCGAGTTATTACTGTGTTTCATCTGGGTTGCTCGTAGCTCCAACTGGGCAGCCCTCAGGGCCATGCTCTCTTGATCTCTTTAATCCATGGCTGCTTCCCTTTCTCCTCTCCTGCACATTGGTCTCCCCTCCTGGTTCCCCTCCAATCCTGAGCCAGGGAAACCTAAATGAACTCCACCTATGTCTTTTCTGCCCAGCTACTAGCTTCAGGCATCTTTATTCACCAATCAGAAATAACTTGGGGCAGGATCATGGGACTCCAGATCTTGGGGCTCTGCGCTCAGCATTATAATAGACAGCAAAAGACAAAGCCTCGATAAGTCTTATGTAGTCTGGCCTATCCTCAAATTCAATGTTAGCCAAGAATAAACCTGAACCACCAATTCTCCTCCCTCTTCCTCCAAAGGGCTGGGATTACAGACCTGTGCCACCAGACTAGCTTTGGAGGTTCTGGGGATTGAACTCAAGGCTCCATTCATGTTAGGGAATCACTTTACCAACTGATCTGTATCCCTAGCCCAAAGCTAATTTCTTTATGACCTTGACCACTGCCTTTTTTAAAAAAAATTTGTAATTATATTTATGTACAGAAAACTTGGTGTCCATTTAACCCAGTTTAGTGGCGAGTTCTTTAGCTTTTGCCTTTTCCAGTTTGGCAATGGAAGTCACAGACTTAGGACCCAGTACGTTGCCTCCCCAGTGGCGGCGGATCTCGTCATATCTATCATTATAATTGGTCCTAATAGCTTCCACCAGCTTAGGCAAAGCACCCTTGTCTTCCGAGTTAACCTGTGTGAAGGCAACAGTGGTGCACGTCTTCCTGTGGACCAGGCGCCCCAGCCTGGCCTTTCCCTTGATGATGCAGTAGGGCACCCCCATCTTTCGACAAAGGGCAGGCAGGAAAACCACCAGCTCAATGGGGTCTACATCATGGGCAATCACCACCAGCTGAGCCTTCTTGTTCTCCACCAAGGTGGTGACTGTATTGACCCCTGCTCGGAGGACAGGTGATCTCTTAGAACGTCCTCTTTGCCAGCAGCTTTCTTCTCAGCGCGGGCCAGCAGCCTTTGCTTCTTCTCCTGCTTTGTCTCTGGCCTGTACTTGTGGGCGAGCTTAAGCAGCTGAGTCACTGTTTGCCTGACCAGGGCCTGGGTGAACTGGTTGATGGCAGAAGGTACCTTGAGCCGCTTATAGAGGATGGCTCTTTGCCGCTGCAGCCTGATGTAGTGGGGCCATTTGATGAAGTGTGTGAAGTCTCTTTTGTGCTGGATGTCCTGCCCAGTGCCGAAGTTCTTGGGCCTTTTCTCAAACAAAGGATTGACCACATTTTCGGCCTCCTGTTTCTTGACGTCAGTGGGGGCTGGGGCCACCTTCTTCCCCTTAGCCTTCTTTCCTTTGAGGCATCTTGCTCAGCTGGAGGAGAGAGTGACTACTCCTTCAAATCTCCCTTCCAACAGGCTTTTGCTGTTCCTTGCGGTACATTTCACAAATAATGTGTCTGCTTTTCCATGCCTAGCAAATCTAACAGCATGAAATAAATAATTGTTAAGTTAATAACTTAGAAGAATAATTCGAGCCACTCTGGTTCCCAGCCTCTGACAAAAGTGCTAACAAACTGTAAAAATTACTCAAAAATATATTTTTATACTATGTACTATATAATATATAATGTATAATGTATACTATATGACATGATATATGACATATGATGTGTGATATATATTTTTGTGGGAGAGGATGACCACTCTTTATTGCTGTAATTCACTAAACCAGCAAGTTGCCTACTTAACATTCTTGTAGTTATATTTAAAATGGAGATTCAGTGGCTATGTACTCAGAAGTTAAATTCGATGTTCTGCAAAGAAATGCAGGTGCCCACATTTACAATTTTAATTTTCCGGGAGCTGGAATAAAATCTAGAGCTCTTTCATGAGAAAGTAGAACATCTCTGCCCGGAGCAGCATCTCCAGCAACATGGAGGTCACATGTTGTTTAAGGTTCTTAGCTATTCTGACTACAGACTACCGCTTGAGAATTACTACAAATGGTACTGAATCTAGCTAATTTTACCTCAAGTAAAGTAAGATTAAAAAGACAAAGAAGAGTAGCTAGAGAGATGGCTCAGTAATTCAGAGTGTTGCCGCTCTTCCAGAGGACCCAGGTTCAATTCTCAGTACCCACATGGTGGCTCACAACACTCTAACTCCAGTTCCAGGTAATCAATTCAGTGCTTGCCTTTGACCTTGTGGACACCAGCATGCATGTGGCGCATAGCCCTGAATGCAGTCAAAACACTGTAATAAGTAAAGTAATTATTTCTTTTTTTTTTCCTTTTCTTTTTTTCGGAGCTGGGGACCGAACCCAGGGCCTTGCGCTTGCTAGGCAAGTGCTCTACCACTGAGCTAAATCCCCAACCCTAGTAATTATTTCTGTAGACCGCATCTCTCTACATAGCCCTGGCTATCGGGAGCTCACTATGCACACCAGACTGACTTCTAATTCACAGATATCTTCCTGCCTTTGCTTCTGCCTCCTGAGTGCTGGGATTGTAGGCTGTGCCACTGAGAGACAGAGTTTTAAACTAGCTCAAAACTCAGCAACAGGATCTGACTCAGGAAGATAGGTGGTTAAAAATGCAGGAGGACTGGTACAGACTCACTGACCCTCCGGACATCACCAGACGTGGGTAAATGAGTAACGGGTTCTGTTCTGCCACTGTGATGTTTGTTCAAGCCCCCATTGTGCCCTACAGATAATGTTCCAGCCATTGTGTCCTGCAGATAGTATTCTAGGAAAACTGCGAAGCCTAACCAGATGTGTTTCAGATGCAGATGCCTCGTCAACTCTGACAAATGTTTACCCTAAAGGACAGGAATCAGGATCTGTTCTCAGAAGAATGAGGGCTTGACCTTTCCCCTGATTTAAACCCTAGAGTCTTTTTTTTTTTTTTTTTTGGTTCTTTTTTTCGGAGCTGGGGACCGAACCCAGGGCCTTGCGCTTCCTAGGTAAGCGCTCTACCACTGAGCTAAATCCCCAGCCCCTTAAACCCTAGAGTCTTAAGAACAATTCTGTGACTTTGAGAGTTTCCCCTTGTGACATTTTTGGTGTTTCCTTTTGACATCCCCTCATCTCCTGGGGCTTGTGACTTCTTCCTTTATTTATTTTATTTTTTTTTGACTTCTTCCTTTAAAAAGCCCTTCTCCTAGCCACTCAGGGTCAACACCTCTGTCTCCTGTGTGGGATACACGTCAGCCTGGAGATCTCCGTAATAAACCTTGCCTTTGCGTATTGCATCAAGATGGTCTCTCGTGTGTCTGGGGTCTGCGACTTCCTGAGACTTGAGTAAGGTCTCCCTTCAGGGGTCTTTCACCACCACGCCTGGGCTTTAAAACAGAATGTTAAAATAAGGGACTAAAGACATAGCTCATCAGACTGGAGAGATGGCTCAGTGGTTAAGAGCACCCAACTACTCTTCCAGAGGTCCTGAGTTCAAATCCCAGCAACCACATGGTGTCTCACAACCATCTGTAATGGGATCAGATGTCCTCTTCTGGTGTGGCTGAAGACAGCTACAATTTACTCATATATAGTAAATAAGTAAATTTAAAAAAAAGAAAGAAGGAGCTGCTATGAGGGGAACTAAAACAAAACAAAACAAACAAATACGTGTCTGAAGGGCTGGAGAGATGGCTCAGTGGTTAAGAGTACTGACTGCTCTTCCAGAGGTCCTGAGTTCAATTCCCAGCAACCACATGGTAACTCAGAACCATCTGGAATGGGATCTGATGCACTCTTTTGGTGTTTCTGAAGATATCTATAGTGTATTTATTATATATAAAAAAATCTTAAAAGAATAAAAGAGAGTTAGCTCATCAGTTGAGTGCTTGTTGCTCTTGCAGAGAAGCTGGACTGGGTTCTTATCAACTGTCTATAATTTCAGTTGCAGGTACCTGATGACTTCTTCTGGCCTCTGTGGGCACCAGGTACACATGTGGTACTGAAAGATCCCACACAGAGAGACCCTTACTCAAGTCTTGGGAAATCGCGGACCCCAGACACAGAGAGACCATTTTGGATGTAATAAGCAAAGGCGAGGTTTATTACGGAGACCTATTACAGAGATCTCCGGGCCAACACGTTTCTCTCACAGGAGACAGAGGTGTCGACCCCGAGAGGCTGGGAGAAAGAGTATTTAAAGTCAGAGGCTGTGAGTCCAGGGGATGGGGGATGTCAGAGGGGAAGGCACCACAAGTTACAGGATTGTTTTATGGCTCCAGGAGATAAGGGGGCGCCAGAAGGTTTTATGGCCCCCTGATTCCTGGAACAGAGCTACTAAATCAGGAGAACGGTCTGGTCTTCAGGTCCTCATTATTTTTAAAGGTTTGTCAGAATTGATGAAGCATCTGTATTTGAAACACCTCTGGTTAGGCTTGGGCTGCCCGGTTTCCTGGAGTGCTCTCTGCAGGACACAATGGCTGAAAAGCACAAGTAGGGGCTTATCAGGGTCTGGAGGACATCTGGTTAAAGTATGACTCTGAGTGAGCTGGGGGGATGTCTGTGGATGGTTTATGGGTCAGTCCTCGATAGCCTGAGCTGGTTCCTGCATTCCTTTTCTTTATCTTTATGGCCTGCTATTCCTGGCGGCAGGGCTTAGCCCTGAGTCTGTGGCTTTTGGGGCTTACTCTTTTAATTTTATATTTTTAAACCTTAAATTCGTATAATTTTCCTTTCAGTACCCATACATACATGAAGGCAAATCACTCAATATTCATTAAAAATAATAATAAAATTAAAATAAATACAAACTCTTATTTTTAAAGAATTATTTACTTATGTATATGAGTATACTGTACTTGTCTTCAGCACACTAGAAGAGGGCATCAGATCCCATTACAGATCGTTGTGAGCCACCATGTGGTTGCTGGGATTTGAACTCAGGACCTCTGGAAGAGCAGTCAGTGCTCTTAACCACTGAGCCATCTCTCCAGCCCCAAGATAAAGGGGAAAAAGGTAAAACAGGAATGAAGCATGATTAAGGTGAGAACACGTGCGACCTTGCATTTGACCTTCCCCTTTCTCACCTGTAAAGCTGTAGGTTTCCAATATTTTCACACATGAGATTATGAAGCATGATTCCACTCAGATGCCTTGCGACTAGAGATGCCTCATTAGGTGAGGGCAGTGGCAGCATTTGCAGAGAACTGGTAGATTGTGACTCACAACTATCTACCACTTCAGTTCTAGAAGATCCCAAGACCTCCTCTGACCTCCCCCGGTACCAGGAACATACATGATACCCGTTTATACATGCAGTCATTCATATATATCTATGGAATGAAATAAAAAAAATCTTAAATCAAAAACATGTGCCTGACTTCATGTAACCAATGTGTGGTAAGAATCCCTTCCAATTGGTTCAATTTATTTTTTCATCTTCTTTTCCTAAAAACTGTTATACACCAGGACTGGAGAGATGGTTCAATAATTAAGGACACTTACTGCTGTTCCAAAGGACCTTAGTTCAATTCCCAGCGCCTATGTTGGGCAACTCACAGCCACCTGTAACCCCAGCTCCAGGGCCCCAGACACTACCTTTTGGCCTTTGAGAGCACTTGCACACACACACCCACACATACAATGTACCTCATGATCCACGTAACAATCTCAGTTGGTACTGAAGTGTTCTTTAGTTAGATGTAGTCAAGAACATTGCTCTTGGGAAAGTAGAGGTAGGAGAATCATGGGTTCAAGGCCATGCTCTATGTGTTTTTAAATTTTAAAAATATATTAACAAAATCCAAAAAGCATCCCAAGGGAGTCTGGGAGGGGTGGTAGTTCATTATAATCCTAAGGCTCAGGAGGCTGAGGCAAGAGCATTGGCAAAAGTTTGAGGCTAACCTAGGCTTCACAGTGAGTCCAAGTGGTTAAGAGTGTTCATTAGTCTCCCAGAGAACACAGGTTTGAGTTTCAGCACCCACTTGGTGTGGCTCACAACTGTTCTGACACGCTTTCCCAACTTCCCTGGTCCCCAGGCATACCTGCTGTGTGTGTGTGTGTGTGTGTGTGTGTGTGTGTGTGTGTGTGTAGCTGTAACTTAGCAGTATAGTTACTGAGGCTCTTAAATTCAAAACTAATATCAAAAAAGTTTGTATTTATTCATTAGACATCTTTGTCTGCTTTGTTTTTTGCTTTTGTTTCTTTTAATATTTTCATTTAATGTATATGAGTACACTGTCAGTCTCTTCAGACACTCCAAAAGAGGGCATTGGATCAATTGTGAGCCACTGTGTGGTTTCTAGGAATTGAACTCATGACCTCTGGAACATCAGTCAGTGCTCTTAACCGCTGAGCCATCTCTCCAGCCCAGTTTTTTGTTTGTTTGTTTGTTTGGTTGGTTGGTTTGTTTTGTTTTAAGAAACTGAATATAGTCAGTTCCTTTAGAGGATGAAAAACAACCCAAAGAAATTTTCTTATGGAAAACATCCCAGTAAAGGATTGGAAGTATTAGTGTTTTAGATTTAAGGGTGAGAAGGCTAAGGTGATTCCATGACACTTCTAATTGGCAGTTAAGGAGACTAGGCCTAAATCTTTGTTTCCAAGAAGTAGGCAAGTCCAGTCCTCAGAAGCTATCCCACCACCTGGCCTGAGGCAAGGACAATGAACTGGTCACCAGCAGTTTCCAGACTTCCTCATCTACTTCCAGACCTCCAGACCTCCCCAGCAAGTTTCCAGTCCCCACACACAGTTAATGGAATGTCCACAGAGATGGACCCAACAGATTAACAGAGAGATCGCCTATCCCTGAATTCTCTGATATGCTTTAAATCAGCCCTGCAAGTTCACTTGGTTGTCTCTCTACCTTGGCAATGGGGAGACCCCAGCGTGCTGCTCTTCTGCAGAATAAAACACTCTTTTTTTTTTTTTTTGGTTCTTTTTTTCGGAGCTGGGGATCGAACCCAGGGCCTTGCGCTTCTTAGGCAAGCGCTCTACCGCTGAGCTAAATCCCCAACCCCGAATAAAACACTCTCTGCGTTTACATACTGTTTGAGTCTGGGGTATGTCATTCTTCAGCGAATCATGGGTTTTGAGCTTATTTAGGATCAAAGGTTACAGATTTATGATTTATGAGGCTGTGGTGATTTTACTTAAAGAGAGGAATTGCAAAACAAGAAAGGAGAGAGGCCGTTTGCTTCTGGTGGGCGATGAGGAGGACAACCAGCAGGGCACAAACCAAGACCCAAAGGGATAGGGAATATGCTTGCATTCAGTCCAGTTTTACAAAGACGCTGCTCAGAGTTTCAGGACATCAGGACCTAGAGGCATCTGTTCTTACCAAACCACAGTGTCCAACTGTGCAAAGCAGCCTGAACGGGCAGATCCTCCAGCTCCCTTGAATCCTCTCTCCCTGGGGCGCTGAGCAGGCAGCCAGCACGTGGCTTGCTGCTTGCTCTAAATTCAGCACTGGGAAGAAGGCTTGGGGGAGGGGCGGAGGTTAGCTCGCTAGACTAGAAGCCTAACCTCTGGCCTTTGTGGATCTTTTCCAGAAAGCCCACTTAACGCTTCTTTATTTCCCTCCTCAGACCTATTTTACCTCTGCCCTCTCAGACTTGTGTTTGTTTAGAATCCAACCTCCTCTTTTTGTACTTGGCCCTTCCCTGCGGTCTGCCGCGAATCCTGAGGCCAGTGGACAGCCTGGGTCTTTGGGAGGGATTCACAAAGATACAAGAGAGCGGAGAGATGCAGTTAACCCGGGCCGTGAGAGTGTGTGGTTTAGGAAGACTCGCCGCTGCCCACCGTCCCTTGCCTGAGTAATGTGCCTGGAACAACTCTAACGATTACCTAGTGTAAGTCATCCATTATGTGGAACAACAGAGAGGCTTAATGCAGCCCAGGAGTAACGCTTCCTTCATCAAGCACTGTCTTTGCTTTGAACACAGGCAACATCGGGACTTACATTTACCGGGAGTCTTGGTCCCTGAGCGTTTTTCAGATGATGGACACACCGATTCAGGATCTGTCTTTTCATTACTTTATTCATGTGAGCTCCAAGAGACTGGAGATGCTGCATCTACAGAGTACCTAAGATTTCCCAGGCCCAGGGACCGCAGCCTCTCCTAAAACTACTAGTGTCTAGCCTTCTCAACGATGCTGTGAGGGAGTTACTGTTACCTCTGCTGTCAGGGAAGGAAAACAAACGGAAGGAAGGAAGTACAGTCAGGCCTGGCATAATTATCGCCCCTTGGCAAGACTGTGAAAGTTCAAAGACTCACTTAGACTACAGGACGAATTCAAGCTCAACCAAGGCAACTAGTGCACCTGACTCAAGAAGTAAAAGGAAGGCTTAGGCTATATGGAAGGCACGACACTTGCCCAGCATGTATGAGGACCTAGCTTCAGTTTCTATTGTTGGAGAAAGTGAAGTTAGGTTGGAGAGATGGCTTTTTTTTTTTTTTCCGGAGCTGGGGAGATGGCTTTTGATTAAGAGCATGTATTTGCTCTTTCTGATGATTCGAGGCACCCAGGTCAAGCACAGGAAAAACTCCCTGGAACTCCATCTCCTCAGGCACCTACATTCACATGCTAATACCTACATGCTAATACATCTGCGAACAAACGTGCATACCTACACAGGATTAACACAGAAGAGAAAAAATAAAGTTCAATTCCCAGCAACCACGGGGTGGCTCACAGCCAACTGCAGTGAGATCTGGTGCCCTCTTCTGGTGTGTCTGAAGACAGCTATGGTGTACTCAGATAAGTAACATTTAATAAAAAAAAGAGAAAAAAAAAAAATTAAAACCGTCCAGAAGGTAGCCGTGCCCATCTTTAATCTGCACTCAGGAGGCAGAGGCAGGAGGATCTCTGAGTTTGAGGCCAGCCTGGTCTACAGAGTGAGTTCCAGACAGAGAGAAACCCTGTCTCAAGAAAACACAAACAAAGAAACAAACAAAAACAAAAACTAACAGAACCTAAGCAATCATTTTCATCAATTCTCCCCCCCCCCCCCCCGCCACTCCTAAGTCAGATAGCTGTAGCTGATTTTTATTTTCAGCCCCAAAGTTGGATTTGGAAACTAGCCCCTACTAGGCGAGTTCTACCCCTGAGCTACACCTTCAGTCCCACAGGTGGGAGGGAAACGGTGCTCCACACCATGTATGAAGGAAAAGCCCAACCGAGTATCCTTTGTTCCCTTAGGTTGAATCATTCAGCATTTAAAGCCCTGGATACATCAACGATCCCATTACTCATGAGGAAGAAATAACAACTATGTAGCCAGGCATGAGGGTGTACACCTGTGATTACACTTCTCCAGAGAGAGGGTCTGGGAGCTCAAAGGTAGCCAGACCTTGTCTAAATAAATAAAAAAACGTAGTTAAAAAAATAGTGATGGTTAGCTGAGCATGGTGGCTTACTTCTATAAACCCAGCACTTGAGAGGCTGAGGCAGGAGGATTGCTTCAAGTTTAAGATTAGATGTACAGTAAGCTGGTGAATAGTCTGGGCTAGACGGTGAGATACTGCTTTAAAATAACAAGCTAGGGGGATAGCTCAGTTGCTCACGGGATTGTGCCTTGAAAAGGAGGATTTAGGTTCAATCCTGACAGAGTCCAAGTAGAAGGGTGGGTGTGGTGATATATGAAACACTGGTGGAGTGGAGGGGAGGGGGAGAGGGGGATGGAGACAAGATGCTCCCTGAGGCACACTGGGCAGCCATCCAAGTCTAACCTACAAGTCCAGGTCCCAGTGAGAGAGTTTTGGCTCAAAACCACAAGGTGAGGCCTGGAGAGATGGCCCAGTGGTTAAGAGCACTTGCTTCGCTTGCAGACCACAGGGTTTGCCTCCCAGTGCTCACCAGCTGGCTTACAGGCTTACAACTGCATGAAAGTATAATTCTAGAGGAATCCGCACCTTTTCTGGCCTCTGCAGGCAGCAGGCATGCACAAGGTGCATATACATATATGTATGCGTATTGTGTGTATAGTGTATCTACATGTAGGTATATGCACAATATGCATATACGTACATTCATACATAGAAAATAAAATACATCTTAAAAACATTTTTTCTTTTTTTTTTTTTCGGAGCTAGGGACCGAACCCAGGGCCTTGTGCTTGCTAGGCAAGCGCTCTACCACTGAGCTAAATCCCCAACACCAACATTTTTTTTTTTTTTTTTTTGGTTCTTTTTTTCGGAGCTGGGGACCGAACCCAGGGCCTTGCACTTCCTAGGTAAGCGCTCTACCACTGAGCTAAATCCCCAGCCCCCAACATTTTTTTTTAAAGGCAAAAAGCTGTCTTTTTTTTTTTGTTGTTGTTGTTGTTGTGTAAATTAGCCCATTTATTGCAGACCAGGCAAGTCTCAGGAGGTGCTTCTACTGGTCCTTCAGTTCCTTCAGTCTTCTGATGGCAGACTTCACTGTGACTGCAGAAGTGGTATTGTAGGTCCAGGCCCCGCCGGCCACTGTTTTCATGCAGGAACCACAATGCCAGATGCCAACGGCTCGTCTCTTCATCTTGGTCTTGCCACAGAAGAAGCAAGTGTACTTAGCGTGCTGGCTGATTTCAATTTTCTTCACCATTTTCCGGAGGGAGGCACCATAGCGGGTCCCGTATTTTCCGACGATCCCGACCTTCTTGGTGCGTTTAGCCATGTCGCCGGAACCGAAGCCCAAGCCCGAAGAGAAAAAGCTGTCTTTAAGAACAACACGAAAGGTTGACCTCTGGCCTTCACCCCTGTACATGTGTGTGTACACATAAACACTCAAATGCACATGCACACTTTCATACACATGCAAAGGGTGTGCAAGTGAGAGGGAGAAAATCAGAACACTGGAGGGAAAAGAAAGAAAACAGAAAAGGAATCTCAGCAGCTCAATGAACAGTGGCTAATCTCAACAATGCACTTGTATAAAGTAGGAGACCTGGCCTGTCTGCAAAATACTGATTGGCGATGAGCCAGAAAACTGTCTCAGCAGGAAACATCCCTTAAACCAGTGTTGTCCCCAGCAAAACAGAGCCCGTGCTACCTTGTCTATGGAGGACAACAGGGGATAATCAAGTCAAGGTTGTCGCTAATCATGCTTCGATGACAAGTATGTACATTACATTTGCCCTGGATCTATAACTTATGCCACAGCACCAATGAGGTGGTGCAGTTACTTCTAACCTGAGGTAGACCCCCAGAACCCAAACGGAAGGAGAGTACCAGTTCTACAAAGCCGACACCATGGAGCTGTCCTCTGACCTCCATACACACTCCATGACATGGGCACACACAGTAATAAAATTGCGGGCTAGAGAGATGGCTCAGTGGTTAAGAGCACTAATTGCTCTTCCAGAGGACCTGAGTTCAAGTCCCAGCAACCACGTGGTGGCTCGCAACCATCTGTAATGAGATCTGATGCCCTCTTCTGGTGTGTCTGAAGACAGCTATAGTGTACTTATTTATAATAATTTTTTTTTTGCCTTAGCATTTACTTCTATCCCATATTCTTGGAAGTGTCTTCACCAAAGCTCGACAGGAGATGGCAATGATGGCAAAGATGCTGCCTTTATCTCCAAGAACAGCTGTGGAGCTGCCTGGGAAGATTCACACATCAAGAAATCGGGGAGGGGCTGGGGATTTAGCTCAGTGGTAGAGGGCTTGCCTAGGAAGCACAAGGCCCTGGGTTCGGTCCCCAGCTCCGAAAAAAAGAACCAAAAAAAAAAAAAAAAAAAAGAAATCGGGGAGATGCTGTAAGGGTGGGCAGCCGCCTGCAGCCAGCCCAGCATCTCTTGGAACAGGGGATGGGTTGCAGCCCAAGTCTCTCACAGAGGTGTAGGCAGTGCCTGTACCTCCTTCAGGTGCTTGTCATAGGCCTCCTGATAGTCTTCATGGGGCTTCACCGTGATCACACAAGAGGGACGCTTGGAGCCTGTAGCTGCACCCGAGTCCATCTTAGAGAGAATGTAGACGCAGGGCAAGTTCTGGTCCTCCCCCATACCTGGGAGATGGCAGTATACCTCAATGTGTCTCCTGCCAAAACTATGATCCCTTTCTCGCCCTTGTTGACAAATTTCTGAACCTCCTTCACCCGGGACAAATCTGCTTCTTCTTCACCGCCTTCTTGATGCATTTGTAGAGCTTGTGCGTCAGGCGGCCGGAAGCCAGGGACTGCACGATGGGGTTCAGGTTGACCAGCAGCTCTTCGTACGTGTGCTCCTCCCTGCAGCCCTCTCGCTGCAGCCCTCTGCCTGCGCCTCAGACTCCTCGGGAACCACCTTTATTTTGGTCATCTTAGCAATTGCAACTCAGTCAGAGCATATAATAAATAATCTTAAAAACATAAATTCTTGCTATTATTATTGTTGTTGTTGTTGTTATTATTATTATTTGAGACGGGGCTTCCATATGGGACCCTGGCTGTCCTGGAATTCACTCTGTAAACCAGGCTGGTCTTGAACTCAGAGATCTATCTGCCTCTGTCTCTTGAGTGCTGGGATCAAAGGTGTGAGTCACTTAGCTTCTAATATTCTCTTATGGCAAAAATTCATCTATATATAGGTTATGTCTTTGAGTTATCATCTTCCATTTGGTAATGTTTTATACTCTAGCTTTTATTTTTCCCCCAGCACTTTTAAAATGTAAGTGGTAATTCTTGAGCATTTGAAGGATGATAGATGCTTTTAAATAAATGGAACTACACAAAAGTTTCGGAAGACTTTTAGGTCATTCTGGAAGTAAAAGGTTCGGGAACTCAGAACACTCAAACGGATCACTCCAAGCTACTGCTAAAGGAAAAACTTTCCTCCTCGCCCCACATTCCAAAGAACTCTTTGGATGATATAGAAAGAAATACGCTGCAAACATAGCATGTTGTTCCCAAAGAAACGAAAAGCAGTGAGACGAGTTGTTAATGCACTGTTTCTATTATTTATAGAGGCGATCTAGACACTGATTAGATCTGCTGGGAAATCTGACCTAAGCACTGAAATCAATCTTTCAGAAAGTTTACTTGCTCGGAGTCTCAATGACAATGGAGTAATGGACTGTGCACAGCTAGCTGACCGCCAAGGCGATGCAGGAAGTCACACGGCCGCTGAGACCCCTAGCGGTGAGGAGCTTCACTGCAGTGTTACTGTTTGCCAGTTGGACTCCAGCTGGACTCCCTTCTCCACTAGCGCAGAATTGTGAATTTGGAACCTTAGGCGCCCTCCTTCCTTTTGCCCCATTTTGTCCCCAAACCCAGTAATCTCAGGTCTCTGTTCGGGGAATGAAAATCCAGAGACACATAGCAATACATCCAAAAGAGAAAGGCATGAGGAAGGTTGAGAGACCCGCCAAGTTAAATTAACACGCGCTGACTGATGTTGTGGTTCTATGAGCCCTCCGGGTTCAGTTGAAGATGCAAATTCAGTTAGTTAAAATTTATTAGGAAGCAAACTTGTGTTTCATCAAGCATATTATATCTCTTCCTATCCTTTTAGGTCTCATAAAAACTCAAACTAGAGGATAATTATAACTTTCCTGTATTGTAATTACAGTGTTTGAGGGATAAGATCGCCTTCGTTCAGAATGCTACAAGGTGAAAATTGTTCTGTCATTCAAGCACAATAATTTATTACACATTTGAAAACCGAGTCATATTTTTATTTATTTACTTATTGTTTCTTGAGATAGGATTTCTATGTAGCCCTAGCTGTCCTGTAACTTGCTCTGTAGACCAGGCTAGCCTGTAACTCAACCTGCCTCTGCCTCCTGGGGGCTGGGATTAAAGACGTTCACCACCGCACTCGAGCTTGAGCTGTGTTTAATACCTGAAATTAATGATTGTTATCTGGGGACATTCTTCAATGGTTCAGAAAAGAAAGTGCACGGACTCACTCATTCCAGTACATTCTGAGGATATCATCACTGGGCTCCGTGCTTTGCCGGTTAAAAGAGAAGTTCAGAGTGGGCCCAGTTGGGTCATACCCATAATCCTAGCACTCAAGAGACTGCGGCAGGAAGGATCACCAAGGATTAAAGGCCAACCTGGGTAGCAGAGTGAAACTTCTGCTTCAAAAATCAAAATAATTGGGGGTGCCGGCTATCAAGTCTGACCAACTGAGGTTAGTTTCCCCAGAACCCATGTGGTGGAAGAAAAATAGAACTGACTCCCACTGGGGCTGGAGAGATGGCTCAGTGGTTAAGAGCACTGACTGCTCTTCCAGAGGTCCTGAGTTCAATTCCCAGCAACCACAGGGTGGCTCACAACCATCTGCAATGGGATCTGATGCCCTCTTCTGGCGTGTCTGAAGACAGCTACAGTGTTCTCATCTATAATAAATAAATAGATCTGGGGTTGGGGATTTAGCTCAGCTTGCTAGGCAAGCGCTCTACCACTGAGCTAAATGCCCAACCCCTATAAATAAATCTTAAAAAACAACAACAACAACAAAAAAAAAAACTGACTCCCACAAGTTGTCCCCTGACCTCCGTAAGCATTCTGTGGCACCCACACATGTATATACAAGTACATGATTAAACACACACACACACACACACACACACACACACACACACATACTTAGATGCTGGTATGTACACATTTTAACACTGTTTCTGAACTGTTACTGTGACTATTACGAGAACTAAATACAAGTTGGCCACGTGCCTGTAAATCCCAGCACTTGGAAAGCAAAGACCAGAGGCTGGTGGCTATGACACACTGTGCCTACTCTTACTTTGATGCTGCATGCTTTTGTACAATATTTGGAACATCTGGAGGAGTGGGACAGTAGCAGGAAAAGCAGGGGGTAGGATAATCTTGAGTGTCTCAAGGGAGGGAGGATAACATAGTGTAGAGCAGATTGGCTGGTACATTGGGTGTCTGGATGGGTTGAGAGGGCCTGTGATCATGTTGAAGATGCAGGCATCCTTTCGATTCTTTTTTTTTTGGTTCTTTTTTTTTGGAGCTGGGGACCGAACCCAGGGCCTTGCACTTCCTAGGCAAGTGCTCTACCACTGAGCCAAATCCCCAACCCCCATCCTTTCGATTCTTATGGGTTGGTGGTCCTACTCTCTGATGCTGTGCTTTCTGGAATACAAGGGTAGACAATGTCTCTCAGATGTCACTGTACCCACTAATTTTCTTCTCTCATAAGGCAGGACTTAATGGAATGCACCAACACCCACCAGCTGGTAGTAATGATGAATGAAGCTGGGTCTAGTCTGCTTTCCAATGGCTGTGTTCTTATTCTGCAGGATCACTCAGCCTTGGTGAGACCTAAGTGGCAATCATAATCTAATCTAAATTGTTTTGATTCTACAGAATACAGATTTGGTTTTTGAGACAGGATCTCAAACAGCCCAGCTTGTTCTCCAGTCGGTTATGTATCTGAATATGACTTTAAACCTCAGATCTTCCTGAATCGTGCATCCACTCCCAAAAGCTGGGAACACAGGTATGAGCCACCATGTTGGGCTTTTTTGTTTTTGTTTTGTTTCTCTCTTTTGTTTTTCGAGACAATTTCTCTGTGTAGCCTTGTCTGTCCTGGAACTCACTCTGTAGACCAGGCTGGCCTCGAACTCAAGAGATCTGCCTGTCTCTGCCTCCCGAGTGTTAGAATTCAAGGATTACAATTACCACCATGCTGATTTTTATGCAGTGCTGGGGACTGAACCACAAATATTGACTGAGCCATATTCCCACCTCCCAAATAAAGTTATTAGTCCTCACCCTAAATAAAGATTTAATAAAGATTTTTATTTTTTCAAATGTATTTATTATATATAAATACTCTGTAGCTGTCTTCAGACAGACCAGAAGAGGACCTCAGATCTCATTACAGATGGTTGTGAGCCACCATGTGGTTGCTGGGATTTGAACTCAGGACCTATGGAAGCACAGTCAGTGCTCTTAACCACTGAGCCATCTCCCCAGCCCTTAATAAAGATTTTTAAAAAATTATCTTTGGGTTGGAGAGATGGCTTGGCAGTTAAGAGCACTGACTGCTCTTCCAGAGGTTTTGAGTTCAATTTCCAACAACCCCATGGTGGCTCACGACCTCTGTAATGGGATCTGATGCCCTCTTCTGGTGTGTCTGAAGACAGCTATGATATATATATATATATATATATACATATATATATATATAAAATGAATGAATCTTAAAAAAATTATCTTTATGACTGGCATGGTGGCATATACCACCTAGACACACTTTTTTAGAGTCTTGTTATATAGCCCTGACTGATCTAGAACCATGTAGCCCAGCCTGGCCTTGAACCTGCAGTCATTCTCCATAAGTTCTTGGGTGTTGGCATTATAGGCATGAAGTGCCATCCCGCCTTATTCCTTCAGTTTGCTGTTATATCCAGAAGATAATTATAACTTTCACGTATTGTAATTACAGTGTTTGAGTGGTAAGGTCACCTTCGTTCAGAATTACAAGGTGAAAACTGTCCTATCTGCCACTCAGGCACAATACTTCACATTTCAGAACTGAGTTGCATTTTTATTTGCTTAGTCTTCTTAATTGTATTATAGACTTCATTATAAAATCATATACTGGTTAGACTTCTCTGACTAGACACTTTTTGTCTTCTAGGACACAACATTTGGGTAACATTAGAGTGCCATTTGTTTTTGTGTGGGAACGTTCTGGAGTCACTTCATCAGCTAGTGTAGAGGAGAGAACAAAATTCTTCTGTTTGTTGGTGATCAGAGTATCTAAGACGGGTGAAACAAGTTCCTGAATGTAAGGCTTCAAAGCTAAGTGTGTAGCTCCTACCTTTTGTCTCAGGAGGCAGAGGCGGGTGGATCTCTGTGAGTTCAAGGACAGCTTGGTCTACATAGCGAGTTCGAGCACAGTCAGGGTTATATACAGAGAACTTGTCTCAAAACTAAAATAAAAAAGAAGAGAGGCAATAACTAGGAGGGGCATTAAAGGGGACAGCTCGTAGTCATCAGGAGGTATTTCAATGGTACATAGTTGCCTACCTTGGGTTCCGAAGTATGATGGAAGACTGGGGATTATAGTTTGTGGGTATATGCATCTGAGGACATGTGTGGACCCCAGAGGACAACTTGGCTTGCAGAGTTGCTTCTCTCCTTTCACCACATGGGTCTGAGTGACTGAACTTAAACTGTCAAGCTTGGAAGCAGGACCTGTATCTGATGAACCAACCGTCCTGCTGGCTCACACTATCAGGATGGGGAATTTGAGGGAAAAGAGGTGCCGCCAGCTGGCTGTTTTCATAGCAATATTTACTGATACCAAATATCACAAAACAAAAAACCAAAACATTAGTTTTTGGTTTTGTGGGCTAAGAGTTGAATCTAGGGCCTTGAGCAGGCTAGGCAAGCTCTTTACTATCAAGTTATGGTCTCAGCCCTGCATAAAAATTGTTTTCCACAGTGTTTCACTATGTAGCTTTCTTTTTTTTTTTTTTTTTGGTTCTTTTTTTCGGAGCTGGGGACCGAACCGAGGGCCTTGCGCTTCCTAAGCAAGCGCTCTACCACTGAGCTAAATCCCCAACCCCACTATGTAGCTCTCTTGCTGGCCTGAAACTCACTCTGTAGCCCAGGCTGGCCTAGAACTCAGAGATGTGTCTGTTTCTACCTCATGCCTGCTGGGATCAAAGGCATGCACCAGACTCAATCCCGGTTAAAACCCAACTAGTTTTAAAGTGCTTATATGTTCATGAAGCGTTAAATGGAGGGAAGAAGAAAGAAAAAAATAATCTTGGCCAACCTGGCATGCTTTTAGTCCCAGCACTTGGGAGGCCTCTAGAGGCAGGTGGATCTCTGAGTTTTAGGCCAGTCTGGTCTACAGAGCTAGTTCTAGGACAGCCATGGCTATGCAAAGAAACCGTCTTGAAAAACCAAAACCAACAAACACATGTTCCTCCCCCATGATTTGTGCTTGTGAATTGTTGCTGTACACACACAGGAAGTTACATCTACCTAGTTTATTCCTGTGCTGGAGATGAAAGTGAGCCTTTTCACATCACACAGCCAAAACCCCAAAGGCCACATCTTCAGCTCTCTTACCTCTTTTTCCTCTTGGACAAAGACTACATTCACTTAAGTCTAAGTTTTATATTACGACAAACTTGCGTTGCTATAGACTATTTTTGCTTCCCCTCTTCTTAAATCTTTACTTTTATTCATTTATTATTGTTATTATTGTTATTATTATTATTATTATTATTATTATTATTATTATATTGTTAATTACTTGGAGATAGGTTTTCTCTGTGTAGCCCTGGCTGTCCTGGAACTTACTACGCAACCCTGGCTGGCTTTGAACTCAGAGTCCTTCTACTTTCTGCTTCCAGAGTGCTGGGATTTAAGGCATATGTCAACATTACCTTAAATTTTATTTTAATCTTATTTCATTTTATTTTTTTACATTTCATATAGTCCAAGCTGGTTTCGAACTCAATGTAGTTGATAATGTAAAGATAAACTTGCAGTCCTGATTATTGTGCCTCCTCCCAAATTATAGGCTTACGTGTTTGCCAATCTGCTAGCCTCTGATGAGGTTTCAATAAAAATAAAACCGTTGTGATTAAACTCTGTGAAATTTACTCTAACTTCATTGGCATGGGACGAAGAAGAGTTAGATGGCAGGAGTTCAATTTAAAACTTTGAGCCAGTGATCATGTTTTCTGGACAAGAATAGCGGATTACTCCTAAGAGGAAAGAAAACAGCCTTTCAGCGCTATCAGGAGCTGATAGGGCCCTGGATATTTGATTTCACGAGAAAGTTGCAGGGCATGCCCATTCAAATTTCTTCCAACAAATCACAAAGGCTTGTGGACAATTCCTTATTCGTTCATAGGTCAAATGGAAACCACAGCCTACCTACCTCCCGCCTCTCACAAGGGAGCCAATAGGGAAAACTCAGGTTTCATCATCAAGTACTGTACTTGCTATTGGCTGATTGAGCTGTCAATCTAGGGAAGGCGGGCCAGGCCGAACTGTCCTATTTAAGAAGAGGACAAAGGCGGCGCGCAGCTTCTGTCGTCCGCCATTTTGTGCTAAGCAAGGTGGCAACCACGTTCCCTGAGCGACTTCTCCGCTTCTGCCTCGACCGCCCCTTGACTACAGATATGTCTCGGGATCGGTTCCGGAGCCGCGGTGGTGGTGGTGGAGGCTTTCATCGGCGTGGAGGAGGCGGTGGCCGCGGCGGCCTCCACGACTTCCGCTCTCCGCCGCCTGGCATGGGCCTCAACCAGAATCGCGGCCCCATGGGCCCCGGCCCTGGCGGCCCGAAGCCACCGCTCCCGCCTCCACCTCCGCACCAGCAGCAGCAGCAACCTCCGCCGCAGCAGCCCCCGCCGCAGCAGCCTCCACCGCACCAGCAGCCGCCGCCACACCAGCCGCCCCATCAACAGCCCCCGCCTCCGCCGCAGGAATCCAAGCCCGTCGTCCCGCAAGGCCCCGGCTCGGCGCCCGGAGTGAGCACTGCGCCGCCTCCGGCGGTCTCGGCCCCGCCCGCCAACCCCCCTACCACCGGCGCCCCGCCGGGCCCGGGTCCTACCCCGACTCCGCCGCCCGCAGTCCCCTCTACTGCCCCCGGACCGCCTCCCCCTTCCACGCCGAGCAGCGGAGTCTCAACAACGCCTCCACAGACCGGTGGCCCTCCGCCACCGCCCGCCGGGGGCGCCGGTCCAGGGCCTAAGCAAGGCCCAGGCCCTGGCGGTCCCAAAGGCGGCAAGATGCCGGGTGGGCCTAAGCCTGGCGGTGGTCCGGGCATGGGCGCTCCTGGTGGCCACCCGAAGCCACCTCACCGAGGTGGCGGGGAGCCCCGTGGGGGCCGGCAGCACCACGCGCCCTACCACCAGCAGCACCATCAGGGCCCCCCTCCCGGCGGCCCGGGACCTCGCACAGAGGAAAAGATATCCGACTCGGAGGTGAGTAGGTTCTGGAGGAAGCTGTCCGTTTCTCTAAGATGGCGGCTTCTGCCTACCCTCGGCGTTTTTTCCCCCCGCCCGCGGCAGTGGAGGCCTCCATTTTGTCCCCTGCCGGAAGCGCTCCTGCGCATGCTTGCGAAGGCGGGGCGGACGCACGGCGGGCTGTGTATTCCGCCAGGGATTGGCTTCCAGCGGGAGGGCAGCTGTGCGTCCTGGTGGGCTGCTAGAAGCTAGCGGTCCCTTGGGACCCAACTAGTGCATTTCGTAGACTTCTGTGCTGTTGGAGAAAAAAGGGCAATTTGGCGTTGACTTCCTAGTGCACTTAGATCTATTTGGTGACATCAGAGTATTGTATGATGGGCGTTTAATAAAGGCGGGTGTGTTTCAAAGCATTTTGTATACGCTCTGCTGTTTATTGATTAATTAGATCCTTTCGGATCTCCAAGTATAGTACAACCTCATAGTCTTTATTGAAAAAAGAAAATCGTTATTAATGCATGATGGCCTGTTTAGGGGCAACTAGGGTTTTTTTTTCCCCTGCCCTGACTGTTGTGTGAATTCCGTCCGGTTTCTTCATTAGGGATTTAAAGCCAACTTGTCTCTCTTGCGGAGGCCTGGAGAAAAAACTTACACACAGCGCTGTCGGTTGTTTGTGGGGAACCTACCTGCTGATATCACAGAGGATGAATTCAAAAGACTGTTTGCTAAATACGGAGAACCGGGAGAAGTTTTTATCAACAAGGGCAAAGGGTTCGGGTTCATTAAACTTGTGAGTGTAATTTTTTCCTTTTTAAGGCATGGTTTTAAATGGGAAGAATTAACGGGCCTTTACGTTTCTCATCGATAGAAATCAGCATAGTGTGTATTGGGGCAGAGCTTCAGACCTTTAGCCTTGGGGTGTTGGGAGGACTGCACGAAGACAGTTCTTGAAATAGAATAGCTAGTTTTGGAGCTGTTTAAAATGTTTCTGGTATTTTCAGGAGTCAAGAGCCTTGGCTGAAATTGCCAAAGCTGAACTTGATGATACCCCCATGAGAGGTAGACAGCTACGGGTTCGGTTTGCCACACATGCTGCAGCCCTGTCTGTTCGGAATCTTTCTCCTTATGTATCCAATGAACTTTTGGAAGAGGCCTTTAGCCAGTTTGGTCCTATTGAAAGGGCTGTTGTAATTGTGGATGATCGTGGAAGATCCACGGGGAAAGGCATTGTTGAATTTGCTTCGAAGCCAGCAGCAAGAAAAGCATTTGAAAGATGCAGTGAAGGTGTTTTCCTACTGACAACGTAAGTTGTCTTTAGTTTATGCTAATTTTTTTATAATTTTGGTGGTTAGTTGAAATACAGTTTGAAGATGAGGAATCATTTGTGTTACTAGGACTCCTCGCCCAGTCATTGTGGAACCACTTGAGCAGTTAGATGATGAAGATGGTCTTCCTGAAAAACTGGCCCAGAAGAATCCAATGTATCAAAAGTAAGACTAAGCTTTTTGGTGTTCAAAAAGAGAAGTTAGTGGTTTTCTAATTCTGCTTAGAACTTATTAGAACCTTAGAAATTTGGCCTGTTTATTCTTTTGGTTGGTCTAACATTTTCTGTTATATAGGCCAGACTGACATCTGCTTGATCGTAGGTGTGACCTGCTGGCCAAAGTGTTATGAACATGTTTACACTGTTGCTTGAGTATGCTTAATACACATCTCTGGCTCACATGTATTTATTTTTCTTTTTTGAGAACAAGGTTTTTCTGTAACTTCCTGGCTGTCTTGAAACTTGTATTTGTAACTTCCAAACTGGCCTTTTGTAAGTTCCCACGGGTCTCTGCCTCCCAGAGTGCTGGAAATGAAAGCACATGCCACCACATCTGGCATACTTGAAGCTGTTGGATAAAGTACATTTGCATGTGAACCAGATACATGCTAAGGTTGAGTGAGATCTACTTGTTATTGTTGGGAAAAAGAAGCCTGGATAAGGAATTTGGCTATAGGAAAAGAGGGAGATAGTGTTTCTTTTTTTTTTTTTTTTAAAGATTTATTTATTTATTATATATAAGTACACTGTAGCTGTCTTCAGATACACCAGAAGAGGGCATCAGATCTCTTTACAGATGGTTGTGAGCCACCATGTGGTTGCTGGGAATTGAACTCATGACCTCTGGAAGAGCAGTCAGGTGCTCTTAACCGCTGAGCCATCTCTCCAGCCCGAGATAGTGTTTCTTATCTACGTTCCTGTTCTTGGATCATTTTCTTTCTGCATATTTACCCTACTCCAACCCCGACCCAGGGTTTCTTTGCCTAATCCTGGCTATCTTAAAATTATAGATCAGGTGGCCTCAGGTCTCCCAGTCTCTGCCTCCCTAGTGCTGGCATTAAAGGATTGTGCCACCGTTGCCCCCCAGATTTTCCTCTTTAGGTTTAGACACATGGTCTCTGTAGACCAGACTGGCCTAGAAACACATTGTGGTGCCTTTTTGGCTTTTTGCTTTATTTTATATCATAACTTGCTACTTCTAGAGTTAATACAATTTAGGTAAATAGCTCATGGCTAGGTGAGCATTTGTCTGGGAGGCAAGTTCCAGGGTTACATGGTGGGATTCTAAAGATGATATTAGACTTAAGCAAAGGGCTCGGGGGAATGAAAGGTAGATGTTGAGAGAGACCTTTAAGCAATGTCAATTTAGTTTTTAATGCGTGTGTATGGCTTACCTGCTGTGTGTGCCTGATTCCCATTGTGGCAAAGACAGTGTCATATCCTTCCTTCATCCATTCTTAAAATTGCTTTGTGAGTCTGGGACACAAGCCCTGGTCCTTTGGAAGAAGAGCTGTGTTCTTTGTTGCTAAGTTATCTCTCCAGCCCCTTTCACTGTACTGTACTTGATATCGCTGTTTTGATCTCAGTGGTGTTTCTTAACATGGTTGAGCAGGATTGCAAGTTGGGGACCTTAAAAACAACATGATAGGGTAGGGAAAGGAATACCTCTTGTGGTTTTTGTGTCCATTCTTAGTGCTTCGGATCAAATCCAGGATACTATACATTATTGTTACCTGTTATATGCAAATGCCTTACCAGTGGGCAATAGGAATACAGGTACTTAAGGATTTTATTCATCTGTATATTTTTGAGTCAGGGTTTCTTTTGTGTAGTGCTGCCTGTTTTGGATCAGATCTCTAAAACTTGATGCTGTGATTAAAACTGTAAACAACCCTGCCTGGTTTAGGTTTTTGGTCTTCTTAGGAAGTCCACTGATACTGCATTCTCAAAATTGCTTCTGTATAAATTATGTATTGTCAGGGAGAGAGAAACGCCTCCTCGTTTTGCTCAGCATGGCACATTTGAGTATGAATATTCTCAACGATGGAAGTCTTTGGATGAAATGGAAAAACAGCAAAGGGAACAAGTTGAAAAAAACATGAAGGATGCAAAAGACAAGTTGGAAAGTGAAATGGAAGATGCCTACCATGAACACCAAGCAAATCTTTTGCGCCAAGGTAAAAAAAGGAAGCCTCAGAATTGTATTGGTAAAGACCAGTTGGGCATTTAAAAGAGGCCAGAGCCTCATTAACACGAATCTAAAATAATCTCCAATATTTAGATCTGATGAGACGCCAGGAAGAATTAAGGCGCATGGAGGAACTTCACAGTCAAGAAATGCAGAAACGTAAAGAAATGCAGTTGAGGTATAGTGTTGAATTCAGACTTGACTTCTCATGTGTATTCTGACTTAGAGACAAGGAGTACTAAGTGCAAGTTTGTATTAGAAAGGCTCATTACCTTTGCCAGAATGCTGCTATGACCAGAATTATGATGTAGACTTTATTCCTTTATGAACATTAGAGTTGAACCTCTACTTTTTTTTTTCTTCTTTTTTTCGGAGCTGGGGACCGAACCCAGGGCCTTGTGCTCCCTAGGCAAGCGCTCTACCGCTGAGCTAAATCCCCAACCCCTGAACCTCTACTTTTATTCAAAGACAAACTTCTAGTTCTTTTTCAAGTAGTTTTTTTCTGAAGGCGTTGCTGCATGGCACTAGTTGGCCCCTCCAACTGAAGATTCATTTCTCTTTGACTCTTAATGAAGTACTGTGTTTAAAGGCAAAGGCCATCACATTTGGCTTTTTTTTTTTTCCTTTTTTTCCTTTTTTTCTTTTTTTTCCTTTTTTTCCGGAGCTGGGGACCGAACCCAGGGCCTTGCGCTTGCTAGGCAAGCACTCTACCACTGAGCTAAATCCCCAACCCCACATTTGGCTTCTTAAGTTTTAGGTATGGATGACACTTTGGTTTATATGCCTGAAAAATATTTGTAGGCAAGAGGAGGAACGGCGTAGAAGAGAGGAAGAGATGATGATTCGCCAACGTGAGATGGAAGAACAAATGAGACGCCAACGAGAAGAAAGCTACAGCAGGATGGGCTACATGGATCCAGTAAGTTTTGTGATGCAGTAGATTAGCATACCATTTATTCATTGTAAATGTACTAGTGTGGCTGTTTTCTTCTGTTTTCTTTGTATGTACAAACTGCTACCAGATCTTCCTGGATCAAATATCACGGAGCTTGTTTGTTTTCATGGTCTAACCAGCTTTCAGGACACTGTATGCCACAATGAAGTAGAAAAACATACATTTTGAGCCTTGAGTTACTTTGGTTTTTGAGGCAAAGTCTTTCTTTAAGCCTTGACTGGCCTGGAATTCTATGTACATGTTGGTGTTAAACAGATAAGCCTACTTCTGCCTCCCAAATGATTGAATCAAAAGTGAATCCCACTGGATAAATATTTTTGTGTTCAATTTTTTTCTACTTGTGTACATGGTGGTAGGTTTCATGTATGATTGAAGTTTATTTTTGTGTTTTCCCTCCCCAGAGAGAAAGAGACATGAGAATGGGTGGTGGTGGAACAATGAACATGGGAGGTAAGTGAGAGACTTGTTACAGACAGCAGTACACACTGTAGCAGGAGCATTCTCTTGGGGTAACCACTGGTTTTGTTTCCTAGATCCCTATGGTTCAGGAGGCCAGAAATTTCCACCGCTAGGTGGTGGTGGTGGCATAGGTTATGAAGCTAATCCTGGAGTTCCACCAGCAACCATGAGTGGTTCCATGATGGGAAGCGACATGGTAATGTATCCTGTGGGACATAGTATAAAGGAGACTCTTCATTTCACGACTTGAGTTTTATTTTTCCTCTCTCTTTCTCTCTTTTTTTAAAGTAGCTGACTGGACTTTCAGTTCCCCCATTGTGTAAATATATATAATACCGAGGACTACTTTGGCAATGTAGAACTGTGTGTGGTGGTAACCTAAACAGATATGGTTGCCACCAAGGAGTCAATGCTGTTATGTTAGTCTGTGGAGTTATCTTTGGCAATAAGTATGTAGGTATTTTCCATTTTATTGTCTGTGCACTTTTGAACCTCCAGTGCATGGCAAATCCAAATTTTAGGTGTTATAGATAATTGTATATGGTTTTCTTGCATCCAAGTGAGAAATGGCACAGTGCCGTTCTGTGGTGTTTTCCAAAAGTAGGAGTCAGACTTGAGGCTTGTAGTCTTAAGCATGTAGGTGTGACAGGTAGGCCTTTGACCTTATTTGTGGTTTCTGTTTCTAGCCCATGAAAAGGGGAACTGTCTAGTGTTTTGACTCGTCGTTTCCCACTTGTTGGGTCTCTCTGTAGGTTCATCTTAAAAAAAAAAAGTTTCTACTTTGCTACAGGGTAGCAAAAGTCAACAATAAGCATACTGATGGTGTGCATTTGTTCTGAACCCCTTGATGCAATCATGCTTTATCTATATGGAGATAGCCTGTCAGGTGCTTGACAATAGTCAAATGAATTTTGGTATGAGTGGCTGCTGTAGGGGCAGGGCTTTACAGATCTTTAAGAACTGCATTTTGGTGGGAAAAAAATTATAGCTAAATTGAATATAAATAATTCACCTATAGCTTTTATCTCAAAGGAGCTGCATTTGTAGCTCATGGGATTATGTTATAAATAGAAATTTTAAGGTTTTAGTGTGAGACTTCACTTAAAACCTGCCTACAGTTTCTTGAGAATTAAAGTTAGCATTATAAATGGCTGGATAGGTTTCTTCAAATTGAACTTAACAGTACTTCCTAGAAGGCACAAAGTATCTACATTAAATTAGGTAACTAGTTTGACATGTGTTTAGGCTCTATGTCTAGACGTGGGTTTATACATTTAACAGATCCTGAGTCCTTAGATACTGTAATATAACTGAAGCCTCTAATTTTTTTAGCTCTTTTGTAGAAGTATACACCTGAAGACTTTCAGAAGAAAGCAAAGTCTGTTCAAGTAGTTCTGTAGTGTTTTGTTTTTCGAAAGTTGAAATTGTAGGAACAGTTAAGCCTGGTGCAATCTTTACTTTTATTTATTTTGATTAGTTATTAGTAACTGGGCTATTTTGAGTAGAATTTTAAGTGGAATGCCTGTAGGGTTCTGCTGTTAGGATATGTGGGTTTTATTTTTTACTTTGTGCTTTAAAAGTCAAAATACATAAAACTAGATGGGGCTATGAAGTCACTCACTGCTTTACTGCAGCCCCCTAGCTTGGTGATAGGCTGTTTTGGGAGAGAACCTAAAACGTGGAATTATAACAAAGTGACAGTGCACTTTCAAAACTAAGAAAAGCTGGACTTTGAAGTAGGTGGACTGTCTGTATACTGTGTTTGTAACAATGCAGAAACATACTGTGCATGTAAGTGTCTCCGGTTAGTAGTGATGGCTCTGAAGTGTGGTATGCCTGTGAGACTGTGGCAAAATGAGTTTTTGATGAAGTTACTGTGCCGGATAAGTAAAAAATACTATATTTTTTTGTGCTTTTTCTATTTTGTAGTCTGGTAGCATTTTATTAAGCTTCATTCCAACCTTTTAAGATTTCTGCAACTTTGCAGATGTGTCATAAGATCTTGAAAAGCACAAGGTTTCTTATGCAGCACATGCCACTACCTGGTGAGTAGGCCTTTGTCCTTCATTGAGCAAGTTGCTTTTTCTGATTGGACTTTTGTAGGCTTGGAGATGACTTTGTTTTCACACCTGGACAAGCATGTCAGTGGATTAATCTGATGTGAATTTTGTAGAACTCATTTTGGAATGGGTTTTCACATCTGCACTAATTTTTGAATTTTTTAGCACTACAGGGAAGATCTATTCTTTGAAACAGGTGTATGAGAATGGCTCAAGTGGGAACATACCACAAGGCATGTATTACCGTAAACTAATTTTCAAATTACCCTTTTTTCCTTTCTATGTTCCCGGTACCTGTGGATCGACTCATTGGTGATTGTATCGACGAACGTTGACTACGGAACCTTCTAAAATATTTACTTAACACACATGGACATCAACTACATTTAATGAACTGTTAATTACTGTTCCAATAGCGTACTGAGCGCTTTGGGCAGGGAGGTGCGGGTCCTGTGGGTGGACAGGGTCCTAGAGGAATGGGGCCTGGAACGCCAGCAGGATATGGTAGAGGGAGAGAAGAGTATGAAGGGCCAAATAAAAAACCCCGATTTTAGATACTTAGGCTTTCATTCCAGTTTGGTTTTGTCTTCTTGTTTAGATACCACTTAAATTCTTGGCATTTTAGTAAGAAAGCTACCTTTTTATGGATGTTAGCAGTTTATTGACCTGATATTTGTAAATGGCCTGTTTGGGCAGGTAAAATTATGTAACGCAGTGTTCAAAACAGGAGAAAAATTTTTTCATTTACTTTTTTTTTAACTGTATAATGTTTCTCAAGTTAATGGCAGTGTACCTTGTGCCACTGAATTTCCAAAGTGTACCATTTTTTTTTTACTGTGCTTCAAATAAATAGAAAAAAATAGTTATGAGACTGATCTCCAACTTTGCTATCCATGCTTCTATGCACATTAGGCTAGGTATTTCACTTGGAAAGCATGAGCGTGTGTAGGCCTGAGTGGCATATGCCATTTCTGGGAAATGTAACTGGAGGCTAAGTATTGTTTTCTACAAATGGTGGCCCCCCCTTGTTTAAAAAGAAATGCATATTGAAGTAATTAGGATTTGTTTGGCATTATAGGAAACAGGCTGGTGCTCAGCATTTTTTAATGGTTATATTAGAAAAGTTGAACTGTAAGTCTTAATTCAGGCACACGTATTAAGATTATGGAATGGGTGAAAACTACTGGTAGTGAGAAAGGGGGTTTGGTTAAACGGATCCCTTATGGCCCTATCTATGATTCTTTCCTTGAAAGGCTTTGAAAATGGAAAGATAATCTTGTTGCGTTTCCCCATATTGTTTTGTTTTAAAAAGAAAACAACCCAAGCCCTACAAATGGCTTGTACTGAACTTTTGCATTTGAATTAAAGATTGTTAAACATGAAGCCTTTTCATGTATTACTTCAAGTGATTTAAAAGACGGGATTTAGTTGGGAGTTTTAACTTGAAGAGTTAAGGGTTAGTAGTTAACTATAAAGTTTAGCCTTATGTATGCCTCCTTGTGTTGCTTCTAGTGAGCAAAATCTGTAGTCTGAAAGTGTTGGTTCTCTTGGAGAACTAGTGGTGACTGTTACCAAGTAGGACTGCCAAATCTTCTCACTATGGAGCTGAACTGTTTACATCAGTCTTATAGTGTAGTACCAAACCCGGAGAGAGTTGCTCAGGCTGCATAGTAAAAATACTCTTTCCTCCACCATAAGCTTGGGGATGTTTCCATGATGTCAGTTGATTGTCAACTTCATTGAATTTCCTTTCATTAGAACAAGAGACTTTCTGACTTGATGATAATAATAAAGTGTAGATTGCTTACTGTTGTTTATGAGTATAATGGGAGCTTGATTTCTTCCCAGTGTAAATATGTAAGAGGAAAAACTAACAGTACGGAAGTAATTGAATAGCTTGGCTCTGTTCTTAGTTACATTTTCATTCAAGTCTACATTGTAGAACTTTCACTGTGAAATGTCTTCATCCCTTCCACCTCTATCCTTGGTGCTAATTGGCGAAAGAAATCCTAAATCACTTGCTGAGGTCGAGTTCTGTGCTTGAGTACAAAAGGAGACCTATTGTGGAAACAATCGAGTACTTCATGCATAGAAACGTTGGAATTTTTGAAAGCAAAACACTACTGGATTATAAAAAGCATGTCATCAAATGGTTGTATGACTGACAGGTTTATAGTGTGTATTAAGGGGAAAAAAACTTTAGAAAGTACATTCATTTTTTTAATCACCAGTACACTTGGAAATAGGTAGTTCTATTATAATCATAGCAATCAGAAAGTTATTGGCCCAACTGAAGTTAATAATTGTATGGAAACAAAGGTCTGGATTTGAAGGAGCTCTTTTGGTTGAATTGTAATAGTAGGGACCATAATAATGAGAAAATTGAGGGGTGTTCATGGGACACCCATAGAGGGTGAATTTGAATGTATATGGGTGGGGGCTGGAGGGGAAATGGGAAAATCTGCCTATAAAATTAATGTTTCAGTTTATTTTTCAGATTACATGCCTTTCTTTATAAGGGATGCTGGCACAGACCCTAAGATAAGCTTTTGGTAGTAGTATACCCTTGAAGAGTGCTGAAAGGATGCTTAGGGATAATTTCCTCAGACTGTGGCTTTTGATAGCCTTTACTGGGGGCTGTAGAGCTGCTAAACAGTGTTTAGCAGAGAGGCTGCATAGTGTCAACCAACACTGACTCTGATCAGTGAAACTGCACCAAGGGTTGTAAGCTGCTGAGACTTTCATTGAGTCTTACATGTGATGGTTTTAGCCTGCTAGTGATTTTAAATCATCTTGAACAGTTGAACCAAAAGCTAAAAGGGAAACTTAGGGTGGGAGGGGAGGTTGTTAGGATGTAGTTTAGACATTTTCCCTTTGAAGAAACCACTTGCCCCATTTCCTCCTCCACTTTTATCAAAATTTTGTTTACAGAGGACACTTGGAAAATTTCTCCTTTTAAAGTTACATTCTATAAGAGTATATTTAATAGGCCTGCTATAAGCTGAACCTATTGACATCTTTATGTGGTGAGACTTACCTTAAAACCCACCACTCTGTTTTGTACCACTAATATAAACATAATTTGGGAAATTGTAATGTTACACCTGTGCAATTCTTACAAGTGGCATATCATGGCAGAGAAAAATTTAGGTACTTGGCTTGGACAAGCCATAAAGTTGTGGCGGAATGTTTTGTGGTGTTCTTGGACTGCAATTGTGCACTATTAAAGTAGTGGCCTGCTACATAACTGCATTTAGCCAGCATTTCTGCAGTGCGTAACTGTGAGGAACGTAGTACCGCAAATGGCAATGGACATTAGGACCCGGATGTAGTATTCCTGCTTGCTCCAAGATTCTCATTGCCGACTGCATACAGGTAGGTAACAAGCAATATAATCTAACTTGGTGACTTGCTATGTGCTTTTATTCAGTGGCATTCTGACATCACACTTCTGACAGTGAAATTACAGTGCAGCACCTAATACTTGTATGATAAGCTAGGTTAGTTCAAAATCTGGGTCTGGGGTTAGATCTGTAATTTGTTAGTAAGAACTCAGTGTTGTAGTTCTCAAAAGTGCAAACTTGAATCCTTGTGTCTTGACTCAGTTTTGTGGTTTTCTTTAGTTACATTGTAACTGAAGAGAAAACAGCAACGCAGCTGGTTGGTGGGTGAGGGAACCAAACCATACTGACCTGGGTGCTCAGAGTACCTTGGCGAAGACTGTAGCATGCGGAAATTACTCTCCTTAGTAGCAAACATGACCTCTTCATCGGTCAGCAATGTCTAATTTCATTACGCAATCTCGATAGCACTGCAAGTTGAGTGAAATAGGACTAAATGACATGGGGTGGTGGATTTTTTTCTGGGTTTTCTTTTTGTAATGTGATCAAAAATTTCCAGGTTTGGGCTTCATGGGAAGACTTGTTACTAACTTGGGCTTAGATGGGAATCTTATGAATAGTTCAAGTTCTGTGGCTTGTCTGAATATGTTTATACTCCAGACTTGGGGGACACTAGTGCGAAACAGTGGCTTAACATGTTGGGAATCATTCCCCACCATAAGACTTCGTCGTCTTCTGTAGAGTGAGTGCATTGTTCAGAGTAGCTCTTTGAACTTCCCTAGCTTTAGGGATGTGATTGATTATAGTCCAAAATGTTTAATAATCACAGGAATACGTAAGTCTTCAAAGCACCTTCCTTGTTGCTTAGGACTTGAACTTTCTATCAACTGTTGTTCCAGACCTCAATTCAGTTAGCCTTGGTATTTAACTAGCATGCATGAGAAAACAGCTACCACTTGTAATGCTTTCTGCTCTATAACTGGAAGGTTTGGTTCATTTTTGCATACGTACCGCTGAAAGCTTCAGGACTGTGAGAATTGCCTTTCGATGAATCAAGAACAATGGCTTGCTATCAGGCTGTCATGGCGGGGCAGTTACTCTAGCAAGCAATTGTGATTGCTGATGGGTGAAAGCAATATGGTGACTTAGCTTCTTCTACAATGTAGATCAAACAATGTGACATGAGTATCACTAACCTCCCTGAAACCCTGCTGGGGGCATTGAAGTGTCATAGTCTATTAAATCGGTAGCACGTGCTTGTTACCGTGGCTCAGTGATTTTGAATGTTAACAAAAGCTCAGGCTTCTGAACAGAAACAAATTGAAGAGACTATATTTGAACACGGACTTGGGATGGGGTGATTCCCCCCCCCCCTTCCTTGGTCTGCTTTAAGATTAGACTTTTGTACATGCTAGTTAATTTGAATGTAGGTGTAAGCTGTGGATTTTATAGTATATTGGGTTTTTAAAACACTCAAAAACCTGGGATTTAAATGGGTTCCAGTAATACTATATACTAAGGTGCTTGCATTGTATTTCATAAATCTTGTTGCATCCAAAATTATTATTTTTTTTTTAATGAAAACTAAGTTCAGAGGTGTGATGCCAGAATGTATTATCATACTGTTAGGCCCTTGGAGCAGATCCCGGTGCTTTCTGAAAGATGAAAGTAATGTAATGGGTACTCTTCATCCAGGGCTGCTTGCAGCCTATCAGCAATGCATACTCTGACTCTCCCTAATGAAGAGATGCGTGTGATTAGTTTTGGTCTTTAACCTTAATGGGGGTGCATGTCTCCTATTGTTAATCATTGTCAGCTGCAGTGACAGGATCCACAGTCCTGCATTTACTGCTGCCTTTTGTGTTAATGATTTTGGACAGGTTTTAGAGTTCTGGGGTGTTTGTTCTGGCCCTTTTCTTGGTTTTGGCTTTAGCTGATAATGTTTAGTGCTGTCTAGCTAGTGCAGTTCTTAATGGCTCCCCACTAGGGAGAGAATATGGAGGATTTAACTGCTCCTTTTTATCATCTGTCATTGCTGCTAGATAATGATTGGCAATTTTTTAGACTCAAATGTGCAGACCTCAACAGCGATTGGTAAACACCAACCTTAGAAATGTTTTTGAACACCAGTGCTGGAGAAAAAAATGAAGGTGAAATGGGCTCGGACGTAGACTAGGGATAATTGGAGAAAGGGGAAAGAATGCAAAACGATATAGTATCCCTTATGGATGGTCCATGTGCAACAGAGAACTATTTGTATACCTGTGGCAGTAATGATTCCGGTGGGGGGGCTGGGAGAACAACCTGGAACTTGAATTTTAAGGATGAGCTTTGTGTTTCTTGTGCCTGTGCCAGGTATATAGTGAAGGCTAATGACTTCTCCCTTAGAAGAACCTTTTTTTTTTTTCCTTCTCTGCTGTCCCAATAATGCATAGATGAGGCCTTGGAAGACAAAAATTGAAGCAAATACATAGGATTGCAGGGTAAAGAACTGCAGTGTTGTGTGCTTGCTGTAGTTAGGGTCAAAGCACTCAGAATGAAAGTCACTCAATTGACTGGGGAAGCAGGGAACTTGTAAACTGATAGCTGCTTTAGTCAGGTAAACGTTGTCACATACCTTCACATAAGGGATAGTATATTATGGGTTGCAAACTTCATTGTGCTCAGACTGGTGAATATAGGATTTAGGCTTTTGCATTTTAAAGAAGGTATTAGGCTTTTGCATTTTGAAGAAGATAGTTTTCTTTCTAATTCTGTCATCTACTTATTACTTACATAAAGAATAATTTTAGATCCCCTGCATAAAATTTCTTCCTTTTTTATTTTTTTTTAAATGCTATAACTTATTCCAGTCTTTAATCTCTGGAATTTTGCTCTTTAGAATTTGGAAGTTAACTAGCATTTTTCAAGCCTTTATTACATACCCTTGTCTTTCATACTAACTTTTTTTTATTATTCTTTAGGTAAGAATGATTGATGTTGGCTGACTTTGGAATCTTTCTTACTTGAAGTAAGTGGGTTTAGGACCTGATTTATCTTTGGCTTTAATGGCTAAAATACATGGAGATGAAAATTCTTTGGTCCTTGAAAATCTACCAAGGTACCAGTGTCTTAAAAATAAAGTTGAGAGGTAGCTTATGAATTATGAGCACTTGCCTTGCATATGCTGTTTTGGGTTTGTGATTTTTCAGTACCAAGGGAAAAAGATATGGCTAAAACAAAAACATTGTCAGTTTTATGTCTAGAGAATGAACTCAGTGATTAAGAGCACTGCCTGTTCTCCCAGAGGACCAGGTTTGATTCTTAGTACCTTTATATGACACCCAGAACACAGTGAGACAAGTTAAGAATTCTTTTAAGGGCTAGAGAGATGGCTCAGCGGTTAAGAGCACTGACTGCTCTTCCAGAGGTCCTGAGTTCAATTCCCAGCAACCACATGGTGGCTCACAACCATCTGTAATGAGATCTGGTGCCCTCTTCTGGCCTACAGTCACATATGCAGGCAGAATGTCGTACATAAAATAAATACATCTTTAAAAAAAAAAAGAATTCTTTTAAAAGGGAAAAAGACCTGCATGCTTAAAAGATAATGCTACCATTTTAAAAAGAGATGAAACATGCTGTATTTTCAGACTTGTATTGTTCAATGTCTGTTTTGCATGTAATATATTTATAATAGTTGTTCAGAGCCTTTGCCCCAAAATAATACTTTTTATTAATAAAGTAAAATATATGGTGCTAATATTAAATCTTGTTTTATTTATTATAGGTGGAATTAGATGTTCTCAAGACATACAACATGGGCCATCCAAGAAGGAAAGCCACAAATTGCTTAGATTGACAGACTCTTGGTGAGTGAAATGACATTCAAATTAATTTGGAGACAAGGCAGGTGCTATCAGACTTGCTGTATGAGTTTAAAAGAATTGACAGGGCTTCATGAAAAATGTCAGACAGACACTTAAACCAAGATAGTGGAGAGACATTCTGACCCAGCATTTTATTTGAAGATCATGCTACTACAAAGCTGCCAATAATTACCACGTTCCTTGATTTAACAGGGTAGTGTTAGAGCTTAGTAGGTGACATTTGAAGTTTTGATAAGTTGGATTAACCATATTTTTTAATTGACAGGATCAAGTGAGCTGTACCAGAAAATGAGTCAAGACCAAAGAGGAATGAACTTGACATTAATAAAGATACATTATTTTAAAACCTTGATTGTCTCTGTTCAAGTAGGACTCCTAGGGTTGACTGATTCTGTCCCCAAATTTAGTGGTTTTAAATTTGGTGCCCTATACGTAATATCATTTGACTGGGGGGGTCTAGCAGGGTTATAGAACACCTGAGAAAGTCCGTTTAGTTTGTTTTTAAAGCCGGAAAATGAGAAAACCGTTTTAGTGAGGCACTTAGTTTGGTGGAGGATTCTCTTACACGTGACCGACTTGAAAGAACAAGACTTTTGGTGAGCTTTAGAGAAAATGTTCCTACTGGGAAGGTTGAAGACCTGAGATGAGTCCTTGGCATTCGCACGATGGAAGGACAGAGCTGGCTCCAGGAAACTGTTCCCTCACTTTAAACATACACTGCAGTGTGCACATACATGAGCTAATAATGTGGGAAAAGGTTCAGTAGGCAGGTGGGGAACATTAGCTTTCATTCTGGCCTAGAGTGAGTCCTAATTTCAAAGCATGTGTATGAACTCCTTAGTTTAAAAAAACTCATAGGACGGAATATACAAACCCTGTTAGGTTTATTTGGAAATGCCAGTCAGCAGCTGAACTGAAAATACAAGGAACAAACAACTTCAACATAGCAGCTAGTAAAGCTTTCAGGTAGATGTGTGTGTGTGTGTGGGTTTTTGGAAACTGAGCTCCTAAGTCAGTGTTGGGTACATGAAGAAATGGCTCAGAACCATCTGCTACATGAAGACTGGCTTCTAGGCAGCTAGGATCAGGGTTTTATGCCCATGCCCTCAGAGACACCTATTCACCTATTTGACATACAAAATTCACAGGAAGTCTGGTGAAAGTGAATGTGATAGACTGCTACTATAAGACAGTTGTGTGGCCATTTAAGGAAACACAGAAGTCTAATGAAATGGAGGCACACTAGGACCAGAGGTTTTGCTAAGTCTGCCTCGTCCTAGATATGAGTACTAAGGACCACAAGTCTAAATATACTCAATTAACAGTCATGTCTCTGCATGCATTTTCAACACAGGTCAAATGTGTATGCACATGAAGTGACCAGGATGGACAAATGGGTTGTGTAGAATGAGGTGCTGAGCACTGAGGAGAACAGATAAGAAAGTTAATATATTAGTGAACAAACAATGGAAACTTCCTTTAATGTGTGTGCCTTTAATTCAGCATCTGGGAGGCAGAGGATGGGGGGGTCCATGAGATTTTGAGGATTAGTGCAATTACCCTTGGGTTTTTGTTTTTTGGTTTTTTTTTTTTTGTTTTGTTTTGATTTTTTTTATAACTTTTTCTACACTCTGAACAAGTTTACCCATAGCCTGGACCATTTAAACCGCTTCCTAAAGTTAAGCACACAGAAAAGGTAAAATTGTGTCCCAATTGGACTCTGCTGTACTCTGTTCATTTCCATCGCAGGTGACGGGCTGGTTACCTTATGGTTTTTCTTGGAATAAAACAGCTAAAAGCATCTTGGGGAGGAGTTAGTTTTAGGTTGCAGCTTCACTGCGCAATTCATCATCCAGAGAACGCTGTAGGAACTCAAAACTGAAGAAGCCTGGAAGCAGGAACTGATACGGAGGCCCTACTGCTTTCTGGCTTACTCAGCCTGAGTTGTAGCGCCCAGGCCATCAGCCAGGGTCTCACCTCCTATAGTGAGCTGTGTGCTCCCACATCAGTCAAAAAAGGCACCAGGGGTTGCTTGACAGGCAGTCTGGTTGGCAGCGTTTTCTTAATGGGGGTTCACACTTTTTCAATGACCAGCTTGTCAGGTTGACATAAGCTAGCCAACATGGTTACCTATTCCTTTATGGGAAACTATAATAGTATATAATGAGTAGACTTGGAGAGTTAGGGTTAATGTGATTGGAGGGCTGTGTGTGCTGTGCTCAGGCACTTTCTGATCAGAGAGGTTAAACCTGGGGGTCAGCTTTCTAATTACTAGAAGTGAAGCATTGGTTCTGTCTTAACAAAAATGTTAGCAGTGTTTTAGTTCCTATAATGGGGAATAAATGGAGATGGTTTTGATAGATTTCCCAATCAGCCAATACTGGCCTCGAGCACATTCTCATCCTTTGAAACAGATGTCTCTTGTTTTCTTTGAGGATAGTAAGGCAGGAAGACTGGAGTATGTTCTACTTTTTAGCTCTGATAACGGTGAGGGAGAACTCACTTTTTTTTTTTTTTTTTTTTTTTGGTTCTTTTCGGAGCTGGGGACCGAACCCAGGGCCTTGTGCTTCCTAGGCAAGCGCTCTACCACTGAGCTAAATCCCCAACCCCCCCCCCCTTTTTTTTAATAGAGTTTTATTTAAAATTTTTCTTTTGGGTGTGTGTGCCTACAGTTACCAAAGGAAGCCAAAGAGGGCTTTGGATTCCCTAGAAGTGCAGTTGCAATTGCCATCTGCCGCCTATGGGTGCTAGGAATTAAACTTGAGCCTTCTGGAAGAGCAACAAATGCTTTTTTTTTTTTCATACAAATACTTCGATGATTTATCTTTTTTAGATACTTCATTCATAGGAGTACACTGTAGCTGTCTTCAGACACCAGAAGAGGGCATCAGATCCTATTACAGATGGTTGTGACCAACCATGTGGTTGCTGGGAATTGAACTCAGGACCTCTGGAAGAGTAATCAGTGCTCTTAACCACTGAGCCATCTCTCCAGCCCTATATGAATTTTTTTGTTGTTGTTGTTCTTTTTTTCGGAGCTGGGGACCGAACCCAGGGCCTTGCATTTCCTAGGCAAGCCCTCTACCACTGAGCTAAATCCCCAACCCCAGAATTCTTATGTTCTTAAAAATTTATTTACCTTACATCCTGATCTCAGCTCTCCTTTCAGTCCTACTCTCCCACCCACCTTCTCCCATTGTCCCCTACCCTGCCACCACCCCCACTATCACCACTGGTATCACCTCTGCATGGCACATCAAGTCTCATGAGGACTAAGCTCATTCTTGCTCACTGAGGCCACACATGGCAACCCAGCAGGAGAAAGTGATCCAAAGGCAGTCAACAAGACAGCTTGGCCCTCATTCCACCCTGGTTCACAATTGTTGGGGGACCCACATGAAGACCAAGGGGTGCAATAGGTGCTCTTAACTCATCATTCCCCAGAGTGGCTACTTGTTTTTTAATTATTATTATTAAAACATGTTCTCTAAAAATTTATCTTAGGGCGTGGCACTGCCCTAGTCCTAGTACTTGGTCAGCAGACAGGTGGATCTCTGGCAGTTTGACGTCAGCCTAGACATAGTTTTACCACAGCTAGGTCTGTTTTAAAAAAAATTTTAATTCATGTATGAGTATTATGTATGTGCATGGAATGCCTGCCTGGTGACATGGAGGCCACAAGTAGTCATCATTTTTCAGGAAGTAGATTGCAATTGAGAGCAACCATGAGAGTACTGGGATTTGAGCCTGGGTCCTCTGGAAGAACAGCTAGACTTCTGAACTACTGAACTCTCCAGCCCCAAACTACTTCTGAAAAGGATGAAAACATCTGAATTGTCTTTCCAGCCCTATTTTTAAATTATAAGTTTTATTGCATTCATGATACAGGGGGAATACTCAACCTGTTGTTTGAGATTGGGTCTCGTACTAACCTTGGCTGCGAAGCCGTGGTCCCACACTGATACGTTACATTGCTGCTCTGTATCTTCACTTCTGGCTGTACTGAAACTAAAGGCCTGTGTCACCACTTCCCAGCTGCTTCTTGGTTTTTTATTTTTTATTTTTTTAAAGATTTAAAGGTATTTTGTGGGGATGGAGAGGTTGCTCAGCAGTTAAGAGCAATGACTGCTCTTCCAAAGGACCCAGGTTCAATCCCCAGCACCACATGGCAGTTCACACTGTAATTCTAGTTCCAGGGGATCTAATTTGCTATCCCAGAAACACAGAGAGACCATCAATGTACATAAAATAATTAAAAATGCTCTTTTGTGGAGAACCTGAATTGAACCTAGGGGAGTGTCCTTCCTTCCTTTTCTTTCACTTCTTCCTTCCTCTTTTCCTTTTCCCCTCCCTCCCTCCCTTTCTTCCTTCCTGTTTTTTAAGTCAGTTCTCTTTGTAGCCCTAGCTGTCCTAGAGCTATGTAAACCAGGTGACCTCAACCTTGTAGAAGTTTCCAGTGATTTTGTAGTCACCAGCTATTGGTACCTTTACAAATCTTGTTCAATAAAGCAGTCAAAGCCCCAAACAGAAACAAAGAGGGGGGAGCAAGGAGGAGCATCAACGAGTGTTTGGGTGTTCTGTTTTATTATTTAAAAGATGGGATCTTTCATCCACTTGTTTGCTTGCTTGTTCAGGGTCTCCCGAGGAGGTGTTGACTTGCCTGAAACTCACTATTTAAGCCAGGCTGGCCTACAACTCAAGAGTTTTGCCTGCCTCTGCTTCCCAAGTCTAGAATAAAGTGTGTGTGCCATCTTGCCCAGATCTTTGTTTTTATGTGGAGGAGTCTTCGGCCTGCATGTATGTGATATGTCATGTGTGTGCCTATGCTGTCTTCTAGACTCCAAGGACATCTGTATTCATGTGGCATAGTCACACAGATACATAAATACGATAACTCTTAAAAAAAAACAAAAAAACAAAAAACAACAAAACCCAAACAAACCAAGGAAGTCCAAGAAGAAGGCTCAGTGGTTAAGAGTACTAGCTGCTCTTCCTGAGGACCCAGTTTTGAGTTTCAGCATCTCCATGGCAGTCAACAACCTTAGCTCAGGTTCCAGGAATCTGATGCCCTCTTCTAGCCACTGTGGGCACTGTATAAACATTTTGCAGAGACATTCACATAAAGCACACATAAAGTAAAAATCTTATCTTCTGGGTGACCAAGCCTTTAACAGGAGAGCCATCTCTCCAGCTCAAATAAATATATTTACTAAATGTATTAAAAACAACCAGGATGCTTACAGATTCAAAAGTTCTAGGAGCATCATTTTTCAGGGCAAAATGAAAGCTATTTGAAGGAACACCAGAAACTACTTAATCTACTTGATTCAGTTAAAATGAATAGACCAATTCTATTATGCACCATTCCTAAAAACAGTTACTTTTGATTGGGAGGGTTTGAGACAGGGTTTCTCTATGTAGCCTGTGCTGTCCTGGAACTCACTTTGTAGACCCGGCTGGCCTCAAACTCATAAAGATCCACCTGTCTCTGCCCCCAAGTGCTGGAATTAAGAGGCATTGCCCTTCCACACAACTTTAATTACCATTATTTAACAAGGACCAGGAAACTTTCAAGACCTCAAGAAAAATAAAAGTACTGTTGTAATACTATGTAAGAAGACATTTCAATTATTTCTTTTGTGTACATTCCAACATCACAATAGTACAGTGTATAGAAATAAGAGAACAACTTGTATAAGTTGGTTCTCTCCTACTACATGTGTTCAAGAGAATCAAACTCAGACCCGAACAGAAATATACATAAAACAAGGAGCTGAAGAAATGGCTCAGTAGTTAAAAGCACTGGGTGCTTTTCTGGAGGACTCTGTTCGATTCACAGCACTCCTGCAGCTGCTGAGAACTACTACAACTCTAGTCTCAGCGAATCCACCAACTTCTGGTCTCCTCTAGCACCAGACATACATATTATAGTGCACAGACATACATGCAGATAAAATACCCATATATGGGCTGGAGAGATGGCTCAGCGGTTAAGAGCACTGACTGCTCTTCCAGAGGTCCTGAGTTCAAATCCCAGCAACCACATGGTGGCTCACGACCATCTGTAATGAGATCTGATGCCCTCTTCTGATGTGTCTGAAGATAGCTACAGTTCACTCATATACTTAAATAAATCTTTAAAAAGAAAATACCCATATATACAAAATAAGGGTTTTCTCTGTGTAGCACTGGCTGTCCTGGAACTCATTCTAAAGACCAGGCTGGCCTCAAACTCAGAGATCTGCCTACTTTTGCCTCCTTGAACTGGGTTACAGGCTTGTACTGCTACCTGGTGTAGGTGTTCTTGGTTTCCATGGGTTCACTGAAGAACCAGAGTCACTCAAGGATAAATTAAGGCCTTGCAGGGAGCAGCAGGGAGAGCTAGCCTTTGTGGACTGACTCTCCGACAGCCATGCAATAGCATATTTTTTTGATTGGGACACACATTCCTCATACCAAGACCTCTAATCTAATCCATGTGTTTCTGGAAAGGAAACATCACACCCAGGCAACTTTAGTCCTTACTGTGTGTGCAGTTTGCAGGATTCAATAACGCGGGGCTGGGGATTTAGCTCAGTGGTAGAGCGCTTACCTAGGAAGCGCAAGGCCCTGGGTTTGGTCCCCAGCTCCGAAAAAAAGAACCAAAAAAAAAAAAAAAAAAAAAACCAAAAAAAACCCAAAACGCAAGACCTTCCAGGTGTGCCCGGACCATCGGGTGACCAAAGCCATGCACAGGGTGTAAAGGTCCTGCAGAGAAACAGCTCCACAGGTAACAGAACAACCGCCGCTTTCTATGAAGATTTCAAGGTCAAAGCACCTCTAGAGAACAACTACTCATCCTAACGTTTACCTGAGATATAATGATTCTATTAAATTTTCTGTGACAACCCTGCTGATTTGAAAGTCATTAACTCAGTTGATCCCCAAAGTGGACTGTATCAAAATCATCTATGGAACTTTAAAAACTAGTCTCATGGTCTTTGCCCCAGACTGATCTACTCAGAATCCCCAAGGATGAGACACAGACATCTACCCGATGGCTTTGCCAGGTTTGAGTAAAAGTGTAAATTCTTTTTTTTTTTTTTAAGATTTTTTCATGTACATGAGTACACTGTAGATGTCTTCAGACACACCAGAAGAGGGCATCAGATCCCATTACAGATGGTTGTGAGCCACATGTGGTTGCTGGGAATTGAACTCAGGACCTCTGGAAGAGCAGTCAGTGCTTTTTTTTTTTTTTTTGGTTCTTTTTTTCGGAGCTGGGGACCGAATCCAGGGCCTTGCGCTTCCTAGGCAAGCGCTCTACCACTGAGCTAAATCCCCAACCCCGCAGTCAGTGCTCTTAACGGTTGAGCCATCTCTCCAGTCCTGTAAATGCTTTATCTGAAGACTTATTTTGCTAATCCTTTAGCTTGAATACCTAGTTAAGGGAGAGGGCAACATATAGGTTGAAATGAAAGTAACTAAGTCTTAGAATGTGCTCAGTAAATGCTTTTCATGAATGAAATCTATATGATTCTTATATCTCTGAGTGGGTTTTATTTTTTCTTTTTCCCTGTGTTTAATTTTGCAGTTCTGGGGCCTGATCCAGAGCTCTATGCATGTTAAGCAAGTGAGCTCTGTCCCCAGCTAGATTTTGGCACTATTTTAATTTTATTAATAAGAAGTAGAAATGCAGGCACCTTAAAGATGGCTCAGTGCATAAGGAATTTATCTATCATTCATGATGACATGATTTTGATTCCATAAGAGCTACAGCACTAATGCCATCCTCCAACACACAACTTAAAAGGCTAGGAATCGTGGTACACACGTAATCCCAGCATTCCAGTGGCAGACACAGGTGAACTCTCTGGGAGTTCAAGGCCAGCAGGGTCTACATAGTGAGAACCCCTTTCTGCCCAAAAGGGCTTAAAAAGTAGTTTCTTTGAATTTGTGGTTAATACATATACTCTTACACTTTCCTGAGTTTGGATATAGATGCCTTAGTTTAGGATCAGTTTATATCCATCTACCAGAAAATCGAAATCATCCTAAGTTAAGAAACAGCATAGGGGTTGGGGATTTAGCTCAGTGGTAGCAAGTGCAAGGCCCTGGGTTCGGTCCTCAGAAACAGCATAGCTTAGCCAACACAGGGCACCATGGTGAGTGCACATAAGTTGTGAGTCTGAACCTTGTGACTGACCGGGAGCTAGTTTATGTTTCTGCCTCCCATGATCTCCTAAGCAGATCTTTTGAGTTTGAAGCCAGCCAGGGCTACACAAAGAAGCCCCATCTGGAAAAACCAAACCAAACCGCCTCCTGCCCCTCCCCCGCCACAAATGATAAGCTTGTAAATTCCCCACAAATAAGCAGCAGCAAAGTAAAAAGCTTTCAAGGGTTGGGGATTTGGCTCAGTGGTAGAGCACTTGCCTAGCAAGTGCAAAGCCCTGGGTTCGGTCCCCAGCTCCGAGAAGAAGAAAAAAAAAAAAAAAAAAGAAAAAAGGAAAAAAAAGGATGCTTTCATTCAATGTGCAAAGACAACCTGCTGACCCCCCGCCCCCACACAGCCACTACGTGATCCTGGCTATCTGGGAACCAGCTCTGTAGATCAACATGGCCTCTTGCTTAGAGGGCTCTGCCTCCCCAGTGCTGGGATTAAAATTATGAGCCATTGTACCATTCATAGACCACCTGTTTTATATTTTGATCTTTACTAATTGTATGATTCATAACCTTTTAAAGGAGTAAATTTATTTAATGATTTATCTTCTGTGAACTGGTGTTTTGCCTTCATGTGTGTCTATGTAAGGGTATTGGATCCTCTGGAACTGGAGTTGTAGGCCATTGTGGGCTGCCATGTAGGTGCTAGGAATTGAATCCAGGGTTCTCTGCAAGAGTAGTCAGTGCTCTTAACTACTAAGCAATCTCCTGAGCCCCCCTAAAACTTGCTTCTTAGGCTACTGAGAGCACCAAATGCAATTTGCAAAGTACCAAGTACGTAATAGGCATTTGACAAAGATACCTACCTATTCCACTTTCCAGAAGGGGTGTGAGAGAGAACAACCAAATATGGGGATGAGGGGAGAAATCCACTATCTTGAATCTGAGAAGATGGAAATTAAATAACCAAAACTAAAAACTTCATGTATGTGGTATTTTGAATATGCTTTGGTCCAGGGAGTAGCACTGTCAGGAGGTATGGGCGTGGAAGATGTGCGTCACTGTGTGGGTGGGCTCTGAGACTCCTCTGCTCAGGCTCAAGCCTCCTAGCTGCCTACAGAGGAGTCTCTTCCTAGCTGCCTTCTTTTGGCTCCTCCAGGACCAAGTCTGTTTGTATGCTGCCATGATCTCTACCATGATGATAATAGACCAGACTTCTGAAACTGTCAGCCAGCCCCAATGTTTGTCTTCGTAAGAGTTTCCTAGGTCTCATCACAGCAATAAAACCCTAACACTGGAAGAGGAAGCTGACTTCAGAGAAAAGTTCATGGCTTAAAGAACATAAAAGAAAAATCACAGTAAAAAATACGTGGAATAAACATTCAAAACAAGGTCAACAACAAGCAGCTATTAATGGGCTAGGAACTAGAAGGCAGAACAACAGTGACAGCAGTGGGACAATGTAGAACAGAGGCGGGAATGCTGGTGGGAGTGACACAATGCCTGGGGCCTGGCTGAAGGGCAAGAGGCACGAGACCTCAGGCCCTGAGTCCACTTCTAAATGTTTTCCTAGAAAAGACTTTTCTAAGTGGTACGTGACTGGGTCAGGCTTTGCTGAGTTCATCCTTGGTTTTTGTTTGTGGAGCCAGGATTTATTGGTGTAGCCTTGACAGTCCTGGGACTAGCTCTGTACATCAGGCTGGCCTGAGAGTCAGAGATCCACCTGCCCTTGCCTCCCAAGCACTGGGACTAAAGGTGTATTCTATCCTAGTTAACATGTTAAGGGCTGCTTCCCCACCATAGCAGGCACCAGCCCTAGAGCCTCAAATGGTAGAGCCCCTTCCTGCATACTGGAGTCACAGGCTCCCACACCTGAAGACAGCCTTGTCCCTGACTGACCTTCCCTCTTGCTGGACTCAGTTTGAGGTGCTGTCCTTCACTGCACAGCTAAGGATATCTAAGATTTTTACCTTTTCCAAATCCATGAAGATCAGTGAACCCAGAATGCATTACACCCAAGAGTGAGGGCTGGGTGGTTAGCAACAGAGCAAGAGACCGCTAGCAGAGACCATAGAGGATCCAACTGAACTTTGGCATAAACTGGGCTGTGGTATAGTAAAAGCCCAGGCAATGAAGATAGGATTAACCAGACAATTGGGGAACCACGGAGTTTTGTTCACATCACACCCACCTTGAGGACACGGAGGCTGGAGATGGACTTGTCGGCACAGGTGCGGCTCAGGAGTAGATGAGATCCAAGGGTAACGAAGACAGATCACGGAGCAACTCTCGGGGCGTGTAGCTCCTGTGGAATGGACTCTAGTGTTGGAGGCGCTACTCTATATGCAGCCCAGAGGAAATGCCACCTGTACCAGGTCCCTTCTATAAATTATGGCATTGGGGCTGGACTCCCTCTGCTCTGGCTTTTGGCTTCTTCTGGAGGATAAAGACAGCAGGACTGAGTGACTACCGGAGGCCCAGAATTCAGCTGAAGCTCTAAACAGCCTAGATCTGTCATGTGCCACCTACTTCTTGCCTTTACTCTTTAAACGAGGCAGGTAGCTGAGAGAACCAAAACTCAACCTGGCTTTCCTAAACTCCCTACTTCCCTGATCTCTTTCCTCTTGGCATGAGCTGATGCAGTTGTTAAGGGAAGACCAATGCCTCGTCTACCTACTCTGTATCTCAAATCTAACTCAGCCACTCCATATCTCAGCCAGTAGGTACCAGGTCCTTGTTCCAGTTAGGCAGCTAATTTTTTTTTTTTTTTTTTTTTTTTTTGCTTCTGTAGAATTATTCTCTTCCCAGCAATGGTTTTAGTTAAAAAAATTTACTTAACAGGGTTGGGGATTTAGCTCAGTGGTAGAGCACTTGCCTAGCAAGCACAAGGCCCTGGGTTCGGTCCTCAGCTCCAAAAAAAAAAAAAAAAAAAAAAAAAAAAAACCAAAAAACCAATTACTTAACAACACAGTTACTGGCTGTTATGATGGTATTACAGGACTTCCTTGGCACTGGGAACTGAATCTAGGACCTTATTTGTTCTAGGGAAGTAAGTATGTTATCACTAAGTCACAGTCCTCGGGGAGTTTGGTGGGATCCTGGGAGTGTGCTGCCGTGCCTGGTTTCTTACTAGATTTCTATATTAGAAAACTATGTTCAGGGGTTGGGGATTTAGCTCAGTGGTAGAGCGCTTGCCTAGCAAGCACAAGGCCCTGGGTTCGGTCCTCAGGTCCGGAAAAAAAAGAAAAAAACTATGTTCAACTGGACTCCAGACTCCTAATTCTCTGCTCTGTCTCCTGCACTTATCATACTATCTGGTATATAGCAGTTGCTCAGTAAATGTGTTAAATGTAGATGTGCCTAACACATCATCTGTCAACTGCAATACTTTAAAAGAGAAAAATGAGGTAAGATGGTCAGTCACAAGAGCTTACGAATTCAAGACTAGCCTAGGCTACACAGTAAGATCCCTATCTATCTCAAAGAACCTCCAACAAACAAAACTTCGTTAGGATTCTAATAAAACCACAGAATTCTTTTTAATTGAGCTCAAAGTTGCAAGTTTGTCTTATTTATCTTTCATTTGACTAATGAACTTTTCAACCATTCCCGTGAGTCTTTCAGGTTCCATCAATTTATTTACCAGTTCCTGCTCAACAGCTATCAGAGCAAGGCTACTGAGCTTCTCTTGCCCCGTGGTACGAAGTAAGTATGCTTTAAGATGAGGCAGTGTGGAAAATGACTTCTCATTATTTGCTGAAGTAATTGGCCAAGATAAAGCAATATGCAACAGTTTTGTGATACAAGGAATATTATTGTGGAGACCGTGCTGAATAAACAGACAGCCCAGGTCAATGAAGCTTAAGGAACCATTCCGTGTGACGAAGTTGAGACTTGCATACTGCCGGTAAAATCTTAGCTCAGGGATGATGTCTGCATCAAGTTTATAGAATTCCTGGATGTGCTTGGCTGTGGCTTCATTTAATGGTTCATTCCACTTGAGTAACAGCTCGGAAATTTGTTTCATTTTGCAATAGTCAAACTCTGAAAAATATAACTTTAAGCTTTTTAATACAGTATCCAAACCTTGGTAGTAAATATTAATTTTATATTGTTCATCTGCTGAAGTAGGAAAAATCATATGCTCTGAGTTGCAGGGATCTACTGTTCTTTGAATTTTTCTTCTTTTTTGAAAAGAGGGTTTCTCAATATCAAAACCCTTGCTGGTTATCTTTTTACTTATTTCATCTGCTCCATCCCAGATAGTTTTAAAATATGTATCATTCCTTTCAGAAGATAAACACTCCAAAATCGCTTCTATTTTTGAAAACAAAGAAAAAATGTCTACAGTTTCACTTTGAAACTCTCTAGAAAGAATCCCTGTAATACTGAGTATTCGATAAAGAAATTTCAAACAAAATATAAACTCAAACTTGGTAACCATCGCCAACAAATCTTCCAGCTCCGCAGCCACGCCTGTGCCTGAGGAGTGGCGCGACACGGACTCCAGCATTCCCACGATCTCTGGAAGGCAGTCTGTCACAGCCAGTAACAAGTGGTCGTGGGCTGGCCAACAGGACTGCGATGCGTGCTTTTTACAAGTCTTATTCAGACTTAGCTTACACACGGTCTGCAAACTTGCCAACATTTCTCCAGACACACGGACAGTGTTGAACAAAGAGCCGAGCGTGTTTAGCGCACTGCGGAGCTCCTTCACCTCCTTACAAAAGCTAAGCACGGCTAACTCAAAAAAATGTGCATGACAATGCACATACAGAACTCTTGGCTCTTCCTTCTTGAATTCTGTTACAACCTCATTCAGTTTTACCCTAAAATTTGTGGCACTATCATAGGCTTGGCCGCATATTTTATTAAAGTCAACTCCGACCTGCTGCAGGTAAGCTTTGATACGCCTGTGTACATGGGCCCCAGTCACCTCCTCAGCAGTAACGAACCCCAGGAACCGCTCTTTAACGAAGACAGCACTTGGCAATTTTTGTGCATACCTCACACACACAGAAAGCTGTCTCTCAGCACCACTGCCAGCTACCTCCTCACAGATTATTGAAAAGGCTGAGGAGGCGTTGATCTCACTCACGATGTCTTGCAACATTTCACCCTTTATTATTTCAATAATCTCCTCCTGGACAAGAGTACTACTATAGAAGTCAATGTGTGAACTCATAAGCCGAGACACCTCTCCTTTATCTCTTGCTCTAATCTCTAGTAATTCCAAAAAATTGCCTTTATTAATGGACGAAATAGACTGGTCATTTCCTTTTAAGAGCAAGCACTGTTTTCCAAGAAATAAAATGTTCTCAATGACGAGCTGTAGGTACTTTTTATTTCCTTCAATCTGTTTTGAATAAACAGATGAATCGTTATGTGGAACGGCATCGAGAAACTGGCATTGCCTCCAAAATCGCAGGGACTTTAAGTGCCCTTCGCTTTCTTCATGCCGTCTGAAATTTTCCAGCATTCTCTCCCAGTCAGCAGCAGCTCCTTTGGTTGCAAAAGCTTCTCTCCGACAGCTGACTTTTTTCTGGTAGAACAAGTAGCAAGAATAGCAGAAAGCGATCTCATTGGCAGTACTGGGACGCAGATGCTGGGAACCTGGGCTCCACAGCTCTCCAGCAGGCTGCGGCTCACTCTTAATCTTCTGTTCTGTGGATGTAGACTTTGAGAAACATGGCTGATCATTTCCTTTCACGGATGTCATGCTATATGTAGGATCCTGGTTTGTCTCACTGTTGTTTTGGACCTCCTCACTGGGAGCAGCTTTGTCCTCACCGAGCACAGAGGAAGGCGGGGGGAGGCTTGGCTGGTCCACACTATTTCCAACACCACTGCTGGACTCACTGGCTGAGCTCTTAGGACAGAAATGGTAAAATAACACTTGTTTAAGCAGTTTTCAAACAATAAAAACATATCTATTGCAGTAACACAGTAAGATGAACGAGTTATAGTATAGGATTCTCTATAAGCAGTATTAACATAATTATTTGCCATCTAAATTCAGCATTAAATGTTTAAAGGATTTTTAGGTATATAACAGCAAAAAAATAATTTCTATTACTCAGATGACTAGAACTATTTATTCAAAAGGAAACTGGGCATGGTGGGCGCACATCTTTAATTCCAGCACCGCTGAGCCATCTCTCCAGCCCATGAGATTGTCTTAAAAACAATTAATTGTGGGGCTGGAGAGATGGCTCAGCGGTTAAGAGCACCCGACTACTCTTCCAGAGGTCCTGAGTTCAATTCCCAGCAACCACATGGTGGCTCACAACCATCTGTAAAGAGATCCGATGCTCTCTTCTGGCGTATCTGAAGACAGCTACAGTGTACTTGTATTTAATAAATGAATAAATCTTTAAAAAAAAAAAACAATTAATTGTGGGCTGGAGAGATGGCTCAGTGATTAAGAGCACTGAGGTCCTGAGTTCAACTCCCAGCAACTACATGATGACTCACAACCATCTGTAATGGGATCTGATGCCCTCTTCTGCTGTGTCTGAAGACAGCGACAGTGTACTCATATACATTAAATAATAATTAAAAAAGAAACAAGCAGAAAAGACCCTCAGATAAAAATGTAACAATACTTTAAAATTAATTTGGGTTTTTAGAGTTTTCTTTATCATATGTAGATGTTTTACCTGCATGTATATCTGTGCACTACTAGTGTGTCCACTGCCTGCAGGGGCCAACAGAAGGCTTCTCGGATCCCCCGAAACTGGAGTCACAGACAGTTGTGGGCTGTCTCATGGGTGGCTGGGGACTGAACCCAGGTCCTCTGAAAGAGCAGCTAGTGTTCTTAACTGCTGAGCTATCTCTCCAGCCACAATACTTTATGGCATATATATGTGTATAAAAACCTATCTATGTATGAAAAGACATATACACACGGGGTTGGGGATTTAGCTCAGTGGTAGAGCGCTTGCCTAGCAAGCGCAAGGGCCTGGGTTCGGTCCCCAGCTCTGAAAAAAAGAAAAAAAAAAGAAAAAAAAAAAAGACATATACATACAAAATCTGTTTCAGATTTTAAAAAATCAGGATAAAACTTACGTTCACAATGACATTTGTAGGTACAGAAGAAAGTGTACCTGTTGAAACAAATTAAAGCACATATTCAAGATTTTATACTTTAACAGTACCATAAGCTCACACAGCTTATTTCATATCAGGAAACAGACAGACAGATTCAACAATATGGCAAAACACTGTTTATATCAAATGTCTGTTTACCTTGTAAGAGATCAGTATTCACGACCAGGTCAGCACGATTGTTTACTAATGACATTATACTGCTTATGACTGGGTATTTCTTAGGACAGACATTCTCTTTTGAAGCACTGTGCACCATGGAAACATTAACTGACAAAAGTAAACAAAAATCATTGTTATAATCAAGCAGAAAATACTGTCTAGTAGTGGTTTTGTGCTGAGGGTTATAAATCAGTGGGAGAGTGTTTGCCCACCATCACACTTGGAGGGCATCGAGCCCGGGGTCTCAGGCACGCTGGGCAAGCAGTCTGACAACTGAGCTATATTACCAGTATGTTTGGATTTTTTTTTTCTTTTTTTTTTTTTTTTTCCTTTTTTTCGGAGCTGGGGACCGAACCCAGGGCCTTGCGCTTCCTAGGTAAGCGCTCTACCGCTGAGCTAAATCCCCAACCCCTTTGGATATTTTTAAAAAATAAAGATTATTTTATTTGTGAGGTGAATGTTGTTGCATGGGTGCTAGGATTTGAACTTAGGTCCCTCATGACTGAGCAGCAAGCATTCTTAATTGTTAAGACATCTCTCCAGCACTCATTTGGAATTTCAAGTTACTTTAATATGGAAGCTAATCAAAACTATAAATTAAAAGCAAAGCGTAGCTATATTCCAGTACATAGCACAACTTGAGGCTGTTAAGGATTACCTGAAGAAGATTCCATCACAGCACTGTTGTATGAAGAAAAACAAACAGAGCAGAAAATCTCTAGGTTCCCCAAGTCATTAGTAATCACAATCATCTCATCTGATAGTTTCAGTGATTTGCAAGGAAAAGATCTAAGTATTCTGGGTGGTTTCTGTTTAAAGATTAAAAATAATATTCATATTTCTGATACATCATATGCAATACTAAAAACACTTTAACTGCTTTCAGCTGAAATATTATAAACAGTAACAATTCTTTACATTTCAGAGTACAGGCTACAAAACCACATGAGGCAATTCGATAAGCTTATCTGAAAACTACTCTTATTTAACAGCTACGGTAATGGCAATGAAAAGAGAGGCCACCAAAGCAGCTTATTATCCCAGGCAACTAGAGCATACTGAGTAAGAATGCAGAGTAGTGTTGTCCTTGAATATGAGCCCTTGCACACAGGGCTAATGAGAAAGAAAGGGTACTTAATATCTACTATAGGATACCGGGGCAGTACCTATCCCTCTAGGAAGAGGTCCTCAACCTTCCTACTGCTGTGACTCGTTAACATAGCTCCTCACGTTGTGGTAACTCCCAACGATATTATTTCATTGCTACTTCATAACTGGAATTTTGCTACTGTTATGAATCATAATGTAAATATCTGATATATAGGATAACTGAAATATGACCTCCAAAAGGATCAAGAACCCACAGGTTGAGAACCGCTGCTCTAGGCTAAGTTCAGGGTAGAATCACAAGCATAGCTGGGTGTGGTGGTGCATTCCTTTAATTCCAGCTCAGAAGCTGAGGCAGGTGGAGCTCTATGAGTTCAGAGGCCAGCCTAGTTTACATAGTGAGCTCCAGGACAGCAAAGCCTACATAGACAGACCTTGCCTTAAAGGATTAACACCTCTCCCCCTGAAAACCAAACACATTCCTATTGTGAGAAAGCAGCATACAAAGAGGAAGCAGAACACAGCAAGTTCAGTAAGAACAGGGGACAAAGGGAAGGCTGTAGACTGAGGGTTTCACCCTCGTCTTTCTATATCACTGAATGCAACGGTGGAACACACCTGCTTTTTGATACACAGTGCAAAAAAACTAAAAATACATAGCGTTTCTTTTCTGTGGAGTCCAGAATATCAATAGAAGAGGCAAGAAATTGGCTGGAAAGATGGTTCCGTAGTTAAGAGCACTTCCTGCTCTTTCAGAGGACCCAGGTAGTTTCCGAGTGCCCGTGCTGAGTCACGTACTATCTATCCCCTGTGATTCCTGCCCCAAGAATATGACACCTTCTTTTGCTTCCATGGGCACCTGCATAAATGTGCAAGCACACACCTATGCACATAAGTGGAAACAAAGAAATCCTCCAAAGTTCTATTTATTTATTTGCATGTGTATGGGAATGTACAATATCATTCGTGCAAGTCAGAGTCAGCTCACTCTTTCCTTCTACCACGTGGGTCCTGAGGATTGTGCTCAGGTTGTCAGGTTTTTTTATGGATGAGTGTTCTGCTTGAATGTATGTACACACCATTTACATGCAATTCCTGCAGTATCTACAAGAGGGCACCAGATCCCTGGACTTAGGGTTCTAGGTAGTTAATGAGCATCATACAGGCACTAGGTATCGAACTGAACCCCCTGGATCTTAAGTGCTGAGCCATCATTCCAGCTCCTAAATAAATTAATCTTAAAAAAAAAAAGAAAGAGGGGTTGGGGATTTAGCTCAGTGGTAGAGCGCTTGCCTAGGAAGCACAAGGCCCTGGGTTCGGTCCCCAGCTCCGGGGAAAAAAAAAAAAAAAAAAAAAAAAAAAAAAGAAAAGGAAGCGCAAGGCCCTGGGTTCGGTCCCCAGCTCCGAAAAAAAGAACCAAAAAAAAAAGAAAGAACAAGCCAGGCATGGTGGTACACACTTTAAATCTAATAACTAAACTTGAGTTTCAGGTTAGCCTGTTCTACAGAGACAGTTCTAGCCAAGGCCACAGAGAGAGAAACCCTGTCTTGAAAATTTAGAGGGGGTGGGGCACAGGAAAATTTTCATTTTAGTCTTTTATTAATATGACTTTTTTTTCTTTGAGACAAGTAACTCTGGTTGGTCTGGAACTTGGTTATACAGACTGGCTGACTTCACTGAGATCTGCCTGACTCTGCCTCCAGACCACCTGGCTCCTCGTCCTGTTAGTAAAACATAAAATGCTCCTGAATTCTGCTCACAGAGAGAGTCCCTTTCTTTTTTTTTTGGTTCTTTTTTTCGGAGCTGGGGACCAAACCCAGGGCCTTGCGCTTCCTAGGCAAGTGCTCTACCACTGAGCTAAATCCCCAACCCCCAGAGGCCCTTTCTTTTGCATATGCTAGGGGTTGAACATAGATGCTAAGCAATACGCTCTACCACTGAGCTGTGTTTCCAACTCACAGACACATTCTGCAGGTAGCACTCGACAGTTCAAGACACTCTGACGGCACCAGCCTCACTGACAATGTCATCTAGTCAGGAAAAGAATCAGGGCACACTCGACCATGGTTACCAAAGGAGTTGCTAGAGATTTTGATTTCTTGATATTCTGATGTATTCAGTATGAGTAATATAGTATTGTTTTTCAAGATACGGTTATCCCTGTAGTTCTGGCTGTTCTGAAACTCACTCTGTAGACCAGACTGACCTCAAACTCAGAGATCTGCCTGCCTATGTCTCTCAAACACTAGGATTATGTATTACTACATTACTAAACATCATGTAACAATCAAGATAAATATTCATCCTGATTCATAAAAAGGTATCAAACCATAAACTGTGTTCATCTCATTTAGTCCACAAAAGAAGGATGACTTATCTGTTCTCAGGAGCACCCAAATGTCTTTTTCATGTTCATTAACCATCAATCAAAGAGTTTCCCCAATGACAGCAAACACGGACTAGCTGGGGACAGAGCTCTTTCTGCTCACCCGCTTCTACCCGTGAGTATTCTTTGCACTACTCAAGTAAGGACACTGCTTCCCCCTGAAGTATGTGGGACAGGTTAGAGACCACAGCTCTCACACCAGTTCACAACGGAACTTGTTAGCAGAATAAAAATGTAAAAGGTAGGCTTTACTGCAAAGACTAAAACAACAGCAACAAAGGACATTTAAGCAGAATGACAAGAATTCTAGATGTTAAAAACGATAGAAACTTACAGTGGATGTCCTCTGACACATGCTGCACTTAGGCAAAGTGCTCTCAGTATATACGGTAACACATGGCTTTCGTTTTTCTTCATATGATGTAAGACAAGACTGGCTACAAAAGTTTTTGTTACAACTGCTATCCTCCAATCGGACGCTCTTCATATCCTTTAGATTTAAAATGTCTCTAAAAACAAACAATAAATGCTTGTTAATGGAACAATAAATATATATAGTAACTCATGAGTTTCTGTGAGTATACATGAAGGGCCCAGAGCAGGGCATTTGGGCACCTTCCCCTCTTGCTCTCTGAATTGTCCTGACCCAGTTTCTCACTGAACTGAGAGCAAGAGTCATTGTTTGAGCTATGCTGGTTGGGCAGTGAGCTCTTGGGATCCTTCTGCCATGCATTTACTGTAAAACAAAACAAGGCAATTTAGTTCCAGAAATTAAGAATGGTGTCAATAAAACAACATTTTCAAGTTATTTTAATTTGAATTTTGACAATTCCCAGCACCCACATGGCAGCTCACAACTGTCTGTAATTCTTGTTTCAGGGGATCCAGTGCGCTCTTCTGAACTCCAGGGGCAATGCATGCACTTCGATACACAGACATAAAGGCAATCAAGAGAATACGCTTGAATATGGGTGTGACTGTCCTAGTTTGCTTCTACTGTTATGAACCAGGTCTACTGACTGTAACCAGCAAAGAAAAAATTTATTTCCTCTTATAACTCCCAGGTCATAATCCATCACTGAAGGAAGGGCAGGAATTGAAATAGAGACCAGAGGAATCTGCTTCTTGGCTGACTGCCCATAGCTTGCCTAACCTTTCTTAAGACAACACAGGACCACATGCCCAAGGATGGCACCACTCAGAGTGGGGCAGGTCATCCCACAACAATCATAGATCAAGAAAATGCCCTTGTCTACAGGCCAATCTGATGGAGGCATTTTCTCAATTGAGGTTCTCTCCCTCAGGTGACCCTTTTGTGTCAGGTTGAGAGAAACCAACCAGCACAGTCATACAAGGAGACATGGCACAAAACACTGCCATGTTTATCAGTAGTTGACTGCTGTCTCTAGACAAAGTATACAGAAAATCTGAGTAATAATAGCCTTAGCTATCTTTTTCATAAATCATATTTTTGAGACTATATGCTAAACTATTTTGAGAAGGGGACATCAGGCAGATATTTTCTGGAAAATGAAGGAAGACTGCCATTTCAAGGTAAACAACTCACAGTATTTACTACCAAACTTTTAAGTAAAAACTAGAGAAGGGGGCTGGAGAGATGGCTCAGTGGTTAAGAACACTGACTGCTCTTCCAGAGGTCCTGAGTTCAATTCCCAGCAACCACATGGTGGCTCACAACCATCTGTAATGGGATCTGATACCCTCTTCTGTTGAGTCTGATGATAGCTATAGTGTACTCATAAACATAAAATAAACAATTCTTTTAAAAAAATTTAGAAAGGGCTGGAGAGATGGTTCAGCTGTTGAGAGCACTGACTGGTCTTCCAGAGGACCTGGGTTCAATTCCCAGCACCCACATAGCAGCTCACAACTATCTGTAACTAACTCCACAATCTGACACCCTCATACACCTTCACATAGACACAGATGCAAAACACCAATGCACATAAAATAAAAATAAAGAAAGAAAGAAAGATTAGAAATTATTTTAGGAAACCTGTATCTGACATCTCTAGCTTAATCAATTTATATTGACAGCTTTTCTGAAGAGATTGGCAGGGATTTTAAAAATATGTTCTAGTTTTAACTCTCTCATGAATTGTTTTATTTTCTGTGGTAGGTAAGTATAAATATATCCGATAGTAAAAGTGTTCAGGTCCAATGGGAGGTTTCACAGCTTCCATTCTCAATGGCTACTGCACCTGTACACAGTACACTGAGTTGGATACTCTTCGGGTCTGGTTAATGTTGGTGTGTGATTTTTTTTTTTTTCCTTTTTCTTTTTTTCGGAGCTGGGGACCGAACCCAGGGCCTTGTGCCACTGAGCTAAATCCCCAACCCCCCCCCTTTTTTTAATATAATGAAGCTTAAAATTCAAAAGAAAAGAAAGAAAAAAAGCTAACCATGTTAGAAGGATCCTTACAGTTATCTAAAAATATCAGTGTATGGTGTCAACTGGCCTGTAAATACATTAAACATTATTGACGAGGCCTGTTTTGGACCAGAACGATTTGTCTTCAGAATTTCTTTTTATTTCCAATACTAAAGTATGGAAAGAATTCTTCTTAAACGTATCTTAATAGTTTTCAATAAAAAGTCTCTTTGTAATATTTTAAATGTCATCTTCAAAGTTATCCTTCATTTTGCTTCATTAAACAGAAACATTAAATATCAGCTAAAGATATTAAATCATTGCTAAAATAAGAAGCCTTAAAAATGACTTAAAATTTTGGTACTTCAGTCAGGCAGTGGTGCACACATTTAATCCCAGCACTCAGGAGGCAGAGGTAGGTGGAGCTCTGTGAATTTGAGGCCAGCCTGGTCTGCAGAGCAAGTCCCTGGATTGCCAGGGGTACCCAGAGAAACCCTGTCTGAGAAAACCAAAAGACGCCATGGAATGTGAAATTTTTTAAAAGTCTCAATAAAAGGGCTGCAGAGAGGGCTCAGTGGTTCAGAGCACTGCTGCTCTTCCAGAGGATCTGAGTTCAATTCCCAGCAACCACATGGTGGCTCACAACCATCTTTAACTACAGCTCCAGAAAACAGAATGTCTTATTCCAATTTCCCCAGGCGCCAGGCAGGCATGTGGCACATATATAAACATGCAGGCAAAACACCAAAACATGCAAAAGAAAATAGATTTTAAAAGTCCCAATAAAAGCATGTTATTATTATGAATAATGATGGCTTCTCCCAGTCTAAGCATGGCTATCACCTTTTAACCAAACCACGATTTCTTACATATATATGTACGTATATTCCAGAGAAGCCAATGTTGTCTATTTCTTCTCATCATACCTGATTGTTACTCCTTAAAAGAACAACTTACACAGCAAATTCTTTCTTGCATGAGTCTTTTTCAACGCCTGTGACATGTGGCAAAGCTGGGGCTGAAGAAATGTAGTGCGTATATGCTAACCATAGCAACACAGTGCCTTAACTCCTCAGGGCCTCAGTTTCCTCAAAACCAAAAGAAAAGGTCTGCACTGGGTGATCTCTACTGTCCCTTCCAGGTTTATGACTCTGCAGAAAGAGAAAGTAGACTGAAGAGAATGCCCTATGACTTACAGCCAAAGGGAAAACTGGACATAGCAGGTCCTATAGGATTGGAAAGAGCAAGGGAGAGCCAGAGGGTGGGGCAGTGCTCAAGAGCACTGGTTGCTCTTGCAGAGGACCTGTGTTTAATTTCCAGCAACCTCCATGGTGGCTCACAACTGCCTGCAACTTCAGTTTCAATGAATCAAATGCCCTCTGCAGGCACAGGATATGCATGTGGTACACAGACATATGAGTAGAGAAAACATTCATACACAAAACAAAATAAAAGAACTTTAAAGAGAAAAAGAAAACGAAAAAAGAAAAAGAAATAGAGTTCCAGAAAATAGGACCTGAAACAAAAGACAGCATTGGAAGCGCCAGCCAAATAAGGAATTGAAGTAAAGGGTCTGTGAGCCTATTAGTAAGTGTAGGTAGTGCAGTGTGGTGACACACTCCTATGGTCCCAGCACTCGGAAGGCAGAGACAGGAGGATCTCTGAGTTCAAGTCCAGCCTGTTCTCCACAGCGAACTCCTCGGTAGCCAGAGGCTACATAGTGAGACCCTCTCTCAAAACAAAAAATCTTCCACGGGAACTGGGAGCAAACATGAGAAAATCATCTCAGGTGAGTCCCTGACTCAAAAACCCAAAACCAAAACAAACCCAAGACACCAAAACCCATACTTTATCCACGTTCTGAGCATGGAAAACAGCTTATTTGATGCTCTCAATTCTCACATTTATTTAACAAAACAAACTCTAACAAAGAGATTCTCAATGCTTCTCCACCCATCCAAGTAAATTTGTGTAAACCCTTCAACCACCAAAACTACTTTTGAGTGATCTTAAAGGAACTGAAGCAGAAGCAAATTCTTTTCATTTACCCACGGTTTCCCATCCTCAGAGAAGGCGAAACACATACAATTATAACCAAAACGCTGAGCAAGATCTTTGCAGCAAAATAAAAGGCCTTGCTTTGCCTTCCGTACCTTGAGCAGTTTAAGCACATTCTTTTGAGAGGAGCTGGGGACATAGCAGGTAAAGGGCACCCATCGATGCAGAGTCTCGAGCAGAAAAGCTCAGCAGACCCTTTCCTCTGAAAAGCTGTCTGTCCCTCCTGAAAGACTCTTCTACAACTGGAACAGGAAAGCTGAGCAGCTGTGCCTGGAACTGCAGGAAGCATTTTACTCACGTCAGGTGAGAACAGAGATGTCGGCTGTGGAGCTTGAGAAACAGGAAGAAACAGAATTCTCATTTACATACATATGCACCTTTCATTTTAGAGGATACTTTGGGATATGAAAAGGAACCCACAATAGCATGATATTCAAAGGCAATTTTAGAAAGTAGACTAAATTGGCTATTTGATTGATCAAACAAAATTATGATTTAATTCTATTACCACTGCCTGAAAATGTAAGTTTCTTTTCTTCTGAATTGTAGGTTGCTGGGTTTGACAATACTCTTAAAATAGAGAATTGAAAGTAATGTACAAAGTGTACTCAAGGCAACTAGGCAATTCAACAGAAAATGGCAAATTAAATGAGAGCCTGCTGGACCCTTCATATAACTGCCCTGAGCACCGAGCTGCGGTACAATGCTGTGCGTGTTTTCTTCCCGTTCAACCAGTATTTCCCAATTGTTTAAAAAAATTTTTCTTAGGACTTACATTTAGGACTAGAAGGGTGGCTCACTGGTTAAGGGCACTTTGTTACTCTTACAGAGGACCTGGGTTCAGTTCCCAGCATCTGTAGCTCCAGCATCAAGAGATGCAACCCCAGCTTCCGGCCTCCTCCAGCTCTCGCATACATGTGGTGTGTTGAAACTCACACAGGCACACGTAAAAAGTGAAAGTTCTAACAATTACATTTAGTGAGTGCGTGCGTGCGTGTGTGTGTGTGTGTGTGTGTGTGTGTGTGTGTGTGACTGTGCTCATGACTCATGGCATATGTGGGGAAGTCCATCTTGGCCATTAATCTCAGGCTGGCAGGTTTGACCGCAAACACCTTTACTCACCAAGACATTTTTCCAAGTTCTCAAAAAAGGTTTTTTGGTTTTTTTTTTTTATTTCATTTATTTATTTGTTTCGGGGGTGGTGGTGGTAAGGGTACAAACACACATACCAAGACAACCTACAGAAGTTCATTCTCTTCTTATACCTTGTAGGGCCTGGGGATCAAACAGGTTATCAGAATTGGAGGCAAGAGCCTTTACCCTGAGCGGTCTCACTTGCCCTTTCTTCACAGTATCCTTACATTAAAAAAAAAAAATATATATATATATATATATATCCAAACATATATATCCAAAAACAGGAGACCTTGGAAGTCAGAGGAAGGAAGATAAGGAGTTCAAGGGAACTGTGAGCAACATGATACCCAGTTTCAACCCACTGTCCACCCCCAGACCAAAACCAAACATACAGCAATCGCTCCCTATTAGAATGAGTTACCAGCAATGAATGAACCACACCCCAAAAATATTTCCTGGAAAAATCTGAAGGTAACAATATTCCCCCCCACCTTTCTTACTGAAGCTCTGGGTATCCTGGAACGCACAGATCCAACTGTCTCTGCTTCCTAAAGGCTGGAGATAAGCAAGCCAACTCTTAAGTTTTAAATTGTGTATCAAATTGTTCATTGTTCTTTGAGTTGTCTGATTGACTACTATGCTGTTTTTACTCAAGTAACTCTTTTAAAAAAAGGGGGGGGGGGGCCTGGGGATTTAGCTCAGTGGTAGAACGCTTGCCTAAGAAGCGCAAGGCCCTGGGTTCGGTCCCCAGCTCCGAGAGAAAAAAAAAAAAAAAAGATCTGAAAGAGGGACTGGAGAGAAGGCTCAGTGGTTCAGAGCACTGAAGGCTCTTCCAAAGCCCTGGACACAATTCCTAGCACCAACATGTTGGTTCATACCATCCATAACTCCAGTTCCAGAGGATCCCACACCCTACTCAGGCCATCTTGGGTACCTGTTCATACAGGCAAGAACACCCACACACATAAAATTTAAACTTCTAAAATTTAAAGCACAGGAGTGGAAATGCTGACTGTTCAGACTCTATAAAGCGAGAGCAAATTCATAAAGGGTAATCTTTAAATGAAACAGACAGGGTTTGGTACTGCCTGCATTCAGATAACCAGTGGGCTTGTGGAAGGTATTCTTCATGGATAAGGAGAACATTACAAGGGAATTTGGCTGAATCACAGTTTAACAGAAAGTTAGTATTTCAGGTGGGAATGGTGGCCCACATTTTCCCTCTCCTTTGGAGACAGGCGGGCAGATCTCTGAGTGAGACTCTGTCTTAAAAGAATGAACCCGGGGGAGGGGGATGTCTGCCCGGAAACCGGGAAAGGGAATAACACTCAAAATGTATATAAGAAATACTCAAGTTAATAATAGTAATAAAAAAAAAAAAAGAATGAACCAAGGAATGAAAGTTAGCTGATATTTTAGACGTTCTAGGTTTGGTGGCTCATGGGTATAATCACAGTTCCTGGGAGGCAGAGGCAGAAGCATCACTGAGAGTTCAAGGTCAGCCTTAGCTGCGGAGTCTTCCAGGTTAGCCTGAACTACTCTGGGAGACCCTAAGACAAACAAACAAGGTTTCTCTTTCACCATTTCTTTTGTGTACCAGAGATTTTAGTAAAATAGTTCAAAAAGGGGGAGGCGATGGCGCACAACTTTAGTCTCAGCACTCAGAAGGCAGAGGCAGGGGATCTCAGAGTTTGAGGCCAGCCTGGTCTACAGAGCAATTTCTAGGACAGCCAGGTTTACACAGAGAAACCCTGTCTCATAAAACAAACAAAAAAGACTAATGTAAAATTTTGTCATTATTCTAGATTTTGTGATTGTGTATATAGAAAACCCTAAAGAATCTTTAATTTTGGGGTTGGGGATTTAGCTCAGTGGTAGAGCGCTTGCCTAGGAAGCACAAGGCCCTGGGTTCGATCCCCAGCTCCGAAAAAAAAAAAAAAAAAAGAACCAAAAAAAAAAAAAAAAAAAAAAAAAGAATCTTTAATTTTAACAAAGTCAATATTTAAACATTTTAGGGTTTGGGGATTGAGGCCTTGGGTTTAACTGATTCTCAGCTCCAGAAATAACAAATTTTACTTCTTTGCAATAGGAACAACAACAAAAAAAAGTAAATATATGTATATGGGCTAGAGAGATGGCTTAGTGGTTAAGAGCACTGACTGCTCTTCCAGAGGACCTGAGTTCAATTCCCAGCAACCACATGGTGGCTCACAACCATCTGTAATGAGATCTGATGCCCTCTTCTGGTGTGTCTGAAGACAGCTACAGTGTACTCATATAATAAATAAATAAACAAATAAATATAAAAAAATAAATAAATCTAAAAAATCGTAAATATAACTATTTTCTATGACATACTCATCAAATGTAGGATACTATGGGATAGTCCTTTGTTTCATCCCATTGAGGGTAGTAGTAGACACCGAATACAGAAATAAACCTAATGAAAGTTGTCAAGTCTTGTAAACTAAAGTCAAAACACTGCTAAGGGGAATTAAGGAAGCTTTAAATCAATGGAAAGATATAACTGACTTACTGAAAAACTCAACCTGATTTTCCCTAAGTGAAGCAGTGGGCCAATGAAAGGAAACTATAAAGTCTACGGAACCCAGAGCAGGCAGGTATGCTGGCACGCACTAGCCTGGTGTAGAGGCAAGAACACAAAGCTAAAGGCCTAGGAGACTGAAGCAGGTATCTACCAAGGGAGCTGGAGGCCACTACAGGGAGAGAGGTACTGAAAGTTAAACAAGAACTGGACACCTGTTGTGTTTCTTCAAGATTGATACATTTCATCCACAGGGAAGCTCCTTAAAAGGTAAGCAACTCAAAAATAACTCCGAGGAATCCCTGAAACTGACCAGATTCACTAGGCCCCTACCTCCCAGAGTGAAAAACAGAGTCACTCTCAGACAAGCCAAGCTGCAAAAATAACTCTGAGATCAGACCCGCTGACCTGAAGACTAGACCAACTGAGTCACTAGGAAAGGACGCTCTCCGAACTGCTGGCAGTTCAACAGGCCAGTGCAGCGTGTTCCAGGTTCCCAGCATTTGTGAGTTGTCATCCATGCTGGGGTGCACTTTGGTTCTGCTGCTGTCTGTTCTGCTCCCGTAAGTAACCCCTCATCCATATTCCTGTAAGTAATTCCAATGAAACTCACTGGTTCACCAAGCTACTCTGGTCTGCTGTGGGCTCTTTATCTGGGGTGAACAGATGTGTGTCATGTCTCCTCAGGAAAGAGAGTCTTGTCACATACCAACCAATAAGAGAAAAAGTAATCAAATTGTCAAGTGTAGTGCTTCCTGTCTGTAATCCCAGCACTCAGGAGATTAGACTGGAAGATTTTTTTAGAGACTCTGAAAACAAAAATAATAAAATTATGAGAAATACTTAACTGTATTATACATTACATGTTAAATATTTAGGTATCTTCAAAGCATTAACATGTAACAGTAACACAAAATGGCCATTTTTGATATCTGGGTTAACGTAAATTCCTTGTACTGACTGGGGTGATTATAAGTTTGCCCCAATCCCTTTTGAATTTTGGCCTAAAATTTCTTTCTTTTTCCATTTTTTGAGAATTTTTTTTTTTCTGTTTAGCCTTGGGTGTCCTTTAACTAGCACTGTAGACTAAGAGATCCAATTGCTTCTGCCTCCCTGCTAGGATTAAAGAAATGGGCAACCACCACCGGTGCTAGCTTGCAAATTTCACTCACATAACCCTACAGTTAAAACTATTTGCTGCCATCTCTCTCCAGCCCAGTGTTTTTTATTTTTTTAAACCAGGTCTCGTCAAGTAGCACTGACTGGCCTAGAACTGACTTTATGCACCAGGCTGGATTCGAACTCAAGAGAATCCCCTGCCTCTCGGATGCTGGATTAAAGGAAAGAACTAACACACCCAATTTGTTTAAGTCTGAAAAATACACTGCTTAATGGAAAGAGAGCCACAGGTGTAAACGGAAGACAGTTACAGAAAAAAGCCGCAAGAGACCAAACGCACCAAGCTCAGTCACCGTACAGAGGCCAGGACGCCAAGAAGCCTGGAAGCCGGGGTCACGACTCTCTCGACACTGTGGGCTTCCCACCTGTCGCGTCACCCTCCTCAGGACCGGAAAAACGCCACCTCTCTCTGGAAAAGCGGCCCTGAGCGACTCCACGAGGACGGATAATCTATCACCAACCCAGCGGCGGGAAGCGCCCACTCGGGTTTCGCAGTGCAAACAACCACGCCGGCTCCGCCCCTCTCCCGGAAGCCTTTGCGGCTGAGCATGCGCAGCGAAGCTCGTCTGGGGGAGGGTGGCCTAAACTGGAGAAGTGGACAGGGCGGGGCAGCGGGGTTATTCTTAGGCTATCTTTGGTGTCACCTTTTGCTGCCTGTTTTTCGTGGTTTTTGTTTTTGTTTTGTTTTTGTTTGTTTGTTTTTTTGAGACAGGGTCTGGGAACTCCAGGCTGGTCTCGAATACAAAGAGATTCTCCTGACTCTGCTTCCCTAGTGCTGGTATTAAGGAAACATATCACCACACGGGCATATTTGGGTCCTTAAAGGCTAATGCAAAGCAGGAGTGAGGGCACAGGCCTGTAAGATGAAGGCATGTGGTTAAAAGTTCAAAACTAACCTTATCTTACCCTGCGGAACAACAACAACAACATCAACAACGATGACGACGAAAGCTGCTGGGTTGGCAACGAGATAACAGCCTATTAAGGAGTTTACTGCAAAGTCTGACTAGCAGGGTTCTGTCACTGGAATCCGTTCAGTGGAAGAAGAGAACCGATACCCACAAGTTGCTCTTTGACCTCCACAGTGCGCACACAAACACAATGAATAAACATATTCATGCATATATAAATAAAAATTAAGGGCTAGTGCAACATTAGTGATTCAGATGTTAAATTACAACTTTAAAAACATGGTTGTAGGGGTTGGGGATTTAACTCAGCGGTAGAGCGCTTGCCTAGCAAGCGCAAGGCCCTGGGTTCGGTCCCCAGTTCCGGAAAAAAAAAAAAAAAAAAAAAAAAAAACCAAAAAACCCCCATGGTTGTAAATACAGTTTCAGAAAAAGAGGAATGAAAAAGTAGGGACAGAGGGGTATAGCTAAAGAATTAAGTAGGGAGCAAATAATTTTGATTATTTCTAAGTCAAAATAGTAAAGAAAAATATACATAAAATTTAATTTATTCACCTTGTTTTTGACCATAACGTCAATCTACCTTTTTTTTTTTTTTTTTTTTTGAGACAGGATTTCTCTGTGTTGCCCTGACTGTTCTGGAACTCACTCCGTAGACCAGGCTGGACTCAAACTCAGAATCTCTGGCCTCCAAGACTGGCTATGGCCCCTTCCTTCCTTCCTTCCTTCCTTCCTTCCTTCCTTCCTTCCTTCCTTCCTTCCTTCCCTCCCTCCCTCCCTCCCTCCCTCCCTCCTTCCTTCTTTCCTTTAAGACAGATCACAGTGTAGACTGGCCTAGAGCTCACAGAGATCTGCCTATTTCTGCCTTCTGAGTGCTTGGAATTAAAGGTATAGCCTTCACTGCCCGAGGCCCCCACCCTCCACCCCCACTCCCCACCCCCCACCCCTGTTTTGTTTTTTAACTGCTGGAGATTCCTGTAGATAATCTGAGTCATTGGTTCACCAAGTTAAACTTCGGTGGCATCGGTGCTTTGGTCTGTTGTGGGTTCCCTGTCTGGGGTGAGTAGATGTGTGTTTGCATCTCCCCAGGAAAAGTTCTGTCACATGACAGCATCTTCTCCGTTTGCTAAGACAAGAGAAGTGGCTTTCTCTGTAGGGTTTATGAGCTCTCCAGTCCAAGGTTTTGAGGGTGTTTTCAGGACCTGGCATGAGTTCTTTTCTGTAGAGTAGAGATCAAATCCAATCAGAAAGCAGTTGGCTAACCCCATGACAGAGTTGCTATCACAGTGGGCTCTTCTTCCCTGGCTGGTTGATAGAGGTTTACGTTGGATTTACATCTTGAAGACCGTTGATGGAAACTCCCCCTCTGAAATTTACATAGTACTTTCTAGCACCATGAGGCCAAGCCAGCAGGGAGGAAGCTCCCAGTCCAGTTCCAACTCTATTTTTTTGTTTGTTTGTTTCTTACAAACAAGGCATGTGGGTAGCCTCTTAAGTAACAGGGTCTTACCGTTCTGTTCTGGCAGGCCACCACTAACACTGGTAATTACCTGTATGGTTTGGGAGGCCTCAGGAAGCTCCCTGGCCATCAACTCATAGGGAGGTAGCTCACTGAGAGCAATGGGATTTTCCTTTAATGACCTAAGGCTTCTGGAATCAGCTTTCCATTTACATGGGTTATATCTGTGAGGAGTACAAAGGTCCTTGCGTTCACAGATAGCTCAAGGAAAGGAAGCTAGGAATGTTAAACATGTAGGATTGTCTTTTTAGAGGAAAAGCTATATAACCTGTTTTCCATCCAGAAGGCTGGGAATGGAGGTGATTAATAGCCTGTTGGTCTGCACTGTCTGAGGGGCCAGGCCATTCCAAACTCCCATAAGCAGGACCGGAGATGACTAGGTGACATGTGCACCATTTGTATAGCCAGGGGATCCAGCAAGATCTCCCAACAAGGACCAGAGGTGGCTAAAAGCCCAATTGACCTCTGTGCTGTCTGTCTGACTGACACTACATCAGGTCTTTCCCTAGGACCTTAACACATATAGCCTCATCTTTAGAACCCATCTTCTTGGAAGAAGTGGCATAGGGTTTAGTTGAATTTTTTTTCTTTTTTTTTGGAGCTGGGGACCGAACCCAGGGCCTTGTGCTTGCTAGGCAAGCGCTCTACCACTGAGCTAAATCCCCAACCTCGCTTTAGTTGAATTTTACTGTAATTATGACTCCTTGTGTCTAGAAGTCCTGGAAAACCACTGCTTTCTGACTTGCTCCCTATGGTGTGCTCAGTCAGCTTTCTGATGCAACTCAGGACCACGCAGGTGGGAGGGTGGCTGGCACTACCCTCTGTGGGTTGAGCCAACCCACATCAATCAAGAAAATCCCCTATAAGATTGGCCCCAAGACTATCTGAATGGGAGGATTTTTTTCATTGACTCCCCCCCTCCAGATAACCCTAGCTGTGTTGTTGATAAAAAAAAACAAAAAACAAAAAACAAAAAACAAAAAACAAAAAAACTAACCAGAACACCTTCTCCCTCCCTCTCCTGACTTCCTCTCTCCTATCTATCTGACCTCCATAAACCTTTTCACCTTTTACACTTTGGTGTCACATGTATTCTACTAGACCTTCCCCATACATCCCCTTAAAGAATTATTCCCCTATCTACTATCTACCATATATATATATATATATACACATATATATATATATATACACATATCACTCACTCACACACACACACACACACACGTGTGTGTGTGTGTGTGTGTGTGTGTGTGTGTGTGTGTGTTAGAAGCTAGGATCCACTAACAGGGCACGGCATGCTGTCTTTATTTGTTAGAGTTACCACACTTGATTTAATATTTACCAGTCCCATCTGTTTTCTTAAAAACTTTATTTCTCCTTTTTATTGTTTTTTCCCTTCATTCCTCCCTTCCTTCTTTTCTTTTTTCAAGACAGGCTTCTCTGTGTATCCCTGGCTGTCCTGGAACTTGTTCTATTTATTAGACTGGCCTTGAACTCAGAGATTCACCTCCCAAGTGCTGGGGTTAGAGGTGTACACCACCACAGCCTGGTAAAACATTTATTTATTATTCTTGTTTGTGCTTATGCACACTCTTGAGCATGTGTGTGCCATGTATGTGGGGATGTGTGCATCCATGGCACATCCATGTGGAGGTTAGAGGACAACTTTTAGGAATTTCTTTTCTCCTTTCTCTGTAGGTTTTGGGAATCGAACTCAGGTTGTCAAACTGGCTTCAAATTAACAGAGATCTACCTGCCTCTGCCTCCTGAGTGCTGGGACTAAAGGCATGCACTACCACTGCCTGGCACACAAATGAATTTTTTAAAAGATGTATTTGTTTATTACATATAAGTACACTGTAGCTGTCTTCAGACATACTAGAAGAGGGCATCAGATCTCATTACAGAGGGTTGTGAGCCACCATGAGGTTGCTGGGATTTGAACTCAGGACCTCTGGAAGAGCAGTCAGTGCTCTTAACCACTAAGCCATCTCTCCAGCCCACAAATGAATTTTTAATAAAAAGGAGGCTTTATTCAGATATCAGTACCAGGACTACACCTGAGATTCAGGATTCTCAAGCTGTAGTATGCAGCCACTTTGTTTGAGGGTTTATAAGTTCAAAAACCAAACAGTGACATTCTGGGGGTTGTGTTAGCATATATCCTGTCTACATGCAAGCAGGGACTTAATCTGTAACATTGGTCTTACCAATGAGATGACCTGGTTATCTTAAGCAAGCAAGCTTTTTACAGAAGCAGAACTAGATTACATTAGCAGTATGATAGTTATCTTGAATGAATAGAAGTTTTGTTAACATTTTACAAGACTAAACAGTTACAATAGTAGAGCCTGTAACGTTCAGCAAAGTCATCTGTTCTTGGGCAAGCTAACAGGGTACAGCTTTCATAGGCTAGAGGCATTTTTATTTTACAGATCTCGTAAGCACAGTAATTAACTTCAAGCATTGCAATTGACTTAAAGCATTGTTAGCTATCACAGTGCCACCATAAGTGGCTTGAAAATGAATTTTAAACAATCTATGTGGTACATGCATATGTGCACATGTATGAGTGGGGGCATGTCCAACAAGGTTACATCTTCTAATCCTTCCCAAACAGTTCCACCAAGCATTCAAACATATGAGCCTATGGAGGCATTCATATTCTACTCCCTGGACCCTATAGGTTTGTGAAAATATAATGCATTTAGTCCAACTTCAAAAGTCCCCATATGTCTTAATCGTACTTAATCTACTGATGTGAAGAGAAAGCACAGCCAAGGAAACTCTTATAAAAGGAAACTGTAGGCTTAGATTTTTCAAAACCTACTTTTAATAAGGTTTTTCCTTTAGCCCACCATCCAAAGGTAGGGGAGAAGAGATGGTAAAAAGGACAAGTGGACCTGTTTAGAAGTATTTCTTTGGGACTATTCCAATCTCTGTTATCAGAATACCAGTAGTGTCAGGATACCAAACATGAATCAGCAGTAGTGGCCCAATCCAGCAGAAACAGCCAGGCCTCCACGAAATCTGCACAAGCCAGTGAGAGGGAGCAGAGCTAGCCCACATGCAGGATATGGTCTCTGCCATGCCTTTCTCAATAAAGTGAAAATTGGCAAAGATACTATGCAAGTGTCCCATCGCTGCCTGTTGAGTCCTATTTATATGCTCTCCAAACATTACAAGCCCTCCCATGGGTCTTGCCTCAGCAAAACACCACGTGAGTCTGTATTACATGACACTACCAGAAACTTCCACTTAAGGAAACACTTACTTGGATGCGTGCTTACAGTTTCAGCAATTTAGCCTATTATCATCATGGCAGGGGAACAAACAGGCAGACACTGGAGCAGTAGCTCAGAGCTACATCCTGATCCACTGGCAGAGAGAGATAGACACTCAATGGACCTGATGTTGGCTCTTGAAACCTCAAAGTCCACCCCCAGTGGCACACAACTTCCAACAAGATGACACCTCTTAATCTTATTCAAATGATGCCATCCCCTGATGTCTTAGCATTAAAATATATGAGCCTATGGAAGACATTCTTTTTTTTTAAGATTTATTTCTTTTTTTATATAAGTACACTGCAGCTGTCTTCAGACACACCAGAAGAGGGCTTGGGATCCCAGTCTAGATGGTTGTGAGTCACCATGTGGTTGCTGGGAATTGAACTCAGGCCCTCTGGAAGAGTATCCAGTGCTCTTAACAGCTGAGCCATCAATCCAGCTCCAATACTCTTATTCAAAATACATACAATAGTCTTTCACAGTCTCAACACAACTTAAAAGCCCAATGTCTCTTCTGAGACTCAGGCAATCTTTTAATTGTAGTCTCTTATAAACTCAAGAAAGGAAACTACATATTTCTAACACACAATGGCACAGACTTTACCAAATGTTACCAAAGTGAGGAAATATGAATCAAAGCAAGTCTGACAACCCAGTAGGGAAAATTCCAAATCCTGTCGCTCCATACTCAGTGTCAAAGGGCTTAGGTGGCCATGGCCTTCCAGCACGGCTGACCACAACCTATGTCTTTCTCTTGCGCTGTTTCCACATCCTGTTAACAGCTCTCCTTGGCTTTACCATCTCTAAAATCTTGTGGTTGCCAACACAATCCAGGCTTCCATTTCCCAGCCTCACACAATGGCCTCTTAGGGTCTCCATGCAGGGACTCCTCTGACACCTCTCTGTCACCAGCATCTCTCTCCAATGTGGAAGAAGAGTCTACAACTCCGTTAACCACTTATCCTCCAGGACGCTAAATCGAGAACCGTGTTTGGATGACATTTTGCAGTCAAGGCTGAGCCCCTACGTTTGTGACATCTCTCATTGGCTGCTGCCTGTTAGGAGCTGAAAATTCCTCAGGCCGTTCCCTTTTGCACGTTGGAAGCTTAGCTGGTGGGGTCTTGCCCTGAGAGCATCTCTTCCTGAATTCCTTTTCACACTTTCAGTACGAGCCTCCACTCCAACATAAATCTTTCTGTCGCTCTTTTTTTTTGCTACAAACTGTACATTTTGTATTTCTGTTCCACTTGTTCTTCTTCATTACAGATGTGCCGTGAGAGAATCCATGTGACAAAGTCACTATTAAGCCACATTGAAATGTCCTCTGATAAGGAGATTAGTTCATTGTTTTTGGGCAAAGGTAGAAGGCAGCCACATTCTTTGCCAAAGCATCACAAGAATCTCTCTAGCTCAGTTGCTAAAGTTGCTCTCCTCTGATGCCTCCTGAGTTGGGCTGCCACAGTACTCATGGCCCTCTGTGTTTCTCTCTTCCAAGCTTCCACTAGAATGGCCCACTAAACCCTGCTTATAGCAGTCAACCACTTTCCTGGTTCTTTTTTTTTTTCCCCCGGAGCTGGGGACCGAACCCAGGGCCTTGTGCTTCCTAGGTAAGCGCTCTACCACTGAGCTAAATCCCCAGCCCCTCAACCACTTTCCTAGTCCAGAGTCACAGAATCTTCTACATTTCTCCAAAACCACCACGGTCAGCCCTGTCACAATTGTTCACCCCCTGGCATTACTAAGGACCAAATATTCAAATATATGAGTACATGAGAACTATTTTCTTTTTATTTTTTTATTGATTTTTTTGTGAGTTTCACATCATGTACCCTAAATCCCATTTGTCTCCCTGTCCCTTCATATCCACCTCCACCCTTGCAATCTCCAGCACAAAAGGATGAATGAATGAAATAAACAAAACAAAACAAAGCATTAAAAACAAAACCCTCATCGTGGAAGCTGAACTATGTCACAGTGTGTCACACAATATACCCTTTTGTTCACACTTCTTTGCTTGTGTTTGCTGCAATGAACCATTGGTCTGGTTTGGGATCTCTGGTTTCTGCTACACCATCGATACGGGATCCTCACTGGGGCTCTTCTGAGACATCTTGTTGCCTTGTGTCCTGGAGAACCTGCAGCTTTGGATCTGCAGGACTGGCTATGAGGGCTATTTTCATTCAAACTACCTTGTATGCCTACTCGCAGGAGCCTAAGGCAGGAGAGTCAGTGGGTGGAGAGAATATATCTTTGTGTGTAAAATTGTCAGGACTAAATTCTCATTTAAAAATATCTGGGGAGGTGGTGACAGAGAAACAACTCAGCAGTTAGGAGGACCTTCTGCTCTTGGTGGCTCACAACCATCTGTAATGAGACTGTAATGGGACTGTAGCTACGTTGGTGGAGTGCTTTCCTGGAATCAGCAAAGCCGTGGGTACAATCACCAATGCTAAATAAATGGGGTGCCACTGTACACACCTGGAACCCTAGTGCTTTGAGGGAAAAGAGAGGAGAATCAAGAAATTCAAGTTCATTCTCAGCTACATAGAACTCAAGGCCAGCCTATTTGAGGACACATGAAACCTCGACTCAAAAATATGTCGTTTGGGCCTGGCGGCTCACACCCGTGCTCCCAGCATTCTAGAGATTATGGTAGGAAGATTGCCTCAATGGTTAGAGCAATTTAGGCTATATAGTAAGTTCAAGCCAGTTTGGGCTACAAAGTGAGACCCTGTTTTAACAAAGCAAAAGATGTCTTGAAACGTAAATGTTATTAAAGGAATTTTTATACAACACAAAAGGGGTAAGAACAACAAGAAAAGTTATATTAGAGAAGAGCTTATTACAAGCTGGAGAGATGGCTCAGTGATTAAGAGCACTGACTGAGCTCAAATCCCAGCAGCCGCATGGTGGCTCACAACCATCTGTAATGAGATCTGATGCCCTCTTCTGATGTGTCTGAAGATAGCTACAGTGTACTTACATATAATAAATAAATAAATCTAAAAAAAAGAGAGAGGTTTTAAAAAAAGAGCTTATTATATATTAAAATATTTGGGTTGGGGATTTAGCTCAGTGGTAGAGCGCTTGCCAAGCAAACGCAAGGCCCTGGGTTCGGTCCCCAGCTCAAAAAAATTTTAAATATTCTATATACATTTACATATTTCTGTGAGTATAGATATTTGTGTGTAAATATATCTGTGTATATATATCTGAGTGTATATATATCTGAGTGTATATTTGCACATATATGTATCTCTGTGTGTATATGCATTTGTGTATGAGTGTATATGTATTTGTGTGTGTATCTTTGTATATGTATTTGTGTGTGAGTGTATGTGTATTTGTATGTATATGTTATATCTGTGTGCATATGTATCTCTGTATGTGTATGTGTGTGTGAGACATGAATGTAAAGAACTCATTTGGGGGACTGGAGAGATAAGTCAGTGGTTAAGACTGCTGTTCCATAAGTCCTGAGTTCAAATCTCGGCAACCACATGGTGGCTCACAACCATCTGTAATGAGATGACTCAAAGATTAAAGGCAGAGAGTGCGGGGCTGGGGATTTAGCTCAGTGGTAGAGCGCTTACCTAGGAAGCGCAAGGCCCTGGGTTCGGTCCCCAGCTCCGAAAAAAAGAACCAAAAAAAAAAAAAAAAAAAAAAAAGAAGCAGAGAGTGCTTTTAATCTTTGAGTCATCTTTCTAGCCCCTTGAACATAATTTTGAATACTAAAATGATTATGGGAATAACTGCCTATAGAACTGAGCTACCCTTCTAAGGAGCCAACCCACTCCATAAATTACAGAAAAACCAAAGATGTAGAGGTGCTAGGTAGGATGTAGGGTGGTGGTGTAGAGATGAGAACAGACAAGGGATAAAACCCCCAAATTTTGGCTGGTCAGATCGCCCAGCACACCCCACGGCTGTCATGGTAGCCAGACAAGCACTCAACTCCTGACTCCTCCATACTGGAGAAGCTGGACTGGAAAAGTTTCTGACTTGGGAACGTGCAGCACAGCAGAGAGTAAAAATGGCTCATGCACAGCAGGCCTTCCTGCTCTCACGTGGGGCAGAATGGGAGCTGGAGAGATAGCTGAGTAGTTAAGAGCACTGGCTGATTTTCCAGAGGACCCAGGCCAATTCCAGGCACCCATGCGGTAGCTCACACTGGTCTCTAACCCCAGTCTTAGGGGAAAAACTTTTTTTAAAAAAATTTTTAAAAAGTGTGAGGTGGTAAGAGCTCAGGGCTGGGTCATAGCTCAGTAATAGAGTGTCTGCCTAGCATGCACAGGTGATCTCCAGCATTTCGAAGGAAAAAATGGGGAGTGAGAAAAAAATGGGGTGGCAGAAGGGAGTAGAAAAAGCATCATAGTGTCTAGTCCACAGCAACCTTGACATCTCCCTGGGAACCCATTAGTGTATTTTCCTTTTTTTTTTCAAGCAGGGTTTCTCTGTGTAGCCCTGGCTATCCTGGAACTCACTCTGCAGACCAGGCTGGCCTCAAACTCGGAGGTACACCTGCCTCTGCCTCCAGTGCTGGGATTAAAGGCGTGCGACACCACTGCCTGAGGAATACTCTATTCTTGAGTAGTTTAAGGTTTTCTTTTTCCTTTTTCTTAAAGAGGGTTTTGTTTCTGCCTCTGAACTCTTGACTTCATGCTCTCCCCTAGGCAACTCTACAGAACAAACGGCTTAGCCTTGCAATCCAGTATCTCTAGCTCTCTCTCCTTCTCCCTCCCCATCTCCCTTTGTGTGTGTGTGATATGTGATGGTGCTGGGTGTGTGTGTGTGTGTGTGTGTGTGTGTGTGTGTTTTAATTGCTTCTCTACCTAACTTCTTGAGATAGAGTTTCTCATGGAACCAAGGATCCCCCTGGCTTTATACTCCCAGTGACAGGATGTGGGTATGTGCTGCCGCACCCAGATTTTATGTGCTGCCGCACCCAGATTTTATGTGCACTCTGAGGTCTGAACACAAGTCTTTATATAGTGGTACTTCACCCACTAAGCCATCTCCCCACCACAGTCTACTAGTTTTAAAAAATATTTTTTATCATTTTATTTTAAGTTTATAAGTATATCTGTGTACCACGTGTGTCTGGTGCCCTCAGAAGTCAGAAGAGGGCACTGGATCCCCAGAAATGGGAGCTACGGATGATTGAAAGCTGCCATGTTGGTCCTGGTTTCTGATCCCAGGTCTTCTGCAAGACTAAATGCTCTTAACTGCTGAGCCATCTCTCCAGCTCCTCTACTAGCTTTTGCCAGCTTCTTTCTGTAGGTGGAAAACTGAAGGCTCATGGATTTTATCCATTATAGCATGTCATGCAGTTCAAACTGCCTTCAAAGTTGCTAGTTAGCTAGGGATGGCCTTGAACTCGTGTTCCTGCTGTCTTAGCCTTCTGAGTGCTGGGATTACAGGCACTCACCACAATCAGTTCAGAGGTTTAACAAATTTAACCGTTTTTTTTTTTTTGGTTCTTTTTTTTGGAGTTGGGGACCGAACCCAGGGCCTTGCGATTCCTAGGCAAGCGCTCTACCACTGAGCTAAATCCCCAACCCCATTTAACTGGTTTTAAAGCATATGTTTTATTTTAGAAAAACTCAATCAGCCAGGTAGTGGTGGTGGTGGTACATGCCTTTATTCCCAGCACTTGAGAGGCAGAGGCAGGTGGATGTCAGCCTAGCCTACAAAGTGAGTTCCAGGACAGCCAAGGCTACACAGTATAACCATGTCTCAAAAAAAAAAAACCAAACCAAACCAAACCAAACCAAATCAAACCAAACCAAACCAAACCCCATCAATCATATAGAGAAGATATTTTAAAAACATTTATTAATACTATATTACATAAATAATATCGTTTTGATGTTTCCTTAAAAATTGATCCATTATCTTCAGGGATCTGTTACATGAGGTTCCCCCATGCTCCAGAACATAGTCTTGAACCTGTGTACATACAGACAGCACTAAGTGGACAAAGTGGGTTTGAAAAGGCAGAGCGAATGTAGGGGGGGTGGGGATTTGATCAAAGCACATATACGTACATAAAATTATCAAACAACAGGAAGCAAGAATAAATTTTAAATGGAAACTGTGTGTACTGTCTATAATATTTGATTATAATTTATAACACTATGTATGTGGGTATGCTTCCTCTGGTGTTTTCACAACATTTTTGTTTTGTTGACCCTTCTTGTCAAATCAGAGTCGTCTTGCTCCCGTGTGCTTTAGTACCTTTCACGCTCAGCCTTCTCTCATTTTAGAGCTTTGCCCCTTAAGTGCTGGAGTCCAGCTCCAGTGGGGTTCAAGTTGATGGGATTTAGAATCGACTTGGACATAGGCGTCTGAATTTGTCTGTGAGGCATTTTCTTGGTTGGGTTAATTGAGGTATAAGACTTCATCCTGGCTATGGGCCAAAAAAGACAAAGATTGTTGAGCACTAGCCTTCTTTTCTCTATGTTCTATGTGGCACTAGCCTTCTTTCTCTATGTCCCCGATTGCATTTGAGGCAATCGTCTCAAGCTGTTCTTGTCATGACTTTTTTTTTTTTTTTTTTTTTTACCACAACAGGATGCTCCTTGGATCTGGGGGACAAAACAAACCCTTCCTTCTGTAAGTGACTTTTAAAGACAATTTTCACGGCCATAAAACAAGTAACCAGAACATAAAATTGGTACAAGAAGTGGGGTAGACAGATACAGAAATGTGCAGATTGCCAAAATAGAGTTCAAGCAAGTTCGATGTCGTGTTAAAAATGGGACCGTTGAAGAGAAACCCACTGCCCTGCACTGCATCAATAGGGAAAATGCTCCACCCCGGGTTATCACCTGACTCCGCAAACCTTTCAACTTGTGAAAACGTAATTTCATCTGAAAGGGGTGAGCCTGAACTAAGAGAACTACTGAAGGAGTTCCCAGCTCCTCAAAAGCAACAGCCTAGGGATGTGTTTCCTCAGGGTCATCACACTGAGAACGTTGCAACTGTGACCCACCACTCACAGGCCCTGTGTGGTAGCATCATCTGACTAGTAATGGTTTTGACAGAATGAAAGATGAAGCTGAGGGTATCATAGAATCCTGTACTACGGTTCCCAAGAGCCACAGAGGTCAGACGACGTGTAGCTGAGTTGAAATCCTGCAAAGAAGACTTGAGAGCTCGCTACCTGAAAGGTGTGGGTGGGGCTGGAGAGATAAGGACCTACGTTCAATTCCCAGCACCCACATGGCAGCACACAGCTGTCTGTAACTCCTGTTCCAGGGGATCTGACACACACAGACAACACAGGCAAAAGTGGATATAAGAAAATTTAAAAAAAAGAAAGACAGACAGAAAGCTATGGAAGTAAAGCCTAAGTTGCAATGGAGACCTGGAAATCTCAGGATGGTGGAGATGCCAGAATCATGGGATATACATCAAAGAAATCTGTATGTGGGTCAGTAGGAAGGCTCAGCAGGTAAAGGTACTTGGCCCTAAGCCTGGAAACTTGAGTTGTTCCCCCCAGAACCCACAGAGTGGAAGGAGTGAACCAAATCCTGTAAGTTGTCCTCTGACTTCTACTTGTATTCTGGGACATGCACAAGCTCCCCCAATAAAGTTGAGGGATGGGGAGGGAGGATCCATTCAGTTGTCACAGCAGGCAAGGAAACAAACCATGATGAAGTGAGAATGAAAACTCGGCCTAGATTGACTTTGCCCACCTTTGTCCATCTTTAATGCAGGCAGATCATTGACAGCGTATTTAAAACAGAGTGTGACTTGGGAAAAGGTTTCTGGGAAACCATCATTTCAATCCAGGCACATGATAGAGCTTAAGGTGGGACCTCACAGAAACTCCTTTGCAAAGTCCATGTGATCTATCAAAGGTGCTATAGCTAAGAGGCCTAGAATCTGCTGTGGTCTCTGATGAAGACAGCATAGAGGTCAGCAGGCTATAAAGTACATATGACATCCCCCTAAGGATGGATTCTATTAACTGGGAGCTAAACATAAAGGGCTAGGGAGGCGGAGGGTTTGGAATAAACATTTTGGGTTAGGTCTATGGAGCTTCCACTGATAATCTACTCCTGGCTTTCTGGATGGGAAAACAGACATTTTTTCTCCTCCATTGAGGAGTGGCCCCTGCATGTTTAACATCCTGGTTTCCCTAGTGATCTGTAGGCAAGAAAACCATTGTGCCTCCAACACAAAGTTAAAATAGAAAGATAAATAAAGGAAAACTGTCTGCATGGGGTGGAGCTTAATCAGCAGAGAGGTATGTTCTGCTGGCAGCAGAGTTGGAGGGGCAGGGCTAACTACACTTCTAGAGTCCAGTTAGGTCCATGAAGGTGCCAGATGCCAGACAGTTTAGGACTTGCTTTGGTCTGAGCAATCCTTGCTATGCCCTGTTCTTCCATATTGAAATAGTAATGTTCATTTTGTGACACTGTATATTGGAAATATGTAGCTCAGAAATTTAAAAACATTAGTGTGTGTGCATACATATGCACACACATGTATGTATGTATGTATGTATGTATGTATGCTGCAGGTTCACTGGCCTCCTGTCTATGCCTCCCATGCTGTTGTAAGAATGCTCAGATTACAGATGTGTCTAGTTTTACATGAGGTCTGGAGATCTGAACTCAGATCTTCATGTTTCTACAGCAAGGGCTTTACCCACTGGTCCATTTCCCCAGCCTCTGGCTTTATCTTAACTAGTTCTATCTGCAACTATCCTACTTCCAAATAAGGTTACATTCTGAGGGTTCTTATTTCAGTGAATCTTTTGAAGGACAGAAACACAATAAATAACAAAAAGAGGCAAGTCTGTATTTTATAACTAGATGATGTCTCAAAAACAGGTCTTTCAGCCATAATGATCATAGATTCTCATAAAATAGAATACTATGCAGCAGTCAAAATAAAGAACAGCTTCATAAACTATGGATATATATCTCAAAAACAAAATTGGATAAAAGTCCCAAATTTTAATCTTTCCAGACAAAGTTTTATACCACATTAATGGTTCCATCACCATTAAGTGGAATGATACATAATTGTTTAGTAATAACTTTGATTAATAAATGCTCAAGTATTATGTTCTTTTAGCATCCATCTATCTAAGGAGATACTCATTAAAAAAATAGAGAAGGGCATATACAGCGCCATCTAACACTCCTGATCACCTCTTTTAAATTTCTCCTTCCAGTTTTTTCATAACCCAACTTCTGTCTCTTTAAGAACTCAATCATACCGGAAGTGAGAATGCTGGGACGGCCAGGTCTAGGGCATGATGGGAATAGAGGGTGGGAATCAGGGCTAGGAACGTCCAATTACCTCAGGTTTAGCACATAAATAGGAGTGCGCACGCGCAGTTGGTAAGGCGGTACGTTGCAATTGCTCAGGCGATTCCAGTAAAGAGATTTACTATCGTCCCCACGGGAGACCTTGAATGCTATTGTGCATTCTCCGACTGGAGTCTCATTGGAGGTGGATGTCCTGCGGGGCTATAGAAAGCCGCTCGGGCCGGTGGGCTTGTGGGAGGAGCAACGTACCACGTGCCCAAAGGGGGCGTGACTCTCCACGTGACTAGGCGCCGCAGGTGGATCTGGGTACCCTCACGTGACAAGGCCCGTCATTTTCTGCCGGGGGCGGAGTGGCAGCTCATCACGTGACGCGCGGCGGGCTGCGCAGCGGTGGTGCCATAGCATCCTGAGGCTTGCTGGAGTTGGTAGCTCGCGCGCTTAGTTGGAGACTGAGTTCCTCCGCTGGCCCTTGTGGACAGGCTGGGGGAATTCTGGTTGCGAACGGGAACGCCGGAGAATTTGCGACATTCAGAGGAGGGATACGCGCCTGTAGATGGTCACAACTGTGGCAAGTGGTGGAAAGTTCTCGACCCGGCTTCCCGACAGGGTTTTAAAGACCTGTTGTTTCTATGGCTGGCTGGAATTGATGAAAGGCCTTTTGCGAGGGTTACCTTTTTTAGCTTAGCTTACATTTGTACAGTTTGGGAATCTGAAAAGAGCCCAGATTTGCGTTTATAGCAGCTGTTCTCAACTTGTGGGTCGCGACCCCTATTAGGGGTCGCAGATCAAATATTTACATTACAATTCATAACTAGCAAAATTACTGTTATGAAGTATAGTCACGAAATGATTTTATAGTTGGGGGTCATCACAACATGAATTGAGTTTAGGAAGGTTGAGAAGCACTGGTTTATAGGAAGACGTTAGGGGAGTCGCCTCCAGAACGTCCAATTGGTCCACCTGCAAACGGGAATCTAGCGTTCCAGTTGTGATGACGTCTGAGGCTCTGAAGTGACTTTAGGCTGAGTTAGAGGCAAAGGTGAGGCATTTGCCTTACTTGGAGAAATCAAAGCAGACATGGGTCTCAAGTCAATGCCCACGCAATCAGAAATGAAGTACTGAGTCCAGCTGAGTCCCCTTGGTAGCTTCCTTCCGTGGCTTGTTCAGCCAGTCTCTATCTCAACAACCTTCGATATAGTAAAGACCATAGTGCTTGTCTAAGACTTTTCTCATTGGAAGGTAGCAAATCCAGGAGCAAAAAGAAGTTAGTCCTAGTCCCAGAAGTCGCTCAAATGCTCGACCCTGAAGCTATGAGCATGTTAGTATGAAGGAAAACAAAACCCGAGTACCAATCCTTTATATTATGTTTTAGGAGCCATCTTAGTTTTAGATGGGAGAAGAACTCTGCATAAACAGTTAGAATGAAAGAACCTTTGGATGGGGGATGCGACAAAGCAATGGCACAACAAGGGCTTCTGGACAGAATTAAAGAAGAACCTGATGATGCTCATGTAAGCATTTTCTTTTGTCTTTCTAAATACCAATAATAATAATAATAATTCTTGTTCTTGTTCTTGTTGTTCTTGTTGTTGTTCTTCTTCTTCTTCTTTTCTTCTTCTTCAGAATTGGAAATGACTGGTACTCGATGGTTTCTGGTTTATAAGTTGATACAACCCAATTGACTATTTTTTCATGCATTAGATGAGTCCTGTGGAGGCTGAGGGATATATGGTTAAGTAGTAGAGTGCATTCCCAGCGCTGAGTATGCGGTTCTCAGTGCTAGTCCAAAAATGAATGGATCCTCCAAACTGCTTTCATTAGAAACGTATTCCTGCTACAATTGCTGGTGGGTGACCCTGAGAGGTGATGATCCTAAGTAGAGGGTCTGTCATTACCAGGAGTGGATTTGTTTTGAAAGCCAGTTGAGTACTTTGCTTGTTGGCTTGTTCTTTCTTGGGTGCTCTCCTACCCTTGGCCACATTGTAATGTGACTAGAAGACTGACTAAATACAGCCCTGGTGTCTTGGAATTCACAGCCTCTAGAGCTGTGAGAAAATTCCTTTTCTCCTAAATGATCCTGCTGCATAGTTTTCTATTAAAGCAACATGAAAAGAGCTAAGAGAGTGTGTTAACCAGGTTCTTAGTGCTTTGGATGAGAAAAGGTCCTGGTAAGTGTGATAGTTGTTTTTGTTAAACAAATATAGAGGCTGGAGAGATGGCTCAGCGGTTAAGAGCACTGACTGATCCTCCAGAGGTCCTGAGTTCAAATGCCAGCAACCACATGGTGGCTAACAACCGTCTGTAATGGAATCTGATGCCCTCTTCTGGTGTGTCCATGAGTACAATGTACTCATACATAAAATAAGTAAATCTCAAAACAAAACATGTAGAAACAGTAATGATGATTAGCAACACCAGATGGTGTATTGTGTAATATGTATCATATAAAATAGTATGTGGCATTAATGGGATTATTATTATCAATGCATGCTTGAGAGTGTGCCATTATCACTCTCACATCTATGATACTATTCTTATTTTATCCGTGAGGATATCAGAGCTCAAAAAAGCCAAGCATGTATATGGATGAGTTAGTAAACATTAGATAGGGCTCAAACCTAGACAGTAAGATTTCAGAAAACCTGCCCCTCCATATGTAGCTTGAGTCAAGATTAAACAGATCAGAACCTTATGAATTTTGATTTTGATTTTAAGAGCAATGGAGGGACATTATAGGGTTAGTTTGTTTTGTTTTTGAGGCAGTCTCATGTAAGCCAGGCCCTCCTCAGATTTACCCTGTAGCTGAGGGTGACCTTTAATTTCTGATCCTCTCGCCTTTGATTCTCAAGTGCCAAAACTACAGGCAAGAGCCTCCATGCCAAGTTTTCATTGTGGGGACAGTGATGTGAAACAGATTTGTATTTGGAAAGATCATTTTGGCTATCTCCTAAAGAGAGATTAGAAACAAAAATAATCTGTGAAGTAGAGAGTCTGTTATTTTGGCAATAATTTTTTTTATCTTCTTTAGCAGTTCTTTGTTTTATGATCGTTAGTTACTGACCTTATTGTAGAAACAAAGCAATAGTATTTAACCTACTGAAAATTAATGAATTAAGATTTAACGTCTCACCCCATCTCACAGCAGGATTATTCCAGGACAGAAGTGGCAGATAGGTTTTGTCTTGGTTGTGAATTCCATGCTGTCTCTACTCTGGCAGTGAGTGGAGAAGGTTGGAAGGTGGTGTTTGCAGTGTGTGCAGTGAGTGGTGGAGGCCTCCAGTCTGCTGACACCTCTCATTATGCTTTCCTTCCCTTGAGCTGGTAAATTGTTCCTCTTGCCTTATCCCCTAAAACCACTTGTTTGCCAGGTTTTGTGGATTCTGCATTTTAAATTTATTTTGAGTCTCTCTTCCGTTTCCCCATTTTATTATTTTTCTTTTTTTTTTTTTTTTTTTTTTTTTTGGTTCTTTTTTTCGGAGCTGGGGACCGAACCCAGGGCCTTGCGCTTCCTAGGTAAGCGCTCTACCACTGAGCTAAATCCCCAGCCCCTTATTATTTTTCATGTGAAGTACCTTGCACCCTTCACTCGTGTGGTCTTTCAAACACTGAGTACTGGTGCCATTGTATTCTATTTAAAAAATCATGTATTTACATTGGTGTTCTGCCTGCTTGTGTGTGTGTCAGATCCTGTAGAACTGGAGTTACAGACAGTTGGAAGCTGCCTTGCGGGTGCTAAGAATTGAACCCAGGTCCTTTGAAAGAGGAGCAGTGCTCTTAACCACTGAGCCAGTGAGCCAACCACTTTTATTTATTAAATTTTAAAATTATTTTGTTTTATTTTTTAATTTTTTTTCTTCTTTTTTTTCGGAGCTGGGGACTGAACCCAGGGCCTTGCGCTTGCTAGGCAAGCACTCTACCACTGAGCTAAATTCCCAACCCCTTATTTTTTAATTTTAATACTGTTTTTAATTTGCGTCTCTCTCTCTCTCTCTCTCTCTCTCTCTCTCTCTCTCTCTCTCTCTCTGTCTGTGTGTGTGTGTGTGTGTGTGTGTGTGTGGTGTGTTTATTTATGTGTGTGTCACATGAGTTTGAGTCCTCTGGAGATAAGAAGATGGCATTAGATCCCTGGCTAGAGTTTTAGGTGTTTGTGAACTGATCGACTGGGTCCTGGAGCTGAACCTAGGTCATCTGGAAGATTAGGCATGGTGCTGGAAAAGTAGCCTAGAGTTTTATCCTCAGTCATTAGTTGACAGAGACAGGAGGCCTGATCTGGGCTTTTGAAACCTCAAAGCCCACTCCAGGGACCCACCCCCTCCAACAAGGCCACACCTCCTAATCTCTGTCAGTTCACCAGTTGGGAAGTAGCATGCAGTTTTACGAGCCTGTCAGTGCCATCTCATTCAAACCACCACAATTATGGCTGCTTTCTGAGCAGCATCCTAAAAGCTCTTCTGTCTAGGAATTTCCCATGCCAAACGAATTAGTTTGTTTCCTTTAAATTCAACTTCATTCAAGTTCTCAGGACCCAGGCAGAATAAAAACAGATCGTTGGCCAAACTCTCACATGAATGAGCCCATCTTAGTTTCTGAGAGTCCTTGTTTTCCTCCCAAAGCTCATGTGTCAGGCTGCCCACTATCCACATGTATTTTAGCATTCTTCTCACCCAGGCTCCTACCATAATGGCACATTAAAGCTCTGCTTCCAGCATTCAGGGGCTTTCCTAACTCAGAGTTCCAAACCTCCATATTCCTCCCACACACTAGTTCTTTTTTTTTTTTTTTTTTTTTTTTTTTTTTTTTTGGTTCTTTTTTTCGGAGCTGGGGACCGAACCCAGGGCCTTGCGCTTCCTAGGTAAGCGCTCTACCACTGAGCTAAATCCCCAGCCCCACTAGTTCTTAACAGTACTGAACTGGTTACTGCTTGCTCCCTGGTGAGTGTATGGTGTTGGGTTATCTCCTGGTGAAAAAATGGAAGGGCAAGAAAATCTGTATAGAACAAACAAACCAGAGGGGATAGTCCCACTGTCAGTAAACAGTTCCACACTGTAAGAAAGAAACCGTTTTAATAGCCTAATCACTTTCGAGGAGTCCCACTTTTCTCAAGTCTGTTGAATTGGAGGGCAGATTTCTTTTTCTTTTTTAACCCATGCAGTGTACAGTGGCGACCTGCCTGCACGACACACTGGTGCAACAGTGGCACAGAAGGTTGTGGCAGTGTCCAACTACTGTCTGCTTGGATTTAAGGTCCGCTTCAAGGGCTGGAACCCATATTCACTGATAGTGCTTGGGTGGCCAAGGACCTGAAACTAGACAGGTCATGGACCTAGGGGGAAAACAGTACTGTTGTACTGCTAAAGGAACGTAGCAATACAGTGACTACTAAGGACACTCTGCTATTCTCATAGGTCAGTGTCTTCTCAGCTTTCATCAGAGAAGCTTCCTCCTGCAGTAGATGGGAGCAAATACAGAGACCCAAAAACTAGGCAATGTTCAGAGAATGAGAGACCTGAGTTAGGAAAGCTCCTCATTCATAAATGGAAGGTCTCCATCAAATCCCTCTCCTCAAGGCTCAGGGAACTTTGCAGAAGAAAAGGCAGGAGGATTGTAAGATTTGGTGGGAATGAAAGGCACCAAGGAAAGAAGGCCTTCTAGACACAACAGGGGTGATGATGCACATAGGAACTCACAGAGACTGGGACATGCACAGGGCCAGCACTGAGAGGGGAAGTGCATACAAGCCTCCATCTCTAACCCAGAAGCTAAGGAAAGTTAGTCTTCCCCAGCAGAGTCTAACTGGGCCTAGTAGTAGATGGCTGATGCAAAATTAACTCAGGGGTACACTTGGAGGTCCCTCAGCTTATAATAGTTTTCCTGGATGTTTTTAAACCTTACAGGCCTTTTGTTTGTATGTTTTCTGATTTTGTGTTCTTATGTGAATGCCTGTCTCTTTTTATGTTCCTTGTGCTTTTTGTTGTTACCTGTTTATTTTCTAATGAGAGAGAAAGGGTGTAGATTGTTTGGGTGGACAGGTGGGAAAGGATCTGGGAGGAGTTAGGGGAGGGAAACTGATTAGAATTTACTGTATGAAAAAGTATATTTACAATTAAAAGGAAAAATAATATGTTTTGGGTTTTGTTTTTGTTTTTGTTTTTGTTTTTGTTTTTTTGAGACAGGGTCTCTCTGTGTAGCCCTGGCTGTTCTGTAACTTATTCTGTAGACCAGGCTGGTCTTAAATCCAGAGATCTACTTGCCTCTGCCTCCTGCAAGTGCTGGGACTAAAGGTGTGCGCCACCACTGCCCAGCAAAAAAAATATTTTAATTGAAATAGAATTATCTCCTCTCCTTTTCTTCCTTTCAGCCCCCTCTAGGCACCTTCCTTCCAGACCCTCCTGTGTCCCTTTCCAAGTTGATGGACTTTTTCTTTGTTAGAGAGAGAGAGAGAGAGAGAGAGAGAGAGAGAGAGAGAGAGAGAGAGTGTGTGTGTGTGTGTGTGTGTGTGTCTGTACAAATATGTGTGCACAACCTCCTGACAACCTCTATATGTAGTTCCAGGGCTGACCACTCTGCACTCTGCACTGGACAGCCTCATTATTGGGAGAGGCTAATCCTCTGTCTTCCAGCAGTCATTAATTGCCTGTATTTCTTTCTGTTGGGGTGGGATTCCATTAAATTCTTACCCTTCTGTGTAAACATGTTCATTGATAATGCAATTGGGAATAAAATCTAAAAGTCATTTCTTTTATACTTTTTCCAGCAAGAACGTTGACATAATTGGCTGTGTTAGGTGTGCCTGAAGATCATGTAGTCAAGTGACTTAAAAGCAGCCACTAGATGAACTACTGGGCAATGATTGGCTGTTTTAGAATTGTTTTAACTAGTAGCCCCATTGCATTGAATTCAAGAGGGAATCAAAGTGAGACCATGGAGAAAGAATGACGTACTTGTTTTGAACATTGTGTGTATATATATGATTTGTGTGAGTGTGGGCGTATATGTGCCATGACAGGGGTGTGGAGGCTAGATGGAAGCTTTCCTGGGTTGATTCTTCCCATCATGACGTCAGCAGATGGCTCAGGTCATCAGGCTTGCACAGCAAGTGCCATTATCCCATTATCTGTGAGCTTCCACACCAGCCCAAGAATGAAATACTTGTAAAGTGTGACAGGAGGAAAGGGAGAATAGTAACAGCTTCTAATCTTCACTAATATATGAAGAGAGAGCCGAAGGAACCTTAGAGAAGTGGAAGGGAAGAGGGCACTGGGTGGGGTGATGATGAGGAAGGAAGGAGTCCTGAGTACTTAGTCACAGGTGCCTTTTTCTGGGAGGTGACAGAACAGCTTGTTAAGTGGTTTGCACATAGAGTGGAAAGGGAATAATGATGGTTGCTTGTTTTCATATGGTGAATTGAAACCAGTGAACAAGAAACATAGGAACTGCAAGCAGTGAGAATTTAAAACTCGGGAAATAAGGTGTGAGGGTTGGCATCTTTAACCCTGACGAAGGCAGCTGTGTCTCTAGGAGCGGACACCAGCCTGGGCTATATAGGGAGCTCCAGGCCAGCCAAAGCTAGTGAGACCCTGTCTCTACAGAACAAAACAAAAACCCAACAACCAATGAGCCTCACCACTGCCCCAGCCTTCCCCCTTAAACAAAACAAAACAAAACTTGAGGGAGCTGTATCTAGAGCATCAGATAATATTACAGGTTGATAAGATAGCATAATTTCATAATTTTTAAATCTTAAGCATTCTTTCTGGTACACGGAGAAATTGACTGTGGTGCTTCCACTCCTCTGCCTGTGTCAGTAAATAGTTTAATAAATATTAGCCTGAAACTAGCTGAGAATGACCTCATTCTCCTGCCTCCTCCTCTTGACAGCTGAGACTATCATAGCTACCTTGTGTGATGATAGGAATGGAACCCAAGGCACTCTCTCAGTTGAGCTACATCCCAAGTCCGACCCCCCTTCCGCCAATAAAACTTTCTGTTTTGAAATATATCGGTCATTCAGAAGGAAAAAAAATGAGGAAATTGATTTCAGCATAAAGGTAGCTTCATCTTAACAATTTTTTGTTGCTTAAGGCTTATGTATTCTAAGTTTTTTGTTTTTTATTAAAAGTTTTGTTTTTGTTAAAGATTTATTTATTTATTCTATATAAGTACACTGTAGCTGTCTTTAGACACACCAGAAGAGGGCATCAGATCTCATTACAGCTGGTTGTGAGCCACCATGTGGTTGCTGGGAATTGAACTCAGGACCTCTGGAAGAGCAATCAGTGCTTTTAACCACTGAGCCACCTCTCTCCAGCCCTTTTTGTTTGTTTTTTGAGACAAGAGTCTCACCCTGTACAACATACCTTGACTTTAAACTCACTATATATGCCAGACTGGCTAACAACTTGTGCTATCTCTTTTCTTAGTCTTCCCAAGTACTGAGTTTTTTTTTTTCTTTTGGTTCTTTTTTTCCGGAGCTGGGGACCGAACCCAGGGCCTTGCGCTTCCTAGGCAAGCGCTCTACCACTGAGCTAAATCCCCAACCCCAAGTACTGAGTTTTTAATGGGCTAAACCACCACAGCCAGCTTCATTTTTTTTTTACAACCCAGTTTCATTTTCTAATATTTAAAATAGGTATATTAAGGATAAAACTGATTTAGCTTATAGTTATACTTAAAAGTTCTGTGTGTGTGGGTGCCCTGGAGCTGGAGTGATAGGCAGCCGTAAGTTGCCCAGGGCTGGTGCTGGGAACCAGATTGCATTGAAATTTTTGTATCTCGTTGATCACTAATAGATATGACAGATTGTAAATCTATTGGCTACATTGACTGTTTAGGGCCTAAGACCTTAGCTCAGTTGGTAAGAATATGTTTGCCTAAAATGAACAAAATCATGGGTTCAGTCCAGCATTGCATAAGCCAGGTGTGGCAGCTCATGCTCGTAATCCTGGGTAGAGCCTGAAGGATCAGAAATCGGAGGTCAGCCTAGGCACAGGAGGCTGTCTCAGAGGGAAAAGCCAATCACTAATTAAGATCTGACTTTATGGCACTCATGTTTAGTCTCATGGTCCACTTTCTTGTGATAAGAGCGTGCTACTTACTTGTTATAAGTAGTGTGCAGATACTCGTACAGGTAGTACAATCTGAGATTAGATTTCCAGTATTCACCTAAAAAGCTGAAATAGCATCCAGAGACCACACCATATATGAAATACCCTATTGCTAGAAGCCACTAGAAGCAGCTCAGGTAAGGGGTGACTGGGATTCCTGCAGCCATCTTATTCAGACTCCCTTGGAGAAGGAGAGCTGCGGTGGTCATTCTTTTGCAGTGGCATAGGGATCTGGTCAAGAAATTAGAGGGTTACAGATCAATGCTCCTTTGGATACTGGATGTCTAACTGGTGCTCGATTGTAAAATTAGGTATTTATTGTTGGGTAACTTGAATTCATGGATTTTTTTAAAACTCAATGTTCAGATGTCACTGTTCCTTGGATTCACTTGTTTGCCAACTGAATTGATTGAAATAAAGCAGACAGTGGTTGTACATTTGTAATAACTTCTGTGTAATAAGGTGTACCGTGACTGAGGAGAACACCTGACATTGATGTCTGTCCTCTACACGCAGGCACACATGCTCACTTTCACTTTCACGGACCACACAAATGTGCAGGCACACACACGCACACAGAAGCAGTGTTCAAGACTTTGGATTGATAGATACTCTCACCTGTCAGGATTACTTTTGAAAAGTAGATCTAACTGCACATGTTTTTTTAATTTTGAAAGATGGTCTTTGTAAAGATTGTTATCTGTTCTAATAATTCTGATTTTTGAAGTATTCGTGAAGGAGGCTAGGATTAGGATGTATAAAAGATATATGTGACAGAATCAGATGTTTAATTGAATTTCTAGTTAATTCAGGCATACGGTATTTATTTCTCTCCCTCTCCCCTGTTTTGTTTTTAAGGAATATGGACCTCAGGAAAGTGAACTAAAAATCAGTGCTGTGTTTTCAGCCAGTGACACTTCTCTTGGTAAGAAATAGGATGAGCTAAGTCTGGTACTGTTCGTATTGTTCAGTGGAACTGAGGGAAGCACTCTTCCTGTAAGTCTCTCTCCTCCTTTAGAGTATAGCTTTCAGAGTGGGAGCCAACCATCATTGGTCTTTTAAAAATTGAAAGACATTAAGATTAGGAGCTGGAAGGATGGCTCCAAGGTGAAGACCTCTGCTCTTCCACAGGTCCTGAGTTCAGTTCCTAGCAACATCTTGGTGGCTCACAACCATCTTAATGGGATCCAATGTTGTCTTCTGGTGTGTATGAAGACAGTGGCAGTGTACTCATATACATAAAATAAATCAATAAATCTTTTTTTTTTTTTTTTTTGGTTCTTTTTTTCGGAGCTGGGGACCGAACCCAGGGCCTTGCGCTTCCTAGGTAAGCGCTCTACCACTGAGCTAAATCCCCAGCCCCTAAATCAATAAATCTTAAAAAAGTATATATCAGAAAAGGATTCATGTATTAAAGAAATGTATGTTTTATAAAACTTCTGCTTCTAGCTGAGTGTGGTAGAGCATGTCTTTAGTCATAGCATTCAGTAAGCAGATGCAGGAGGATCTCTGGGTTCAGGCCAGCCTGGTCTACAAAGTGAGTTCCCAGATAGCCAAGGCTACACAAAGAAACCCTGTCTTGAAAACAAAATGAAACAAAAACCAACCAAACAAAAGCCTTTCTGTTTCTGTCAAGTTATACATGCACAAATATATGTGTATAAGTAGCTGAAAGTGGTGTATACCTGTAACCACCATTCTTGTGAGTTTGAGACAGGAGGATTGTAAGTTTGAGGCCATCCTGGGCTATATATAGTGAGGAGCACTCTCTCTCTCTCTCTCTCTCTCATATATATATGTACACACATATATATACATATATATTTATTTATTTCTCTCCCTCTGTGTGTGTGTGTGTGTGTGTGTGTGTGTGTGTGTGTGTGTGTGTATGTATGGATCTTGTCCAGCATATGTGTATATGAGAACTAGTTATAAACTAAAACATGATACTTTGTAAGGGTTGTGATAAGGAGAAGTTGAGACATCTTGTTTTGGAGAGTAGTAGTTATTACTTTCTTACTATAGTGGCCTTCAAAACAAAGTTTTTACCTTGAAAAGAAAATACACATTAGTGAAACTGAAATTGTTCTCTTTTCTGTTTTTGTCTGTTTTGTTTGTTCTTGTCTTGATAGGTTTTCAGGTTGGTCTACCATCCCCTGGCCTGAGTGCATCATTTCCTGCAGTTCCAGCTGCTCAAGTGTTTTGTTTTGGTTGTAAACAACTGCTTCGTAAGGGGCAGCCTACGTACCGTAAGGCAGGGTCTGCCCAGCTCTTCTGTTCCATGGGATGTGTCATCACGTTCTCCTCAGCGGTCTGCGTGCCTCCTCTTCCCAAGAGAACCTGCGCACACTGCTCCAAGTACAGTTCCTAAGCTTGCACTTTCACTTCCGTTTGCTTTCTTAGTTAAGGTCTCTCTGTGTAGGCCAGGCTGGCCCTGAACTCACAGAGATTCACTTGTCTTTGCCTCAAGGCATTAAGATATGCACCAAGCCTGGCTTCCTTGCTTTACTTCTTAAAGTGCATATTTTAGCTCAAACATGTTACTGCCACTTTTAGTCTCTTTAGCATTTTTCTAAGGAAATCTCTTTTTAGTTAGTGTAGGAATTTGGGAATTACTCTAAAGATTTCAGCACTAAACAGGTGATCTGTATTAGAAGTGTTGCCTAAACCAGTTTTCTCTCTCTTCTGGTTTAAAATTTACTATGAAATGAAATAAACAGTTGGTAAGAATTGTAATTTATTAGTTCTATAAATGTGGATGGACACTACTTAAAATATTCAACAGTTCTCGGGGTTGGGGATTTAGCTCAGTGGTAGAGCGCTTGCCTAGGAAGCGCAAGGCCCTGGGTTCAGTCCCCAGCTCCGAAAAAAAGAACCAAAAAAAAAAAAATTCAACCGTTCTCTAAAGTAATTGAGGAACAGAAAATATTGTCTCTCAAAAGGATATAAAAGTTATTTAAATCTTTAGGAAGTGGAAACTCTTGGTGACAGAAATGGCCTCTGTTCTTATGTCTCTGGGCTCTTGTTGCTTAATAGCAATGCTTTGCTGCAGTGGTAAAGAAAGATCCGTGTCACATGAACACAGGACATTTGGTGAAGAGACGTTTTTGTCCATCTCTCTGGTGACTGATTTCTAGGAATATAGTGTAAAGCTGCTAGTTTTTCCTCCATGTTTCATCCTCTGGAACCAATGGGGTTTGTCAGTGGTCATCCCATAGCCACATCTTTTTTTTTTTTTTTTTTCTTTTCTTTTTTTTTTGGAGCTGGGGATCGAACCCAGGGCCTTGCGCTTGCTAGGCAAGCGCTCTACCGCTGAGCTAAATCCCCAATCCCCCATAGCTCCACATCTTGACACACATGTCCTCTTTTGAGACGTTTGTGCAGCTGCCTAGCAGTGATAGCATACGCCTTTAATCCCAGCACTTGGGGGGCTGAGGGAGTAGTTCTCTGAGTTCGAGGCCACTCTAGATGGAATGAGTTTCAGGATAGACAGGTCTATACAGAGAACCTCTGCCTCAAAAAACAAAAAAAAAACAAAAACAACAACAACAAAAAAACCTAAAAGAAAAAAAAAGTTGGTTTTTAAAGCTGGGTTCAGCTGTAGAACACCAGCTTGGCATACTACATTTCTGGGTCCCGTTCCAGTGCCACAGGAGGTGGTTTTAGAGTAGAGATTCTATCCCTTACAGACCTGGGCTAGGCATTTTCACTCTATTTTTTAAACATCAGTTTTCATTAGGTAAAATGTACTTCCTAGGATTTTAATGAGGCAGCATTAGCATAGAACTTAGAATATTATAAATGTTTAATAAGTGGGATCTTATTAATAAAGAATTTAAGTAATTGTGTGTTTGTAATTATATTTATAATTATGTAATAATATTTTTGTGCATGATATTATCTTAATTTTTATGTATACGAATGCTTTGCCTGCATGTGTATCTGTGTACCACATGCATGTCTGGTGCCACAGGAGCCAAAGAATGCTTCAGATCTCCTGGGACTAGAGTTACAGATGGTTGTGAGTTGCCCCGTGGGCACTAGGAATCAAACCTTGATCCTCTGTGACAGTATCCAGTGCTTTTAACCCATGAGCCATTTCTTAGCCCCAGGCTTTTGATTTGTTTGTTTTTGAGACAAGGCCTCACGTAGCCTAGATGGGCCTTGAACTGACTGTAGCTAACCTTAAAACTGAGATCCTCATTGCCCCTACCTCTCAAGTACAAGAGTTATATAGACAAGTGCTATTGCACCCAGCTGAGTATATTTCTGTTTTTAGTGAAAACACTCTTCAGAATCACTACTTGATCTGGATGCAAGCATATCCACTTATTTCCAAGATTTCATGGTTGGTTGGTTGGTTCAAAAAATGTTTTTATATATATTAATTTTGTATGTTCTGTCTATCTGCCTGCTGCCTGTCTCTGTCCCTCTCTCTCTCTGTGTACACAAGATCAGAAAACAACTTGTGGGAGTTGGCTCTACTCTGAGGGCCTGTAAGTCACCCCAGGTTGTCAGGCTCAGTAAAGCATTTCCGCATGTGAGCTGACTCACCAGCTTTTCATGACTGTTTTGTGAGACAGGGTCGGACATAGCTCGTTGGGGCTAAACTTGAACTATTTTCTTTCTTTCTTTCTTTTTTCTTTTTTTTTTTTTCAGAGCTGAGGACCAAACCCAGGGCCTTGCACTTGCTATGCAAGTGCTGTACTACTGAGCTAAATCCCCAACCCCCCCTTGAACTATTTTCTAAATGATTTTTTTAGTTTTTATTTTATGTGCATTGGTTTTTTTGCCTGAATGTTTGTATGAGAGTGTTAGATCCCCTGGACCAGAAGTCGTAGACAGTTGTGGTTGTCATGTAGGGGCTGGGAATTGAATCTAGGACCTCTGGAAGAGTAGCCATTTCTCTAAACCACTGGGCCATCTCTCCAGCCTCTGACCTCAAACTTTCAAGTGCTGTGTGTACCACTGGACCCCGTAGAAGCATATATGTATAAAACTATGTTTAGGTGAATTTTAGAAAATTTAGATAATTTTTATTTTCCTTTCATGGCTCACCACACAGTAGTTATGAATAATAGAGGTATGTGGGTTGGGAGACGGCTCAAAGATAACGAGCTTGCTCTATAAGTATGGGGACTTAAATTTGATTCCTAGCACCCAAAGAAAATGCTGGACATTACTGCTGGGCACAGTAGTTCACACCTTTAATCTCAGCATTTGGGAGTCAGAGACGGATGAGTCTATGACTTGAGGCCAGCCAGGCCCACATTGTGTGTTCCAGCCCAGCCAAGGCTACATGGTGAGAATAGTGAGATATTATTTAAAAAGGAGATCTTTATCTAAAATGCTAGGCATAGTGGTGATCCCAGCACTGGGGAGGTGAACACATGAGGGCCTCACACGACCAGGCAGCATATGGTAATTGGAGAGCCTCAGGCCCAGTTACAGATCCTCTCATGAACAACAAGGTGGATGCTGCCTGAGAAGGGATGACGCGACCCTGGCCTCTACACACATGTGTGTGCATGCACGCGTGCGTGCGCACGCGCACACAAAACGCTGTACAAAGTATAGGCTAATAGAATGATTAACTCTAGACTCTGGATTTGAATCCTGGTGTCAGTTGACTGTGTGAGGCAATTTCACCTCATTTAGTCTCTGTTTGAAAATGGAAATGATAGTAATATTTAGCTTAAAGTATTTTCTGTGATGTTTAATGCCTGGCATATAGTCATAATTCAATGTATTTACATATGTAATACAGCAGTCATCATTATTATGCTGTCCTCCCTCCTCTAGTGTTTCTATTTTGAATGTTTCTTTCAATTTTTATACTTTTTAGAAGAATAGCAGTATTTAGCCTCTATCTTACTGGGTGCTGTTTTCAATGCTTATTGAAATAATTTGCTCTTGTGAAATGGCTCTAGAAATCTCACAGAACTGCTAAGTTATTTGTGTTGTGTGCTCTTGGGATTATCTCTTGTGCAGTGCGCACAGGATATATTTCTGTACTGGCAGATTTGAGGACAGACTGGACTTTGGTATCGTTACTTTTATGAAGCACCACTGTCTCAGTGTTCTCTAAACATCTCCTCCATGACCTTCTGATTGGTTTAGTAAAGAGCTGTATGGCTTATAGAAGGTCAGGTGGGACATCTGGGAGAGAGAGGAGCTCTGGGAAAGAGTCAGAAGGGAGAGATTGGTCAGCCAGACAGGGAGGGATGAACAGGTGCTGGGACTAAAGGAGAGGTAGCTAATGGGCCATGTGTCAGAAGTTAGGTTAGAGCACATGGGTTAACAGGAGCTGGTAGGGCCTAAGCTAAGGCCTGAGCTATGATAAGTAATAATTGTCTCTGCCATTACTTAGGAGTTGGTGCGTCAGAGACAGTCCAGTGGTAGTATTCTTTCTGACATTTATAGCTAAACTTTATGTAGCATGCTAATTTCTATATTAATCTCTTTATAGTTCATTTCAAAGATTTTAATTTAAAAAATTATGATTTCAGTCATGATTCTGCTATTGAAAACTGTCGAATAGAGGAGTTGTGTCTTTGGTCTCGGGTTGTAGGGTAGGAACTGAATCTAGTCTCATCGATTCTAGCAGAGACCTGGAAGTCTATTTTTGTTAAAAATAATCCTTGTACAGATGCACACAATAGATACTGTAAACCCCACTTTACACGTGAGGTAACAGGGACAGTAATTGCTTCCCTCATAATCATCTAACCGAAGAGTAACTGAACTAATCACTAAAGGGATGTTTCAGGTGATTTACGGAGCTGTTTTCTACAGTGCAATAGTTACTCCTAGTGAAATAGCATTTTAGCTCCCAGAGAGGAAGAAGGTAGAATCATTGCTCATTTGTCTTTGTTATTTGTTTTTAGAGACATTTTAAATCCGATGGATGTGATCACAACTCAATTTGAAAATTCCTCTCTCTGCAAAGAGTTCTGCAGCCAGTCATGCCTATTTTCTTATGAGCTAAAGAAGCCTGTTGTTACCATATATACCAGTGGCATTTCTGCTAAGTGCAGTATGTGTCAGAAGGGCACTGATGTAAGTACACGCCACATCTCACTTTCATTGCACTCGACTCCAGAGATGCCCTCCTCTTTCCCCTCTTTCTCTCCCTCCCCACTTCTTTTTTTTTTTTTTTTTTTGGTTCTTTTTTTCGGAGCTGGGGACCGAACCCAGGGCCTTGCGCTTCCTAGGCAAGCGCTCTACCACTGAGCTAAATCCCCAAACCCCCTCCCCGCTTCTATCCATTTCTCTCGAACCTGTACTCCAGACTGGCCTCAGCCTTGAGGCAGTCTTCCTGTTTCAGTCTCCCGAGTGTGGAGATTAGAATGCCACCATTCCTAGCTGAAAACCAATAAGCTCTGCCTATTTGTGTGTGTATCTGTATTATGTCCTAGATTCAATTTGAAATTAAATATCAAAGCCAGTCGTAGTGTCACACAACTTTAGTCTCAGCACTTGGAGGGGAGAAGCAGTTGGATCTGTGAGTTCCAGGATACTGGGCTACATAATAAAACCCTGTCTTGAAAAAAGTACAAAGAAGGAGGTGGAGAAAGAGGAAGAAGGAAGAGGAGGCAGAGGAGGAAGAGGGTGATGGATGGATGAAGATGTGATACAAGGTCTTTGTAGCCTCGTTGAGCTGTTGTGAGAACCGTGGGAGCTATTGTAGAGTAGCCCTGACCTTCTGTCCCTGTCAGGCTTATATCAGCACATGTCCTGGTGTACAGCGGCATGGGTTTCTGCTGGGGAACATGTAGGCTTTCTCCTGAGCTGGCTGTGCAAGGGCGAGCTGCAAAACGAAAGCAGCAGTTCCTCTGCGGTCATCCTGATGTGACTGTCTCTCCAGGGAATGGGAGAGACGCCACAGAGGGATGGTTGTAGAGTGACATGTTTAAGATGAGATAGGCAACTTTTAAAACTTTTATCCACGGCTCGGAACTTAAGAGATGTAACTTCATGACTTGTTATATGAATATTGATAGTAAAAACTTCTTTCAGATAAACTGTGAGCAAGAGTTAAAAGTCAAAAAAACTGATTAAAACTTAAGGAAACATTTTTTTTTCCCACATAACATTTTTATTGAGCCTCTGGGAGTTTCACATCTTATACCCAATCACAATCCCTTCCCAATCCTTCTATGTCTGTCCCCTTTGATATCTCCCCCTACCAAAGAAGTAAAAGGTAAAAATAAAGGAAAAGAAAAAGAAAAAGAGTTTGTTATCTGTATAGACGCTTGGGCATGGTCAAATTCTTGAGGCCTCCCCTTGAAATAGACCTCTCTCACATCTGCACCAGAGGACATTGGTTGTGGAGAGCTACTCTTTGGCATCTCCTTCACTTTTTAAGAGTTCTCTTTGGGGGTTGGGGATTTAGCTCAGTGGTAGAGCGCTTGCCTAGCAAGCGCAAGGCCCTGGGTTCAGTCCCCAGCTCCGAAAAAAAGAAAAAAGAGAAAAAGAAAAAGAAAAAAAAAGAGTTCTCTTTGGTGACTTGCTGTGTAGATTGTTACTATTGTGTGGGTGGTGGCTGGGGTAGGGGTTGTCGCAGAAGCTTTCGATGTCTTCTCAATTGTGCATCTACAGCCATCAATATCACAGCAAAAGTAGCCTCCTTGTTCACACTCAGTGTGAGCATGGGTCATGGACCTCTATTAGGTTTCTGTTGACAGCACACACCACAGACATGCCCCCCTGCTGCAGTAGGATCACAGACTAGCAGAAGAGCCCTGGGAGGCCTCCCCAGCTACTGACATCATCAAGTGGCCTCAGGTGGCAGCACAGGCCACTCATCATCAGTATGGCCCTCTGTAGCAGCAAGAACCCAGACATCACCATGGCCTCAGGCTGGAAGCATAGACCACTCAGATCAGGTGGTGGCAGGATTGCCCATGGACAGTGACATGGCCTCCACAGATCACAGATATCTGCTTGTTTTTTGGTGGTAACTTGGACCATGGACATCAACACTCTAGCTGTAGTAGGGCCTCAGACCCAGATATGGCTCTTGGTAGCAGCAAGGACCCAAAGTCATCATGGCCTCAGGTGGCAGCTCAGGCCACCTGTATTCATGGGGCCTCCATCAGCAGCCTGGCCTCAGGCTGCAGCATGGACCATTGATCTCTGCACAGCCTTCAGTAGAAACTTGTGCCATAGACATCATTCCAGCCAGCCCTCAGCAGGGCTCAGGACTTAGCCCGGTGGGGCTCAGATGGTCACATGCCTGGCTGGCTTGTGCCTGCCCCTGGGTTTTTTTAAAGACGTATTTAGGAATGGATTCTTAGTTGAGTTGTAGATCATCCTATTGCAGTACTTAAGGGGCTTATCAGGTACCATGTACTGGAATAAATAATAGTCTGGTGAAGGGTGATGTTTGTTTCAGTTCTGTTGTTACTGGTTGGGATTTCTCTTTATTCTTTGTGTGTGTTTATGTGCATACGGGCATGCACATGTGAGTTGTTGGGAGTCTTCATCGGTTGCTTTGTACCTTATTTGCCAAGGCAGGGTTTCTCAGTTAAGTAACTTTATTTATTTTTTTCTTTTTTCCTTTTTTTTCGGAGCTGGGGACCGAACCCAGGGCCTTGCGCTCGATAAACAAGTGCTCTACCGCTGAGCTAAGTCCCCAACCCCATAACTTTATTTTTTTAATGTTTATTTATTTATTTATTATTTTATTTATTTTTATTTATTTATTTATTTATTTTCAGAGCTGGGGGACCGAACCCAGGGCCTTGCGCTTGCTAGGCAAGCGCTCTACCACTGAGCTAAATCCCCAACCCCTTAATGTTTATTTTTAATGATGGATTTAAAAATGCTTTAACCTCCCTTTTAGCCCACCACCCACCAAAGGTAGTAGTAAAGAAAGGATGGGGAAGTGGACCTGTTTAGAAATGGTCTTTGGAACAACTCCCATCTGTGTTGTCTGGAAATTGACAGTTCACAGGTCAGCAGCAACAACTGGATCCGCCCACAAATGCGTCACAGATGCACCAGCAGTCCAGTTCAGTAGAGTCGGATAACAACCACGAACCAGCAGCGGACACCTAGCCTCAGCACAAGCCAGTTAGGAGGGCGTCGACCAACAGGAGTGCCAGGAAATTTTCTCAGCTGTCTCTCTCTGCAATGCAAAGATCAGTCAAGATGGTTAGACCATCTCTATAAATGAGCCTAACTCAGTCTGCCACTGTCCATTGAGTCCTGTTCATACTCTCTTTAAACATCTCGTGTCCTCTGTGGGTCTTGCCTCAGTACGTAAGTCTGTCTCAGCTGACATCACTCTGTGGATTAGTCTGAGTCTGCAGAAGTGCCAGGAAACTAATACCACCAGGAGTTGTCGGTACATTTCCCTCTGTGGAGCTGACAAATGGAGCTCAACTACACATATAAGACTGACCAGTACATACGTGTCATTAGCAAGGAATTCATCATTGCGTGTCCTTTCATAAAACATCCTTTCACCTGTGTCTGCTTCAGTGAAACATTCCTTCACGAGTCTGCCTTAGCCTTTCACGTGTATCCACTTCAGAAAAGCACTCCCTCAGGTGTTTGCCCCAGCAAAACACCATCCAATACAACTGACTCTCCAAAAGAACCCTTAAGTTGCCACTTTACAGTTGAACTCACCACTCACCAGCTCAGCTAGTCTAATTAGTTCTCTTGTCCTGGATGTCCCATCTCTGCCTTCAAATGCTGGGATTAGGTACAGGCCACCAAACCTACTTGGCATTTATGTGGGTTTTAGGGGCTTAAATTTTTGTCCTTTTGCCTATGTGGCAAGTGCTTTAACCATTGAACCATCCTAGCTCCCCACCCCCCTTTTAATTCTTATAAAGGATGTAAATGATAATAAACTTTTTAGGGACTAAGGAGGTGGTTCAGTTGGTAGAGGGCTTGCAGACATGAGGACTTGAACGTATCCCTATAACCCACATAGCAGGACGTGTTGGTAAACCTGTACGATCCCAGTGGAGGAAGTTGTATCTCTTTGGCTCACTGGCCAGCTAACACCAGTTATTTGGCAAATTCCAGAACCGGTGAGAGACTGTCTCGGAAAAAATAAATAAACCCAGGGTTAGCTCCTGACTCCCACACGCATGCCTACATGTGCATGGTACACTCGTGAACCTGCACACAAAATCACAGTTCCTTTACTGAGCAAATTTTTAACTTGTTAATATCTTGGAGCAGTTGGAAATGTCCTTTTATCATGAAAGAGTATTTTATTTTTTAGGAATGTCTGCTTTAGGCAGTCGAGTTACTACTGTCACAGGAAGACAGCAGCTGCTTTTTCTCTGTGACCTAAGTGTCAGGCCCTCCTCATTCGGGACTTGCAGATTTCTGGGGTCCACTTCAGTAAGCAGATTGTGTGAAACTGCATAGTGTACTACATTTCCTCGCCGTTTACTTCCTTCCTAAAAGGATTACTATTGTGTTAGTGACGATTGTAGAGTTAAAATGCTTACCATTTGGGGTTTGCTTTATGACAGGCATTGGGAAATCAACGCTGTGTAAGTGGTCGTCATTATCATTTGTTAAAGCATGGGTAGACTATAGCTCATTATATAAATATCCCTACTTACTGTGATTCTCAGCTTGATAAGGAAGTTTTTGTAGGACCTCTTAATATGAATTAAGCACCATTTCTATCTCTTGTGGGACAGTCACCCAGTTTAGGTGGTTTTAAGTGACAAACTTTTCTATTCTAAGGTCCATGCTTCATGGATTTCCTAACATTGGTTTATGAGTGGGAAAGTATGCTGTCAGTGCAGTGTTCATTACTTACACTGTGCTTTGGTACTGAGTAGTTACTGGTTGTTTTGGGGTTTTTTTGTTTGTTTGTTTTTGTTTTTTGCTTTTTTTTTTTTTCAGTTCTGTAGCTAAGGCTGGCCTTAGACCCCTCATCCTTTCGTGTCTACCTTCCAGTTATTGAGACAGCACACCTGTCTGTGCTGCTTTTTTTTTTTCATTATTTATTTTTCTGTTTCTTTTAAAAATGTGTGTGTGTGTGTGTGTGTGTGTGTGTGTGTAGTGAGGAATCTGGAATTTTGGTTTCTTTAAAAAAAACACACACACACACACACACACACACACAAATACTTTAAGACTATGTTTTCATTGTAATCCCAGGTATGGGATAAGGGGCTGCTTCAGACTGTCCACAGCAGCAGACTGTGATCTGCCTCGTGCCCCAGCAGAGGCATGTTTTTGAGAGCTGCACATAGTTTCTGTGATTGAGTGACTTTTTGGAGTTCTGGGAACTTTTCAGAGGAGATAAGTGTTAGGGCCCAGAGAGGCAGAGTGGGTTGTTGTTGGGTTGTTGTTGGGTTGTTGGTTGTTGGTGTTGGTTGTAGTTGTTGGTTATTGTTGGTCCAGGTTTGTTAAGTAGTCACGCTCAAAGACAAGACAACAACAAGAAGAAATTAGATACCCGGACTGTGAAGATCAAGCTTGCCCCGAGGAACTCAGTGTCCCTAATTAACAGGAAGTAGTCTAATGGTCGCATCTTCCCCCTTTCTGACCCCTGACTCTTCTCTTTCCCCTCTCTCCTTTTCTCTGTCTTATCTAGTGTTAGGACAACAGTCAGTGTTGTCCTGCACCTACCTTGTTTGCACCAAGGTCTCTTCATTTCTGGGTGTGTATGTCAGGCTGGCTGGCTGTGACACTGGTGATTCTCCCATCTCTGCCTCCTGTCATGCTGGGGAGCCCTGGGATTGTACATTCACACTGTCTCTGGCTTATTACAGTCCTCCTCATGCTTTTACATGGCAAGCACTTTACCCACTGAGCCATCTCTGGCCCTTTTCTAATTTGAAACAATAATTAATTAATGTTGGAGCTTATGCTTACATCCTTCTTATATTATTGCTATCCTAATAGAATCTGGCCCCGAAGCCACTCTATGCCTTGGGGAATTCATCGAGGCTGTCTGCTGAAATGATCGAGACTACCAATGACTCAGGAAGAACAGAGCTTTTCTGCTCTATTAACTGCTTATCTGCTTACAGAATTAAGACTGTTATTTCTTCAGGTAAATTTGATAAATTTATAGATTTAATAACATATCAATGATGACCATAACTGCTGTTACTTAATTTTGTTCTTTACTAAATTCATTTAATATGGCTAAAAACACAAGACTGATTTACTTTTGAAGAACTGATAAAAAAGGAAAATAGATTTTCACTGATACTCTCTTTTTTGTAGAATATATTTTATGGTTTCATGTGTAAGAAAAAAATAATTACTAAGTTTTAAGCTATTTTTTTCTTTTTAAAAATATTTTATTGTATTTTGTTTGCCTGTTTTGTCTGCATGTATGTGTATGTACCTGTGTGCCTGTGGACACCAGAAGAGGGCTTTGGATCCTCTGGAACTGTAGTTACAGATGCTGTGAAACCACCATGTGGGACCTAGGAATCTAATCCAGGTCTTCGAGAGGAGCAGCCCGTGCTCTTTACCACTGAGCCATCTTTCTAGTCCTCTTATGTTAGGCTTTGATGGGCAGGGGTTAGTTGAAGTTAGTTGTAGTTAGACTTAGAGATTACTGTAAAGTTCTGTGATTTCTTGTGTGTTATAGCTGACCATCCATATTTATGGGTTCTACTACACTCAACCAATTGTTCCTCAAAAGTATTCAGCAAAGGCCAGCCATAGTGTTGCACACCTTTAATTCCAGCACTCAGGAGGCAGAGGCAGGGGAATCTCTGTGAATTTAAGGCTAACCTGGTCTACATAGTGAATTTCAGAATGTCCAGGGCTATTGCTGATACCCCTGTCTCAAAATAAGAACAACAAAAACCAAAGACTGGGCTGGAGGGATGGCTCAGTGGTTAAGAGCACTGGCTGTGGGGCTGGGGATTTAGCTCAGTGGTAGAGCGCTTACCTAGGAAGCGCAAGGCCCTGGGTTCGGTCCCCAGCTCCGAAAAAAAGAACACACACACACACACCAAAAAAAAAAAAAAAAAAAAAAAACCACTGGCTGTTCTTCCAGAGGTCAAATCCTAGCAACATGGTGGCTCACAATCATCTGTAATGAGATCTGTTGCCCTCTTCTGGTGTGTCTGAAGACAGTGTGCTCGTATACATTAAATAAATAAATCTTTAAAACAACAACAACAAAAACAAAAACCTCAGCAAATATAATTGAATTTTACAGAGTATTTTATTTTTCTCAAAATAATATAGCATATCAGCTATTTCTTTTTTCTTTTTTTTTTTTTTTCTTTTTTTCGGAGCTGGGGATCGAACCCAGGGCCTTGCGCTTGCTAGGCAAGGGCTCTACTGCTGAGCTAAATCCCCAACCCCCATATCAGCTATTTCTATGTTACTTATATTTTGTTAAATATTCTAAGTAATCTAGGGATGATCTGTAAGGGATATTTAGAGTGTACCGAGATGATATGCGAATACTCTGGTACCATTCTGTAAGACGGGAATGAGCATGGCTGCAGATATGGGGTATCCCTGGGGAAGTCTGGGAGCTGGTCCCCAAAGGACATAAGGAGAGGGTATGCTAAGTAGTTGGCTGTTTTTCTACTACTAGACTTTTGGATCATTTGTGCATGTGTATAACACTTTTATTTTTTGTCTTTAAGGTATACAGGTTTTGTGTCATAGTTGTAAAACTGCAGCAGTCCCTCAGTACCACCTAGCAATGTCAAATGGAACGATTTGCAGCTTCTGTAGCTCCAACTGTGTGCTGGCTTTCCAGGTATGATGCAGGTGCTGTTTCTAGTTCTTTCTAGTTCACTAAGGGATTGATCTATGGCAAAACATTGTAAAAGGTTAAACTGTTTCCTTCCTTCCTTCCTCCCTCCCTCCCTCGCTCCCTCCCTCCCTTCCTCCCTCCCTCCCTCCCTTTCTACTTCCCTCCCTCCCTCCCTCCCTCCCTCCCTCCCTCCCTCCCTTCCTTCCTTCCTTCCTTCCTTCCTTCCTTCCTTCTTTTCTCAAGCTAGAGTTTCTCTGTGTAGCCCTGGCTATTCTAGAACTGAGTCTGTAGACCAGGCTGGCATTGAACTTAGGTCCACCTGCCTCTGCCTCCTGAGTACTGGGATTAAAGGCATGTACCACCACTGTCCAGCATAAATTATTTTCTGTTACATTTATTTAGTATATGCTTGTATATCATAACATGAGCCATCTTGCTAGACCATTTTTTTCTTTACTACATTTTTTTTTGCTACATAGCCAGAATCAGGCTGGCCTCGAATGTGAGACAATCATCTTGGCTCTCTTTCCCAAGTTACAGTTTTACAAGCATGTGACACCTGTTCAGTGTTAAAGTGTTGAATGCAGGGTTTAAAAAAAAAAACCAACACTCTATTCAAGCAATGTTCCAAAGGTCATAGGTCATTTGTACAAACATTTGAGAATGTTTGAGGCCAGACATCCGGCTTTCTTATTCATGGTCCTTGAGTTAAGTACCTTTCCCTCCCACTTCTTCCTCTTGGTTCTCTTCTTTCCCTTTTTTCCTTTCAGGGTCTCCTCCTGTGTATAGTCTAGGCTACCCTTGGAACTTGATTTGTAGCCAAGGGTGGCCTGGAACTCTGGATCCAAATGTTGGGATTGTAGTTATGTGCCACCATACTGATTTTGGCTCTCTCCTTTATAAAAGAGTAGAGGCTAGCGTGTGGTTTAAGAGGTGGAATGGTGATGATCAAAAGCTTATCCGGCTCATGTGCCCTGTGTCCTGGACCAGAAATGTAATGATTCTCCGTCTGGATTTCTCCCCCTCTCCCGTTTCTACCCACTCTGTGCAGAAAGAGTAAAGAATTTCCTGTTTTCCTGGGTACGAGGATGCCTAGTGTGTCCACTGTCACACTAGCCATCGGGAGCCGGTTGGTGATATGTGTAGGGCTTGAGGAATGCATCTCTGGAGAATTTGCAGGAGTCTTCTGTTCTAATTCATTACCTTTGAGTGTTTCACTTTTTTTTAACCCTCCGCACTGGAAGGTATGCCACTGAAATTCTTTCTGTTAGAAGTAAACGTAAAAAATAAAAAATGCTTGTGGAATGAATTTATTAAAGTGAGGAAATTAAAGTAATTATGCTACATTATTTCTTATTTGGTAAAATCTTTGCTTTGTATTCATTTAGAATGTATTTAACAAGCCAAAGGGAAGGAACTCTTCATTGGCACCCATATCTCAAGGCCAAGAAGTGCTGAGCGCACCCATGCAGTCTGCAGTGTCAGCACGAAAAGAAGCCCCCGCCCCTTCCTTCAGCAGCCCCATCAGCAACCCTGCTGCAGCCGCTCTGGAGACCCTTGCCAAGGAGTCCCACCAGATCGCTTTGACCCTTTCCTTCTTGAAACTCACGTGCCTGCAGTGCAGCCTTCTGTTTGCCACAAAGCCAGAGCTGCTTTTCTACAAGGTAAGGAGCTGGCCCGAGAGAGATGTGTGTAAACCATCCAGTAAGCATTTCTGGTTTTGCCAGTTTGCCAGTTCTTCAGTTTGTGTTGACTTAAAAATATGTTTATTTTGTGTGTATTTGTGTATTCACACATATGAGCATTCCATGGTGTGCTTGTGGGATACAGTTAGTAAGAGTTGGCTCTCCCCTTCCATCACATGGGTCCTGGGATGGAACTTGGGTTGTCAGGCTTGGCACAAGTGCCTTGACCTGATGAGCCATCTCACTGGTCTGGGAAAAGACCTGCTAAAGAGAAATCTGCTGTTTAGGTAGATATTTAAAAAGAGAGAGAGGTATATTTTTAACTTGGTGTGTGTGTGTGTGTGTGTGTGTGTGTGTGTGTGTGTGTGTGTGTGTGTGTGTGTGTGTACATGACCACAGTGCCTATGGAGGCCACAGGCATTGGATCCCCTTGTAGATGCAGTTCTAGGTAATTGTAGGCAGCCTACCGTGGGTACTGAGAATTGAACTCAGACCTCTCTATGAGCAGTACTCTCTTTTGACCAGTGAACCATGTTTCCAGCCCGTGTTCCCATGTTTGGTTAGAGTTTAACAACTGTTTTCTTGTTTTTGCAGGGTAGAATGTTTATGTTTTGTGGCAAGGCTTGCTGTGATGAATACAAAAGGCAAAATAAAGTTAAGGCCTTGTGCGACTACTGTAAGCTACAGAAGACCATAGAGGATACTGTGCGATTCTCAGGGGTTGACAAGCCTTTCTGTAGTGAAGGTAAAAAGAGTATTATACATAGGTAGTGGAGTTCATCAGTTTTTATTTTCAAAAACTTTGCTTAGGAAGCATTTCTTTTCTTTTCTTTTTTAAGACATGGTTTCTTTGTGTAACCTTGGCTGTCCTGGAACTTGTTCTATAGACTAGGCTAGCCTCTAACTCTTATTATAGAGATTTTCTACCTCCAAAATGTTAGGATTAAAGGCATGTGCCACCACCACCCAGCTGCTTGAACATTCTTAAACAGTTGAATTTATACAGTTTATACTCAGTACACTTGAGACCTGCCTTTTTAAGCATTTCAGCAATCTCAATAAAGAAAACCCATGGTTAATGGCATTCGTACAGAAAAGCTTGTAAATTCAGCTAGGATCCTTTCTACCTGTTTGTAAAGTAGATTCAATTAATTGCTGCTATTCGGTTTAAGAACCTTTGAAGCCTCTGATACTTCAGAGTATGGATGATTTCTTATTTAGAGCATACTTAAACATTAATTTGAGTTTGTTCTGTGAATATGGAGGTTATCCTATAATATAGAGGCAAATAATTACATCAGGAAACCAAGCCCAGGTCTTTTGAAAGAGCTTTTGACTGCTGGGCAATTTCTTCAGCCTCTTTTTCTTTTTCTTTTTTTTTTAAAGGCAGGCTCTCAAGTAGCTCAGCCTGACCTTGAACTTGGTATGTACCTGAGGCTGGTCTGGAACTTGTGTTCTTCCTGCCTCTGTCTTGGAGGTGCTGGGTTTGTAGGCCTGAAGTGTCATAGCTGACACCAGTCTTTCCTCCTTAAAGCTAACGAATGTCTCTCCTTGCATCTTTGCTGATGGATAGTTTGCAAGGTCCTCTCCGCTCGAGACTTTGGGGAAAGATGGGGAAACTACTGTAAGACGTGCAGTTACTGTTTACAGACGTCTGCAAATTTTGTGGAAAATCAACTGGAAGGCAAGCTCCAGGTTTTCTGCTGTGAAGATTGCATGTCTAAGTTTACAGCTTTGTTATATCAGGTAACTAGGCCATGCTCTTTGATTCATTTTGAAACAAATGCTAATCATTTTCAATTAAAATATGTTCAAATTACATGAAAAAATGTATTCAGAGTTCGGGATTTCTGGAGGTCTCTTTCCCCTGGTATTGGGCCTTGAATTTAGAACTTCATGCCTGCTAGACAAACTCTGTACCACTGAGATGGATCTCTAGCCAGAGTAAGGATATGTGTACTTTTTATTCTCTCTCTCTTATAAAGTATGATGACCTTATTTGTAGCTTTTAGGTTAGAAATTTACATAACTTTGCCTTAAGTAGCTCTCATTCAGGTTACTCAAGAATTTAAGGTCAGACCTTGTCCTCCCTTCATAGGTCGCGTGGCAAACTGATAGTCTTACCTACTTTCCTAGTTTTGAAAGACATACAGTAGTAGGAATAGTTAGATAAGCATAGTACAGACCTGCCACTTTTACAGTTGATTGTTCCAGTCCCATTGTCAGTCCTGAGGGCTAGGTGTGTTGTTGCCACTTTATAAGTAAGAGGAGTGTAGCCAGAGAGGTGAGTAGCCTGAGAGGTGAGTAGCCTGAGAGGTGAGTAGCCTGAGAGGTGAGTAGCATGCCCTCGAGGAAGCTGGTAGGTGGCAACTACATAGCACCTACAGCACTCTAGCGAACTCATTGTGCTCTTAATACTCATTCCTGATGTACTTTGCTTGCCGAGGAATATTCTATATTTTTAACCATTGTATGGCTAAGGACCAAACACAATGCTTAAGAAAAGGGTACTTAGGCTGGGTTGTGGTGGCACACACCTTAACCCCAGCACTCAGGAGGCAGAGGCAGGTGGAACTCTGTGAGTTCAAGGCCATCCTAGTATAAAGAGTGAGTTCTAGGACAACCATGGCTACACAGAGAAACCCTGTCTTAAAACAAACAAACAAACAAAAATTGTTAGGACATCTTATGTGGAACAAATACCTGTTTTTAACTACAGTATTTTAATTAGGGAACCTTTCATTTTATAATCTCACTAACTCATATACCATTTTCATTAGTGCTTCTGGTCAGTATTATACTTTTATAATTTTAACCCTTCCTTGTCCTTCCTTCACCTCTCAGACAGCCAGGTGTGATGCCTGTAAACGGCAGGGTAAGCTAAGCGAATCCTTGAAGTGGAGAGGCAACATCAAATACTTCTGTAACCTGTTTTGTGTCTTGAAGTTTTGCCATCAGTATAGTGCGAATGACCCAATTCCACAAAGAAAAGGTAAAATTAAACTTGTTCCAGGCTCTTCCAGTCAGTGCTAGGATATACTGTTGCATACACAGTTGAAATACTACAATAACACAAAGTTTCCTTGTATTATAGCCTACACTTCCTGAAAGTTTTCTTTAGGGTGCCTTACTGACAAGTCTGTTGTAGTTTTTATTGCTGTGGTAAATAAACACCGTGACCAAAAGCAGCTCAGGGAGGAGAGGATTTATTTCATCTTACAACTCTCAGGTCATACTCCATCACCGAGGGAGTCAGGCAGGCACTCGAGGCAGGGACCTGGAGGCAGGACCTGAACAGACCGTGCGGTGGTGCTGCTTCTGCCTTTGTTCTCATTGCTCAGCTTGCTTTTTCATGGAGCCCAGGGCCACCTGCCCAGGAGTGACACTGCCCACACGAGTCACTAATCAAGGAAATGCCCCACAGACTTGCCGGCAGGTGCTCTGATGGGGCATTTTCTCAGTTGAGATTCCCACTTTTCAGAAGACCCTAGCCATGTCAAGTTGACAAAAAACTATCACATGGTCGGCCTTTGAAAGGAAATTAATTCTGATGCTTTTTGTTACCATAATCAAAGCAAGCAATTAATACATACTTATTTCATAGGAAAATTGAATTTGATTGCTTTTGATTCAACTTACGTGACTCTAAGTTTGTAAAGCTAAGGGATCCATACTATAACTGAAAATAAAAACTAAAAAGACGGCAAACAGAGGGAGAGGCTGCAAGTGTGTTACTATGGTTGCTGTGCCTGGTATAGAATTTGATGCAGAACTTGCTTGTAGCTAAAGAAAAAAAGAGCAACACATTAATTATTTCAGGAAAAATAAAGTAGTCCAGTTCTTCATGGGTAGCAAAGTTTTTTCTTGAAAAAAAAATTTCTTTTTTACAAGTAGGACAACTAATGTGGTCAAGAAAAATCGAGATGAGTGATGTGTGGAATGTTCTTAAAGTGTGTCCTCTCAGGAGTACTGTCCGATGATCCAAGACAAGCATAGATCCTCTGCTGAGAACCTCGAGTACTACATAATTCTTACAGTGTGCTCTCCCTTATGTATAGCTGTTCTAAGCTTCTGTGTTCGCCAGCCCATCCTAGGACTAGTCAGGTTGGTGGTGGGACACTCATTTTACAGTATCGTTGAGAGAAACCACTGCTACTAGAAGGGAGACTGTTGGGGAGGAAGGGTCTAAGAGATAGAGGAAAAGAAGGCAGCTATTGCAGGGGGCAAGGCTGTACATGGCAGAATGATGAGGGTGAATGTCAGCAAAATACAGTCAACTACAACTTGTAAAGGAAGCCTATTATTTTGTATGAAAACTTAAAAGAGAAAAAACAGCGTTACTTGGAGGGGCAGCTTCTTCATCAACTTCCAGTTAATCTCAAAGCTGAGAATACCTGGCACTTTACCTGTTAGATATTAAAATTACTAAATTTTAGGATGTCTTATATGGACTTTATAATTTTACAGAACCAGGCTTGTCCTAAGTCCCAGTGAACACAGACCTTAGCAGAGTCACCCAAGCTGATGTTACACAGGTGGAGCTTTGTGTCACTGCCTGACCGACGACTCCTTAAACAGTCTCATTCCTATTTAACTCTTTTTTGATGTGGTGTCTAACTTTTGTTTATTTTAATCAGCATTTATTTTCTTCCTTATTTTTATGCAACAGTTCATGAATTTGCATGCCATCCTTGTTCAGGGGGCCATGCTAATCTGTGTCGTTACCCTTTTTTTGTAGTGTTTGTGCTCCCAAAGCCAGCACAGGTAATTATTCCTAAGGTACAAACTGCTATGACGGCACTCCCTTCTCCAAAGATAGCTACAACACCGGTTATAACCAGTGTGACATCATTGGCAAAAATACCTGCACTCCAGCCCTCCAGGAACACTAACAGTGTCTGCACAGGTATGACTTGATGCAGAGGCTTTTGGATAGGAGGCAAGTATTGCCGAGTCTAAGAGTTATTGCTGGTAACACCTTTATAGTAATGAGGAAGTGTGTGCCCCACTGTAGGGTGAGGGATGAGTTGGAAAGGAAGGGGCGTGCAGAGTTAACTTTTTAAAGGATTCTAATGGGCTCAGCAGTTAAGAGCACCCGCTGCTCTTGCAGAGGACCTGGGTACAGCTCTCTGCAGCTGTGTGAGCCTCTAATCATTTGTAACTCCAGTTCCAGGAGAGCTGATGTCCCCTTTTGGGTTCCATGGGCATAAGGCATGCATGTGGTGCACATACATACATGCAGGCAAAACACTCACACATAAAATAAACAAAAATAATTTGAAGAGTTTTAACACCCCCACCCCCAGTATGTGTGTGTGTGGGGTTGGAGTATGAACATATTTACTTACTTCTGTATAGGTGGGTGATGTTAGACACCTTCCACCACTGTCCGTCTAGTGCTTGAACATGTAAATTTTATTAGTGTATACATTGTGTGTAAGTTAATATGTGCACAAGTGTGGGCAGGTACATGCCAGGCCTTGTGTGTGGAGGTCAGAGGAAAACTTTGGGAATCAGTTCTCTCCTTCCACTTGGGATCTGAGGATCAAACTCAGGTTTTCAAGTTGGAATGGCAAATACCTTAATCTACCTTAGCTTTTAAGATCTAGAGTTCATTGACGGTTAGGCTGGAATGGTCAGTGGACTCCAGGAATCCTCTTGTCTCAGCTGGGGTTATAGATGTAGAGCTATGACTGCATCTCTCTGTTCTTGTTTTTAAACATGGGCTCTGGGGATCTGAACTCAGGGCCTTATGCTCTGGACACCATGCACTGTAGCCACTGAGCGGCTCACCAGCCCCCACTGCTTGCTTCTGTGCCGCCAGGCATTCTAATGAAGTCAGGGGCCTGAGGTGGTAGGGATTCTTACCTTCACTCAGGTACCATGGTGCCTTGGGACCTTTTTAAAAAATTTTTTGAGAAATTCTGGTCCAGACTCTAACCCTCCTTAATGAGAAAAAACAAATGCCTTAATTTCATTGTTTACTTATGAATATTTCAGGAGTGATAATGTGTTCTCTGATTTGTAACAGATGCTGGTCCTACAGAGGCAACAAAGATCATTGGAAATGTAAGTTTTTTCACTAATGTGTTACTTGATGATCCCCATTTACTGGGGGTTTCATTTTGGTTACAGTCTACTATATATACATATACATATATGCATATGCACACATATACACATATATTAGACTACATAAATGCTTTTCTGTTTACAGCTTAGTCTTTTCAGAAGGTTGAGTAGTAACACATTGTCTGTTCTGAACTATATCTTTGGACTCTGGATCCTTAATAAGGGTCTATTCCTGATTTACCTTACAGTTCGTATTCAGGTTCTCCCATTGTTTAAGTGCTTCCTAGCTCCTTCTGGCTGCTCATTTTTCCTCTTACTACATTTAAGTACTTTTGGTTTAGTCTAGAAAGTCTGGAAAGTTTAGCATGATGCCATTGTAATTTTTTTATTATTAATTATTAACTGTACAAGTAAGATGTTACCGTATATACTTAATCCATATTATTAACATATGTCTTAGTTAGGGTTTTACTACTGTGAACAGACACCATGACCAAGACAACTCTTATAAGAACATTTAATTGGGGCTGGCTTACAGGTTCAGAGGTTCAGTCCATTATCATCAAGGTGGGAACATGTCTGCATCCAGGCAGGCATGGTGCAGGAGGAGCTGAGAGTTCTACGTCTTCATCTGAAGGCTGCTAGCCGAATACTAACTTCCAGGCAACTAGGACTAGGGTCTTAAAGCCCACACCCAGTGACACACCTACTCCAACAAAGGCCACACCTCTTAATAGTGCTACTCCCTGGGCCAAGCATATACAAACCATAGCAACATATATTTATAAAAGTAGCTATATAATTTCTATCTTGATGTTTTGCTGTGAAGAGACACCATGACTGTAGCAACTTCTAAAACACTTAATTAGGGCTGGCTTACAGTTGAGAGATTTAGTCTATTATGATGGCAGGAAGAGTGGTGCTGTGTAGGCATTCATGGTGCTGGAGAGGGAGCTCAGAGTTCTTTATGTGGATCTGCAGGCCACAGGAAAAGAAAATGCCATACTAGGCCTGGCTTGAACATGAGACCTCAAAGCCCACCCTAGTGACACACTCCACAAGGCCAGCGTTTCAATAATTCCACTCCCTATGGACCTATAAGGGCCATTTTTATTCAAACTACTACTATTTCTAGCACTCTATAGTACTGGTTATAAATTTGTATGCTCTGAGGATTCATCCCTCTACTTCATGTTTGTATGACAGTTAGTCTTTAATTATGCTAGTTTTGAATAATTCAGGTTTTTAGGAATATATACCTCACTTAATATAGTTGCCCTATATATATTTTCTTCACTATAATTCACCTGTCATTTTAACTGCCACTGGGAGCTGGAGAGATGGCTCAGCAGTTAAGGGCAGTGGCTGCTCTTCTAGAGAACCCAGGGTTTTTTTTGTTTTTTTTTTTTTTCAGAGCTGGGGACCGAACCCAATGTCTTTCGCTCACTAGGCAAGCGCTCTACCGCTGAGCTAAATCCCCAACCCCGAGAACCCAGGTTTATTTCTCAGCAGCTTAAAACAATATAATTCCAGTTCTAGGGGATCTGATGTCATCTTCTGGCCTCTGTAGCCTCCATGGGCACTAGGAATGTATGTAGTGCACAGGCATACATGGAGGTAAAATGCTCATACACTTAAAAGTAAATTTAAACATATTTTAAAAGGGCTGGAGAGATGGCTCAGTGGTCAAGAGCACTGACTGCTCTTCCAGAGGTCCTGAGTTCAATTCCCAGCAACCACATGGTGGCTCACAACTATTTGTAACTCTAGTTCCTGTGGATCTGACACCATCACACAGACATATGTGCAGGTAAAAAACACACCAATACACATGCAATGAAAAGAAATAAAATTAAGAATAAAATTTAAAAACCAGTTACCAAATAGCTCTGATTGATTTAGTTTTAGTTTATAAAATAAAATACTTTGCAAATTGGATAGTCTCTGTTGCACCTGGAGGATCTGCCAGCTCTGTTTATCTAGTGCCAAAGTAACCACAGACAATATGTGGGCAAGCACATTTCCAATACAACTTTGTATGCAAAACAAGTGAAGGTACATGTCTTAGGATTCCATTGCTGTGAAGACACACCATGACCAAGTGACTCTTAGAAGGAAAACATTTAATTGGGGCTGGCTTACAATTTTAGAGGTTTAGTCCATTATCATAGTAGGAAGTGTGGCAGTGTGCAGGCAGACATGGTGCTGGTGGATTCTAGGACAGCAGAAAGAGACTGGGCATGGTATGAGCATAGGAGCCCTCAAAACCTGTCTCCAGTATGACACACTTCCTCCAGCAAGGCTACACTTATGCCAACAAGGCCATCCCTCCTAATAGTGCAACTCCCCATGGACCTGTGGACCAGTTACATTCAAACCACCACAGTGACTTTGCCAAACCCTGATCTGCTATATTTCCATTAAATAGAATTAGATTTATTTGCTTCTGTTAGATGCTTCCTTTTATTGCTGTGATAAAATACCACAATCAAAAACAATTTAGGGAAGGGTTAATTTTGGAGACGAGCTTCTCTACCTTCTTTGTTTTTTGTTTTTTTTAAAGATTTATTTATTTATTCTATATAAGTACACTGTCTCTGTCTTCAGACACACCAGAAGAGGGCAAGAGTCACATGGTCTGACTTGTGGGAAGCAGGAAGGCTGGGTTTGTTGCTGTTTGTTTTCATTTCCTATGATGTCCTTATTCAGACTCCCTGAATTATCCGTCTGCCTCGGCCTCCCGTATTGATTTGTGCTTTTCCAAGTTCTTTGTGAGGGAGGAGGGAAAGAGGTAGTACAATATGTTCCTAACATGCGTGAAGCTATGGGTCTGAATAAACCCAGCAGCCAGAAGCAGGAGGATGAGAAGTTTAACATCATTCTCAGATACATACCAAGTTGTAGGACAGCTTTGTCTCTTAGAAAAACAAAAACAAAACAAAACAAATTCTGGCAACAATGTGGAGGAAATCCTGCAAAGAGCAGAAATAGCTGTAGGAAGACAGGTGGGAAAGCACTGAAGCCATTTAGCAAAACAGAACAGGGACTGTACAAGGCAGGGAACACTAGAGAGAAGGCTGCAAGATTAAAAGGATTCTTTTAAAACATACTTGAGACAACTTATTAGTCATCTAAGATTAAGTATCAGTAGACAAGTGGATATGTGAATCTGGAGCTATAAGGTCAAAGTAAGAAAAGTCTGTCTGGAACCAGCCATTATCTACGTGGTAAAAAGAGACCCAAGGGAGCTAGCTGGACATGTAGCGTCAGCATTTGGGAGGCTGATGTGGGAGAGTCACCCCAAGTTCTAGGCCAGGCTGGACTACTTATTGATGCTCAGAAGAAAGGACGTAAGGAAAGAAAGAGGGAGAGGGGCAGGGAAGGAAGGGGTGAGAAAGGAAGAGAGTCAACAGTTTGTGGGTGCTCAGGGTGTGCTTCAGGGGTAGAGCGGTCCCACACATGCAAGGCTTCTGATCCTTCTGACCTCTGGTCGCCAGTGCCACCACTAAAAAGTAAAGAAGTCAGCTAGCCAACACCCACCACCACACAAGGACAGAACGATGCATCAAAACGCTTGCTATTTATAAAGTTTCTGAATTACTTGTTTCTGGAATTTTCTGTTTGGTTTTTTTCAGACCATAGGTGATGTGGGTAACTGAAACTATGGAAACAAAAACCGTGGATAATAGGAAATTGCTATAGATAAACATCCCTAAAACACTAAGAAAAAGGTAATTCAAAACATCAGTAGATGGAAAGTTAAAAACAGGAAGTTCAAGGAAAATTGAGAAAACCAACTACACAATCAGCCATTTCAAAGGAAAAACTATAGAAATAGATGTAAAACTGTTAACAGTCAGGGACTCACAAAATTTAAAAATTAGCAGATAGTCATCAAGCACAGTGACAGAAACGGTGTTCGGTATTTATGGTTATTTAAGGTGAGACTGTAGGAGATGGGAAGAAAGACCAAGCAAGGGCTGGAGCTGGCTGAGCAGGAGCACGTGTTCTGGAAGCCTGAGGCTGAGTCCCAGCAGTCCTCATGCAAAAACCAGGCCTGGCTGGTGGTGATCTGAATGAGGACGGCCCCTTAGACACGCGTATTTGAATGCTTGATCCCCAGTTGGTGAACTGTTTAGGGAAATTAGGAGATAGATTCTTGTCGGACAGGTGTGTCACTTGGAGGTGTTATTGAGGTTTCAGAAACCCACACCACTCCTAATACATGAGAAAATCAGAAATAGACGCAAATATATTTATATATTGTGAGAATAAAAGGTGATATTTCAGATCAGTAAGAGAAATATGAATTATTCAATAATAACAATGGGACAACTAGGCCTATAGTTGTATTTCTACCAACCAATTTTAACAAAATGAAGTTCAAATGGGGATTTAGATGTAAGAAAAGAACTAAGAAATATGTAGGGGAAAATGTCATAAATATGTCACAAAACTTAGAAGCCATTAAGGAATCTGTAAGAGGAATTCAACCTTCCAGACTCAAAAGATAAACGGGCTGAGCAGGCCGGCTCCCGTACTTCTGATCCCAGTACTCCGGAGGCAGAGGCAAGCAGATAACTGAGTTCAAGGCCAGCCTGCTCTAGTGAGTTCTGTGCTACCCTGCACTCCACAGTGAGACTGCCTCAGGGTGGGGAAAGGAAGAAACGGGTAAGTGCAGCGGTGGCAATGCTTTTGTGTTTGAGGCCATGTGTGCCTTGGATTGGA